>NC_141693.1:505884493-506582780 GCF_964263255.1 Lissotriton vulgaris | reverse complement strand
ATGCCTAGCACCAACATAGGCACTCCTGCACCATGGTGCCCCCATTTCAGGTAGGATTGTTTTATTTGCAGGAGATGGCACCTCCTTGCACAAAATGAATCCCAAGAAGTGTTTTCCTCTTGTGAAAAACGAGCAGAAATTGAAATATTTCCCCTCTTTACACCTGCTCTTGGGGTACATAAGTTTATTGTGCTGCTTGAGGTTTTCGTGATTTAGTAAATCTAGGTAAGTCTCAAAATCCAAGGGTTTTGTGTGGGAACACCCACGTAACACCCATATGAATGCCTTCCTTGATGCAGAGTAAGGCAACACAGCGACTTGTGTTGCTTTGCCTTATTCCATTTCTATGGAGACAAGCAAAGCCACGGAGGGTGGCTGTTTCTTGCTTCATAGATGTGATTGAGAGGCTTGCGCCACTGGAGCTTCAAAAAAGTGACTCTCCGGGAGAGATTGCCTCTCATAAATAAGCCCAATAGTTTTTAACTGTTTATGTCAATATTGTGCAATACAACTGTAAGTATTAGTCAACTGAGAATATAGAAATTTGGAAACAGCTTGCATTTTGGGGGAGCCAAATGTAGAGGCATTGAGTATTTTGACAGATACATGGAGTAGATTAATAAGGGGTCAGACAGGATGATATAAGCATAATAGAGAACCTTGGCCGGTTATTGTGTATGTTATGTTAGAGATCAAAAGAAAAGACAAAGTGCCGAAATCCTTCATGTGAAAAAGTATGTCATGTTCTTAAGAAAAAGAAGATGCATTTTGATCCATTCGATCTATGTGCCACCCATCTTGTAAGGGTCAGAAAAAACGTTCTATTAAATTGAATGCCACTATTTTTTTTAAATATCGTTGATTTTGTTACAACATATTTTTTATTTTTTATAATATCTTTTTTATCATGCCATGTTTTTTGTAATGGAGGAAGAACTTGACCATGTCTGTGAGCGGCAACCTACCCTTCAAGCCTCCATTGTGGCTAGTGGGTGGATTTAAGGTCAGGAACAGCCTTCTGGCGCAAATAAATTGTGAAGTTGACTAACTGTGTTTTGGAGCCGTTCTGAACGGACACCGTGGCCAGTTTGACATTGTCAGGTGTCAGTGGGTATCTGAAGAGCAAGTAATTCCTGATGTGCTTCACCCTGTAGTTGTAGCAAACAACTCAGTGAGCCTCAGCAAGGTGGCGCTGGTTCCGTTTGAGTGTGGGGGGGTCTCAGGCTCCTTGAAGGTTGTTGTAAGTCCGTCCTTGCCTGTAGACTGTCTGCTGGGGAATGAGCTGGAGCATTCCCCCTGTAAGTAGGTGGAGTGCCAGGCGCATTTGGAGATGTTGGGTCTGCTTCAGTGTGCTTGTGTGACCATTCAATCTTTGGCAGCCAGTAAAGGTATTTAGGAGGCCCTGGAGCCTGAAACACTGGCCCATGTGCCTGCCATAAAGAGAAGAGGCAGGGGCATGGAAAACCATCTACCACAGTTCCCACAGTCCAGAAGGGGGCAACCTTTGAGGGGATGCCCTGTAGCCTACGGGGGAACAAATGACTAAACTGGGGGACCTACCAGAGCTGACCGAATGGCAGCAGGAGGGAGGGCCCTCCAGGGAGGAATTCGGTGAGGAGCAGAAGAAGTGCCATTCTCTTGTAGGGTTACGGCAACAGGCAGCAAACCAGGCAGCAGGTAATCAGTCTGGATCACACTTAATTTAGTGGGAGAATGATCTCTTGTATAGTGAACCCACGGTTGCTGAACCTGGACTAGCCTGTGCGCTGGTGGTACCCCAGCGCTTCAGAGCCTTTTTACTGGGGTTGGCTCATGATGTACCTTTAGCTGGACATTTGGAGCAGGACAAGACCTCTGAGAAGCTTGTTACCCACTTTTACTGGCCTCAAATGTGTAAGAGTTCTTAAACTCATTGAAGGACCTGTCAAACTTGCCAGGCAAGTGGGAAGAATAGAAGGAAGCGGAAGTTCCCCTTTAACCTTTTCCGGTAGTCAGCATCCCCTTTGAGAGGGTGGGCATTGACATTGTGGGGCCCCTGGATCCCAAGACGGCCATGGGCAACAGGTTCATCATGGTCTTGGTGGACAATGCTACCCGGTAACCGGAAGCCATCCCACTCCGGATGGTGTCAGCCTCTGTGGTGGACCGTGCACTGATGGGGTTTTGCTCTCGCGTGGGGTTCCCCAGAGAGGTGGTGTCCAACAGGGGTACTAATTTCTTATCTAGGTATATGAAATCTTTGTGGAAGGAGTACGGTGTAACCTATAGGTTTACCATGCCTTACATCCCCCCAGAGTAATGATCCGCTTGAGGGATTTACCCAGACCCCGAAGGGCATTATTATGGGACTAGAGGAACCCATGAGGTGTAAGTGGGATGTCCTCTTACCATGACTGCTGTTTGCTTACAGGGAGGTACCACATAAGTCCTTAGGGTTCAGTCCCTTTGAACTCTTGCATGGGCACCCTGTAAGAGGACCCTTGAGTTTGACCACGGAGGGCTGGGGGAAGGCTCCTAGTAAACCCCCCCAGTATCTATATAGCTACATGCTGGCCTTTGGGAACCAAACTAGGTGTTTCAGACAACTTGCAGAGGCAAATCTGGAAGCCAGCCAGGAAGAGAAGAACCAGTGGTATTATCAGAATGCCACTCTGATCATGTTTCAACCTGGGCAAAAAGTGTGGGTGATGGCACCAGTGGAGCCTTGCATGATCCAGGACAATTGGACTGGGTCTTATGAGGTGGTGGAGTGCAGGAGTGAAGTTACCTACCTGGTTGATTTCCGGTATCCTAGGAACACTTTGAGGGTCCTCCATGTGAACAGCCTCAAACCACATTTGAGAGGTCTGAGGTGACCATGCTCTTGGCAATTGATGGCGGGGCTGAAGAAGAGAGTGAACATCTTCCTGACCTCCAGTCAGCCAAGGAGAAGGATGGGTCAGTAGATTGGGTGAACCTCTCACCTACCCTGACCCTGGAACAGCAGAGGGACTGCCGCCAGGTATTGGGTCAGTTCACTTCCCTGTTCTCCCTGACCCTAGGAGTCACCCATTGGTGCATCCATTATGTGAACACTTGAGAAAGTCTACCTGTAAAACAAACATTTTCAGAGTAGCTGATAAGGTCAGGGCCAGTATCAGGTAGGAGGTTTCCAAGATGCTGACTCTATGGGTGTTTGAGCCATCCAGCAGCCC
Organism: Lissotriton vulgaris; assembly: GCF_964263255.1. Lineage (NCBI taxonomy): Eukaryota > Metazoa > Chordata > Amphibia > Caudata > Salamandridae > Lissotriton > Lissotriton vulgaris. The sequence goes on along the minus strand of NC_141693.1, from coordinate 506,579,586 downwards.
CTGGGCTAGCCCGGTGATCCTTGTGCCAAAAGCTGCTGTGCCTTGCACCACCCCAGAACTCTGGTTCTGTGTGGATTACCATGGGCTCACTGCGGTCACTAAGACTGATGCTCACCCCATCCCCAGAGCTGATGAGCTCATGGATCGGCTGGGAGCTGCCCGGTACCTTAGTACCTTTGACTTGACATTTGGATACTGGCAGATTGCCTTGACCGAAGGGGCCAAGGAGACGTCAGTGCTCTCAATGCCAGAGGGGCACTACCAGTTCAGAGTTATGCCCTTTCGGTTGAAGAAAGCACCCGTCACCTTCCAGAGACTGGTTAGCCAGGTTTGAGTAGGCTGGAAGAATTTAGCACTTTAACATTGCTGTGTTCAGCTCCAGTTGGGAGGAACATTTGCAACACCTCTGTGATTTGTTGAAGGCCTTGCAGAGGGCAGGGCTGACTATCAAGGTGAGTAAGGGCCAGATAGAGCAGGGTTCTGTGGTGTACTTAGGACACCAGTAGGGAGCGGCCAGGTGGCACCCCTAAAGTCAAAGAGTGATACTATTCTGGCTTGGGAACCCCCTAAGACCCAGACAGGAGTGATGGCCTTTCTAGGACTCACTGGGTATTACAGACGGTTCTTGAAGGGATATGGCAAAATTGTTGCCCCCTTGACAGAACTAACGTCAAAGAAACAGCTAAACAAGGTGATCTGTACTAAAACCTGTCAGACCGCTTTTGAGGCCCTGAAAACTGCCATGTGCATGGCGCCCATGCTCAAGGCGTATGATTTCTCCAAAGAGTTTGTGGTACAGATAAATGCTCAGAGCATGGTGTGGGAGCCATTCTCTCACAATTGAATGACGAGGGCTTGGAGCAACCTGTAGCTTTCATTAGCAGGAGGCTACTTCCCAGGGAACAGAGGTAGAGTGCAATTGAGAGGGAAGCTTTTGATGTGGTCTGGGCACTAAAGAAGTTGGGGCCTTAGTTGTTTGGGGCTCACTTCCTGGTTCAGACAGACCACAGGCCCCTCAGACAGTTATTGCAGATGAGGGATGAGAACTCAAAACTATTGAGGTGGTCCATCTTCCAACAGGGAATGGACTTCACGGTGGAACACCGCCCTGAAGCAGAACACACCAATACTGATGGTCTGTGTAGATTTGTCTGCCTTAGTGAGGAGAACCCTAGTGAGGGAGGGTAGTTCCCCCAACTTTTTGGCAAGGGGGACACGTGTTAGACATGGCATTTCTTGGCGTGATTACCCCTGTCTTTTTGCCTCTACCTCCTCTATTTTTGATGCTGCAGTAGATGCTTTGGGCACTTTGCCACTGCTAAACAGTGTCAAAGTGCAACTGCTCCCTGTATAAAGTATAATCATTATTGGTTGTCCATGACCGGTATGTTCGCCTTACTAGTAAAGTCCCTAGTAACGTGCACAATGTGTGCCAGGGCTGGTAATGCACATGATACTAGTGGGCCTGCAGCACTAATTGTGCCACCCACACAAGTAGCCTTTAAAATGGAACACAGGCCTGTCATTGCAGGGCCTGCGCGCAGTTTGTTAAACTACCATGTTGTTCTGACAAGTACACCCACTTGCCAGACCTTAGCCTTCCCATTCTATGCACATCAGACACCCCTATGGTAGGTCCAGGGTACCCCCCGGGCAGGGTGCAGTGCATGGGAAAAGTAGGACATGTACCAAGGTGTGTACCATGTCCTGACAGTGAAATAATCTCCATTTCGTTTTTTACTGTTGAAAGGCCATCTTGCCCATAGGATCGAATGGGAAGGCTGCGTAATAAGTTTTCCAGCCTATCTTCCCAAAAGTCTTAAGATGGAAAGGTGATGTTTAGTATGCCTGAACTCACAATGTAATAACACATCTTTCTATTAGCATTGTGTGTTTATAAGTCACTATTCTACAAGTGGCTGAGTTTTTGTGCTCTGAACATTTCTGTGGGTCTCTGCCTGGTTGTGGATTTACTGTCTGGATTTGAAAGCGATAGGATCTGGGAAATATCTTGGCCTAGGGGAGAAGGTGAGAAAGCATCAGGCTGACCTGCACCTGGAGTGTAAGGGGAGGAGTAGCCCTTAGAGATGAAGAGGCCTGGGTTTCTGCTATAAAACAATTGATCCATCTCCTGCTGAGTGATTGAGAATCCAGACCCCCACTAATCAAAGGAAAAAGGTGTCATTGGAGAATGGCTTGATCAAGATTGAATAAGACTGAAGCTACTTTGTGGTTAAAAGGAATCTTTGCCTAGGAGGAAACAACTGAAGAGACTGAAGGAAAGGACTGACCCTTTGCATGCCAGACTCAAGCCACGCCTAGCCTTGCTTTGCCGCACCACGCCAGACCCGAGCAGAGCAGGGCAGATCGGAGATCAGAGAGACGTGCACAGACCTGACAATCGAGCGCAGAGGATCCCCGTGGGTGCCGTGGGTGCAGCGAGCGGGTGCCGAGAATCAGGCACGAAATTACGGAGTAGCGACCCCAACCCCCACACTCGAGCCTTACCCACTCTAAGCCCGCGCAAAGAACACTAATCGCTGCGGGACCCCCCGCCTCAAACCAGGAGCCCCCTGCGTGTGGCACGGTGGCCTGGCGGGTATGGAGGAGGATTTAAAGAACCCAAAACTGAGTGTGCCTGCAATTAGGGCAGGAAGGGAGTCACAGTACCCAGTGCAGCTGTGGCTCGGTCCTAGTAAGGCGAAGGAGGGGCAGAGAGGGCGCAAACAAGTGGTAAAAAGCCTGCCCAGCCCCACCATTTATAACAAGATATCCATTCCAAGGGCAGGAGACGACAAACGGAGATAGCCCCTGTGCGACAAACATCAAAAAAGGAAAAAGGGCAGTGTCCTTATAACCTTTGGCAAGGTGGGCTGGCGGGTAGCGGCACAGCAGAGGTAAGTGAGTGTGAGTGTATGATTAAACGCCGGATATATTAGCAGTGCCCTCCGTCCCTGTCAAATTTTTTTTTAGAAAGGAAGAACTTTTAGGGGAGAGCTGCAGAGATAAGTCCAGAACCACGTTCCACAGCATTACATAAGTAAAAGGACTATGGGCCCAAAACTCAAACAAAAACAACGGAAGGAAGCCCCAGAAGATAGCTCAGAGACGAGTGTGATACTGGCGGGATCAAGGTCATGGGAAGAGAGCCAGGAAAGCCAGGACTCCAACGAGGATAATACCACGGGGCGACGCAAGAAGAGGAAAGTTAAAAAAACGAACTAAACAGTAACCCTGGACGAAGCACTACGCTACGCTCGCAGAGTTTGCGAAGTTTGCGCAACTTCACACTACGCGAGCTGCACGTAGCACAGTGCGAGCACGCGTAGTGCAGCGTAGCGTAGTGCAGCGCTCATTTTTTGCTTGTTCGCGGTCCTGAACGTCATGTTCGCGACCACAAGCAAGCAAAATGACATCCTGGTGAGATTCTCAACGTGTAAGGTTTCTCATTGTGAGTGGTTGCGCATGCTCGCGACCGCTCTCAATGATAAACTACCAGTTAGCGTTGAGAAAGCTGCAGCTCGAGTAATAATCTACTCGAGCAGCAGAAAACTACAGCTCGCACTGTGCAAGATGCCGTTTTCAATGATTGCACAGTGCCGGATGCTTGTCCGCACTGTGCAATCATTGAAAACACATCTTGCACAGTGCGAACATGCTACTACGCAGCTCGCGTAGTGCTACGTGAAGTTCGCTTAGTGCGAAGTGCACTTCGCGTAGCTTCGCGTAGCGCTACTTCGCGAACTACGCCCACCCTTACTAAACAGGCCCCGCAAGCCAAAAAGGGGTGTACTTCAATATCTACCATTAAAAAGATCACTACAACCTCTAATCCCATTAAGGACTTTGTAGGCAAACATTATAAAGTACCAAATTTACCTGTAATAAATCTGGAACTCAACAAATATAGAAACGGGGGAGGTGGATCAGGTGGAAAAAACCAGGAGGGGAGTCCCAGAAGAAGTTCTGGATGAAGAGATAGTGGACCCTGTGTTAATAAATCTCTCCCTCGAGAGCCAATATGTAATAATGGCAGCACCCCAGCTCTCCTCTTCACCAAAACTTTTTTCCCCGCAAACTTCGGGGAATGAAGGGCAATCGAGAAGGGAAAGCCTTGAGTCTAGTTCTGTCTGGGGGGCTCCTTCTAATCAAGTACTACAATGTCTTGAGGGGAAAAACATTCCAAACCAGCAGCACTCTGGATGGACAGGGAGTCGAGTTATCCCAGAGAGGAATAGCCCACAGGACTTGGACTTGTCAGCAGCATCCACATCGTCTATGTTGGACATACTATTGATGCTACAGAAAACCCTTCAGGAAATTTTAGAAGTAACAATGTCAAACAACGGTGTATGCAAGAATCAAAGGGCAAATGCCTGTCATGCAAAGACCAGTAGGGTCCCCACAAACAACTGATCTAAGTATAAGGTGTGAACAGGCGGAGTCACAAGATAATGTGTATATATCGAAGCGCCCAATGCTGGTAAAAAGGAGATGCGATCACGTAAGGGTCCGTACTAAAGGCAGGGCAAGCAAAAAGCAGGCCCTGCAAATATTGACAAAGGAAAATAGGAAGAAAAAGGAAGTTGAGGGTATGATAAATGTCTCTGCATGGTCCTTTGTACCCTCTGGACCCCCGGCTACAGAGGTTAAAAGAATTGCACCGAATACACAAAGGAAGAGTCAGTGTAGCAAGGACCCGAAAGAGATAGCATCAAAAAGCAATCCTGCAACCCAGAGGATAATCCCACAATTAAAAAGTCAAATGCAGAACCCTCAGAGGCATAGTAACCCGGAGATAACTCCACAGCCATACGTGCTAGTAGCAGGGTCCCAAGGGAGGGAAGAGATCAGACAGCCAACCCTAGTGCCCCCAGAGCAAGGTGGTGAGAGGGGGAATAATAAATGGGTTTATTTGGAACCGGCTCAAGCAAACGAAAGGGGCAAGAAACTGAGGAAATTGACTTCTTTAAATAGGTCTCAAGTTCTGTCAGTATTCTCCAAATGTATAGGCCTGAGTGGGATTGGCTCAAAAGATTTGAGGTGGGCTTTATAGAAAGTACAAATGGTAGGGAAATAACAAAAGTACTACTATACTCGGACCTGGCAAAAATGGCAATTATGAAAGCAGCCAGCGAGATTCACCAAGGGGGAGTAAGGGTGATTACAGAGAAAGATTTAAGGGGCGAACTACAACCTGGAAGGAATTTCCTAAAGTGCCATGCAGGTCTGGGGAGGAGACAGGTGAGGCTACAAAAGGATAACGAAGAAGAGGGTAGTCGCCTGAATATAGTGATAAATAACACTGTAAAAGAGGACTTGTGGGGTATCTGGAGCCTATGTAGCTATCTAGGTGACCCCGCGGACAGATATTTGGATGGAATGGGCGAAGCCGGCAGTATAAGTGAGATAGAACAGGAGGGGGGTGCCACATTGCCTAGGTCTCTTATCATGGAATACAAATGGGTTAGGCAATGAGTTAAAACAAGAATATATAAAGAAACAAGTAAATAAAGTAGAAATTGCCTGCCTACAAGACACCTCGGTATGCGGCGAAACCCCTAGCTTTGAGGGCTACCATCAAATAAATCGTTTGGCCAAGAGGCAAAGATTTGGACGCCCATCGGGGGGAACCATGACACTCATTTCGACAAAAATACTAAGCAATGTAGTACTGTTAAAAGTGAAATGTAAATGGCTACCGGCTTGCAGGTTAAAGCTTCTGACCCTGGATAAGACATGTGAAATGATAACTGTGATAAATGTTTACATGCAGTGGGACAATGTGGGAGAACATGCAGCCGAGATGGAGAACTTCAAACAGGATATAGACGCTATATTAGAAATGTATACTTCAGATGTATTGTTAATTATGGGGGATTTTAACCACAAACTGCAACCAATGAAGGTGGACCGCTGGTATACCGAACTGTTGGATGCCTATGGAATTAATTGTGCCAGCTTCCTAGCAAGTGTTTCTTTGAAACAGGATGCAGATTTGGTAAACTATTTAGGGGAAAAGGGTCTTTTCTGTTTAAATGGCAGGTTTAAAACAGACTGCCCGGCAAAGAAGACTTTAAAAAAGGCTCACAAAATTCCCCAATCGACTATGTTTTTATGTTAGCATGGAACTTCCCTTTAGTGCGGGAATTTAAGGTACATCAAAGTGAGAGTAGTGACCATAATCCACTTCAATTGTCGATAAAAGGGGGAAGGGTGGAATCCAGAAAAAAGGTGATCCCACAAGATGTGGATTACCCAAAACGGGCAACAACAAGACTAACTGAGGAGTACCAGGAAAAGTTAAAGTCATTTCAACTAAAGGTGGAACTGGTAACTCTAGAGAGGAAAAACTTGGAATGGTATGAGGAGAAGATAGCCCAAGTAGTCCAGTGCCTTAGGATAGAATTAAAAAAGGATAAAAGAAAAGGTACAATAAACCGGGCCAGTCGATTGAAATGGTTTTCAATGGATTGCCAAATTAAAAAAAGAGAGTTAAGTACAGAAACTAGAAGGCAAAGGAAAGAGTTCAACCAAGAGAGACAAAATTACATCACTAAACTGAAAACTGAGTTCAAAAAGATGGTCTCAGACGCAAAAAGGGCATATGAAGAGAAATGCTGGGGCGATCTGTTAGAGTCAATCGAGGCTAAGAACTTGAGACAAGTTTTGGAAATTGATAAAATCAGCATCGGCCCCCCAGTGGGAGAAATGAAATGTGTCGTAAGTGAGACAGCCTGGGAAAAATACCTAAGCTAACTGTATGGTGCCTGAATACTCCCAGGTGACACAGAACCCCAAGTTTGGCAAGAAATATCTTCAAGATTTCAAAATAGATTTGACTGAAGAGCGAGTGGAAGAAGTGATTAAAAAGTTGAACTTAACCCGGGCCGCAGGGCCGGATAACCTTCCAGCAATAATATTAAAGACACAAATAAAGTGGTGGGCAAGATTCCTTTCCCATCTATTTCAAGTAATTTTAACAAAAGGTAAAATGCCATCAAATTGGAAGGGTGCAATAATTAGACCAATCCACAAAAAAGGCAGTATGGGTGAACCTCAAAATTACAGATTGATAAACCTTTTGGACATAGGGGAAAAATGCCTGGGTTGACGAGTACTCAATTGTACCCACTGAACAGGGAGGATTCCGAGAGGGGCACTCCACAATAGAGCACTGTTTTTCACTATGGGCAATGGCAAGGAAGTCAACGGAACAGAACGGAAAGCTCTGCTGCTGCTTCGTGGACTTCCGAGCCGCCTTTGATTCAGTGGACCGGGAGTGCCTCTGGGAAACACTAATTAGCAAAAATATCCCAAAAGACCTGTTGACTATAATAAAAGAATTACACTGAGGCAATAGGGCTCAAGTAATTAGGGACACTGAGGGGACATTAACGCCAAAAATACCTATTGAAAACGGTTTGAGACAAGGCTATGTACTGGCCCCCCCAGCTATTTTCCATATTTCTATCGGAACTACCAGATTGCCTCAAAGTGGAGGGCAGTGCCAGTCCTAGAATGAATGGTAAGAAGGTGCCGTGTCTCTTATACGCGGACGACCTCGTAATAGTCGACCAAACGGAAATAGGCCTTCAAAGGAAGCTGAACTCTTTTAATGAATATTGTGTAAAGACATTTTTAACTGTAAACTTAGACAAGACAAAAATTCTATGCTTTAGGAAAAAAGCGTCTAAGTTTAATTGGTTTTTAGATGATCTTAAATTAGAATCCGTTAACGAATACAGCTACCTAGGGGTGTGATTCGACAAAACATTAAATTGGCATACACACCTAGAAGCCCAAAAAGCGAAGGCACAAACATCCATCGCTGGTCTAAAAATGTTTAATCGAGACTATGGGGATATGTGTCATCGACCACTACTCAAGGCCTTCAGTGCAATGATTCCACTTCAAGGTCTCTATGGAGCAGAAATCCTTCATTTGAGAGGTAAGGGAGCCTGGGACTAAGAGGAAGGGAAATTCCATCAAAACCTTTTATCCCTGCCCCCTTCAGCAATGGTGCAAGCAATAAGATCAGAACTAGGAACAACGGCCTGGGGGTACAATCACAAGTAGCAGCGATCAGATTTTGGAAACGACTTGAAAATGAAAAAGGACAAAAAGTCGCATAATGGTGTCGGAAAGAGATACAATTAAGTAACTTAAACTGGGCAAAAACGTGTAGAAAGAAAATGGTACAGGCCTGCGAGAACATAAAAGTGGACATATGCCAAGATACGCTAAAGGTAGAGTGTACAAAAAAAGAGCTAAAGTTAAATAGACAAGAAGCTACTAGAAGAGCTGATAGGGAATACCTCGGCAAGAAAATATCAGTAGAATTTATGATGAACGCATGGGTAAAGGAAAACTGGTTCCCCTATTTGGACACCCTACCAAACCCGTGGTTTAGACAAGAGATCCTAAGGTTGCGCATTGGAATTAACCCATGGCTAATAAATAGAGAAATTAAAACTAAAATGTTGGATCATCAAAATGGGTGTTGCAAATGTAGGCTGGGTACAAAAGGGGATTCTGCTCATATTCTGTTGGACTGTATAAATATCTTAGAACTGCGTAAACTTTGGCTGCGCCCAATATTTGTAAAATATGGTAAAAGAACTCAGGAGGAAGCAATTGATCTCATCACAGAATTGCCTAGTATTGACATTGCAATTGCCTTAGGGAAGTTCATAAAGGTAGTACAGAGTTTCATAATAAGTCAGAATTCATATTTTAGAATTTTACAATGAATACATTTAAATCTTGTCTAGGAAAACCGGTTGGTTTTAGTAACCCATATGGGGTAAGGATTTTACTAAGGAAATGATTTTAGGAGTATCTATTTTAAATGGTACAAAGCTAGAGTGAGGATATTTTATAAATTGTGGAAGAATATTGTATCCTTAACTAACCTGTGAGAATGCTGTGGAATATTTTAATTAAGTAAATTGCTATGTATTTGTTTAAAGATTACGATCTAAATAAACATACCTTTTGACTTGTCTTGACTGACCCTTGCAGTGTGTTCTGGGGCTGGCTTGCAGTTTGCAGTTTTAACAAAGGAAAGGATAAAGTGACTTTGCTGTGTGCTGTGTCCCCCTGCTTGAAATGACTTTGCTGTGCTGTGTCCTGAAGGACCCGAGGTGAGCTGACTCCCTGTTGCGGAAAAACTGGAACACAACACACACTGTGTGTGCATGCCTTTTGCAGCCTGAGACCCTCATAAGGTGTGCCCTGTGATCGTGGGCACCTGGAGTCCAAGCAAGGATCAGCGACACAGTGTGCTTTTTGCAGCCTGAACCCCTTTGTGAGGATTGCCCAGTTATCCTGTGCACCGGAATCCAAGTGAGTCTCATTGACGCTGTGTGCGTGTGCTTTGTGCACCGTGAGACCTTCATGATGATGTGCCTTGTTATCGAGTGCACGGGAGTGCAGTCCAAGTGAGTCTCATCGATGCTGTGTGCGTGTACTTGATGCACTGTGAATGCTTCGTGGGGATTTGCCTTGTTATCGTGTGCACCGGAGTCCAGTCCAAGTGAGTCTCATCGATGCTGTGTGTGTGTACTTGGTGCACTGTGAATGCTTCGTGGGGATTTGCCTTGTTATCGTGTGTACCGGAATCCAAGTAAGTCTCATTGGCGCTGTGTGCATGTGCTTGGTGCACCGTGAGACCTTCTTGAGGATTTGCCTTTTTATCTGGTGCACTGGAGTTAAGTGAGTCTCAGCAGAGCTGTACATGTGATCTTCGTGCAGCCTGAGACCTTTGTGTGGAGTGTCTGGGGATCGTGCACCCTGAAGCTTAAGGAAGTCTCTCAGCGACGCTGTGTGCTTGTGCCCTGTGGCAGCATGAGATCTTTGTAACCGTAGCGGCCCAGACCGGCAACCCCGGCGGAGCAGAGCCGCCGGCCCGAGCGCGCAGTTGCTAAATCACAAGGATTGCATTTTAGGCCCAGCTGCTGGATGAAGAGAGGAGAGTGAGTTGGCGCCCCTCCCAGGTAATGTGTGTCAACTCCTGGGGCAGGGTGCAGGCTCGGAAGGAGAAGCTCTCGTCCTCTCTCTCATTCTGGAAGCGCGAGCCACTGCTTTGGCTCATATTGCAGCCCGTATTGCCAAGGGAGTGGCAGAATAGGGGCCAGAGTGCAGAGATGCACTTTTTGATTACACCGTACCCATGTTCGGGGGAAACCTGTTGAGAGGCTGACTTCAAGTCAGACGGTGTGACGGAGAGACTGACTAAGGCACAGTGAGTGTTTAATGCATTATTCTATTTATGCATAAAGAAGTACCTGACTGCCGTATTACAAATTGCATCTATTCTGCATAAAGGAGTACCTGATTAGAGCATTATGCATTGCATTATTCCTGCATAACAAACTACCTGATTAGAGTATGATGCATGGCTTTATTTCTGCATAAAGGTCTACCTGATTGTCGTATGACTCATTGCAATTTTTCTGCATACCAAACTACCTGATTAGCGTATTACGCAATGCATTATTCCTGCATAATGAATTACCTGATCAGTGTATTACGCATTGCCTTCTTTCTGCATAACAACACACCTGGTGGTTGTATTACGTATTGCATTATTTTACCTTGCAAAGTGCCTGATTGTTGCATTACGCATTGCATTCTTTTTACGTTGCAGAGTGTCGGATTGCTGTGTTACGCCTTACGCTATTTTTACATTGAAAAAGTGCCTGATTCTAGTGTTATGAACTTGATATTAGGATTACAGGAGAATGTTTAGAAGTGCTCATTAATACCGCAAGAACTTACAAGGGCTGGCTAGCCTAACAATGGACCAGGAGAAATAGTACACAAACTCATATGTTGGATTTATATCACGAGGTCTCATCGTATATAATTTTATATAAAGTTTACACTCATTTTTATAAAACTCGTGTGGAGTCCATTTGTGGTGTCATCATTGGGTTACTGTGAGTGTAGTTGCAAATACCTTACACATTTGCCTTGCAGATAAGCCTGGCTGCTTGAGCCAAGCTACCAAGGGGGTGAGCGGGGCTATCTCAGAAGGTGACCTTCCTTTCCCTGGCGTGGAACCACAGATCCCTATTTGGCCTAAGGTACATACCTCAGCCAACCAGGGATCCTGCGTCTAACAGACACACATTAAGTAATAGACCTCACAAAAACTACCAAACCATAACTGGTAACCACCCAAAACCTTTATGTAACCTGTCTCCAAATATTGCCAGAATCCTAAAAATGCACAGATAAGCTAATAACAAATCCACCTAAAAGTACCCACTACCACCAATAACTAACTGATGCCCAATTTTGCAACTGCATAATTACATATGCATATTGTCTAAACTAATCTATTACACATCATAAAGTACAGCAAACACATGAAAAAATTACCCAAACACCAAAATACATTTGAAACCTAAATATATTTTGTCAGTTGTAGGGTGGTCTTCCAGACCTTTTTGCCTTCAACCATCCTATTTTCGGACTTCATATTTGCTGGACTTAGAACTCAATGCATGTTACTACTGCTAACCAGTGGTAAAGTTCTTGTGCTCACTCCCTAAAACATAGTTAAACTGTCTTACACCTAATTGGCATAGTTAATCTACTTATAAATCACCAGTAAAGTGGTATATCGTAAACCCATGGCCTGTAAAGGCAATGCTATTAGAGTCGCTCCAGATCCCGTACGGATTACGCGTGGGGGTAGGTTTGCAGGCAGATACCGCACACCGCCTGGGTCCCTGACTCTTCTGTGCAGGTCCCACAAGAGCTGACTGCGAGGCACCTTAGGGATTCGCTTAGGGTTGCATCATTCAAGGCAGGACCAGTTGGCCGGTCCCATTACAGACCTTAAGATTCAAGGTTGTATCAACAAGTTTTTTAATTCACTGTGTAGTACTGAGCACTGAGGTCCTGAATTGCTAGATTAGCAAGAACCATATCGACCTAAAGACAGGGTTGCAGATATTTTCGCCGCAAATACTCGTGGCGTCTATCTCCCCTCCCACTATTTTAACCAAGGGAGTTAGCCACGCCATTAAAGTTCCTTGTGGACTAACCCACCTTTTTTAATTCACCACCACTTTTTCATGACTACACATTCACCTGCCCTCTCACACACATGCACCATATGGCTGGAACAAAAGATCTCCGCTAAAGAGCCCCTTCGCGGGTGCCCATCAAACATTGCAGCGCCAGTCTGATGAGGAGCAGGACCCATATGATGAAGCATGACACCTAGCTTGCTGGGTGTGTGAGGGTTCTAGTTCCCAAGAGGGAAATTCCTCCTTCCTTCTTCCCTCTTGGATATTTCTCTCTACACCATACACACGCACACACACACCTTTTACACAGCCCTACCGGGAAACTTTGTGATTCTCTTTGTTACTAATGCTATTAGAGGGCCTGCCTCATTTATTGTGCAGTTCACTTAAGAATCCCCTTAAAACATGTTCCAGGCCTGCATCGCAGCCTGACAGCAGTTTTAAAGCAGTTTTAAAATGCAAAGTAGACTAGGCAAATTAAACTCTTTCTGAAGCCTTAAACTCCCTTTTTAATAAGCTACAACTAAGGTACAACCTAAACACCCAGAGGGCAGGGTGTATTGTAATTCCAAGAGTGGACGTGCATATTTAAGTTTTGCACACCCGTGTAGTGAAAAACTCACAAGTAGTTTTTCACTACTTTGAGGCCTACTACGTTTGGAGGCAAGAAAGTAGGAAGGTCATGTTTGGCATCTGAAAACTTCAGAATTTAAGTCACAGTTCTAAATATGTGCATTTTTGTGTCCTAACAATTTGGTGCCACCAGCCTGATCCTGGGTCACATGACTAGATGTGCTTGGCATTTGGCCTTTGTATATTCCTCTCAGACAGCCACACAATATGGAGACAAAGAACCTTATTTTGACTATGGTGGAGTGGAACCGGGGCCGCCATGTCTCCTCCCGCTCCCATACTGCTAAAGCCAAAATCGTCCATGCCCTGTAGGAGCTCGGGTGCATGCATACATGGAAGAAACAGGTACCCCCTTGCAAGACCCTGTGACCCTGAAACTGCAGGGGGGGCTGTAGGGCCCCCTCTGTTCCTCACTGCCACATTTTTCATGAAGGGCACATTTCCATGAAAAGTGTGGAGATGAGGAAACTAGTAATATTCTTGACAGTGCCGCAGTGGCACAAGCACCATATTACAATCCTCACACCACTGAAGACTCACAGGGATTAGGGATTCATGACAGCATCAGTACATCTGTGGTGGTTTGACCATCATATTCATAACATATCCAAGGACCGCCACCATGACTATGTTGATCCAATGGACAACTCTAGTCGAAATAAGGACTTCGGTTTGCCTGAGTGGGCCATCTGAGGCAGGATGGGGAGTGAAGTTGTGAGAAACCCACTTGCACTTCAAAAGGCTCTTCTGTGCTTTCACACAAATAACTTCACACTAATCTATTGTGCCTGCAGACAGGCTGGGTCCAGAGCAGGGAGGATGGTCCTTTTAGATATCTTTATGATGGGAAGCCTCCAGAAGTTTCTTCCACTTCAAAGTAAGCACCCGTTATAACAAGAGAATGCTCAGACCCACTCTTCAGTTCACTTTCTGAACCTGGGGAAGTCCACACTGCTTCTTAAGACCCACTCTCAACCTTAAACCCAGGAAATCAAGAGGAATGACTCCAAGGGCTAGCTGGCCAGTCTCCTGAGCAGAGCCTCAAAGATAGCAAAGGATCCAATTATCTTGAACCCGTACCTGGACCCTGTCTTTGTGAGTCCTGACCCTCTGGGTGGTACCTCCCTTAATCCTCGACACTTGGAAGTGGTTATAAAGTTCCCAGATATCTGAATTCAAAATTTGGGACTCAGAAACTTTTCTGCCAGAAAATGGTTTGAGAATCGGGAGGAGACTAAGACCCATCTGCCAATCGATACGCCCAATGTGCTTTGTCAATTGGTCTGATTTTGCGTCAGCTCCCACTAAGTTCTTGTCTGCAGCAGAAAGTCCTGTTCAGCTGCTCCTCAAAGAAGTGGTATCCAGCCTGCAGCTTCATCCTTCTGGAAATGTTAACTTCCAAAAAAGAGACTGATTGTAGGAATCTTCAATGCAACATCATCCAGTGGCTCCCCAATGACAATGCCTCCTCCTTGGAACCACCAGTTGCCTTGCCCCACTGAACATCACCATTTCAGGCATATTACTTTGAAATGTCATCTAAGTCCGAAGGTAAGCGGGGTCCAGGCCCAATCTACTTTGTGTATCCAAACCAAGATCTATTGCGATATTCCCTGTTTTTTCCCTATGATGCACCCTCAACCATTCCTAAAAAGACTTGGGCAGTTTATATTTTTTCCCAAAGTATTCCTGAACTGAATTTGGAATACTAATTAACCCCCCTGGAATATTTTCCCAAACTCTCAATGCTCACCCAAAACCCTGGATCAACCTCAAAAATATGGTGAATATCAAAATAGCACCAAGCTCAAAAATATGGAAAAAACCTGCATCTAATTCAACTCCCTCATAGAGAAACAACATCCCTAACTAATACCTGAACCACAAAAGCATACCTGTATCTCATAATACACTACTAGCCTAACCATAGCTCACCTAATACCCTAAAGGAACCAACCCTCCAAAAATTACCTAAAACCCAATTATATAACTGACCCCCAAAACATTCCAGAAACAAACCAGTACCCCCCAAAAAAACCTTTTGTAGCTCAGAAGTATAATTGAACTCCAAACCCCATAGTATAGCTCACATCACCAAAAATTGCAACAATCCGAATTATCAATAGAATCCAAAAGATATTACCAGAACTAGTTAATGTAATTCACAAGTATTACTGAACCTTCAAAGCCATACTATGGCGCACACCCCCAATAAGTTCCTGAATCCTAATTATAAGTAGTACCAAAAAGATAGTCCCAAAAGTAGCTATTTACCAATTTAATGTTATAATATATCACACACTCATCACAAACACCTACACCCAGAAAAAGGCTAACCAAAATACATTACTGACCTAATACTATTCCCACCCAAAGCCCTAGTATAACTCAAAACCCCCAAAATGAATGCATCCCAATTATATAATAGAAACCCAAGTATATTCCTAAAACTAAGTAAATATTTGCGTTAACAGCTGACATTACAGGCATCCCAAAAAATGACCTTGAACCTCAAAATTATTCTGGAACACCAAATATATAAATTGAAGATTAACTCATCACCCACTAGAAGTAAAAAAAAAACACACCTGAACTTATATTACATAACTAATTCAACCCTACTCTCACACAAAGTCTTAATACCAATTACATACCTAAACCCAAAACTTTTCTCAAAACTACACAACAAAAGGGCTCACATAATCCACACCCCCTACAACTCACTAAACTCTAAAAAGACACTCAGAATGCAAAATACATTAATAACCTGCCCCTGCATGCAAGCAGAACCATAATGGCTGAACCCCAAATATATAACTGAACCCATCCGTACTCTCGATTTTAAATAACCTTGACATAGCACACACCCTAAAATTACTTGAATCCTATTACATAATTAAACTCAAAAACATTCCAAAAACTAAGAAGAATTCAAGCCAAAGTCCTAATATCACTCCAACTCCCAAAAAGCACATGAAACTCTAAAATAGATCTGAACTCTAAAATATACTACTAACCTAACTCAACACCAAATCAAAGTTATGAAAGAACCCACATCCCAAACATTTCCTGAACCTGAAACATATACTCCATACTCTAAAAATAGACCCAAAAAATAACAAGTCCTACCGAAACCACAAGTATAAACAAGACACAATGAGGGGCGACTATTCCTAATCTGCCCCCTCCGGAGGGAACAGAAAGCCCACTAGACACCAGGGAAAAATATTTATTAAAACAGAGAGGGGTGGGGGATGCCCACCATGGCATCGGCCATACCCCAACCCCAAAAAGGATGCAACAGTCTTTCTACCCCCTGGGGGATGAATGAGGGACGATTATCCCTACCTACTTCCAGGGGGCATAAAGCCCACTAGACACAAGGTATACAAATGTATTTAGAAAAAGGAAGGGGGTAGTGGTTGGGGCTGTCCTAAAAAGCTTGCAACAGTCTTTTTGTCCCTCAGAGGGCAGATTGGAGGTTTTGGCCCAATCTGTCTCCCCATGGGGAGGGGAAAAAAGCCCACCAGACCCCAGGGTATTTAAAATTGCACCAAAATGAACAAAAGTAGGGTTGAGGCTACCCAGGCATCATGCCATAGAGGGGACATAGTGTCTTTCTGCCTCATTGTGGGCAGATTGGAGAGTTGTCTTAGGTGGGGAGAGTGCCTTAAATTTAGGGTAGACAGCCCACTAGACACCAGGGAATTTTCATTTGGGGCAAAAAAAAAGGCTGTGGTGGTGCACTATGGCATTGGCCACACCCTCACTGCAAAAGGGACAAACCAATCATTCTAGCCCCTCAAAAGCCCACTGTATGACAGACATGTATTTTGACAAAATAATAGAATAGGCCTGGCTTTTCCTGACATTAGGCCCCACCTACAAACCTAAAGCCTCAGCAGTCTTTCTGCTCCCCTGCAGACTAAAACATCCCATCCCAATGGCAAGCGAGAGGACATTTGATTCTTTTGGGTATTTTTTTACAAAAGGTCCCAAGAGAATGGGACTAAATCCCAATATTAGGCCACTTGCCATGGTGAATGGCTGCATTTTTTGTGCCCGGGTTGTAGGCCACCACGTGGGGAAACCTATTCGTCCTCACAGGGGATTTCCATTGACCCTGGTGTGATCAGTTCCTGTAGTGGGCACTTAGCCCAAGAACAAAATTGGGGCACCGTTTTTATCAGGACAAGTGGGGTATCACTGGGTGGTAGGAATTTTGTGGACTACAAAATACAGAAATGTAAGGACAATTTGATATTTTAGGAAAACTTTGAGGTCTGAACAGTAGTGGCTTGCCCAAATAAATGCTGTGGGGCAGTGAGGCAGGTCGGGCAGGGTGGGGGTAATGGAGTTCGACATACGACGGGATAGTGCGAATGAACTAAATAGATAAATGAAACCACTTACCTTGCTCTCGCCGCATTGCCGAGTTACTCATGTGCCCACCCACAGCACCCACAATACACCTCATTGGGTTGGCAGTGGGGAACCCCAAGCCCCCGGCATCCACAGCTGATATTTATCCCGGTCCCTCCAGATGGGTGCAAAACTTTGATCTGCTTCCCAGCCTGCACTAGTGTGCCCAAAAAACAAATCAAAAGTCTGTTCCCAGCTGGAGTGAACACTTTTGGTGCCCCACTCGCTGGTAGCAGGCTTTTTTCTTTGCCCTCGTTTGGCGTGAGATGTGAACATGCTCCTGGAAGGTCTGGGTATGGGCTGAGACACAATATCTGAGCGGGCCCCAAGGGACAGGTTCCCTGGGGCCAAAAGTGGCCTAGGAAGGCGCAATGCCCCGCCCCTTAAAATTTGCTGATCCTCAGGAATGCGGTCTCCAAGGCTGAAAAGGGTCTGTGTGCCTCCTCCCCTTAGAAATAA
Organism: Lissotriton vulgaris; assembly: GCF_964263255.1. NCBI lineage: Eukaryota > Metazoa > Chordata > Amphibia > Caudata > Salamandridae > Lissotriton > Lissotriton vulgaris. Next base: position 506,562,028 of record NC_141693.1, on the reverse strand, counting down.
CAGCAGGCCAAAGGGGATGGGGCAAAAATGGCCTTGGGGTGAGGGTCGCACATCCCTCCTTATAAAATAATTAGGGTGCTGTGAAATGGGGTCCCGGTGCTGAAAATGGCGGGGGGCCATGCATCAACCTTCCCAATAGATAATAATATTTGCTTCATCCTCCCAGGCCCTGGCTCAGTCTTGGGGTTTTTAAGAAAGAAGAGTGGGAGCTCGCACTGCTTATATTTTTTTTTTTACAATTCTCTGCAGGTTAGCGGATCCTTCACAAATGTGGGCATCATTTTGAAAAAAAAACATTTTTGGCCCCAGGTGATCCTAGGGGGTCAGTGTATTCCAAGTCCTCAAATGGCTGCCAGCACTTCCTGATTGAGGTGGTGAAAGGCAAGGAGATCTCAGTTTGAGATCAGTGTGATATATATGACATTTTCTTTAAGTTTAATTCCACTAAAAATATTAATTGATTTAAGATAAAACACTGAAAACACTATTTCTGGATCAAGATTTAGATGTATGCCATATTTGGTGTGAATCAGTCAGTGGGTTTGGATTGTAGTGCTGTCTAAATTTCCTAAATATAAATGAATGGGGAAAACTTGCTTTGGGACCCCCCTTTTCCTGAACCCCCACTTGAAGGATCACACCAAAACTTTCCATGCACAAACTAGTCTATAAGTTCTTCTTTTTTGGAATTTTTCATGGAAATTCACCAAATGGGGCAAAAGTTTTTAGCAACACAAAAAGCATTTCCTATGGAAATATGATCCTAACTATAGCTACACAGTGGTGACTGCCACTGGGTCATATATATGTATGTATATAAATCTAAAAATATTACCTACTGGCGGTCATATGTAGTTATAGTTAGGACCAAAGTTTTCACAGGAAAAACCGATTTTTTTTGCCAAAAACTTTGATACCGCTTAATGAATCATCACAAAATTGTTTTAAAGTGTCCCTTCTTTAGTTCAGCTCTGTGTTAAAAGTTTCAGGGTGATCCATTAAGCGCGGGCGAGAAAAAAGTAGGGGTCTAAACACACGTTTTCCTCATGTTCGGTTTATGGGTTTTTTTCAATTTTTGAACGTGACAACAGCCCAAGCCGCTGAACGGAATTACAGCACATTTGGCAGAAAGCTAAATGTTGGTCAGAATTCATATTTATGTGATTTGGTGTGAATCCATTCAGCAGTTTCAGAGATATTAAAGTTTAAAAAATATAGATATCTGAGAGCCCAAGAGCCTAACAGCCTACCGAAAACTTACAGAAATTTTACTGCCTGCCAACGTTTCAACCAGGACGTGCTGGCAGCCATCTTGGGACCTGTTTAAACTGAGTCCAACATCACATGTAAAAAAAAAAAGAGGGGGCAGGATAGAAACATCCTGACCCTCCAGGGATCCAACCGGGACCATGCTGGGCCCAAAAAGCATTAAAAATATCTTGTTGGTAGGATCCACGGACCTGGTTAAACATGAAAAAAAAAAAGCTCCGACACTTTGTTCATTATCGGCCACCAGGTCTTGGGTACATGAGGGTAATAACTAAGGAGGGGGGCTCATGGGGCCCCCGTCTATGCTTTGGAAAAGCCATGGTGAATGCTACCTGCATGGGGCACAATAGCATGCAAATATGGAGGGGTACCGCTTGGAACCCCCACAGCCACAGAAATGCCACCTCCTGGGGACAGTAAATGTAAATTAGTGGTGGGGGGATGTGGGGCTTTCCCGCTGCCCCGTACACCTCCACCACCCGAGGCACAAACATTATTTGAAGAACAATGCTGGGATGGCTCCACAGCCTCCCCCCACCCCGGTGACCCTCACCTCCTGGGGCAGAAATAATATTTTTGAGGGATGCCATGAGGTATCCCCGCTGCCCTGGGGACCGCCACCTCCCTGGGGAACATACAGAATAATTAAGGTGGTCCTTTGCATGTTCTAGAACCCTGGCCCAAGGGACAATCATGTCCCCGGAGTTAACTGAATGAAAGGAGGGGGCCACACAGCCCCCCTCATGGAGCCATTGATGGACCTGGGGACCACCACCCCCCAGGGCCTGCTCCAGCAATGTCCCAGGGTGCCAATCCCTGAGACATTGCAGTTCACTATGCCTTCGCCTGTTACCTCCACTAACTCCCATGCAGCTAGATTGCTGAGAGGTTATTGGAGGCCATGCCTCCTTTCTTCACCACTCTGCAAAAACTCCTCTCAGCACACTACTGTTTGGGAATAAAGTCCCCTTGCCTCCAGAGGGCCTTAGGACTAAAGTGGACATCTTCCCTCAACCAGTAGAGCTCCATGATCTGCATGTGCAAAGTGGTGGAGAAAGGGAGCGTGACACCCAACATATTGGTGAACCCATACATTACTAGGGCCCGGGTGTCCCCAGAGCCTAATATGGCTAAGGGGGTTACGTGACCCCTCTCCCCATTAAAACACATAGTACTCTGGGGGATGGGGTCCTCAGGTCCTAAATTGGTTTGGGAGGGGGGCTGTATGGCTCCTCTTCAGTTTCATTGTATTTGACAATGGGGCATATGGTCCCCAGGTCCCAAAGGCCAATCCTACGCTACATGGCAAAGGCTCAACCTCCCTGCCTATAATTATGCCCTAAGGTTACTATAATGCCTCGTCATGCACTGCTATTTACCTCACATATGACAACACTCATGACATTTTCTATGACATCATTGATAATATAATTGCAAGAGTTATAGTAACTATAACCAGTGAATTTCTTTTCTTTTTTTAGAATTTACAAAATTATGTTGTTACTTAACATTTCACCTAACTATAACTTAACTTTAACCTTTGGTTTTTTCAATGAATATATTTACAGTTACAGGTCTAAATAGGAAAATAATTTTTTGGTTTGCTAATAACTTCGGCTCTCTGTGACAAACTGCACAAAACTTTCTATAAGAAACTTCACCCACCTTAGTACTTTCCTGGAATTTTTCAGGCATCAAAGTTAATAAAGACATCAAAAATGTCTTAATGCCTTTCCATATGGAACATCAAACCTACCCATATAGGTTAAAGGTGACATTGTAGTTAGGTACAAATATCAGTTAAATTGTTACATTTTAAAATAAAAGTAACATTTAAATTCACCAGTCCTAGTTAAATTAAGCAACTATACCTCGTGCCCTCACCATGCACAGTGTTGTCATCAATGATGTCATTAAGGATAAAAGCATGCCGTACTTGTATGTATACAAACTATGTATGTGTGTGTGTTTGGATGTCTGCATGTGTGTGTGTGTCTTTGTATATATTTGGGGATTAACCACTGCTGGAAAGATAATACATTTAGCCTCTATGAACTTGAGGTAGGGAAAAGGCAACTTTCTTAGATGCTACCTTTCCTTAATAATGATTAAGAATTCTACTTCATAATTGAGTTGGTATTTTTAATAAATATTTAAAAGAGAGGTTCAACCATCTTTCTAGCTGGCACCAACCTAGACATAGCTGAACTAATATTTATTTTTTTATATTTCGTTAATATTGAGTTGTATCATGACAAGATGGCCGCAGGGAAGGAGCTGACAGGCTGAGCTCCTGGTCCGGGATCACTAAAGTGCCAATCCCGACCAGATCGACCCCCCCCCAACTCCCCCTAAGGAGCCGAACAACAGACTCACTCACCGGACTGTCCTAGATGAAGAATCGCAGAATCAGGAAGCAGATCAAGTGGCGAGAGGGACCCTGGCTACAACGTGGTCAGAGCACCCTGGGGAGACTTACTTGAGATCCTCAGAGCTTCACCACCAACAAGGTGACCTCTGCTCCAGACCAGAGAGGTACAGTAGTTAAGAATTGTCGGGACTCACACGACTACAGAGTCAAGGCTCCGACTCACACCACCTCATCAACAACCCCTCATTAGGAAATGGTACAAAAGGCTGCTCGTAATGGAGCATTCAATGCGATCAGCCTTCAATAGGACCGGGGAATGACCCTGGTAACCTGGATCTGCCCGATCAAGTAGAAATAGGTCATTTGAGACCCTTAAGAGAGATCAGGACGTCCTGAGAACGGAAAGGAGCTCCGGGACCTAGCACGACAGGAGTCCCAAATGCCTGACCTACATATGTCCGCCACTACTGAGAAGCGAGACAGAAAGTGGCCTGCTATAAGGCCACAGGAAGACCCTGAACTGCTTCGAGCCCCCTGAAACTGTAAAGCGGGTCATCAACGACCCCGGTCGATACAGAGGATGTCCTGAGGCGGAAGCAGAGCCCCAGGACATGATTACACGCCAGGAGCCCCCTATGCCTGACTAAAAAATGCCCACCACTATCTAAATTCAGACAGAAAGTGGCTTAATTTAAGGCCTTAAGAAGACCCCGGATTGCCTTGAGCACCTAAATCTATGAGGCAGGTCATTTGCGACCCTGTTGATACACAGGCTGTCCTGAGGCGGGAGCAGAGCCTTGGGACACATCAACACGCCAGGAGCCCCCAATGCCTGATTAAACAATGGCCGCCATTATGAAATGTGAGTGAAAAAATGGCCTGTTATAAGGTCATAAGAAGACTTCAGACTGCCTCGAGTTCCTCAAAACTGCAAGGCGGGTCATTTGCGGCCCCCGCCTTTTCACAGCTTGTCTTGAGGCAGGAGCAGAGCCCCGGGAACTCTTCAACACGCCTGAAGCCACCGACAACTGACTACAGCAATAGCCGCTAGCCACAAAATCACAGATGGATCCAACTAATTATTAAGGCCACAAGAAGACCCTAGGTACCTGGACCCTCCCAAACAAAGTGAAGGAGGTCATTTGGAACCCTTGAAAGAAACTAGGCCATCCCGAGTTGGGAGTGAAGCCCTGGGCTACAACACGTTAGGAGCACCAGTTACCTGACCCAATAATGGCCACCAGTGCCAGAACCAACTCAAAGAGAGACCAGGAATAAATCCAGAAGAAGACCCCTAACAAACTCAGAGACCACTGCATTAAGGCTCAAAGGTCAGTGTTGACTGTCCCTGGGTGCCTGGCCCTTAATTGTATACCAGGGTCCAAACAAGGACCGATCACAAGAGAGCCCCAATCCAATGCTTCCAGGGTAAAGTAGGCACCCCAGAGATGCTTTTCCAACTACACCATCCCTGGTCCCAAGTCCACGATCCACTGCTACACCAAGTCACAGGTGCCCCTGCCACACTGGAGGGAATTTGCCTCCTCCCTAACCTTGATTAGTGGCCACCAGCCACACCAATCGCCGCCTGCCCTTGTACACCTAGCTAACAGCTCCCCTATGCCCGAGATTCTACTCCTCAAGCTCCCCTATCCACCCAACCTGACAGACAGCATTCTCCTCTCCGCACAGCACTCTTCCTACTCCACACGAGGAAATTCGCCTCATCCTAACCTAGATAAAATGCCACCGGCCATGCTAATGGCTGCCTCCCCTTGAAGTCCTAACTACCTGATACCCCAAGGACTGAACTCATTCGCAATCACTTCCCCCGCCTCTCTAGTAAAGCAAAAATACTCTTCAACAGACTGATCAGATAACACCCCGAAACACTATTCGTAGACACTTACCACAGCTCCTTTGGAGGGCAGATAAAAATGGACTTCATCTTCCACACTGAAAGACCTGACAGTTGGGTCATCATCCTCACCACTCATCTCCTGATCCCCAAAACTACCATCACAGCCCATAGCCGCAAACTAATGACCTCTCTCCCGAACCACCAGACCCTAAGTAGTAATATCTGAATAACCATTTACGAGAATGGCACTTTCCTGATACAGGCTAAGAGCGATAAACTGAAGGGCTTTGACTCCCTCTTCCTCTCGCTAAAAAAAGACACCTGTGCACAATACAAGATATGGCCTGACCCCTCCACTTCCCCCAATGAGCCTTCCACAACAAATGAGGTAACTGACCCCTCTCGTGCCCACTCCGGGATCCTCCCGCCCTCCAGAGGCACATACCGCCACCATACACCTAAGAATAATGATCCCACCCCTCTGACAGATGATCCACCCAACCTTGCCTCCAGAGAGCAGCATTACCCCCAAGCTAAGCCTCCTCACAGCCCCTCCCGGCCCCCAGGCCAAACGAGCGTGACTCTCGTCCTGAGCCAGTACTCCTCCTACCCATGAGCCCTCCCAGAAACAATTTGGGCAGCTCCTCCCCCATCAACCAGCATGACTGGGCCCCACCTCTCTACCCTTCAGGCAATGGTTACCCTGACACCCTCCCTCCCACCATGGATAACATGACGCAACACCACAGCCTCCTAGAATCTCAGCGTGAAATCTTGATACAAGGCTTGAACGAAACCCTATCCATCCTGGCCACAATCTGTAAGCCCACTCAACACTCTACTCCTCAGCCAATTCTCTCCCAACCTAGAAGGGGTAAGGTACCGCCCCCCTCCCCCCCCCAGTGGGCCTCATGTCCCCCTCAATCTCGACCCGCTCGAGTCGCTCAGAAAGACCCAGAAGAGCAAAATTCACACTTTCCTCTCAGGAAGCGGCACCACTTGCCTTAACATATGACCCCCCTTGGAATTCCTCAGCCAAATCCACGATCCAAGTAATAACGGGAGTTGAAAGAGAACAACCCCCTCCAAGAGCCCCTAGACCCCCAGCTCACCTAACCTCCCTACTTAGAGCCCAATCTACCAAGGACAGGAATGTAGAAGGCCCCACCATTAAGTGCATGCTCATAAACTGCAGATCTGCCTCTAAACATGCAACAGAACTAGCAGAAGCCATCCACTCCCATGATTTAGATATAGCTTTCATTACGCAGACATGGCTAAACAATCTCTCTTACCCCAGCATGGACATGCTGGAGCCTCCCGGATTCACAATGATTAACAAAGATAGAAAAGTGTATAGGGGTGGGGGGATAGCAATTATTCACAAGAGCAACATCTCCATCACGGAAATTACCTCCTTCTTGTATAGCTCCTTTGAGTGTCTCACAGTCAACATCAAGACATGCGCTAACAGGCCATTACTTTGCCATCTGCTGTACCACCCCCAGGCAACTCCAACAAATTTAGGGAACCCCACTCTGACCTGATTGCCCATTGCGCACTCAGGTACTCTAACAGCAAAAGTCACGTTGACCTCAATCTAAGATGAAATGAAACAAAAAACCCACTCATTCAAACTCTAAACAGCCTCCTTCTAGAAAATAATTTGACCCAACATTGCTCAGAAGAAACACACCATAGAGGAGCAATCCTAGACGCAACCATTACCAAAAGCAGTGCAATCACCATCGACCACATCATTCGCGTAGACTGGTCAGACCACCACATCATTCTTTTCCACATCAACCAAACGGTCCTAACTCAACAACCCAAGCAGGACATCCCTAAATGGGTCAAGAACACAGCTCAGATCCCTCAGGCTGACCTAGAAGAAAGAATGAGCTCGCTCCTTCCCAGTACTATTGGTCACCTCTCAACTACTGACCTCTCCCTACAACTCCAATATGACGCTCACCCTGAACCATCTTGCCCCCCTGAAACAAAAAAAATGCAGCATCACCCCTTCCAGATCATGGTTCACCACAGGCATTAATGAAGAAATAAGATATCTTAGAGCCTCAGAAATAATCTGGAGGGACAATCTTTCCACCCTCCATCGTGATCAACTCAATTCAGCCCGCAGGAATTTCAAAAAGCACATTAAGAACAAAAAGACAGCTTTCTTCTGTTCTGCTCTACACACCACAAAACAAAGACCTAAAGTACTCTTCAATATCATCCGGAACCAAACATCCAAGCCTACGTCATCCGCAATATTGACATCCAAAGAACGATATGACAACTTAGCCTTCTTTTTCAATGACAAAATCGCCAAGATCGATCTCTCTCTTGGCCCAAATCTCTCCCCTCCATCGAGATCACGGCGTCTGAAACTAAGGATAGCTCTTCCCTGAACACCCCAAAACACTGGTACTCCTTCATTCCCATTCAGGAAGCAGAGATAGTCAATCTAATCTCCAATGCTAAACCCTCATTCCACGCCCAAGATCAGTTACCCCCGCGCCTGGCCAAGGGCCTGAAGCTCGTCCTAGCCCCGCTATGGTGTAAGAACATGAACAGCTCACTGAGCTCTAGAATTGTACCAGACTGCCTCAAAGTAGGCCAATATTTACAAAAAAGGGTGGTGAGGGACAGAGTCTCTGAATTAAGCAGAAAGCTCTCACCCAGTCAAAAGATCAGGGCTAGATCCAACACCGTTTTTTAGCTCACTGCACCATCCCAGTTTCAGAACCTGGCTGTATGCAAATTAGTCTGTTCCTGTCCCAGTGCATGATGGGAACAGGACAAACCAAACTACAGAAGCCAATTCTTACACTGGGAAGGAAACAAGCTCCCGGGGACCGGTTTCTGGCATTACAGCCGTCTTCGGCCCGGTTTGCTTGAATCCTGATGGTGCAATGAGCAAGGGTCTCACATCTGAGAATACCCTTCCACGCTTAGGGTGGACAAAAATATTTACAAAAAAGGGTGGTGAGGGACAGAGTCTCTGAATTAAGCAGAAAGCTCTCACCCAGTCAAAAGATCAGGGCTAGATCCAACACCGTTTTTTAGCTCACTGCACCATCCCAGTTTCAGAACCTGGCTGTATGCAAATTAGTCTGTTCCTGTCCCAGTGCATGATGGGAACAGGACAAACCAAACTACAGAAGCCAATTCTTACACTGGGAAGGAAACAAGCTCCCGGGGACCGGTTTCTGGCATTACAGCCGTCTTCGGCCCGGTTTGCTTGAATCCTGATGGTGCAATGAGCAAGGGTCTCACATCTGAGAATACCCTTCCACGCTTAGGGTGGACAAAAATATTTACAAAAAAGGGTGGTGAGGGACAGAGTCTCTGAATTAAGCAGAAAGCTCTCACCCAGTCAAAAGATCAGGGCTAGATCCAACACCGTTTTTTAGCTCACTGCACCATCCCAGTTTCAGAACCTGGCTGTATGCAAATTAGTCTGTTCCTGTCCCAGTGCATGATGGGAACAGGACAAACCAAACTACAGAAGCCAATTCTTACACTGGGAAGGAAACAAGCTCCCGGGGACCGGTTTCTGGCATTACAGCCGTCTTCGGCCCGGTTTGCTTGAATCCTGATGGTGCAATGAGCAAGGGTCTCACATCTGAGAATACCCTTCCACGCTTAGGGTGGACAAAAATATTTACAAAAAAGGGTGGTGAGGGACAGAGTCTCTGAATTAAGCAGAAAGCTCTCACCCAGTCAAAAGATCAGGGCTAGATCCAACACCGTTTTTTAGCTCACTGCACCATCCCAGTTTCAGAACCTGGCTGTATGCAAATTAGTCTGTTCCTGTCCCAGTGCATGATGGGAACAGGACAAACCAAACTACAGAAGCCAATTCTTACACTGGGAAGGAAACAAGCTCCCGGGGACCGGTTTCTGGCATTACAGCCGTCTTCGGCCCGGTTTGCTTGAATCCTGATGGTGCAATGAGCAAGGGTCTCACATCTGAGAATACCCTTCCACGCTTAGGGTGGACAAAAATATTTACAAAAAAGGGTGGTGAGGGACAGAGTCTCTGAATTAAGCAGAAAGCTCTCACCCAGTCAAAAGATCAGGGCTAGATCCAACACCGTTTTTTAGCTCACTGCACCATCCCAGTTTCAGAACCTGGCTGTATGCAAATTAGTCTGTTCCTGTCCCAGTGCATGATGGGAACAGGACAAGACTGATTTGCATATAGCCAGGTTCTGAGCTGGGATGGGGCAGTGAGATAAATAACGGTGATGGATCAAGCCCTGATCTTTGGACTGGGTAAGAGTGGTCTGCTCAATTCAGACACTCTGTTCATCACCACCCCCTTTTGTAAATCGATTTTGGCCACTATAGGTGTGGCAGGGAATACTCAGACATGAGTCCCTTTCTCACTGCTCCATCAGGATTCAAGCAAGCCGGGCCGAAGAGGCTGAAATGCCAGAAACCGGTCCCCGGTAGCTTGTCTCCTTTCTGGTAAAGAATTGGCTTGGTAGTTTAGTCTGCCCTGTTCCCATGATGCACTGGGCCAGGGACAGACTGATTTGCATATAGCCAGGTTCTGAGCTGGGATGGGGCAGTGAGATAAATAACGGTGATGGATCAAGCCCTGATCTTTGGACTGGGTAAGAGTGGTCTGCTCAATTCAGACACTCTGTTCATCACCACCCCCTTTTGTAAATCGATTTTGGCCACTATAGGTGTGGCAGGGTATACTCAGACATGAGTCCCTTTCTCACTGCTCCATCAGGATTCAAGCAAGCCGGGCCGAAGAGGCTGAAATGCCAGAAACCGGTCCCCGGTAGCTTGTCTCCTTTCTGGTAAAGAATTGGCTTGGTAGTTTAGTCTGCCCTGTTCCCATGATGCACTGGGCCAGGGACAGACTGATTTGCATATAGCCAGGTTCTGAGCTGGGATGGGGCAGTGAGATAAATAACGGTGATGGATCAAGCCCTGATCTTTGGACTGGGTAAGAGTGGTCTGCTCAATTCAGACACTCTGTTCATCACCACCCCCTTTTGTAAATCGATTTTGGCCACTATAGGTGTGGCAGGGTATACTCAGACATGAGTCCCTTTCTCACTGCTCCATCAGGATTCAAGCAAGCCGGGCCGAAGAGGCTGAAATGCCAGAAACCGGTCCCCGGTAGCTTGTCTCCTTTCTGGTAAAGAATTGGCTTGGTAGTTTAGTCTGCCCTGTTCCCATGATGCACTGGGCCAGGGACAGACTGATTTGCATATAGCCAGGTTCTGAGCTGGGATGGGGCAGTGAGATAAATAACGGTGATGGATCAAGCCCTGATCTTTGGACTGGGTAAGAGTGGTCTGCTCAATTCAGACACTCTGTTCATCACCACCCCCTTTTGTAAATCGATTTTGGCCACTATAGGTGTGGCAGGGTATACTCAGACATGAGTCCCTTTCTCACTGCTCCATCAGGATTCAAGCAAGCCGGGCCGAAGAGGCTGAAATGCCAGAAACCGGTCCCCGGTAGCTTGTCTCCTTTCTGGTAAAGAATTGGCTTGGTAGTTTAGTCTGCCCTGTTCCCATGATGCACTGGGCCAGGGACAGACTGATTTGCATATAGCCAGGTTCTGAGCTGGGATGGGGCAGTGAGATAAATAACGGTGATGGATCAAGCCCTGATCTTTGGACTGGGTAAGAGTGGTCTGCTCAATTCAGACACTCTGTTCATCACCACCCCCTTTTGTAAATCGATTTTGGCCACTATAGGTGTGGCAGGGTATACTCAGACATGAGTCCCTTTCTCACTGCTCCATCAGGATTCAAGCAAGCCGGGCCGAAGAGGCTGAAATGCCAGAAACCGGTCCCCGGTAGCTTGTCTCCTTTCTGGTAAAGAATTGGCTTGGTAGTTTAGTCTGCCCTGTTCCCATGATGCACTGGGCCAGGGACAGACTGATTTGCATATAGCCAGGTTCTGAGCTGGGATGGGGCAGTGAGATAAATAACGGTGATGGATCAAGCCCTGATCTTTGGACTGGGTAAGAGTGGTCTGCTCAATTCAGACACTCTGTTCATCACCACCCCCTTTTGTAAATCGATTTTGGCCACTATAGGTGTGGCAGGGTATACTCAGACATGAGTCCCTTTCTCACTGCTCCATCAGGATTCAAGCAAGCCGGGCCGAAGAGGCTGAAATGCCAGAAACCGGTCCCCGGTAGCTTGTCTCCTTTCTGGTAAAGAATTGGCTTGGTAGTTTAGTCTGCCCTGTTCCCATGATGCACTGGGCCAGGGACAGACTGATTTGCATATAGCCAGGTTCTGAGCTGGGATGGGGCAGTGAGATAAATAACGGTGATGGATCAAGCCCTGATCTTTGGACTGGGTAAGAGTGGTCTGCTCAATTCAGACACTCTGTTCATCACCACCCCCTTTTGTAAATCGATTTTGGCCACTATAGGTGTGGCAGGGTATACTCAGACATGAGTCCCTTTCTCACTGCTCCATCAGGATTCAAGCAAGCCGGGCCGAAGAGGCTGAAATGCCAGAAACCGGTCCCCGGTAGCTTGTCTCCTTTCTGGTAAAGAATTGGCTTGGTAGTTTAGTCTGCCCTGTTCCCATGATGCACTGGGCCAGGGACAGACTGATTTGCATATAGCCAGGTTCTGAGCTGGGATGGGGCAGTGAGATAAATAACGGTGATGGATCAAGCCCTGATCTTTGGACTGGGTAAGAGTGGTCTGCTCAATTCAGACACTCTGTTCATCACCACCCCCTTTTGTAAATCGATTTTGGCCACTATAGGTGTGGCAGGGTATACTCAGACATGAGTCCCTTTCTCACTGCTCCATCAGGATTCAAGCAAGCCGGGCCGAAGAGGCTGAAATGCCAGAAACCGGTCCCCGGTAGCTTGTCTCCTTTCTGGTAAAGAATTGGCTTGGTAGTTTAGTCTGCCCTGTTCCCATGATGCACTGGGCCAGGGACAGACTGATTTGCATATAGCCAGGTTCTGAGCTGGGATGGGGCAGTGAGATAAATAACGGTGATGGATCAAGCCCTGATCTTTGGACTGGGTAAGAGTGGTCTGCTCAATTCAGACACTCTGTTCATCACCACCCCCTTTTGTAAATCGATTTTGGCCACTATAGGTGTGGCAGGGTATACTCAGACATGAGTCCCTTTCTCACTGCTCCATCAGGATTCAAGCAAGCCGGGCCGAAGAGGCTGAAATGCCAGAAACCGGTCCCCGGTAGCTTGTCTCCTTTCTGGTAAAGAATTGGCTTGGTAGTTTAGTCTGCCCTGTTCCCATGATGCACTGGGCCAGGGACAGACTGATTTGCATATAGCCAGGTTCTGAGCTGGGATGGGGCAGTGAGATAAATAACGGTGATGGATCAAGCCCTGATCTTTGGACTGGGTAAGAGTGGTCTGCTCAATTCAGACACTCTGTTCATCACCACCCCCTTTTGTAAATCGATTTTGGCCACTATAGGTGTGGCAGGGTATACTCAGACATGAGTCCCTTTCTCACTGCTCCATCAGGATTCAAGCAAGCCGGGCCGAAGAGGCTGAAATGCCAGAAACCGGTCCCCGGTAGCTTGTCTCCTTTCTGGTAAAGAATTGGCTTGGTAGTTTAGTCTGCCCTGTTCCCATGATGCACTGGGCCAGGGACAGACTGATTTGCATATAGCCAGGTTCTGAGCTGGGATGGGGCAGTGAGATAAATAACGGTGATGGATCAAGCCCTGATCTTTGGACTGGGTAAGAGTGGTCTGCTCAATTCAGACACTCTGTTCATCACCACCCCCTTTTGTAAATCGATTTTGGCCACTATAGGTGTGGCAGGGTATACTCAGACATGAGTCCCTTTCTCACTGCTCCATCAGGATTCAAGCAAGCCGGGCCGAAGAGGCTGAAATGCCAGAAACCGGTCCCCGGTAGCTTGTCTCCTTTCTGGTAAAGAATTGGCTTGGTAGTTTAGTCTGCCCTGTTCCCATGATGCACTGGGCCAGGGACAGACTGATTTGCATATAGCCAGGTTCTGAGCTGGGATGGGGCAGTGAGATAAATAACGGTGATGGATCAAGCCCTGATCTTTGGACTGGGTAAGAGTGGTCTGCTCAATTCAGACACTCTGTTCATCACCACCCCCTTTTGTAAATCGATTTTGGCCACTATAGGTGTGGCAGGGTATACTCAGACATGAGTCCCTTTCTCACTGCTCCATCAGGATTCAAGCAAGCCGGGCCGAAGAGGCTGAAATGCCAGAAACCGGTCCCCGGTAGCTTGTCTCCTTTCTGGTAAAGAATTGGCTTGGTAGTTTAGTCTGCCCTGTTCCCATGATGCACTGGGCCAGGGACAGACTGATTTGCATATAGCCAGGTTCTGAGCTGGGATGGGGCAGTGAGATAAATAACGGTGATGGATCAAGCCCTGATCTTTGGACTGGGTAAGAGTGGTCTGCTCAATTCAGACACTCTGTTCATCACCACCCCCTTTTGTAAATCGATTTTGGCCACTATAGGTGTGGCAGGGTATACTCAGACATGAGTCCCTTTCTCACTGCTCCATCAGGATTCAAGCAAGCCGGGCCGAAGAGGCTGAAATGCCAGAAACCGGTCCCCGGTAGCTTGTCTCCTTTCTGGTAAAGAATTGGCTTGGTAGTTTAGTCTGCCCTGTTCCCATGATGCACTGGGCCAGGGACAGACTGATTTGCATATAGCCAGGTTCTGAGCTGGGATGGGGCAGTGAGATAAATAACGGTGATGGATCAAGCCCTGATCTTTGGACTGGGTAAGAGTGGTCTGCTCAATTCAGACACTCTGTTCATCACCACCCCCTTTTGTAAATCGATTTTGGCCACTATAGGTGTGGCAGGGTATACTCAGACATGAGTCCCTTTCTCACTGCTCCATCAGGATTCAAGCAAGCCGGGCCGAAGAGGCTGAAATGCCAGAAACCGGTCCCCGGTAGCTTGTCTCCTTTCTGGTAAAGAATTGGCTTGGTAGTTTAGTCTGCCCTGTTCCCATGATGCACTGGGCCAGGGACAGACTGATTTGCATATAGCCAGGTTCTGAGCTGGGATGGGGCAGTGAGATAAATAACGGTGATGGATCAAGCCCTGATCTTTGGACTGGGTAAGAGTGGTCTGCTCAATTCAGACACTCTGTTCATCACCACCCCCTTTTGTAAATCGATTTTGGCCACTATAGGTGTGGCAGGGTATACTCAGACATGAGTCCCTTTCTCACTGCTCCATCAGGATTCAAGCAAGCCGGGCCGAAGAGGCTGAAATGCCAGAAACCGGTCCCCGGTAGCTTGTCTCCTTTCTGGTAAAGAATTGGCTTGGTAGTTTAGTCTGCCCTGTTCCCATGATGCACTGGGCCAGGGACAGACTGATTTGCATATAGCCAGGTTCTGAGCTGGGATGGGGCAGTGAGATAAATAACGGTGATGGATCAAGCCCTGATCTTTGGACTGGGTAAGAGTGGTCTGCTCAATTCAGACACTCTGTTCATCACCACCCCCTTTTGTAAATCAAAGTAGGCCAAGTCACTACTGAAAAAAACAGGACTAGACACTGAGGATATGAACAACTGTAGTTAGACCTGTATCGAACTTACCTCTTCTGTCCAAAATCCTGGAAAGATGTGTACTCCCTCAGCTGACCCAACACCTGGATCCCCATCAATTGGGCTTCAGAAAAGTCTGCAGCACCAAAACCGCAATACTCAATGTCATAGACGATCTACACAAGTCACTTGACTCGGACCAATGGTGCCTTCTCATCCTCCTAGACATATCGGCCGCATTCGATACAGTCCTTTCTCCACAACCGCTCACAAAGAATAAAAATTAAAAACTTTGAGTCTGACCTCCACCCCGTCAATAGAGGTGTCCCACAAGGGATAGTGCCCTCCTTTCAGCTTTTCAACATTTACACCAAACCCCTTACCACACTACTCGGGAATTCTAACATCCCTTTTTACTTATATGCGGATGATACACAGCTATATTTGGAAACCACCTCCATTGACGACATCCATAGACTCAATGACAAGGTCAAAGAGGCTCAACACTGGCTCGCAATCAACTACCTAAAACTCCATCAAGAGAAAACGGAAGTACTCCACATCTCCAACAGAGACAAAAATCCCCAAATTGAAGAATGGCTCAAAGCCATTGATGCCCTTAATGGTACCCTCACGCCGGCGGATTCAGTAAAATCTCTAGGTATCACCCTAGAGTCGAAACTGGACATGAAAAAACACATTACAAGGTCTGCCAAAAGAGCTTTTCTCAACCTGAAACTACTGTACAAAATAAAACCCTTCCTCCCCGAAGGATCTTCAACAAGCCAATCAAGCACGGGTGCTCTCCAGAATTGACTATGGGATTGCAGCCCTGACCGGGACAGCAAATTCGCACCTAGCCCCCCCTGAAAACAACCTTCAATGCTGCAGCAAGAATAGTCATTGGTGCTAAAAAATTCGATCACATCTCTTCTGCACTCAGGGAACTTAAATGGCTACCAATTGAACTGGAACCAGCTTTAGAACAGCCTGCCTCACGCATAAATCCCTGCACACTGGCAAACCGGAATACTTGGCTGCCAAACTCAAAAGGGCCGGCCAGTCCAGGAACCTCAGGAGCACCAACACTCTACTACTCATCCGACTTAAAACTCGTAAGCAAAAAAACGCAGCTAAATCTCTTGCTGGAAATGCCCCAAACATCTGGCACTCCATCGCCCCCACATCAGAACAATTCCCTTGTTCCCTAAATTCAAGAACCTGCTCAAAGTCCTCTTCGTAGACTGAGAGAGAAACGATAAGAGCAATGGAAGCACCTTTGACAGCTCTCCATCTTTCTGAAACTTTGTGACTGCTGACACTGACTTGGATCTAGAAAACTTCCTGGTCACCAGTCCTGTTTGAACAAAGAAACCTATTGCTAGCGCTATATAAAACTCCTAAAGAAAAAAATATATATATATATATATATATATATATATATATTCTTGCTTTCTTTATAGGCCTGCCAAAGTCTCCCTAAAGTGAAAATAACTTTTAGGGTTTGACACTGTAGGGACATAGTGGCATTAATTTTCTACATGCCCTACCTTATTAAATTGTAGAAGAATTTTTAATAATAAGAAAATCATTATTGATTTAGAAGTGTTTAAGTTAGTCTGACTAGGTATTAACCAGTTTGTACTGGCAATTTTTTCAAATTTGCACTTTTACTTTTTTTGCAAACAAGCATTTTCCATGTATATGTGTTTATCTGTGGGCTTTCACCTTTTAGTCCACGTTTCTATTTTATGTCCCAGATGCATTATGGTACTTGTAATCCTTTCTTTGGACCCTTCCTAGTTTCCATCCTGGTGGTGGTTTTAAGTTCACTAGATTTGTTCCTGGATCCTATGGTTATTCTGACCCCTCTTTATTAGCATTTCTGACCCTTTTCTGTATTTGATCCAATCATACTCTGATCCATGCTGGCCTATTCCCTGTCTTGTGTTTCCTGGTTCCCAAAGTGTCCCTTCTACAGTTCCTAGTTCAGCCTACTGTTTTTTGGTGATTCCCTGCACCTCATGAAGTCCTGGCACCTGACTTTCTCCCTGCACTCATTCTCCTCCCCCGAGCCTCCAAATATTTCAGCCCTGTGAGCACAGATTGCAGCAGCTTGCCATTGACTTCTCTGGATTCTCCTTGTGCTTTGTTGTGTTCCTGTTTCTGTTATTACAGGAATGTTATTTGATTTTGTTTGTTTTATTTCCATGCATTAATTTTCCTGTTTTGTCGGACCTGTTTCTGTCCCTTGTTTTCCTGCATCACTGTACCTGTGTTAGCCATTGATCACACTCTTCTGTCTACACAGTTTTTATTTGCCCTTTTAGCAGGCCTGCAAAATACACACAATTAATGGACAGAAAGCAAAACAAATAAAACATTCACCCCATTCAAGAGATCTGGGTTAAATCCATCATTTGTTTGTTCACCATGCCACCCCAGTTTAGACCTGGCCATATACAAATTAGTCATGACCCTGTGCCTCATGGAAAAGTCCGGCCCAGACTGCCAACGCAGGTCCTCCGCAGACAGGAAACATGCATCCTAGGACCAGTTTTGGAGATTCAGCGCTAATTAGCCAGGGTACCTTGAATCCAGTGGCACACTGAGCCCAGGACCCACGTCTGGGCATTCCCGGCACAGTTTAGGGTGAGAAAGCAAAAGACACACAACTGATTGTTGGAATGCAGAACAAATCAAACCATTCACTCCCAATCAATAGATCTGGGTTGAAAAGTGTGTCTTTTGCCCACCATGCCACCCCAGTTTAACCAGGCCATGTGCAAATCTTTCCTGCCCTGTGCCTCATGGGAACAGTCCGGCCTGAACTGCAAAGTGAGGTCCTCCCTGGACTGGTAACAAGCGTTCTATGTCCAGTTTTGGGGTTTCACCCCTCATCTACAAGGATAGCTTGAATCCAGTGGCACAGTAAGCCGGGACCCATGTCTGGGCATACCGTGCCACTGGATTCAAGCGAGCCTGGCTGATGAAGGGTAATACCCAGTAACCGGTCCCAGGATGCTTGTTTCTCCTGGTCATTTTTCATTTGGATTTGGAGCTGGAATGATCACTCTCCTTGTCTGCTACATATACCATTGGATTTAATAATTTTGTATTTGAGATGTCACAAGTAAGTTCAAAAACTCTTGTATACAGGTGTTGTGTTTGTTTGATAGAGGGCATGCACCAGTATTTGTTTGCACTTTCATTTGATTTTTCAAAGGTTTTGTAGAGAGTGCCTGCATTTCTTCAGTATGGGCCTAGTTCTATTTTTGCATTTAAGTTTTCTTTTTTTGTAAAGGAACAGTGTTACACAGTTCAGTACATTTTCCCCATGTTTGTTACATTTGTGATATTTATTTATTTTACTATGTGGCCTAGTCTGCCAAGGGGCCACCCACTGGTCCAGGACAGTGCTAAGTCATGGGTGAATGGAACATCTGTTTCTGTGGTATATGTTTTTTTAAAACATATAAGTAGGGCTAGGATGGCATTGGATTAAATAAAAAATGTGATGTTTGTTTTTGTATTTCACTATGTATACAAAAGGTGTATACATGTGTGGTAATATTTGCTGCCTTCGGACGATGTGTGAACTAAATGTTTTACGGCTCAGTTAATTTTCACTTTTGGCATGGCTGAATTAATGGTATGGCTTACTTCAGTGTTACAATGCCTCATTTGTCTGTCCAGTGTTATTGTGTGTTCCCATAGGATACCATTGATTTGTATTTATTCTCCATGCATTGTGGCTGGGGGCCATTTTGTGGAGTCTGTGTCCATAAGCATATATGTGTTTTCTTTGCTCCCCATGCCCCCTTGCTTGTTTTTGTTTTCTGGTCATGTGAAAGCCATTTTGTGCATCCAAACAGTATGTCTTTGCCACAGGCTTGTATGTGTTCTTTCTTCCCTATGCCTCCTTGCTCAGTGTTGTTGTTGACCATGTGGCACTGGGTCCCGGACATGTTGTGCATTCAGCCACTGTCCATTAGCAATAGGCTTGCATGTGTTCTTTTTCCCTATGCCTTCTTGTTTAGTGCTGTTGTTTGGCCTTGTGGCACTGGCTGGCAGCAGTTTTGTGCATTCAGCCAGTGTGTCTTTGCTATAGTCCTGTACATGTCTTTTTGCCCCATGCCTTCTTGCTTGTTGTTGTTATTTGACAATGTGGCAATGTGGCACTGGCTTGCATGTATTCTTAGTTCCTCATGCCTCCTTGCTAAGTGTTGTTGTTTGACCATGTGGCACTGGCTGCAGTCATTTTGTGCATCCACCCAGGGTGCTTTTACAATAGGCTTGCATGGGTTCTTTGTTCCCCATGCCCCCTTGCTCAGTGTTGTTGTTTGACCATGTGGCACTGGCTGGAAGCCATTTTGATCCTACAGCCTGTGTGTCTTTGCCTTGGGCTTGCATGGAAGGATGTGAGATAACAGTTTAATAATATTCTTGTAGTATGTATATTAAGAATATGTTTTTGAAGAACAGTGCTCATATATTTCATGTGGTATTCGTTTTTCGTTATTTTGCACCTCCTTGCCTCACAATAGGTTTCTTCTCATATGAACACCTACAAGTATTGATTTTCTTTATTACAATTTTTGTTTTATCTTTTATTTTTATTTTTTTAATTAAATGTCTCTTTCATTCTTAAAGCAAGTAATGGATGGATTGTTAGTGTGAGGTAGATCTGGTTGGACTTCAGGAAAAGGCTTTGATGTGGTCAGAATATTGGCTTGTTACTTACGCTACCAGGAGGGTTCATCGTGCCATTGATGTTTGAGTCTGGGGGATCATCTCTCTTCCCGACTCTACTCCACTGCCTCTACCCTCATGCTACCTTGGTATTCCTGGAGACCTCTGTAATGCTCCATGACATCTTTCCTCCTGTACCATTTGTGTATCTGCATCCCTTGCTTCAGTGACTGTTCTTGTCTGTCTGTTGGTTTTCTATCCCACGCATCATTAGATCTGTTGACAGGAAAGATGGTTTCTTAGTGTGTAGATTGTCTGTTAAATATCTGAGCCTGGTATGATCTTTAGTTGTTGGGATAGATGCCTGAATGGGGCGCTCGCCCGACAGGCCTGTGCCTGGAAAGGTTTATATAGCATGAACAGCGACATGAGGAGCACAGCTAATGTGTTCTCCAAAGGAGGAGTCTCTTTCCTTCCCTGCTAGTCACACAGACTTTGTGACCATTCTTTAGTTTCCTCTCTCTGCTTACTGGAGCACCCTGCCTATCTACACAGAAGGATCCAAATTATGTCAAATGTTTGTTTCACTTGAAATGTCTCTAAAGTTTCTGTAACTTTCCTCATTCATAGACCTTCTTCACTATGGGGTATGGTGGGAAGGAGAGGAGGAAGCAGCTATGCACAGGATCATCAGACCACATGTACTTTTTTTTGTTTATTTAATTTTTCTTACTAATCACTTACTCATCCGGGTTCTAGAAAGGGCAGCTTTCATTTGAAAAGCTTCCTGTTTATGCTTTTACTGCCGTAGAAGCGAAATTGGAAAAACACGTTCTATAAATAAAGCTTTATTTTGGTACAAAATGAAAAATAAATATGTAATTGTTCTTTGATTAAAATTTTTTTCTTTTTTAAAGATATTATTTTTTTCATTTTGCCTGGGTAGATCCATCCATTCATCCATCCACCACAGGCCTACCGCCACGCAACAGCATTCAGTTTTTTAGGTATTTAATTCCATTTCCTCCTGGACACCCTGGCTGCAGTGCACATCAGACTCATCAGCATCATTCATTTGTGTAATGATGATTCTTACATTTCACCTGGACCACATTCCTTGCCATAGGAGCACACTAACCTCCATTTTTTTGAAGATTACCATTCCATTTACCCATGCAGTTCACTGAGTACAATGACTGTCTCCTTTAGAAAATATGACCATAAAGGCAGTGAGCTCTATCTTTCAGTATTAAGTGTGTTATCCTGATGGGGAATTCCATTTTATGTTATGGTGGTGTGGTTAAATTATCAAAGTGGTTATTAACTAAGTAGCCATCAATCCTAATATTGGCTTTGTCCATACTATTTCAAACTGCAACAATTTCATGTTTCACTAAATGTATTTCTTGCTAGTTTGCTTTTAGATTTACACGAGAAGAGACAACTCCTGCAGTACTGCCAAACAGAAGGCCTCTGCAGTGATGTCACACATCAGTCCTCCAATCTCTTCTGCTTGTGCAACTTAGTGCAACTGCCAACTGAGTGTTTTAAGATGCCCACAAAGAAAATGCTTCAAGGAAAGTGGTCAGTGAGAAGAAGCAGCTTCCCACCAATGGTGTGTTGGCCCAAACCTTGTTTTGGACCACTTCATATGCCTACAGCACCAGCCTTCACGGTACAAGCTAAGAGCAGCACTCCTGCATCAACAGCAGCTCGCGCTGAGACCTGCACTAAACACTCCCTCAGTAGAAGTATGCACTGCAGAGAGGCAATCAATGACATACATACTTATCTCCAGTTCAGGACTTGGCAATGGCCTAGTAAAAAAGTACTCCTCCCCAGTTTGGGAATTTTTTACAGTTAGCAAAGAGGGGGAGCACATTGCAGTATGCAGCATTTGCCACAAGAATGTTCATCGAGGTAAGCCTTGTACAAATTTTGGTACTGGAGACGAAAACACCCAAAAGAGAAAACACCATGCAATCTGGGGAGAGCAGCACCTTAAAATAAATTGCTGAACGTCATTGTGGTGGAGAGTTGAGGCGAGTCAAGAAACATCAGGCACAAGTCCAATCATGGTGGGAGATGATGATGAGGAAGAAGAGGATGACATCCTCGTGCAAAGCACCCCTGTCCCAGCAGTGTACCGGCAGATTCACCTACCTCAGTGACTTCACAATGGCATATGATTCTGAGTCAGATGGAGACACCACAGCATACAGTGACTACCCCACCATGATGCACACTGACTCTACCACCACCTACTGTTCAAATGTTGCCTGCGTCAGTGGCTCCAGAAAAGAAGAAAATCCAAGCTACTTTTACAGGCATTTTCAGGAAAAAGGGACCCTATGACCAAAACCACCCAATGGCACATTTGTACAATAGGAAGCCCTAGACCTCCACCCTTTCGCTTTTGTGGAAGGAGTAGGAATTTTTGTATTTGTGCAGCCATCTGCCCCAAATAGAAGGTTCCAAGTTCAGACCTATTTTGCCAGAGTTTCTGTTCCTGCGCTGCATCAAGATGTGCTGCAGGTGGGTGGAAAAGCTTTGCAGCAAATTATTGTTCTCACTATCATCCTGATGACGGACATGTGGACCAGTTGACAGACAACTGTTTACATGTGCATCACTGTGGATAAAGCAAAAGATATTCATATCAACAGGTATTTTCCTTGAGGAAAGTTTTAAGAGTGCAACAGTGGACATGTTCGCCATGAAGAAATCACTCACAGCTGTAAACATCTAGGATGAAATTAATAGCAAGGTTTATGAATGGTTGTGACCCAGAGGTCTCAGAATTGGATTTGTTGCCATGGGTAATGGAAGTAACATAGTCAAGGTCATGTCAGATGGTGGCTAATTCAGTTTTCCTGTGTTTGGCCCATTGTATCAACCTGGTGGTACAAGACTTCCTCAAAAAAGAAAACATGGTCAGCAACATACTGACCACCTGCCGAAGAATCTGAACTCATTTGAGCCATTCTTTTAAAGCCTGGTAGGAGTTGCAGATTATTCAGGGTGCTAATAGAGTACCAGCTAAAACCCTTAGACAGGAGTTGCCAACATACTGGAACTCAACGTTTTACATGTTGCAATGTCTGTTATAACAGTACAAACAAATCAATGATTATGTCATTCAAAGAGGATGTGATGCGGTTGGGAATCTATGACCAGGTATGTAGAGGAGTGAGGCCTAGTAAAATGCTACTTCCTTTTGAGATATTCACATGGGAAGTTAGCAAGGAGGACAGTGGGATGAGCAAAGCTATCCCATTGTTGAATCTGCTACAGGACTAGCTAAAGAAGGTGTCTGAAAGGTTCACCCCTCAGGTGCGAATGAAAACACAGAAGCACATGCCTTTGTTGAGAGATTACTCTTTTGTCTGACTTCCATAGCAAGGCTGCAAGACAACATCATCTCACCCAAAGACTACATCTGTTCCACACTACTTGATCCATGGTGCAAACAAATTATGCACACTTTCATTCCTTCCTTGGAAGGGGATGTTTCAAAATATAAGAATTAGATTGTTGAGCAAGCAGGAGACCTGGACAAAGAATGGCAGAAACTTAGAGTCCCACCCAGCAGTTCTCTGGCACCCATCCAGAGAGGGCTGTCTTGTCTCACTGCCGCCAACAACACCATCAACCAGAACACCAGCCACAACAGCAACAGGAGGACTGGAACCAACCTCTGCATTGTATTGGATTCAATTGGCAGGGTTTAAATCCAGTGCAGAGTTGGTGGCAAAAGAGGCCAAGCAAGTGACAGAACCTATGACCATCCAGAGGATGTTCCAGGACTGTGCAGTGAAGAAGCCTGCACAATTCCTTCATGACATTCGAGACAATACCTGCCTTCCACGCATGCCTATCCTTTTTTATATCACTGAGCAGGGTTGCCCCAGAAAATAGTTGATTTACAAGAGTACCAATACAAAATTCTAAAGTGTTGCCTGCATCAAAGATGCAGTTGTGTACCTACCATCTAACCTACCCGTGGCTGGATTGGAAGAGGTAACTAAAATAATTGCGATGGTGAGTGAGTGATTTTGAGTGATGGTTGATGTTTCATGCGGTAGCAGATATTTTTATAATCAATCAAAAAACAAGTTTATTTAGACTCCATAGTCAATAAACACATAAAACAGCATAAATACAATACATAAAAAAAATGTAATTTCTTTTTTAATTCATAAACTGAACATCTTAAAATTCATGATTTAAAAAACTATACCATATTTTCAGGCCTAGTAGTTCATTTTACATAGCATAGGACAAGCCTTCCATTTGATTCTAAATAAACTACCCTTAGGCATTAGAAATTAATACATCAATTTACAAATCTAAATTACCATCCTTAAACCTTCATTTGGATCATATGTTCATATCTCCGCTGCGCAAGCAGGGGGGAATAATAATACTAGACCCCTTTCAAGATTTCTTTTCCTCTTTGCATAAACCTCCCCAGGGCAGAGACTGTATCGAAATTTGTCATCTCAGTTAAAAATTCTGCTGCCTATGGCCAATTCAATTAGTTTATTTGTTACGGAACTCCAACGGAGGTCCACAAAAATACACCAATACAATAAAAAAGACATACTTTATAACAAATACAATTCATAATAAATATCCAGGAATGTTTTAAAAAATTGAAATATTCTATAGCAAGTCATTTCATTTGGAGGGGACAACACAAAAGATCGTGCCTCCTGAGCGGAATGAATATTACATTTAATTAATAAGGGTCTCAAAAAAGTTCGCCTTGCCCTTAGAAGTTCTGGGCACATAAATAGCACATGATTAAGATCCTGTATTTGGGAACAACAAAGTTCACAGATTCTCTCCTCTCTAGGAGTATTTTCCCAAATGCCCGTTACTTCTTAAAAGTAGTATTAGCCTTCTAATTCCGTGTGGGATTTCCATGAGAGATAGGACTGGGGTCTGCTCCCCATCGCACTCGCACAGATCACCCCATTACGGGTTTTAGGGTGACTTAAAGCCATCTCTCTTGCCGTACTAATCGTGCTTATTGACTTCTTTAGAAATAACTTCAATACAGGCATTAGCATGGGTAAATCACAGTTTAAATTAAGCCCAAATAAATAGTTCGCGTTGGCAAATGATCTAAAAAAAGCTGATTTATCTTTTAATTTTGCGAACATTTCCAACTTAGGGTGCCTTCATCCCCCCAAAAAAGGTAGTTCCCCCACATCAGGACCGCTGCCAAGGACAAAATATAAGAAGAAATTAAATGGATTCCAGATGAAGAACATGTGGGGCAGCCAAGGAATTTAAATTACAAATTTGGTGGAAAAAACGGCCTTCAGTCTTATCAAAAGAGAGTCAGTAATTCCTATCAAAAACTTCTGCAGCATAAGTTAATGTCGGGGGGATTTTAACCTTAAATACTGACAGAACATGATTGAAATGACGTCTCCCACAGGTCTTATAAAATTTATTTAGAGCTCCGGCCTGTAAGGCGGCCTTGCCAACACACCTTTTAATGTGCTCTGAATCACGCCCATTTTTTGAGAAAACCTTCCCCAGATACAGATACGTATTGACCAATTCAAGATCCTTGTGCCCCAACAGCCACGTATACCCTTTCTTTGTTGGAAAACCTTTCTTGTGAAAGACTAAAATTTAGCTTTTAGCAATATTGATTTTCAAACAATGGTCCTCCGCATATTTAGTTAAAACATCCAGACGACACTGCAAACCAATGGGAGTTAAATCAAAAATTGCAATATCATCTGCATATAGTAGGGAGCCAATGGACATTGTACCAATTTTAGGGGCATCTCCCTTCACTGAATTTAATTTCTCGGGGAGGTCAAAAATATAAAGAGAAAACAAAAGAGGGGCCAACAGGCAACCCTACTTGAGACCGTTATGTGTATTAATCCTGCAGGAAAGTCCCTGCGAGCCACCCATCATCACTTGACACCAAGTGACTGTGTGTAATTCAATTATAAGGCCCAGGAGATGGTATGGCATACCAAGATGAGAGAGCTTTCTCCACAGCGTCTGACGATCCACTTTGCCAAACGCTGTGGAGAAATCAATAAAAGCTGTATACACTGACATTTATTTTGAGAATACATATTTCTCCACGATGGTTTGGACAACCGCGATGTTTCTAAAACCAGCCTGTTCTGGCGGTAAGATGTTCTGGTCTTGGGCCCATTGCTGCACATGCTGAAGTATGCTTTCGCAAATAATTTACCCGCAGCGTCCAGCAGCGTGATCTGTCCGAAGCTAGTATGTGACCTTTTTGCGCTCCCCTTCCAAGATGAGGGAACAGTAATTGATTGAAAGCAGTAGTTAATTAGTGGCACCAGGAGGGCTCCCCGTGCAGCTGGATCCATTTTAATTAGCATAATTGGTATACCATCCGGTTCTTGTGCACCGGAGGTTCCAGCGTTCTTTATATAACCCATCACTTCAGCCCTTGATGGGGGACCATAATCAACACAGACGGCCTCTTCTACTACAGGCATCTGAAAAGGCACTGAGCTGTTAGATTTATATAGTAGTGAAATATAGTCCACCCACTTCTCTCAACCCTATCCATTTAGCATCCATCTCATCTCTCTTTACTCTTAGTTTATACCTGCCTCTGACTCGCTTTAGGCGATTAATTTCCCGTTGCACACCTATTGAAGATTGTTTAAGTTGCTTCCGAACTAAATTGTTGATTTCGTAATTTAAAGCCTTCAGGGTAGAGGGATCCGGATTTATTCTACGTCGGCCAGAGGGTACTGAGCTTAAATTTTTTATCTCCCTCATTTGTGCCTCAAAGAATTGCATAATATTAGCGGAAAGGCTACCATGCTGGTCTGGAAGACTTTTTTTCAATATTGCACCTACCTCAACGATATTTTTATGTGTCCAAAATGAACGACCATTAGATTTATTAAAAACAATCGAGCCCTGGCATAAATGCCCTTGATTCAGTGCGGATAGGTTAAAGGACAAAGTCAAGCATATTACACTGTGATCACTCCTCACTGATGGAGTAACCTCTAGATTTTCACAGGCCCCAAACATTTGATACGAAATAGCTATGTAGTCCATTAGGCTTTGTGCACGAGAAGACTGAAAGGTAAATTGGGCTGTTTTATCGACTGGTATCCTCCCATTTAGGATGACCAAATCTGCACCTCTAATGCTATCAAGCAGGAGGAATCCCCGCTTGTCCGTTTTTATTTTATCCGGTAAAAAGGACTCGGGAATGTGCCAAATTTCTTCCTTATCTGGGTTAGCGTATATTAACTGCGACGAATTAGAAATGTTTGCATTTAAATCTCCCACTAATATCACTAGAGGGCATTCTTCCATGGTGGCTATATCATTGATATATGAAAAAAGTGGACTCAACAGATGGTCATAATTTTTCCCTGAGGGGATATAGAGATTCCCCAGGCATGACAGCTTCAGGCAGATACAGATATTAGATGGATGGTAAAAAACTTTCTGATTCCAATTAATACTGTTCATAAGCAAAATGGCGATCCCCCCACTAGCATGTCCCCTTTCAGAGTGCTTAGCGTAACATGAGAAAGTAAAAAACCCATTAGAAACAAGATCTTTGCACGCCCAAGTCTCTTGTAGGCATATAATCAGAGGGTTTAAAGATTTTAAATAATTTAATTTGTCTTCATCATGCCCCAAATCGGCCATGTTCCAGGACAGAAGTAGCCCCTCCTGGCTACCTCAGAGGAGCACTTCTTTCTACCTCTGGATAATTGGTATTCAGGGTTTTTGCTACCCAACTCCACTGGGCTAAGTCATCTTCTTTGTTAGGGGGAGGACACGCAACTACAGAATCAGACACCAAGTTTATTGAACAGCCCTCTTTGTTTAATGAGACCATAATATTTTTAGCGTTGCCCATAGGAGACTCGAAGTCGGGGCCCATGGCGTTGAATACCACGGAATTACCCGGCCTCAGATCTTGAGGGTGTAGGATTGTACTGCACCTAGTAGAATGATCCTCAAAATTTGCTACAGAAGTTATATCTAACCCTCGTTTTAAAAAGTGCTCGCTGTTCTGAATGGCTAAATTACCCACTAACAGGGAACAAAAGATGACTCTAGAAAAGGAAACATTCTTGTGCTGGATAATATTCACATTTAAAATATCCCTGCTTTCTAACAACATCAATGCCTCTATTTCAGAAAAGATTTTGAGAAGGAGTCCTCTATTTATCGAATCAAATTCAGACTCAAATAGCCAGATGAAATCCACTATGGACGATGGAGCGGTCTGCACCGTATTAACTTTCTTTACCGCATCTCTTTGTGGGATCCATAGAGGCACCTTATCACCATTATTAACCACCTGTACCTTCGGGTTGGACACGATCTGTGTGAGAGACCCCACCTCTAGTTTACCATCTGGTCCAACCCCCCGAACAGTGGACCATGTTTGAAATTTAGGGTCTCCACCTCCCAATATATTTCTCCTCCCCAAGGGATCATCCCCCTCACTAGGCGGAAGAGGATGAGGTACTAAAGGAGACTGCAGCGGAAAACTTGATGATGCCGCTACTGCTCCAGTAGCCCCAACTCTCCCATTAGGAGACAGAAGTATTGCAACTGGGTTCCTTGGTGCACCTTTTCCAGTGAATAGTTGACAACCACCCTCCTCCATTGCAGTCTGAGCGGCACTCTGACTATCGGGGATCTGTGGGAAGTGTAACTTTGACATTTTTCTTTTAGGTAATCATTTTCTCCTTTTTTGTTTCTTCTTCCTGTTTTCCCCTTTGCAGTTTATTAAAAGCCCACCCCTCTTCCCTACTTTCGTTCCCAAATCCACCAAGGGGTTTTTGGTTGTTGGGCCTGGGGGGCAGCTGGATTTTGAACCTCCCCCTCTATACCTCCCCGCGCCTTTTTGCCCAACATCACCCTCAATATTCTCTGCCTCCTTAATGGCTTCACCGGCCCCCCTTTTCCCCTTGATGAATAAAAGGTAAAGTTTTAGTGGGACATGTCCCGGAGGAGGGGCCACTGCAGCTTCCTCAAAGAGTAAGCTTAAACCTAGCTCTTCATTTTTAAGGTTGCAGGAAGCTTCTATTGGGGACAGTGAGGAGAGAGGTGTACCTGCTTGAACAGACACCTCTCTGTGCTCTACGCAGGGTGCCAATAAAGGGGGACTAACATCAATTTGTTCATCCAATCGTGCAGGTATAATGGAGGGGAGATTAATGGTGCCTAATTTATTTACTTTTTGTATTTCCAACAGCATTACGGAGATCATTTCCAACATATGATCTGAGCTAAAAACAGATTTCTCCAACAAAGACAAAATAGATCTTAAGAGTCTATCTGCTGCCTGTGGCCTATTCATTATACTATACTTTTTAAAAATTGGGCATAAAATCTCCTTCCGTAACTCTAAAACCATGGAACAATCCAATAAAATATGTAAAATATCACATGTTGTCCCCAGGATACAGTTGCACTTCCCATTACTACCAATCATTAGTCTTTTTGTCTCGTTATTATGATAGTAGGGGTTAACACCGATTCTCAGCCTTAAAACCTCACTCCTCAAGCGGCGATAGGACAACTTGTCAATATAGGGAAACTGAGCAGCATTTTGCCACGACAAGGCCATAAAACATATCAATTTTTTCCCCATGAGGTACTCCTGGTCCCGGGCACAATATATTTCTTATCCCAGGTACCTAAGTTCTCTCCTCTGAACGTCAATCTGTAGTGTCAAGGGACTAATCCTGAGACTCAACACTCTACCTGCTTTAATGATACAGTCTCTAACCGCTTTTGCCCATGATCGATCACTTTTTAAGATCTCGTTTCTACGCCATTGGGAAACTTTATTTACATCTTCGAGACCCAGGGGCTGCCAAAATCCTACTAGGGCTATACAAGCTGTTATGCTCCATGAAGTAATATCTGTTTCTAGCCTCACTGCCTGCACCATTGAAGACTTTGGCAGCGAAAGTAAGTTATTCAGTGCTTTTACTTCCTCAACATCCCAGCAATGTCTACCTCTCAGATATAATAATTCTGCCGCATGTAGGAATTGGGGTTGGACCATGGCTACATAAGCCTTTAAATCTGGCCTATCCGATTTTTCCCCATAAACTCTGTTGAATTTCTTTAGGCCACTAATCGAAGCAGAGGTACGTACTTTTAAGGCCTCAATTTGGATGGCCCAGTTCAGATTTTTCTGAAACCATATGCCCAGATACCTATATTCATCCACTATTTCTAATTTTGTGGAGCCCAGAAACCAATTAAACCTTGATTTCCTTCTTTAGTAACTTAGTTTTATCCATGTTAACTAATAGTTTTTTAAGCATACAGTATTCGTTAAATGTATTCAACTTTCTTTGTAGCCCAATCTCAGTTTGGTCTATTATGACCAACTCATCCGCATATAAAAGGCATGCAATGTGTCTCCCATCGACCTTTGGGTTGGCCCCCCTTTCTTTACTTCGCACCGAAGGTAGGTCCGCAATGAATAGTGAAAAGAGAAGAGGGGCCAATAAACACCCGTCACAGTCCATTGCCAATTTCAATCTTCTGAGATAGACTTCCCTCTTGTAGCAGACTAAGTAAATCTCTAGGGATATCAAAGCTGGTCAACGTCTCCCGCAATGTCCCATGGTCCACCTAATCAAATGCTGCATGGAAGTCCATAAAGCAGCAAAACATGCTTCCTCTTTGCTGAATATACTTCCGCGCAATGGACGCCGAGCGCAAAACAGTGGCCGACCGTTGACTGACCCTCTTTACATCCCCTCTGTTCTGGAGGCACCACCTGTTTACTTTCTGTCCACTCTTTCAGTCTCTCCAGAATTATTTTTGCAAAAACTTTTTTGCCTATATCTAAGAGATTAATTAGTCTATAATATTTCTGGCTTGTTAAGTCTCCTTTCTTATGGATGGGTCTTATAACTGTACCTCTCCAGTTTTATGGAATTATGCCTGTGTTCAGTACCCCCCGAAACAGTTTTGAGAAAATATCAGCCCACCACTCAGGCCTATTTTTTATAATCACTGCAGGGGGAATATCTGGGCCCGCAGCTCGAGTCAGAGTTAAATTCAATATTATTTTTTTCACATTGCTAGCCATAAAATGTGCCTTAATTTCCTCTCTCACTCCTGGCCACAAACTTGAGTATGAACGCTCTATATCCTTCAAGTTTCCATACATTTCGCCCAGGTATGAAACCCAATCTGCTTCTGATACCACACACAACATAGTGCCCAGGGATTTACCTGAGCTTTCTTGAACTGATTTCCAGAAGCATTTGATATCTTTGGATTCTACTGCAGTTAGAAATTTAACCCAGCAGCTCTCTTTATAATATCTTTTTTTGTTTCTTACTAACATTTTGTATATTCTATTTTGCTTTTGGAGTTTTAGGGACAGATCAACATTATACTTAACCCTAAGTCTTCTTTCACAGTGTCTGATACTCGCCTTGGCTTTTCGACACACTTCGTAAAACCAGTTCTTCACGTTTCTTTGAGGACGGCCTTTCTTCACACACCCTGGCTTACAACCGTTAATATTTACTCGTAAGCAATTTACTAATTTACTAATAGAAGATACTCTCCACCAAGAGCGTCTGTTGGACTGCTAGAAATTTTTTAATGCTTTCCTCCGATAAACGAGTTGTGAAGCACCTAGGGTAAATTACCTGAACCTGTAACACAGTATCTCTGTATTTCCCAACAGACCCAAAAATTTCTATTTTCAACGGATAGTGATCACTTCCTTCCGCACTTACCACTTCAAAGTGCTTGAGTAGGTCAAAATTCCAGGCATGTAAATACACATAATCAATTGGGCATGGTGGGTGGCCTAGCTTAAAAGTGCGCTTCGCTGGTCTACCTATATCCAATCTTCCATTCACGCAGACCAAACCCATGGCTCCCAGCAGTTATCCAAAGGTCAAGTCTTTTGCCGACATAGCCCCCTCTGGAATATGGCATCATTAATTTTATATGAGGCCAGCAGTTCCTTGCACCATGCGTCGGTCCTGTAAGGATTTAACTTGTGGTTAAAGTCCCCCAGCACCAAAAAAACATCATTCTGAAACTTATCGGGCAAGGATGACAGATCCTCTTTTAGTTTTTCCATTTAATCCTTATAATCATGGACATATCCCCTCTGAATATAAACATGTAGTATAATTATACCTTTATATTGAGGGTTGGGGTTCAATAACTGCACTCTACATCCTATTGCTCACTTACATTTTACATCCAACAGTGTCACCTTCCTAGCAATCTTAGTTGAGACCAACGTCAATTGACTTCCTGAGAGTCTACCCAAGCATTTTCTACTCGCCGCTTTAATTTGTAGGAAAAACCCAGCAATTACTTGGGTTTCCTCGCACAGCCAGGTCTCCTGCAAACATACAATAACATTACTGTCAATAACATCTTTAAAACTCTTCTGGGACGTCAAAATAGTATAGCCATTAATGTACCAGGATAGTATAGCCAGGCTTTGTGACGACCCAAGAACATAGTCTATCTCACTTAGGGACCCATCTCCCTAATAAGCTGGTGAAGCTTGGGCTATAAATCTATTCCTGGCTAGTAGACCTTCATCAATTCTCTCTCTTTCCCTGCGTCTTATTGTGATTTTGAGGTCCTCTTTATTATCCCAGCAGTCCTCGATCATCCCAACGTGTCTATGGTCCAGCCCTGCGTGGTTTCTAAGGAATGGATTCTCATACTTATTATTATGATCTTGAACTAACCTAATTCCCTCCTAAAATTACTCGTGCTCGGCTTTTATTATTGCTGTCCTAACTAACGAAGAATGCAGTAGAACCTTGATTGCTTCCTTCCCCTTGCCATTTGCGACAAAGTCTACCTCTTCTAGGTCCTCTGTACCAATATCCCATAGGCTAACACATTTAGATAGAGAGAAGAGCAATTGTGAACAATTTAATGGATTTAGTTTCCTCACTCTTTTTCCTCTTTACCCTGCTCAACTGCCTCCATGTAAACCCATAGGTTCTGTCTACCTTCTAACTACGGCGCTTGGGAACCCCCCGTACAGCTGTAATCTCCTCTACCTTAAAAATCAAATTCAATGTCCTCTTCTATACAGGGTCTATTGATACTAATGCCTTCTTGGGTTATCACTCCACCTCTTCTCTTAATGGCAACCCCTTCTTTCCCTTTTTCCTTTTCTCCCCAAATTTTCTTAGAGTTAGATTCCATCGTCCTTGAAGTTCCTGAACCTTTTTCCCTCCCTTCACCATGTTCTAACATACAGGTTGTTGTTCCCTTCCCTAAGGCCTTTTGATTTGTTGGAGCTGGCCTCTCCTTCTTTCTAGCTCTCTTTTGCACTTCTTCACTTAATTCATTGCCTAACTCTTGAGTGGTGGGGTTTTACCCTTTCTAGCTTTATTCTTCCATCACCTGGGGCGAGGGATACACTGCTTGAAACTCCTCTTTTCCTCCCATTTTTTATAATCATGGTGGACCACAAAATACACACACTGGGCTCTTCATTCTGCGATGGGGCCTCAGTTGTCTCACCTTCCTTTCTGATCATAGCCTCCTCATCGAGGTCCCCATCGACTGGTCTCACTAAATAGGGAATAAGATCTTTAATTTGTTTCAATTCCCCAATCATGATATTAAACTGGTCCCTTTTAGATTTTAAGACTTTGTTATTTATTACAGATACCTCAAGTAACCCTTTCAAGGTCTTTTGCACAATTAACATTGCATTCAGCATTGAGGTACTGGTGGTTCCAGTTACTTCCAGATTAAAAAGACATGGTCCTGAGTGATCTTTTGCTTTGTCCTGGGACGATTCTATACCCTCCTGCTCAACCGGGTTACCACTAAGTTCCTTGTCATATTATAATCCTGTATTTGTAAAGCGCACAGCTACCTGTATGTTTCCCGGCGCTGGGGGCCGTCGGGAAGATTAAGCAAGTTATTGCCCAGAGCCATGTGGTGCTGCCTGGGATCGAACCATGATCCCCAGCATCCGGCGTCAGTCGCCCTGGCCGCTGCGCCACACCTCTTCCCATACAGTCCCTCATTCACCAATTCCTGCTCGTCATCCTCTTCTTTGGACCCTTGAGTTCTCAGGGAGGAAGAAGAAAGTCTTGGTGATGAAGACAGTCTTGAATCCAGAAATAAAACAGATATACTGAGACGGGTTTGGTTGGAGTAGACTAGCTCTGGGAATGCCAGGATTGAAATAGTCATTGGGGCTACCTAAGTCTCTCCCACAGATGGTTCTGTGACGATCAGTCCTTTCCCTTTAAAGTGTTTCCCTACGAAATCTTTAATTGAACTGATTGATTTTGTCACTGAGGATACTCCTTTTAACCCCCTCTGCCTACCTTGTTGCAGAGTTGATTCCGAAGGGTGAGATTTGCTCTGAGTTTCACTCTGTGATGATTTTCTACGTCCAGATGTAACATCTTGGATGCCTTTCACATTCGGGATTGTGCCCATACCCTCTTCTCCCAAATCAGTATTTGCAAGTTTTTTGAAGGTCTTTTGGCCTTTCCGGATTTTTGGTTTGCCAGGAGCCATCCCCTTTGGGTCCCTTAAACTTAATAGGAAACCACTCACTTCTTAGGAGCTCCAAACCAACTTATAGCTACTTATAATGTTACCTTTTTCTTAAGTACATTTTTCGGTGGATATGGACCAAGCTGCTGCGCCCCTCTTGCCCCGCACTTACCTCTAATCCACCGGTGGTACACGTGCAACTCTGCTGCAACCTGTTCCTCTTCAGTCAGCTACCAAACATTGTTCATCACCATGTCTGGCTCTGCACACCAACCCACGTTTTCCGGGGGCATATGGACGCCTAGCGCATATATTTCCTAATGTGGCTTTTGCCGGTGCTTTAAGTGCCAACTTTGCTGCAATTTTCTCCCTCCTCTCAAGCCGCCATCCGCGGACGCGTAC
This sequence comes from Lissotriton vulgaris, assembly GCF_964263255.1. NCBI lineage: Eukaryota > Metazoa > Chordata > Amphibia > Caudata > Salamandridae > Lissotriton > Lissotriton vulgaris. Next base: position 506,527,357 of record NC_141693.1, on the reverse strand, counting down.
ACTACAGCACCCACTGAAAGAAGCAGAGCCCACTGAGCACGCTGAGGCACGTGGTCACCTGGTGAGGGAGTCTGATCTGGTATGTAGTGCAGGGAGCAGAGTGCAGGGTCACGTAACCGAGGATCAGAGGAGTTTCCTATTGACTCTAGCAATCACTGCTAGCAATCACTGCTTGGAAATTATAATAATGGTAATTGACAAAAGATAGTTCACACTGCTTCTTTCAGGAGTGTCCTGTTCAAAATGCACTCCAAATAAAGTTATGAATTCAAAAATAAAAAATGACAAAGTTCTTGTATTCAGCGTCTCTTAACGCTTTACAAAATGGTTCTATAAACCTCCACATGTTTCTCCAAATACACACAAAAGAATTCAAGGGAGCGCTGGCAAAACTGTAGTGTAGTTACCAATACAAATGAGAGCTCGGCAACTAATGCCTCAAAAAAGAAAATAACAGGAACCGTTTCCAACGCTGGGCAGTTGCGGTAAAAAACAGGGTAAACAGCGTGTCCTCACGCTGTTTATGGAAAACCAGATACTACTTTGAGGGGATGACTTCCAAGAAGGCTTCAAACGGGCCCAGAACCACTCCGGACGACCCCAGTTGCTGGGAACCCATCCAACTGCCCGCTGCTGACTGTGGGAGCCACGCGTTAGGTGCTCGGCAAAAGTATTGCGGCTCAACTCTGCAGCTCTCCGACGATGGCTTTCCCCAGCTGTTTTCCCAGCACTCATGGCCGCTTGCAGCTTGCAGCCCACTCACAGCTCACAAGTCCCGGGGGGTGAGCTCCTAATGCAAATGTCGCTTCAGTTTAGGTCCGCTCCGGAGCGCTTCTGGGAACCCAATAGCCGATTGCTCTGTTCATTGAGGGTCAGTTTTCCAATTAAACTGGGTGGCTTATTTATTTTTTTAAATAATTTATTTGCAGTTTTTCAAATCCACTGCATGGTACGTAGGAAAGTAAACAGAGGAAGATATTGAGGGAGGGTGTTAAACTGTAATTTGGGAATTTGATTGAGATGATTTGCTGTCTTTGGGGACTGAATGATGGGGGATAATTTTTTCCTGCAGGTGATTGGCTTTAAAAACGTTCTTACCTAAATTTAACCTGTACGGTCCACTTCTATGATTCTTCTGTTTTTTCATCACCTAGGAGGGCTGCCCCAGACAATCATTTAATTTACAAGACTGCCAAATTCCAATCTGTTGGTTGCATTAAAGAGGAGACAGTCTACCTTCCACTTTGTTTGGATTGGAACAGATAGACATTGCACTAATGAATGATATAATATTGAGTGATTGTGTTTGATGATTACCGAAGAATCTAGCACACTGGTCCGAATTGACACCCTACAATGAAGACGCTGTCGCAAAAATCCTTTCCATCCCGAACCCTAATAACCATTTCAACGACCCACTCCCTTCAAACTGTCTCACGGCCGTTGCAAAATCCATCATTCCTAGCTGGATTGCGATAATCAACGCCTCTCTCCGGCAGGGATCAATTCCGGCCTCACTGAAAGCTGGCCAAGTCCTCCCCATTCTGAAAAAAACATCATTGGACCCAGCCTCCCCAGACAACTTTAGACCAATTTCCAACATTCCTCTCTTGACCAAAGTGCTGGAAAAGTGTGTACATTTATGCTAATTCTCCACATCAACAACTTTCATCTACTCAACGACTGCCAATCCGACTTCCGACCAGGACACAGCACTGAAACCACCATTCTCCACAATTTAAATGACGCTCTTCAAGCCCTTGACCAAGACAAAATCTGTCTCCTAATCCTCCTGGATATTTCCTCGGCATTCGACACGGTCAACCACAAGATGCTACTCGAACGCCTCAAACTAAGGATGGGATTAGATGGCACAGTCCTCGACTGGTTTAGTTTCTTCCTTCTAAACCGTTCTCAGAGATTCCTTATCAATGGCGATCTGTCCGCTCCCTCCGTGGTCACAGTGGGAGTCCCTCAAGGATCAATGTTGTCCCCCACCCTCTTCAATCTCTATTTAGAACCCCTTGCCAAAGTACTTTGTACTGCAATTATCTCCTTCCACATGTACGCTGATGACACTCAGATCTATATAAAAATCTCCTCTCTGGCGGAGATCCTCACCTTGAATGAAGCCCTGAAAGTGACGTCAGATGGCTCTACTCCAACCAACTCAAACTCAATGCTAAGAAAACTGAGTCCCTTTTAATCTCCCCGCCCAAGAGCAACCCTGAGATCCAGTCATGGATTAAAGCCATCACAGCCTTAAACTGTACCCCAACCATTGTGGACTCGGCCTGATCTCTTGAATTACCCTGGATTACAACCTAAACATGTGAGACCACATCAACGCAATGGCCAAAACTGCCAGATTCCACCTAAGCTATCTAAGGAAACTGAAACCCTTCCTTGACGCTCCTGACCTAAAACTAGCAGTCCAATCACTAGTTATCTCTAGTCTAGAATATGGTTGCTCAACCCTCTCTGGCTTACCCAAGACCTCGCTGGCTCCCTTAAAAGCCTGCCTCAACGCAGCCGCTACTTACAGGCTCCAGAAAATTTGATCACATCACTCCTCACCTGAAAGCTTTGAAATGGCTTCCCTTCGAGGCTAGGATCCACCTCAAGCTGGCATGCATCAGGCACAAGGCCTAACACTCTATCTCCCCTGCGTATCTTGCACAGAAGCTTGTGATCTCCGAAGCAGAACCCTACGATCGACCAAAGCCCTCCTCCTCCGGCCTGCACGCATCAGGAAAATAAAAACCTACAATCGGGCTTTCACCGGGACTGCACCAAGAATATGAAACTCCCTCCCTCCTGATATCAGAAGAATCCCTTCCCTGACACGCTTCTAAAAAGAGGCTAAAACCTTCCTCATAGGTAAATTCCTTTGATAATCCCGCTCCACAGCTATCGGAGAGACTATTTCTGCGACCCTGTACAGGACTCATGTGATATCCTGCCTATTGTATGCCTATTGTATGACTCTGTCTCCTCATAATGCCCTGATGTACAGTTTTCCCCTATCCCTAATGTACTGTACTTGTGTGATATCCTGCCTTCCTCATGACCCTGCGTCCCTCCCTGATGTACAGTTTCTCCTACGATGACCCACCTCTGCATTACCCCATGAATATGTAAAGCGCTCTGATACCCTCACAGGTCAAGTTTGCGCTCTATAAAACCATAAAATAAAATAAAATATAATAAAGTGATTCATGTGGTGAGAGACATTGAGGGAGGGTGTTCAACTGTAGTTTGGGAACTTGATTAAGATGACTTGCAATTTTTGGGGCATGAATGATGGGTGATAATTTTTCCCTGCAGGTGATTGGTTACAAACCTACGTAGCAAAAATGAACCAGTACGGTCCGCTCCTATGATCCTTCTTTTTTTCATCACCTAGAAGGCTGCCCCATACGATCGTATAATTTACAAGAGTGCCCAATTCCATTCTGTTGGTTTCATCAAAGAAGAGATAAGGTACCTACCACCGTGCTTGGATAGGAACAGATAACCATTGCAACAAATGTGTGATATATTCTTGAGTAATTGTGTGTGATAATTGAACCTCTAAGAAATACTTACTACCCCTGAGAAAGATGTCATATTATGCTGCTCGCCTTGATTATACAAAACCACCCCTTCTCACTTACCTGAGCAGGAATGCATTGTCTTTCATCTCTGATACCTGTGTGTAACAGTTAAAGCAGTGGTGTGTAGCTCTAGCAGGCCTAAATGGGAAGTACATCACATGAAACACAAGGCTCTTGTTCTCTCTGGAGGTTGTAAACCAACAAAAGGATTGTTCAACATGGAGCTAACAGAAGATAAATTCAGTGGAAAATCCTTGCGGCCAGCATAAATCAACAATGTAAAAAGGAATTTACTAAACAAGTTTTGGGATTATAATTTAAACTTAAGAAACCCACTAGAATGTCTAGAGTCAACAGCTAGATTCCCTAGGATGTGTGTATTATAAAAGCACACTACCAAACCTGAGCCTTCCATTGAGTAGTAGAATGTATTTTCTGTGCCATGAAGTCTCATGGACAGGGTACTAGGGATGTTTGGGAGATTTTGCATTTGTTTTTACCCTGTTCCTGTATTCCTTTAGCGAATCACTAACAAAATATCGACCTAGAAAATATCGACCTACAGAAATATCGATGCTGAAATATCGAAGGCAAGAATAATGACACGCTATCTACAACATGGTAAGTACAAAAATATCGAAATAAAAATATAGATGTTAAAAATATCGATGTTAAAAATATTGTTTTTTACCTGTAAAAATATAAATGTAAAATAAAATAAATAACACTAACAAATAAAATAAACATAGTTAAAAATATCTAATTATGTTTAAAATTAATAAATATTACATATATAATAATAATACATGAATTAAACATATAGTGAAAATATATAATATATATGTACTTAACAATAAGTTTTAATACTTATTTTAATAATTTATAAATTAATACACAATATTATAAATTACAAATACATTTACAAACCTAAAATAAAAACATAAATAAAAAGTAAACAATTATGTTTAATAAATTAAAAACATATATATATACGTTTAATATTTTTAAAATTAATTATATACTACATTATCTTAAATTATACAAAAAATATTAAATAGCTAAATAAATAAAAATACTATTCAAAATCCATAAGTAAAACAATACAGTAAGAAAAACATTGGATAGCATAGAACTTAAAATGACCATTTCCACTCCAGAGAGCGCAACAGTAGAGAAACCTTTGGATAGCGTAGGGGTAAAAATTACTATTCCAACTCCAAAAAGTGCAACAGTAGGGAAAGCGTTGGATAGCATTGGGGTAAAAATTACTATTCCAACTCCAGAGAGTGCAACAGTAGGGAAAGCGTTAGATAGTGTAGGGGTAAAAATTACTATTCCAACTCCAGAGAGTGCAACAGTAAGGAAAGGTTTTGATAGCATCGTCATAAAAATTACTATTCCAACTCCAGAGAGTGCAACAGTAGGGAAAGCGTTGGATAGCGTAAGGGTAAAAATTACTATTCCAATTCCAGAGAGTGCAACAGTAGGGAAAGCGTTGGATAGCGTAGGGGTAAAAATTACTATTCCCACTCCAGAGAGTCCATCAGTAGAGAAAGCATTGGATAGCGAAGGGGTAAAAATTACTATTCCCACTCCAGAGAGTGCAACAGTAGGGAAAGCGTTGGATAGCGTAGGGGTAAAAATTACTATTCTAACTCCAGAGAGTGCAACAGTAGGGAAAGCATTGGATAGCGTAGGAGTAAAAATGACTATCCCAACTCCAGGCAGTGCAACAGTAGGGAAAGCGTTGAATAGCGTAGAAGTTAAATATAACATACTTATAAATAATTGTTGTAAATAAAATAATTAATAATTTAATTTTTAAACAACTCTACATCATTTGTAAATACCCATTAATGATTAATAAAAACATAATTACAATTAAATAACTAATTAACAATAAGTTAACAATAAATACCAATAAATATTAATTAATACGTATTAGTTACCAAATAATAAAAATCGAACACTAAAATATTTTTCAAAACAAAAAATATATTAATATTAAAAATTGATTAACAATTAAAAAATGGTAAACAATAAATTCATTTTTAAATCAAAAAATTATTTTTATGAAACAAAAATTACCAATTAATAAAAATATTTCCAATTAATATAAAGTAATTAACAATTAAAACTATGAATTACCAATTAGAAAAAGTAATTACCAATTAAGAAAAAATGGATTGCCAAGTAAAGAATGTAATCACCAATTTCAAACATTAATTACCAATTAAAAAAAGTAATTACCAATTAACATAATTAATTACTAACTAATAATTTATTACAAATTAAATACTTATCAATACCAATAAAAAAACATTACTTAATTACAATTAGATTACTTCCCACCCAATTCCCCTATAAGCCCACAACCCACTACAGGACTTAAAGGCAAAAATTATTTAAAATTAATTTACAATTACTAAAAATTAATATTTAATTTACTATAATTAAATTACTTCCCACCCTATTCCCCTATAAACCCACAACCCGCTCCAGTACTAAAACATAAAATTAATTTGAAAACAACATTATTAACATATAAAAAATAGTACACATATAATTTAAAACAAACACAATACTTAACAAAAAACATATAACACATATATATAAAATACATAATAAAATACATAACAACCAACAAATATCGATATTAGTAACATCGAAATTAGTAACATCGATATATTTGATATTGATATTACTAACTTCAAAATTACTTACATTGATATATAAAAAATCAATATTACTTACCTTAGGGTCGATATTCTGTCCAACGATATTCTTCACCTCAATATTCTTCTCCTTCGATATTTCCAACTCGATATTACTGTAGGTCGATATTTCGGAATCCATATTTAGACTGTGCACCCTTTTAGCATTACTTAGATCATATCAACCCCACCAAGGGTAAGAACTGTTAATGCTGGAAATAGGTTACAGCACAATAGATCTCACAACTGGTCGGAAGAATATTAGAGGATCAATCAATGGATGAGTAATGGGTATTAGGGAGAGGTTGAGCGAGAGAGAGACAGATATGGAATTCAGCAACTTATGAGCACAGCACATCTGTCATGGAGGGAAATTAACCTATTCAATGAGTAATTAAAAAACAACAGATACCCTAATTAGTTAATAGTTACATAGGCTAGAATGCAAAATAAGAAGGACACATTTAAATTAAAATGCTGTAGGTGTTTGTGATCTCGGAACAGTCATTGTGTTACTACTGGTGGATTATGCTGCTGCTTCTGTAGTGGTGACATGATTGTAGTTCTCCTGCTAGTTGATTAAGCATAGGTTGATAGGTGGTGTCTCTGAAGAATCAAAGGACTGATCTACTTATTTATATCTCTTCTATGGGTAAATTCGCATAGATAGAGAAAGAGACACCACACTTACTTGAACTCATTAATGAGAAATGCTAAATCAATTGTCAGATGGGGGTTGCAGGTCATTTAGTGTTCGTAGTCTTTGAGTGATCATTCTGGGTGAACATTTCCATGTTTCATTGCAAGTGCTACTTGGTCAGCATTTCATTAACTGTGCTACAGCATCTCTTGGCCCTTCTGAAACCTGCCCGTCGAGGCTAATACAAAATGTATTATTATTTTCTCGTTCAACAGGGCTGTTTCTTTTTAAAAGAAACAGGGGGGCAGATTTACAAGCCCCTTGCGTCACTTTTCCCATGTTAAAAGTGATGCAAAGGTGGCGCAAGGGGCTTGTAAATCTGCCCCAGAGTCTCTAAACTCTATTGGAACATCTAGGAGAAAGACCCATCCCTGTATAATACCTAAAGAGGACTAAGCTCATGAACTGGAAGAAGTGATGTATTTAGAATAATTCTGACTAGTGACTCTAGTGCAAATCCTAAAAAGATTAATGTTATAGACCTAATTAGTGGGTGAGTACATTTTGTGCAATTTTCTTTCACGTAATTGTGCAAAATTACAAAACATTTTGTGAAATGGCAGCTAATTATGCAGTCTTAACACCCTCATTTTGGACAAGGCTGCATTTCAACAAAAGGACGTCGAGTAACAGCTGTTTGTGTTCTGTTGTTCCCATGTGTTCCAGTTGCGCAATTCATTGTGCATGTTTATTCTGAATCTCACGGAAATATATGAAGTGGCGTACTGGCTTATTTCTGGAATTTTAATCAACATGCATAACGTGAAATTCCCCAATTTTCATGAATTAAACCAGCATAATTTAAAGAACTAGACATCAGTGGCTGAGCTAATTTTTATCTTTTTTGGTTGGTCAATAATTTAGGATGCATGCAGCTGTTTACGTAGTCCTCTGGAACGGGTACTAAATTGATATTTATTTAATGACATCCCAGCTCGTGAATTGCAGTCTGAATCGTGGTGCACCATTTGCAGAAACATTGTGAACTTCGTTTCTTATTCGGCAGGCCTTCTCATCTGCAAAGATCCGCTAAGGCTCTCTTGCTCTGCAGTTCAGCCCTGCTCTGAAGGTGTACAATCTTATTTTTAATTATTAAAGTTAGTATTTGTGTTTTTCCTAAACTTTGGGTAGTTACATTGGTCTTATAAGTATGGTCATTAGGACTGAGAACACCACCTCTCTTACAGGGAGCAAGAAAAAGAATACATTCTAAAATGGGATATTTCTGATAATATCTATGAGGACTCTATACCCCCAGATGCATCAAGCATCCATTTTGCGATTCCTTATTAGTGAAAAATAAGGAATCGCTAATAAGGAATAGCAAAATGCTATGCAAGAAGAAATCACTTCAAAAATAGCAATTTCTTAAAATTCCTTAATTGCGACTCGCAAATTGCGAGTCGCAATTAAGGAATACCTCCCCATTCATTCCTATGGGCCTAGAGGCCCATAGGAATGAATGGGAAGACATTCTCAATTTGCGAATTGCAATTATCGAATCGCAAAATGAGAATGCGATTTCAAGGGTGCAGGGGTGTCCAAAGGATACCCTGTTGCAACCCTGAAATTGATCTGTGCACATATTTTGCGCACACACATGCCCTTAGGGCATGTGTGTGCGCAACATGAAACTTTGAAAAATGCACTTTAGTGATTTTTTCAAAGTTTTTGCAAATTACCATGAAGTTGTACTTCATGGTAATTTGCAAGCCCTATTAGCGAAATCGCTATTTTTTCAGTTTAATAAAGTTTTATTGTGCGTAAAAGAAATAGTACATCATAATATAACAACATGACATAGAACAAAATCAATATGAGATAATCATGAGAGATAATCGGAGATGAAAAAAGGTTGGAAAAATTATGTAATGGAAGAAAATCGTAGAGAGAAAGAAAGATGAGAAAAGAAAAGAGAAAAAGAGGGAGAGAGAAAGAAAAAAGGAAGGGAAGGTTAGGGAGGGGGAGAAGAGGATAAGAAGGTAGAGAAAGGTAGCCAGGTAAGATCAGATTTAATTTTTAAGGCGACAGAGGAAGAAGAAGCAATTGCAAATCTGTGCTCATCACATACAAAATTCCACCATGTCTGCACAGACAATTTAGAGTTATCCTTCCAGCAAGATAAGATAAGATTACTTTGAATGCAGTTGCAATGAAAAGATCAAACAATTTAGCGTTATGCGTTCGATTTTACTGATACCCCTCTACCCAGATGGATTGCAGTTGAACGATCCTTGTTAAAGGATTTTACTTTTCAACAATCCCTTTTCATGTCAAACTGTTCATTCTTGACAACTCACCCTGTACTGAAATACTCACATACACTATTACACAATATATTCTCGAAAGACTCGTCTCCCTTACAAACTTTTCGTTCCTCCAGTATATGGTATAACAAATATCTTAAGTACAAGGGTAAATCTTTCTACTTCAAGTATTGGAAAGAAAAGGATATTATGTTTGTCTACCAATTTTTTTCTGATTCAACCATTATTTCATTTGATGTAATGCAAACTAAGTTTGATTTACCTGTACAGTGTCGCAAAGAATTTGACATTATTACCTCTGCCATTGTGTCTCACCTATCTACCTTTCCTGCTTTTGATCTCCTCCCTTCCCTCACTCCTTCCACCCTCTATATCCTATGTTCACTCAACAAATACTCAAAGCTGCTCTGATTTATAAACTGTTATTAGATAATGTTGGCCTTAGGCCTAAAACCGTTACTGAAATTGCTTGGGAAACTGATTTATCTTTCTCGTTATCTGTTGATGTTTGGGATCGATTATGGTCTAAACTGTTTAAGACTTCAGTTTCGGCCCGTATTACTCAGTCACTATTTTTTCTTTACCATAGAGCTCTTTTTACCCCTGTAAGCATTACAAAATTCTCCCCTTCCTCCTCACCCCTTTGTTGGTCATGTTCCTCTAACCCAGGCACACTCATACATCTCCTATTTGACTGCCCACCAGTTCTTACTTTTTGGTCCTCAGTTTGGAAATATTGCATGCGTATTTTTCATTTCTCTGAACCATTTTCACCGTTGCATATTTTTTTAGGTTCTCTATCTGATGTTTTGGACTTACATTCGTATAACGCGAAATCGCTATTTTTAAAACTTTAATGCATTGCATTTAAGGAATCTCAATTTGAGATTCCTTAAAAGCAAGTATTAGCAATTTAGCGAATACTCAATTTGCGATTTTTGCATTTGGGATAATGCATCCCAAATGCAAAAATACTGGGCGCAAAGGGGCAGATTCTGAGAATCTGCCCCTTTGCGAGCGGTTTTTAGCTTCATGCATCTGGGCCTATATCTATTCACCATCCTCCAGGTCCTAATTGGAATAAGCCATTAACCTCAATCTAACTTCAAGCGCTCTGGTTCTATAGAAGCATGGTTCAGCGCCATAAGGAACTCCAAATACTAACATAAATATATACAATAAATGAAGTATCCAAAAAAAAGAACTTAATAAGTAACATGCAAGGAAAATAAAGGAACAGAAAAGGTATAGGACAAACAAATTTGGGTTAGGTTATGTGAAAAAGCTCTCTTCAGGCTTACAGCTAGTGGTATCAAGCGAAATACCGTTCGCAAAGGGGCAGATTCTCAAAATCTGCCCCTCTGCGACTGGCATTTATGCATTTGGGATGCATCATCCCAAATGCATAAATCGCTATTTGCGATTGCATTTAAGGAATCTCAAATTGAGATTCCTTAAATGCAATGCATGAATGTAAAATAGCTAGCGATTTCGCTGATAGGGGTCGCTATTTACGGTGAAGTCAAACTTCATGGTAAATAGCGAAAACTGTGAAAAATGCACTAAAGTGCATCTTTCAAAGTTGTATGTTACACACACACATGTACTTGGGACATGTGTGGGCGCAATACCAGTGTCCAGGTCAATTTAAGGGGTGCAAAAGGGTGTCCTTTGGACACCCTTCACCCTTGAGATTGCATTCTCATATTGCGATTAGCTAATTGCTAATCGCAAATTGAGAATTCCTCCCCATTCATTCCTATGGGCCTCTTGGCCCATAGAAATCAATGAGATGTCATTCCTTATTTGCGAATCACACCCTGTGAGTCGCAGATAAGGAATATTTAGGAATTGCTAATATTTTAGCAAATCCTACATGCATCTGATTTTGCGAGTCCCTAAATGCGAATACTTAATCTTTGCACTAAAGGACTCGTAAAATCGAACGTTGATGCATCTAGTAGATAGTCTCCAGCAATGACCAGTTGTAAATGGTTTAATGTTTTTTTAAAGGTGGTCAAATGTTCATCTGCTTGTGTAATTGTCTGCACTTCTCCACTACAACAGGAATGTTTCAATAAATCGTGCACATTTGTTTTTGGCTGTAAATCAAGCTGTTAGCCCTGGGAAGCAGCAAAGGTCAATTGCCACTACACCTCTGAAACAACTTTATGGTATCAGTCACAAAATGTAGGGCAAGTGATACCTGCCTCCAATATCCTAAGGCTGTCAGGAAACAGGGAAGTCTTTGTTGTATATTTACTACGAAGTGGCGGAGCGTGGCGTTAGCCTCCTTCGCTATCCTTTCTGAAACACAGTGCTGCACTATATTTACAACAAGGTAAAATATAGATGTAGGATTCTGCCCCAAAAGTTCAAGAAGGGCTGAGACACACAACCACTTGCAGTGAAATGGTGGCAGATAATAGCCGTACCTAACGATGGGGCCTGTTCAGAAACTATTAGACGAAGAGTATGAAAGCTGAAGCAGGCCCCACTTGAACGAAAGTGGATATGTTAAGAAAATTTTATATTAGTCTGAATGTGATGTATGGTGTTTGATAAAAAAAAACAACTAGTTAAAAAAGAGTGGTACTGCTCATGCACTTTTAACTTCTGACAGCCAGCTGAAAGTTTGACCACCTTACCTCAGCCCCTACTGGTCTTAGCCGGCTCTATTCGAACATCAAAATTAAATAAATTAAATTCCAAAGCTCAGCACACAGCCTCACACTCAACCAAGAGATAATGAAGCCACTCGTTGCTAATTCACTAAGGGCCGGATGCATCAAGCATCCATTTTGCGATTCCTTATTAGCGAAAAATAAGGAATCGCTAATAAGGAATGGCAAAATGGAATGCATCAAGCAATCACTACAAAAATAGCGATTCCTTAGAATTCCTTAATTGCGACTCGCAAATTGCGAGTCGCAATTAATGAATGCCTCCCCATTCATTCCTATGGGCCTAGAGGCCCATAGGAATGAATGGGAAGACAATCTCAATTTGCGAATCGCAATTAGCGATTCGCAAATTGAGATTGCGAGTTCAAGGGTGCAGGGGTGTCCAAAGGACACCCTGTTACACCCCTGAATTTGATCTGTGCACATATGTTGCGCACACACATGCCCTTAGGGCATGTGTGTGCGCAACATGAAACTTTGAAAAATGCACAAAAGTGCATTTTTCAAAGTTTTTGCAAATTACCATGAAGTTGTACTTCGTGGTAATTTGCGTGCCCTAATAGCAAATTCGCTATTTTTGATACTTTCATGCATTGCGTTTAAGGAATCTCAATTTGAGATTCCTTAAATGCAAACAATCGCAATTTAGCGAATTCTCTATTTGTGATTTTTGCATTTGGGATGATGCATCCTAAATGCAAAAATTGCACTTGCAAAGGGCCAGATTCTCAGAATCTGGCCCTTTTGCGAGCGCATTTCGCTTGATGCATCTGGCCCTTAGTTTCCATGTTCGGACCATGCAAGCATGATCCCAGTTTTTCAGATGCTGTTAACTGTTTAACTCCCTGCCTTCAAATCTTTGAACTCGCACCACGCACTTAACAATCTGAGCAGGGAAAAGCCGAGAAACTGGCGGCCCAGCCTACTTACTATAAAGTTGTTGTGACACCTACTTTCAGCAGGCACCGCTATTTCTGGCCTGCCTGTTTGAGTAGCTGAGCAGCGCGACTCATGGTTCCACCACCACTCTCCTGCAGCGGACGCGCAGGTCCACTCGGACTGAACTTTTTATCCGGCAGCCACGCGGTGTTAGCTCAGCTGCAGCTGCAGGCTCCAGACACGATTTTGATTGGGCAAATTAAACCCCATCATACTCCGTCTCGACGTGACTGTGAAGTCAGTAACTTTGCTGTGAGGCGCCAGCCGTGATTGCAATATTGTAGCCAGCCCTGGCAGAACAAGCTGCCTGAGCCAGGCCGAAGTCTGCTACAGTAACCTGCGCTGCCTGAGTAATAATACCCCATTGTCACTGGGCCCCACTGAACGGACCAGCAATCCAGGGGGGGCAAGCTCCCCCCATTGCCCCCCCCCCCCCCCCCCCCGGGATGCCCATGAGTGCAGCCATGAGTTTTCCCCTGCGCTGGTGCTATATTTAGCAGCCTAGTGCCAACACAGGCGCACATGCACCATAGTGCAAGTGTGTCTGCATTGAGGGTAAGATTGTTTGTGTGCAGGAATGTCTCCCAAACTGCCAAGGCAGGTCTGATGCAAACTAAAACACAAGCAACCTAAGACCTGTTTAAGCCTATTTAATCTTCTTCACTCAGGGGCAGCTTGGTTCCAGTTGCACAGTGAGTGTATTTGAGACAATGTCATAAGTGGCCATCCTTTAATCACTGTGTCACTGGAACCAAGCTGCACCCAACTGTAGAAACTGAAAAAGGCAGAAACAAGTCTTGGGTTGCATGTGTTCCAGTTCAGAGATGATTTGAATTGGCAGTTTGAGCTGGACGGTCCCAATTGGAACAGTGCCAAGGCAGATATGGCCGCGATACCCGCCACCCCCTCTCAACACACTCCCCAAGGATGGGAAACCGGAAACAGTTCTGAACTTTTGGAAGACGGGAGGGAGTGACCCTCCCGGCCGTATTTATTAAAATATGAAACAAAATTAAACATTAAAATAACAGTTTCATATTATGTACAATTTCATTACCACATTGCAATGTTTTGGCTAACCTTAACATATTCTCTAATACAAAGGTTCTCCTAGCCGAACTAACATCCTACAAAACATTAACTTGAAATTTTGAAATTGTACATCCTAACGTTTAAGGGCCAACGGCAAGGTCGTAACCGGTGTCAAGATCCCTAAACCCGAAATATCCCCCTCACTTGTGAGGGGCGACCGCACAGAGGTGTACCTCAAGTGCAACTACCAATTTCCCTTGACTTGACGGGGGCCCCAATAAACTCGACGCCACTTAAAGGTCGTTCGAGGACTCGTGTGAGGTATCTAGAAGGTAGCGTAGACCCCCTCCCAAACCCCACACAACTTACCGCATCTGCCGTCGCAGATATCCTGGCCCCGGGAAATTCCCCAGGAGGGGGCTGTAGCCCCTCCTACCCAGGAAGGGGCCTTGACCGCCTTTCCTTTCCTTTCGGCGTCCCATCCTTAGAAGGGACCGCCTACCCGTTGAGGGGCCAATGGCCACCTCCCTCGAGCGCTCCCATCCGTAATGGGTGACGCCCACTCATAGGGATCTACCAATTAGTGCTCACCGATCATGACCTTACCGCCCGACCAAAAATAAATACGACAATTTAACTAAATTACTCAATTACAAAACAACCATAAACCATTTCACGTATGATTACTGATCAATACTTAGTGCAGAATTACTTTATTTGAAAAACATATTGTAGCTGACCATTCTTTATTGCATGCTAAGAATAACACGACAATTACCACAACCTGCAAGAAATAGAATTACCACATCAAAACTTTATTCAAAACAACTGACTGTCCTCAGGGGCTGGTGGGTGGGTTCAAAATTGGCTCTTCGTTCCGTCTCGAGCTCACGTGCAGCGAGGGGGTGCAGCTTCAGAGCACAGGAACAAGAGGATGCGTTCTTGGCTTGTTGCTCCTTTTATCCGTCTTCAGGGCGGGCGTAAACCCGCCCCTGCCTGCCCTTAGGGCGTGGCCAGCCGCGTCAGTGTCTAGGCCAGCCCACTCGAGGGCGGGAAATAGCGCGCCCCGGCTACGCCGCTTCGGGCATACCAGCCGAGGCTCGCCTCCCGCCCAAAAATGGCTTCCCGGGGGGCTCGTGGTACTCGGCCATACGTTCGGGGGGACCGAATGGTCGCCCCTTTCCATATGGCCGTGATATCCGCCACCCCCTCTCAACACACTCCCCAAGGATGGGAAACCGGAAACAGTTCTGAACTTTTGGAAGACGGGAGGGAGTGACCCTCCCGGCCGTATTTATTAAAATATGAAACAAAATTAAACATTAAAATAACAGTTTCATATTATGTACAATTTCATTACCACATTGCGATGTTTTGGCTAACCTTAACATATTCTCTAATACAAAGGTTCTCCTAGCCGAACTAACATCCTACAAAACATTAACTTGAAATTTTGAAATTGTACATCCTAACGTTTAAGGGCCAACGGCAAGGTCGTAACCGGTGTCAAGATCCCTAAACCCGAAATATCCCCCTCACTTATGAGGGGCGACCGCACAGAGGTGTACCTCAAGTGCAACTACCAATTTCCCTTGACTTGACGGGGGCCCCAATAAACTCGACGCCACTTAAAGGTCGTTCGAGGACTCGTGTGAGGTATCTAGAAGGTAGCGTAGACCCCCTCCCAAACCCCACACAACTTACCACATCTGCCGTCGCAGATATCCTGGCCCCGGGAAATTCCCCAGGAGGGGGCTGTAGCCCCTCCTACCCAGGAAGGGGCCTTGACCGCCTTTCCTTTCCTTTCGGCGTCCCATCCTTAGAAGGGACCGCCTACCCGTTGAGGGGCCAATGGCCACCTCCCTCGAGCGCTCCCATCCGTAATGGGTGACGCCCACTCATAGGGATCTACCAATTAGTGCTCACCGATCATGACCTTACCGCCCGACCAAAAATAAATACGACAATTTAACTAAATTACTCAATTACAAAACAACCATAAACCATTTCACGTATGATTACTGATCAATACTTAGTGCAGAATTACTTTATTTGAAAAACATATTGTAGCTGACCATTCTTTATTGCATGCTAAGAATAACACGACAATTACCACAACCTGCAAGAAATAGAATTACCACATCAAAACTTTATTCAAAACAACTGACTGTCCTCAGGGGCTGGTGGGTGGGTTCAAAATTGGCTCTTCGTTCCGTCTCGAGCTCACGTGCAGCGAGGGGGTGCAGCTTCAGAGCACAGGAACAAGAGGATGCGTTCTTGGCTTGTTGCTCCTTTTATCCGTCTTCAGGGCGGGCGTAAACCCGCCCCTGCCTGCCCTTAGGGCGTGGCCAGCCGCGTCAGTGTCTAGGCCAGCCCACTCGAGGGCGGGAAATAGCGCGCCCCGGCTACGCCGCTTCGGGCATACCAGCCGAGGCTCGCCTCCCGCCCAAAAATGGCTTCCCGGGGGGCTCGTGGTACTCGGCCATACGTTCGGGGGGACCGAATGGTCGCCCCTTTCCATATGGCCGTGATACCCGCCACCCCCTCTCAACACACTCCCCAAGGATGGGAAACCGGAAACAGTTCTGAACTTTTGGAAGACGGGAGGGAGTGACCCTCCCGGCCGTATTTATTAAAATATGAAACAAAATTAAACATTAAAATAACAGTTTCATATTATGTACAATTTCATTACCACATTGCGATGTTTTGGCTAACCTTAACATATTCTCTAATACAAAGGTTCTCCTAGCCGAACTAACATCCTACAAAACATTAACTTGAAATTTTGAAATTGTACATCCTAACGTTTAAGGGCCAACGGCAAGGTCGTAACCGGTGTCAAGATCCCTAAACCCGAAATATCCCCCTCACTTGTGAGGGGCGACCGCACAGAGGTGTACCTCAAGTGCAACTACCAATTTCCCTTGACTTGACGGGGGCCCCAATAAACTCGACGCCACTTAAAGGTCGTTCGAGGACTCGTGTGAGGTATCTAGAAGGTAGCGTAGACCCCCTCCCAAACCCCACACAACTTACCACATCTGCCGTCGCAGATATCCTGGCCCCGGGAAATTCCCCAGGAGGGGGCTGTAGCCCCTCCTACCCAGGAAGGGGCCTTGACTGCCTTTCCTTTCCTTTTGGCGTCCCATCCTTAGAAGGGACCGCCTACCCGTTGAGGGGCCAATGGCCACCTCCCTCGAGCGCTCCCATCCGTAATGGGTGACGCCCACTCATAGGGATCTACCAATTAGTGCTCACCGATCATGACCTTACCGCCACAGGCCGGATAGTTGACCGGCTATCCGGACCCCCCACACACTCCTACCTAAAGGTCATGTCTTAAAGTCCCCAGCCAAGCTATCAGGTCTCCTATGAGTAACTCGTTCCCCACCCGGGACAAATGAACACCATCACCCAAATACATACTGTCCCCTTTAATACAACCATGCGAAATAGAATGCAGTGTATTTGAACGGAACAATCGACTCACTTTATTATTAATCTTCCCTACTGCATGATTCAGAGCAGAAACTGAAAGAGCCCCCCGCCACACTTTTCGCGGTATCATATGGGACCATGCGATTGTGCACCCTGGAACTCTTCTCGCTAACCAACTTACAGTGGAAAGCATTGCCTCAAGAAGTAGTCGTCTACCAGTGGACACCAAATCGTTGCCCCCAAGATGTACTATGACTATAGCCGGCGGTGACCTCGTCCGCCCTAACAAACCCTCAAAAAATGATTGAAACTGGTCAATACAGAGCCCGCCCTTTCCGTAGAAGGACACACTGTACCCGTATTCCCCAGCCACGTGAATCATGTCACCTGCTTTGAATACGTCCGCGGCCCGCCTCACGTATGAGTGGCCCACGACCCACACCTCCTTTTTCACAGCCGGTGATGTCTGACCGCTGACCCGGTGTTGGGTCGACTGCACAGTCCGCCCCGCCTCGTAGGCTTGCGCAACTGAAAACCAAAGAAAACAAGAAGCGTGAGTACATCATTACAGCTTCACAACATGTGCAACCGCACATACCTTTTATAACAGTTCGAGGACCAACGCCCCACACGTTTAACTTGTTCGACATTCAGACCCCTGGCTGTAGCCTCTGTAGCAGCCCCTATCCGAAAGGAATGGGTCCCAAACTCGCCGGGGTTCAAGCCCGCGGCGGAGATTGACATCGCAAGCACCCGCTGAAACTGAAACCTCGTCAGTGGGGTGGTGTCAGCGTGTCGCAACAATGTCCCCCCCCATGATGCCACCCTTTGCGCTAAATATTCCTCTACGCAACTTACCGGGCACATGGAGGACCCGGGAGTCCTTTGTATGATTATGCAGTCCCCCATCGCACCCTGGTCGGTCTTGGACCTGACAAACGAGATGGACATTGTCTCCCCTCTGACCTGAACGTGCTCTCGGCACAGTCCCCCCGTCACATCCCGCTTGTTCCTCGCCACTAGTTCGCTTACCCGCATAGCCCCATGGAATGCCAGCGCAAAAGCGGCTCGGAATAACACTGTTTCATACTGGGATGAACACGTTGAAGGGAGTACAGATAATAACAGGGCCAGCCTATCCAGACCTATCGGGCGCCTTTCATCTACTCTGCGACCCTCAAGGCGTTGCCACCCACGTAGCGCTTTTTGTACAACGAAAGACGCTGTCGGGTCCTGGATCCCATAAGCCCTTGCCACAAAGGAAATGGCTGCCCGATGCCTCTGGGCAGTAGCCACAGATTTGCCTGCCTGATGTAAATACAGCAGGAAATTTACTACCCACTCCTCCTGGCCCCAAAGCTCCCCTCCAGCAGTCCCCAAAAAGGCCAAATAGGAACGGAACGCCCCTTCATATGCCTTCCTTGTCCTGGGTGCTAAACTCTCTCCCACAAGGTTTTGTAGTTCGGGGCACCGAGAGACCAGAGAGCTTCGGGAAAGGGTGCCGCCACCGGGTCCGCTGTGGGCAGAAAACCCCAGAAGGCCTGCATACGGAAACGAGAAAGCGCATCAGCCGCTTGGTTCATCACCCCCGGCACATGTCTTGCCTTAAATAGGACATTCAATTGCACACACAACAAGACAATTTCTTTCAGCAGCCTCAGGATCCATTTGCATCGTGCCGCCTGGCTATTGATACACTCAACCACGGTCATGTTATCAGACCAGAATACCACAGAGTGATCTCTAAACCCCTCAGGCCAAGTTTTCAGGGCCACCAGAATGGGGAACAGTTCAAGAAAAGCAATGTTACTCGTCAACCCATCCTCATGCCACCATGACGGCCATTTTTGAGCCGACCATTGTGTGCCAAAGATGGCACCAAAACCAATGCTCCCTGCTGAATCTGTCCACAGCCCCAGCTCCTCGGAGGACACCGCCGGTTTGTTCCAGACAACTCGACCATTGAAATCCGCCAGAAATGCCAACCAAATGCGCATGTCCTGGCGAACCTCGGCCGAGAGCCTCGTGCGATGGTGACCCTCCTTCAGGCCGACCATGGCCTGAGCGATCGAGCGGGAAAAGGGGCGGGCCATCGGTATTACTCTCAGGGCAAAATTCAGCTGTCCCACCAATTGTTGTAATTGCTGCAACTTAACCTTAGACTGACTAATACACGTCTCCAGGGATGCCCTGAACCTTAGCACTTTTTCTCTTGGTAAACGAAAACAACCCTCCTCCGAGTCGAGCTCGATCCCCAGAAACTCGAGGCAAGTCGAAGGACCCACCGTCTTACCGGGTGCCAATGGCACACCAAAATGATTCATTAAGACACAAAATTCATTCAAAGCCTGACCACATTCCGGATCCCCGGCTGCCCCTAGAAACAAAAAGTCATCGAGATAATGCATAACCTGATGAAACCCCGTCTTCCTTGTGAAGACCCATTGCAGGAAACAACTGAACTGCTCGAAATAGGAACAAGATATAGAGCACCCCATTGGCATACATCTATCCATGTAATAGTGTCCCTGAAACATGAAACCAAGAAGACGCTGATCGTCTGGATGTACCGGGAGCAACCGGAACGCTGACTCGATATCAGATTTCGCCATCAGCGCACCGGGCCCTAGGCGATTCAAAATGGCTACGGCCTCATCGAAAGATGCATACCGTACTGAACACACTGCCGGGTCTATCGCATCGTTTACAGAAAAACCACGTGGGGCTGATAAATTATGTATCAGCCGAAACTCACCCGGGTCCTTCTTGGGGACCACCCCTAAGGGGGAACAAACAAAGTTAGCAACCGGTGGCACATTAAACGGACCGGCGACTCGACCTCGAGCCACCTCTTTCCCAATCTTCTCCTGTAGCACGGTCGTGTGCTGCAAGACTGATATTTGGTTTTTACATTTCGCTAAACCCTGAAACTCCCCCACTGGGATGCGGAAACCATATGAAAACCCGTTCCGCAACACCCCAGCGGAAGCGTGGTCCGGGTATTCGCTGAGCCAAGGAATCATTGCCATGGTATCAATCGGAGTAGGTAAAGGCGCCCCTCGGACTATTTCAGACCTGTTTGGCGCCTCCTCTGCCCCCGTTATCACCCGTTTTGGCTCTGCACATGGACTCAGGATGGGACGCTTGCCCACACCCGCTACATTCGTGCCTAAATTTGCATGACCCCTGGGGCCTCGTACATTTACCCCTGTTAAAGTTCCAACAACTCCCCTTTTTACCTGTGGTGCCGTTCGGCCTGGACTGGTATTCGTTACTCGCGCCTGATCGAAAGGAGGTCCCAGAATATTGGCGGGAGGACTCCCCCACACTACTCCCTACTAATGGCAAATTCAACATACCAGTATCCGCCATTTTCGACCATGACACAGAATCGTAACAATCCCAAGTTAAGTTTTTATCATGTTCTTTCGCTTTTCTGAAAATATTATCGTAACAGAACCACTGATTGCCCCCATGTGACACGGAATACCCCATGATCCGTGACTGATAAATCGGCAATTCAGACAGTAATTCGGGCCTACGTTCGCCCAGGATGGATGTAAAAATCCCCCACGCCTTGCCCCAATTGCCAATGTTCTCATTTACCTTGAAGGCGGCCATCTTTGCGCGCCAAACACCCGGATGCATGAGCTCCTTTTGGCTCTTAACATATTCCATCTCATAATGATCGGTAAGCAACGAGAAGATGTTCACATACTCATCTGCCCATATCTTCTCCTTAATAGCTAGAGGGACATGTTGACCCAACTTTTCCCTTCTTGACGGGGCAGACTCATCCCTCGCAATCGGCAATGGCCGCTTACCTGAACCGGAAGCTGTATCTGCGGCTGAGCCTATCCCAGGTGGCTTTCCTCCTGCCGCGGCCGGCGTGATGACTGGCGATGCTGCCTTCGCCGCCTCCCTTGTTTCTCGCAGTTGCCTCATCAAAACCCGTGCGTCGTCAGCCGTGGCGACCTCGTTATTTTTACCCAACCACGCTGCTAATTGTGCTGCCAGCTCGGGCGGCATATCCTCCCCGGACACGGGGGTGACCACCACGGGAATCGGATTCCCCTCCGCCGGCACCGGAGTTGGTTCTTCAAGTGGGGTACAGGGAACCGGGATGTCCCCTCCAGCTGCTCCCCTTCTGGGCCTCTTGCCTTTTCCTCCCGGAGCTGCTCCAGCCAACGGACGTTTCGGTCCCTCTTCCCCATCTTTCTCCGCCATTCGCTTCTTTAAGTCGGTCACCTCTTTCATAAGAACACGCAGCATCTGGTCGGTAGTCATTCGCTTTCCAACTTTCTTAGGCATTCCCCAACAGAGTATCTGTAAGACAAACAAGAAAGATTACCACATTCAAAATTGGCTCTTCGTTCCGTCTCGAGCTCACGTGCAGCGAGGGGGTGCAGCTTCAGAGCACAGGAACAAGAGGATGCGTTCTTGGCTTGTTGCTCCTTTTATCCGTCTTCAGGGCGGGTGTAAACCCGCCCCTGCCTGCCCTTAGGGCGTGGCCAGCCGCGTCAGTGTCTAGGCCAGCCCACTCGAGGGCGGGAAATAGCGCGCCCCGGCTACGCCGCTTCGGGCATACCAGCCGAAGCTCGCCTCCCGCCCAAAAATGGCTTCCCGGTGGGCTCGTGGTACTCGGCCATACGTTCGGGGGGACCGAATGGTCGCCCCTTTCCATTTGCTTACAACTGGGTCTAATCTGAGGTGACATTGTGGGCATTAAATCGGTAGGTTTGAATCATCGCCCAAGTGATTGTCAGTGGTTAGCCTATTTGCAAGCATTCCTCCATTCACTTTCTGAGTGTTTGCTGTATCACTAAATGTGGTGAAGAGTATGCCCAGATGTGGATCCCATGCACTGTGCCACTGGAACCAAGCTGCGCCCAACTGAAGAGGACCAAATAGACTAAAACCAGACATGGATTACTTGTGGTCTGTTTCAGAGTGGACCTGGCTAGGCAGTCCGGGCAAGATTATTCCTTTTGTATATATGTTTGTATGTACATGGGGTTTTTATAGCACACACCCAGTCAAAATGCATTTTAGTTTTGTACTTTGTCAAAGAGTTTGTAGCAGGACCAAAGCTGTTTTGGAAATGGCTGGATCTAGCCTGAGGTGCACAGTGGGCAAAACCACAATTGGTTGGAATGCCACCCTGAGCGATAGCCAGAGGTTAGATTATTTGCAACCATTTCTCCAATCACCTTTTGTCACTGGCGTAACACAAATTGACTGGACCTCCCTGCAAGGTAAGTGGAGGGACCCCTCCGGGATCAATCAGGAGATCTCCGACCAGAGTGCTTTGCTGAGGTGGCCCCCTGGATCTTGGGGGCCCCCGCACTGCAGGGGCTTCAGGGGGCTGTGTTACACCCCTTCCTTTGTGTGTTTAATGCATCCAAGGAATACACATAAACATGTGTCCCGCACTAGGTATGTTACTTGAGCTAATCTCCTCCAAGCTGAAGAGGTCTAAATAGACTTAAAATGGTATTGGGTTGCTCATGTTTTATTTGTTTCAAAGAGGACCTGGCTTGGAAGTTGAAGCTGGACTGTTCCTAGGGCAGCAGAACTGATTTGCACATAGCTGGGTCTAATCTGAGGGGGCATTGTGAGCAAATAAAGATGGGTTGGAATTGTCTACCAAGCGATTGCCAATGGTTAGACTGTTTGCAAGCATTCCTCGGATCATCTTTTGTGTGTTTAAACCTGCGTTAGCCAACACCCGTTTTACCAGAGTAGCTGCACTTTGATGGTGGCCTAGTATACCAAAAGCAATTAGAAGCTGAGAACACCATACTATAAATCAATTCAGTTTATAGGCTGAGTTGAGTTAACATTGCGAGAGTAACACTAAGCAGGTGGGACCCCTTTGACTGTTTAACCTGTCTTAAAATGCTATTCACCCTTCAGCTACCTAATTTTAAGGTATGTGTGGATGTTTTGTATTACAGTCTCTTCCCTTTTCTCCTGAAAATCATGAAATTGGTTTTGCTTACGTAGTGAATTTCAAGAGTGAAACGTATTTGTTATCCTCAACTAAATATCCTTCAAAACCTTTGTCACAACCCAAGTCCTTTAGATTCACCACTCTAGACATTGCTCTCCCGACCCCACCATATGAGGTGCACTTATGTCCATTGCCAATTCAATTAGCAGCGGAAGGTCTAGCGATCTATAGGGGATTGTAATCCACCCAGAAGGCTGTCTCAGAGCAAGCAGTGCATTTCTTTGCTGGTTCAGAAACGTTTAGCTGCTGGGCCAAGCTCAATGTTTGGTGCAGCATTTATATGCTTGTTAGCTGCTTATTTGCCTCTGTGGTGTCCAAGTCTTATAACGTAGGCTGACACCACACAGACAATGCCCTTTTAAACATACAGTTTAAAGAGTGAACTTGCAACCTCTCTGTGTGGGTTTGTGTTTGATTTTCAACTACATTTTCATGAAAGCACTTGCCTAGAGCACAGCCAATGTTAACCCATGGAACACAATGGAACGCACGATGCTGTCTAATAGGCAAAAAAACTTGAAGGCAGTATCAAAAGGTTGCTGAAATATCAAAGCTGCTCTCTACAGTAGGAAATGCCCACTAGGCGCTATTACGTTGCAGTAGTGGTCACAGTACCGAAAAATGGCTCTCAACCAGCTTGATTGCTCCTACTGAAATGAACTAAAAGGAAAATTAAGGGATGTATTTCATTTTAGGCTAATGGTCCCACAGCTGGGTGCACTGTAAAGGTGGGATGAAAGCTAAGCCTTTATCCTTGTAAAAACGCTGTTGTGGATCCAATTCTCCTTACTTGGCAATGAACCTCATATTTACACAAATTGGTTTTCTTTTTCTTGGCACCGGGAAAAGAAAAGCAACGAAACACTATTTGGTGGATTTCTATCAATGAAGGATTTGCATTACTCTGTCAATGTGATAGATTAGACAAATTAACTTTGACAATATACTGAGCAAAGTATTTATTAAAGAAAGAATACGTGTTTGCATAATTGTGTGAATTAATTTAATTAGTTGCGGTGTCTTATGCTAAATAATTTGGGAATATTTAAATACATTCGTGCTAGCACTTCCTCTGCATGGGTGTGTCTAGTAATTTATGAACTGTTCAACACTGGCTGAAATTGTCCAGCTCAGAAGCGAAAAGAGGAGAAAATAGCACCAGTCAAGACAACTGAAGACGACTGTAGGAGACACCTTATACATGATCAGTCAGGGCTTGCGTGGTGAAGAAAAGTGGAGCCGGACAGGGGCAATTTCCCATCTTAATAGCAAAATCAAGTACAGCTTTAGGCAGAAGGTCACTGCTCATGTTCCTGTTGACGGCGCTAAATGGCCGAATGCCCTCTTGGCTCAAAGTGATCCTAACGTGCTTCATGAGAGCTGCCATTTTGGATGCAGTCACATACTGAAAGCCTAGACTGTTACAGTCAGCAATACACTCCTTATCTTGTCCAAAATCCTACAAGAGTAGCCATGCTCGGATTATGTACATGAATATTCCTTTTCCATGCCGCCACAAGTAAAAGGCAGTGAAAAATAAGGGCGATGGAAACAGTTTTCACAAAACTTTATGTTGTTTGTTTGTTGTTTGTTTGTCTTTACAAATAATCTACAGAGCATGTGATAGCAACTACAACATTTATGTGGGAAAAAATCCCCAGCATTAATATTTACACCTGCTATCACAGTAATGTAACAAATCAATTCAATAGAGTTAGGGGGGATATTCACAAGGACTTATCTCCAATGTATCTCCACCTTAACGCATCAAAAGTGGAGATAGATTGAACATCCCATTCAGAAGCTCGTGCAAACTGCAGACATCGCCAGTTTTTCCACGAAAACTGCCCCAAAATGTATCTCCATGGTGGACGCCACCGACTAACCCTAATGAGATGCAGAATAGGAGTTCCCGTGCAAAAACACACGAAAATACCACAACACCACTTTCACAACAAACTGGCAGATCTGCGAAGTGAACCGAAAACAGGCGATAAGCCGCAGTAGCACAAGGGAATTAACACCTGCCTTTTGCTGGTGTTAAGCAGGACGACTACCTGCAGCATAAAAGGGAAGCCAGCCAAGAGCCACACCGGAAGACCTACAGATGCCATGAAGGCATTGAACATGCAATGCAGATACCCATGAGGGCCCCAACACCCACCGCAACCACCCCAGGTCCGCTACCTCTCCCAGGACCCGTCCCATACCCCCCCCCCCCCGGAAAACCACGGACCCACCTGAAACGCACCTAGCACTCAGACCCAACACCAGAGGAAGACATTGCCCACTACAGGCCCAAAAGGAAAACTATCCCACGCATCCTGACCCACATCCCCCACCTGCTGACGGTCCCGAGCCAGAGGACAACCAACATCCCTCCACAGACAAAGCTGCTGGCTGCGCATCACATGACGACCTCTGGTACCATCCAACCCAGAGCTGCCAGATTTGGAGAAGTCACACAGCCAGTCTCATCCAAGGTCCAACCTGTCCTGGATGCCAACATCAGCCTGGTACCTCAGCACCCCCACCTCACCCACACTGCGTAGGAGCAGCTGGAGATCAAGCAAAGCCCCTACGCCATAGCTGGATTCTCTCACGTGTCATGGACAATCAACTGCACACATGTAACCCTCATGCCCCCTGCCCACACTGCACACAACTTCCACAACAGAAAGCACATGCATACCAGGAATGTGCAAGCAATAGTGGACCGCCCAGGACTCCTCCACAATGTTTTGGCAAACTCCAAAGGCAGAGTGCATGAAACTCACATCTCCTGACAGTCCATCATCACCCAGCATTCCCAGGATGGCACACATGGAAATGCAGTGCCCGTTGGTATGTCCAAAATGAACACCCCACACACCTCTAGCCCACAGTCATGCAACTCACGGCACTGCTAATGGGCACGCAGCACAACTACAATCAACATGACGCATAATATGCCAACCGACAAGACACAACAATATAACTCCATTGGGAATCCGGCCTTGCCATGCCCACAACCCAGCCAAGGCATGGCACCACAGACACACAATAGCAGGATGTGAGGAGAGGCATGAAGCAGGCATGTGCGAGAGCAGCAAGTGACTAAGGAATGTAAACCTACCTAATGCCAGGTGTGGCGTGGAGGTGCCGGACAGACCACAAAGTGCAAACCACGGAAATGGCCATGTGGAGATCAACTGCTGGTGCATGCAGTGAAGTGGCCAGTGGACGCTACCATGTCCCCATAGGTTGTGAGGCAGGATGTGGAAATGTTGCAAGTTACATCCACCTCTACATGTGCGTGCATAGCGGGTTGGACCTGCGTACACCAGGCCTGCATAGGGGTGTGAACAAAAAGCCTGTCACACTGGTTGTGGTTCTCATTCGGAATGGACAACGTGTTTGCCAGGGTGGTGCCTCTCAGCCTACCATGAGTCCTGCACCTAGCGTGGCGGGGCCTACATCCCTGTGCACCTGCTGTATCCAAGGCCTCTGGTACCCAGACCCGTCTTGCCTGCCCCAGCGCACCAACGAGGCTCCGCTCACCTGCCTACACTGGCGTGTGTCAAAGAGGGCCCACCAAGTGCCGGGGCAAGCTCCAAGTCCTCCGCAGACTGTCGCTGCCCTCCCAATGCTGGCCCACATTACTCCTTTCTCATTGACATACTCTACTGGCCTCCCCTTCGGCCCAGTAGGTCCCACATGTGGAAGTGTGTCCTGAGTCCTGAATGGCAGTGACTCCAAGTCCGTGACAGCAGCCACAGCACTGGAATCCCTTCGATCAGTGAGGCATAATTCCATATCGCAGGCCTGTGACACGTGGTGCGTGGTGCCACTTACCCTGTTCAAGGCAAGCCGGTGACATGTGGTGCCACTAACCCTGTTCAACGCAAGCCAGCATCACGTGGTCCTACTAACCCTTTTCAATGCAAGCTGGCAACACTTGGATGAGGGCCCTGGCCTACCTGCAGACCAGTAGGTCACACATCCAGCATATTGTTGTGAAACATAAATGGCAGAGCCACACCAGTGAACGCAGAGGTGTAAGAGTAAGCTACTGCTCAGTCTGGACAAAAGCCAGAACAGAGACACGGAGGTGATTGAACACTATCATCAACTGACCTGGTGCCGTTAACCCTGTTTACCGCAAGCCCGCGTCCTGTGGCGGTAGGCCCGTGCAGGACGCTGTGCATCTGGGCCCACTAACTCTGTACAACACAAGTCATTGGACGTTTATGGTTGAATGGTTGTGTCCTTTACGATGTACGCTGTTGTCGATTTTTGACTGCACCAGGCAGCCCTTGCTGGCTGGTGAGCACACACCCCACACACATCCAACACAGGTGTCATTCGGTATGTGTGCCTGCTAATAAATGTGGCTGTGTACACGTGCCCATAGCCATTCAAACCATCTGAGCAAGTGTGTCCGTATGGTCATTGTTTCAGCATGATGGGCACGGGTCCTGCAACATCACAGTGTGCTTTCTTTAAGTGGCGTGTGCTGGTCTGGCATATGCCAGGTCAGCGCAGGGGTGTGCTGATTCGGCAGGGGGAGCAGGGCGTGGCTCAGACCTGGCCTTGGGCAGCAAGTGCTGTAAGTGTGTCTCTGTGTTGGAGTGTAGTCGCTACCAGGGCCACAGTAGTCGATGTTGCAATGTAGCATGCACCAGGAGGGCAGACCCGCATGTACGGGGACATGTAGGAGCACAAGGCCACTCTGGGTCTTGGCACATGCATGCCAAGTGTTATGTGTATCAGTCCTGCAGATGCATGAGTCAGTTGCTTGGCCTCATTCGCTGCGCGATCACAGCCAGCCTTGGGCTATACTCATGTGTCCGCCCTCTCCAGACCATTGGCCTACACTCACGTGGCCCACACTTTCAAAGGCCAGTGTCACAATGTTCCCAGGGTCGCAGACATCCCACCACACCCACGCCAGGCCTCTGTACATCTCCTGTCTGCATGCAGATGGTGAAGTTACTGTAGGGATGAAAGGTCCTTTGTCTGAAATATCAGGCGGTAGCACATCTGCAGCTCCAAGCAGGAACTGGCATGTGCCAGCAACCCCTGACATATACAATGGCATTTGCTTGTGACTCCCACACTGCCCGAAGTGAGACCAATATGTACACATCCCACACGCAGAAGTCCTAGGTTATATTTAGTGTGCGTGAAATGGCCTTCACAGGTACTCCCACCCCACCCTAGGCCTGCTCCCGTTGCACACAGACACTGCTCATTGCACCGAGCTGTGCCATTTCATACACAGGACTGGCACAGGGCAAGCCAGTACCGCTTCAAGCAGAGCCACTGACACAATGGCAGACCATCCAGGACACATGCTCGACTACAGTCTTGTGGACCTGTACCATGCACGTCTGCTGCATGTACGGGGGGCACCACCATTGGCAGTGCTGCGGATCACTTAATGGCTGAGCTTCCGCCTTGCAGGCATCACCTGCGTTCAGCCTGCGTTGCATTGTCACTTGTGCATATTCGAGTGGTTCACTGATGTCTGCCTATCCAATGTAATGATAGCTGACCTGAATTTCAACGTGTTTGTGCGCCCCCTGTAGGCCCACGACGAGGAGTGTCACTGTGATGCCTGTTTATGGCATGCTTGGATGTTCGGCTTGCAGGCTGGAAACTGGACCGAGGAGATTGCATGAGTCCTTGTGTGCAGTGAGCACATTGAGCCACTACCCAATTGGGCTTTGGTGCACATTAGGTTCAGTGTTTGGAGTTAGCACATCTGTCCTGGTCAGCTGATGGATTACGTTGACGAAATGCCAGATGTGGTGGACAACGATCGCTCATTGGAGATGTTGGCCTACGCTGCTGAACTCGCGTTCATGGACAAGTGAAAAGATACCTGCAGCCACAACTGGATGTGACCCATTGCACGTGTCCCGACCCCTGGTTGCATGTTGGGAATCTGGTCACATGTCCCAAGACAACAGTGGACATGGCTTCATTGGCCTGGACTCATGGTCCAGGCGCGGATAATTAACGCGGGTTGGCGCTGACTTGTGTTGGTAATGGACTCCCTCGAGGTGGACACAGGCGTTTTCCTACGTTCCTCATTCAGACATGCTGCTGCATCGGTCTGAATATTGTGACTCTTCTCTTGGCCATACTGACATGAACTTGTTGATAACGTTGCCACACATTCTCTTGTCTCCAACTGTGTTGTGTCTTGATTTGTATGCCAATGTGTGTTCACAAACTCTCTGGATCCCTGCCATATGTGCATTGCTACCCCATCAGGACTCTGGGTTTATTTTTGTGCATTATCATGTACCTGTTTTGTGCTTTGCCAGATGCATATGGCTGTTTACCCGCCACAGGCGGGTGCACTTGTGTCCTGTGTTCAGTTGTGCACGTGTTGGTGTGAGCTGCTTCCTATATGTGTGTGCTGCATTGTGTGTGATTTGTCCCTTCAGGTCTGATTTGGCTCACCCTTCTCCCTTTCAGGCAGTGTAGTTTTCACTTTTGTGCTTGTTCAGTGGTGAGATATTGCCGGGTTGTCTGACTTGTGCTCTTGGTTGGTGTTTTTACTCTTGGGCATGGTTTGTCTGCAGTTGTGCTGTGTTTAATTGTGCATACGTGCCCATCTCCCTCCGCCCCCCCCTCCAGTCCCTGCTGGTTCCTTTCCCTGTTGCTGTTGTGTCTGTTGTTTTGGGCAGTTTCCGGTCCCGCCACCATCTCCAGACTGATGTGGTGGACACCATTTCCTCCAAGTCATCCAGCTCCTGGTGTGGCACTGGACTTTCACCTCTGGTGTGTATTGCTGCCTTCTTGTTGTTGGCATGCTTCTGCTTGTTTGTGCATTTCACATCATTCCGGATGTTCTGTTTTTCTTCCATTATCCTCCTCTGCTCTTAGGCTGCATTCACCTTGTCTGAGATGGCCTGCCATATACAATGTTTTGGGTATACAACGGTTACCATGCATTTTTTACAACGCAGTACCGTTAGCAGGCTACTTTTACCACGCAGGTTGTTACAACGAAATGCGCTGGGGGGCGCTCCAGGATAGTAAATACTTTAATTTACTATCCAACTCCTTTCCCTAGAGTCCACGGGGACTGGAGTTGGAATAGTAAATTAAATAATTTACTATCCAGCGCCCCTCCACGCAAGTCGTTGTAACGACTTGCGTGGTAAAAGTAGCGTGGTAACGGTACGCGTTGTAAATGTACGCGTGGTACCGTCATACATCCAATGTTTTGGTGCCAATGGGGCTTGTGGCGTTGCATACTGGCTCAGGTTAACTCCATTGTGCTTAGCTGTTTTTTTCTGTTTGGTTAGTCTTTCTTCTTCAGGCTTTTGTTGTGCTTATTCCTGCCTGCCCTGTATGTCGCGGGCCTGACTGTGCTTATCCCTGCTTTCGTCATTGCGAATGGGCTCATCGCTCTTTTTTGTATTGTGGTTTGTGTTTTTATCTCCGTCGAGGTGGTTGTATTGCGGACATTGGCTGCGGTTTCGTCAGACTATCGTATGGTACCGCCTTGTTGTGAACTCCACGTTGACACAGGGTTTTTTTCCCGCGATAGGCTGCGATGTGTAAAGTTGCGTTAGCATTTTTTGGTGATGTTTACCACACATTCTTGTGAATATACCCCTTAATTTTGCTCATTGCTCAAGCGAAAGTTTGACATTTCTCGGGATGTGTTAGATGGTTATGCTGGAGTCATTTCATTCTATTTATGTCAAAATGATCAATATTTGACATTGTTTGTCCTAATTGACTTTTTAAAGTGTTTGAAGGTACAGCACCTGATACAAATATTGGATTAATTTCAGGTGCTGAAAATAATGCTCAGTATTAGAATACCTCTGAAAAACCTCCTCTTTAACCCATTCCGTGCGGGGCGTATTTTCCGCCTGTGCTGACTCCGCCTTGCGCGGGCGGAGTCATGACGGAACGGTTCCGTCATCAGC
The DNA here is from genome assembly GCF_964263255.1 of Lissotriton vulgaris. Taxonomy (NCBI): domain Eukaryota; kingdom Metazoa; phylum Chordata; class Amphibia; order Caudata; family Salamandridae; genus Lissotriton; species Lissotriton vulgaris. The sequence goes on along the minus strand of NC_141693.1, from coordinate 506,496,034 downwards.
ACAGCTCAACTGATGCTGATGACGGAACCGTTCTGTCATCAGCATGGAAGGGGTTAAATGACAGAGTGGGACGTTTTCATGCAATCTAATGTTATTGCTGTCTTTGTTAGCTTACTCATTTCTGATATCTGAGAGGAACAATGTTTCTATGGTCCGCTTTGATTGAATAATAACTATAGAAATATTGCACATTATTTGAGGAGCAGGTTCGGTGCATAATCACACATTACAACAATGCATCAAAACAATAAAAATGTGAGGCGAAACGATTTACTCACGGGGAGATTCAACGAAATGCATTTCAGAGCCATGAGTGACAGTGGAGAATTAGGGATTGTTAATTGATAGACAATGTATTATTGAACCAAGAACAGATACTGATTTTATAATATTTATTTTATCATAAGTGAACATTATAATTGCATAGGTTCTGGCACTAGAGCATAAGGTATCACTTCTATGGGTCACAGGAGAAGTATCAGTCTGACTTCCAAATCGTAATTACTAGATTGTATGGTCATTGCTTACACATTGAAGAGATTCTAATGTACACACATAAGTGTTCACAAACATTCCTTGTGTATGGCTGTTTTCCCTCAACCTAAGGGTGTGGAGTCTCCTATTTTTAAAATATTCCTCATGTGAGTGTTAAGAGAACAGTGGAATTAAGAAAAATATTCTAATAACTTTTCTTTCTTCTTTGCTCGGCATAGTACTGAAACAAGAAGTTTACATTGACTGGATGACTTCCATTCCCTATAGGCTCTCTAAGGTCTCTATCATGAGTGGCGCTGAATAATGCCTTTTATCTTACTATCCCAGAATTACATTATTGGATCCTGGTAGTCCATAGGGTTGGAAAATAACCGGGATTACAAAATCCTGGAGTAATAAAAAGTTTGTATTTGTGTTTCCAGGCCAATCCCTGCCTGTGTTTCCACAGTGTTTAACACGAAACTGAAAAAGTTTCGCTTTATATTTGAATTCATATCCACTGTTGGTCCTTAAAGGGTATGAAGGAAAAAGGAATCAGCATTTGCCAAAGCAAAAAAAAGAATTCTGTGAAGAATAAAGACAATAATCATGTTGGGACAGAACACTGGATTAGATCACATTTACATTTATAGTTTTAATTGGAAAATGTATTTACAAGAAACACAGGACATTTTATGACAAAATCATTAAAAATTAATATTTTGTTGATTGTGTTTTTTTATTCATAGCTTTAAATCGCAAAATTATGTTTTCTTTTTATTTCCAGACTAAAGTATGGAAAGTCTGTACAATGTGTGGCAGTTAGTTTGAAGACAGATCACGCTGTTAATGACTCTGGGTCAAAAGCACTGATGTCAAGGAGGAACTTAACTTGTTCTCTTAGTCCTAATCATCAGATTTTAATATGTGTCACCTCTAAATTGAATTCCCCACTTTGCCTGAATTGCTCAGGAGATTATGCCTACTCTTTCAGTCAAGAGCCCCTGCTCTTAACACATTTCATTTGGCTTTCAAAACAGGAGCTCTGTTGGAGACTTTTTCTATGAAGCTTGTCATATGTAAGAAAAGCAATTTAAACACTGTGATCCAATACTGAGGTAATAATGTTCTTTTTCAGACAACTGACGCCTAGAGGACATTGTTGCGGAGGAAAAGTGACTCTCTCCCACTTCTCTCTTACTCATTAAACGATATTCACTGTTCCTTGTAACAGGGGTCTGGTGCACGGCAGTGAAGCTATTAATTTATGAACAGACTCGTGTTTCCGCATGACTGGATAATGCCTGCCCATCATACAGAGATATCTCTCCCGCGTATCTACGACTTTGTTTGCTTCTTGAGATCATCTTGCATTATTTATAAAGATGACTCTGAAGTAAGGCCAATAACAGTTCTGTTTTTGAAACCAGGGAATAAAAGTTCATCAAAGATGTAGTACTTGCCCCAGTCTCTGCTTTATAAAACAACATTGCTCATTTGGAAGTTTCTTCTTCAGAACCTGGTTTTGACTGTTATGCTTACTACTTTAAAATTAGATAATCAAGCAAAACTATGGGGCATATTATCAAGGACCGGTGTTAAAATTATTGCAGTTTTATCGGTATCGATAAAACGACGATAATGGGCTTGATATTATGCCCTTGTTAATTCCCATAGAAACCCATGTTCTGATGTTAACACGGGCTTCTATGGGAATTAACAAGGGTGTATTATCAAGCCCATTATCACCGTTTTATCGGCAGTTTCCTGCCGATAAAACGGTGATAATTTTAACACCGGCCCTTGAAAATACGCCCCTATGTTTTTGCATGTACTTATGAAATACATTGATGTAACGCAAAGCTATTTATAAGTGTAACAGAGCCGAGTACATTTGGAGCATCATTGTTAGTGGACCGATACATTCTAACAAGTGCAGTCACTTCTTTTACCACACATATCGGATTTATGAGTTTTATGATAAATATCTGCAAGTTCAAAGCTGCCAATATTTTTCCGGGGAAAAATGGCCAATAAATTCTGGAACATGAGGTTTTTAGTGCCTGTTAAGCAAAAAAAGCTGGCATCTAGGAAAGCACACTTTTTACTTTTGCTTATTCGTGCCCACATTTTTTTGTATGTTTTCTCAGTAGGAACGTTTTGACCCGGATATTGTAGGGCTGCTTTGATTGAGCTTATTCAAATTGTAGCCTGGAATCATGCCATTCCAACAGAATACTCATTTGGCGCGCTGCCTTGTGGGCTGTACATGAGTATCACCAGGCCCTCTCATATCCGAGGACCGGCCTGGACTCCAAAGCCTTGCTGTCTTAAGGCATGGGCACGCTGGGCAGTTGCCCGGGGGCCCGATGAACATAGGGGCCTCATGCTAATCCATGCACAGACCAGACTTTAACCAGGAGCGGCTCCTCTGCAGTGTGGTTTTGTAGGCAGGACCCGGTGCACTGCTTTGCCTGGAGCCTATAATGCTGTTAAGACGGCCCTGCTCCTTGGCACACATTCTTCATCAATAGTGGCAAGAAAGGACACTAAAAAAAGAACGAGGAGGTTTAGAGTCAGTAAAATAGTGAATGGGATTTGAAACGAAATGGGGGTGACAACAGTAAAGGGCTATAAAGACAAACTGCATGGACTGAGACACACAGAAAGGGAGCCGGTTATCAGGTCAGTGTCAGAACTAACATGGATGGAGCGTAGTAAACCCCTGCGTGTACTACGGACAGGCAAAAAAGAGAAGTACTTTAATACATTCTAAAACACAAAATGACACAGAGACACGACAAAAGCATAAGGTTCTATAAAGGTACTAGGGGGATTTTTTATACAAACACTGATGATGTTTAACATAAAAGGAAGGGACTCACTAGAACGTGTGAGTTGCTTCTCTCATTCTGTGCCCCTAGGTCAGTACTTAACTGGTCCCAGTACTGATTGTTTTAATGTATGGCATTGTCATCAACCGACTTTATTTCAATGCTTTAAGCATGTGTGTGTATTCACATGTTCCCAGCTTTATCTGGGCATTGACTCTGCAATGCAATGAGTGTATATGTAGGATTATTGAGTCAGATGCGGGGGTCACCCTACCCCACCTACTTTGGATTCTCTCGCTGTGTCAGCACACTGGTCGGCAGCTCAAGGGGCTGCCTGGGATCTGCTTGGGGGTCTCTGCTGGAATCCAGGTTTGGTGAATGGAGACTGCTCTTCCTGGCAGAGTCAGGACCAGTCACTCTTGGGAATGATGTCTTTAGAGGGGAACAGAGTGGGTGCTCATGACCTCTAATGTTTCAGGTCTCAGTCGCTTGTAGTTTTGGGTGCCTGACATCATAGTCACAAGTAGCTGTACTTTCTTCAAGTTGGAGTTACTTGTAGCTGCAGGACACTCATGGGGCTCACCACAGCAGGGATCGAACTGTTTACAGGATGAATTTTCAAAATGAGGTTAGGTTCAGGAGGCCAGTAGACCCACTCCCGATGAGTCGGCACCAGTTACACCAACAGTATGGTAGTCTGCCACTTTGTAGGCAGCTCCAATGATCCTGGACACAGTGGCTGGGTTTCTCCTTCCAGGCGATGGTCTCCCGGCAGAGTCCAGGTGCACTCTCAGTAGGCCAGCAGCTCTAGTGTCACGGGCACACAATTTATTTTATTATGTTTTGGCACTCCAAAGAGGTCCACATAAAACAAGATACACAAATACAAATACACATTCTCTAAGTAAAAGTGACAGCTACAACATTTTCCACTAAACAAGATATTCAGCAACACACATCTCCATATTTCATCAATAAATGGCTAAAAAACCTTTAAAAAGTTAAAAATATTGAAGCAAAACATTTCATTTGGAGGAGAATATAAGGCCTGTAAAAAAGAATTCACATTAAGGATACCCAATTGTAAGCATATTGGTCTTAACCACTTCAAACGAAGTGTACGCAATGCAGGAAATATAAACAGTACGTGAGAACGATCCTGAGCAGACATGTTACAAAAATTACATATGGGTGAGGACCCATACCATTTTGCCAAAAGGATGTTTAAGGGCAGCAAGTCCTGCCTTAGGAGGAACCAAAATCTCTGAACACCATGTGGTAAATTCCAGGCGACATAGGGTTGAGCAAGCTTCATTGAGTATGTATTAGCAAGGAGGTCACCTCCCCTCTTTACTTGCATGGACTTCTTGTCCAACGTGAAGCAGAGATCCCATGAAGCCTGTTTCAAAAGAGATTTTAGCTGGGTAGGAGAGATAGTAAAAAGGGTAATCTCTTCCAATTCAAGAAGGGCCACAGCCTTTCTAAAGTTCTTAACAATTTGGGAGAACTCTTTTAAATTACCCAACAATTCCCCCTTGAGAAGGGATCTCAAAGACCCCATTTCTCCTCTAGCCAGGCTAGCAACCCATCGAACTAGAGCTGACAGGCCCTGCGCCCAACTACTGCGGAGGCCGAATTCAAGTCTACAGGCGGTCACAGATCAGGCGGAATTGAGAGAAGTCATAGACCTTAACAGTTTTCCTTCTATCGTCTGTAAAAAAACCCCAGTTCTTTAAGTCAACCAATTCCATTCCATACAGGAGGGTTGATGGGATTTTTGCCCTAAAGACCTCCAGTAGACAAGCAAAATGTCTTCTCCTTGTGGTGGAGTAAAGGGCGCTCAAACTTTTGCCTTGGGATAGGGCTTTACGGGAATTATTATCGATATGAGGCTTCTCACTCAGGTTAGCAGAAATTATTTTTCATAAAAAGGTATATGTCTTGACCGCCTCCAATTACTGACCACCGACTGACCAACCAAAATTCTCTGATTTAGATTTTTTTTCTCCCTGTAATACACAAAATTTTGCTTTTTGTGGCATTTATCCTCATGTAGTGGGCCTCTGCAAAAAGATGTAAAGCCTGCAGACGATTGGCCAAACCCTTGGGAGTTAAATCTAGGATAAGGATATCGTCTGCATATAGCAGGCAGGAAATAGAAGATCCCCCCACTAACGGGGCTATGCCAACACAAGATGAAAGCGAAGCTGGAAGGTCAGCAATATACAGGGAGAAAAGTATTGGGGCCAGAATACAACCCTGCTTTAATCCATTAATGGAGGGAATAACCCGCGATAAACCCCTTTCTCCACCTTGTAACACTCGGCACCATGTGTCCTGTGTAGAGATCGCACCAGATCTAATAGGAGCGGAGGCATACCCAGGTCGAAAAGTTTTCTCCACAGCAGGGGACGGTCAACTTTGTCGAACGCTGTGGAGAAATCAATGAAAGCCGCATACACTCCTCCTCCTCAAACTCTTATATATTTATCCGAAATAACCTGAAGGGCTGTGAGATTATCCAATGTACCATGCCCCTTACGGAAGCCAGTTTGTTCAAGGGGTAATATCTGATTCACTTCAACCCAATCAGTAATTAGCGATAGGAGACATTTGGAGAAGACTTTTCCAATGGCATCGAGGAGGGCTATCTGGCGATAATTCATTGACTTATCCCTCTCGCCCTTCTTGAATAATGGAACCAATATGCCCCCTTTCCAAGATGAGGGCACAGTTTTACTAATGAAGAAATAATGGAAAAAAAATGTTGCTCCATGAGACAGGCTCCTGCTTCAATACCGATATGGGAAGTTCATCAGGCCCCATTGCTCCAGAGGTGCGCATGTCCCTAATGGCCATTTCAATGGTTTTCTCCAAGGGGGAGTCAATAGGAAACTCATCTTCTTTAGTAGTCCCCTTACATTCTACCCTTACGCCATTCCCAGCATACAAGTTAGAGATGAAAGTAACCCATGATAATTCAGCAATGGGAATGGGGAGGGGGCTAACTCTACTCCACAACCCTCACCAATGAGTGACCAGAATTGTCTAACTTTACCATGAACAGCGGCCTCCCGTAGACTTATCCAGAGTGAGTCTTCTTTTTCTTTTTTAAGTTTCTTCCTGATTCTGCTTCTCCTTTTTAACAGGGATATTTATTATTGGTTTCAATGGACCTACGCAAAAATTGCTCCCGCACTAATTTATTTATTTCCTTGTTTAAGAGGGTAATCGGTCTAGAAACATAAATCTTTTTTACTAAGGAACTAGGCCTTTTGGCTACCAAGATGACCTCCTTCATAAAATTCTCAAAGTGGATCAATTCGGAACCCTGACAATCATTCAACTCTAGTATTGTTTTTAGCTAGAATACACTCCAGGCCCTTCTTGGCCTTAAAATTCCAAAAGCATCTTCCAGAGTCCTTATGAAAGTTAACTACATCACTATTGAGGGACCATGGATCGGAATTAGGAGGTTGTAATGAAAGGCTTATAGTAATCACATTGTGGTCGCTAAATGATGTTGGAGAGACCACCAGATCATTCACTAGAGAGAAAATACCATAGTCGGTGATTACATAGTCCAGAATTGACTCACTTTGAGAGGATCTATGAGTGTACTTTGCAGGGACATCAGAAGGAAGCCTACCATTCACTATTATCCCCTCCGCCGCTGAAAGTTCTTCCAGCAACAGCTTCCCTCTCTTATTAGTTTTAATTTTATTGGGGAAGAGGGATTGGGGAATAAGATAGTCTTCTTCTTTAAATTTGTTTCTAAATAGCTCTAAGCTAGAATTAGAAACTTTACAATTAAAATCACCTACTAACAACACATAGGGGGGAGGTTCTAACTCTTTAATCTGTTTAATGTATGAAAAGACTTGCTTCAATAAGATGTTAAAACATTCATCGGGGGGATATAAGCGTTTATTATTACCAGAGAATTATTATTTCCCATACTGGTTAACCCACAGAGAGTTACCGCCTGAAAGAGGTTACTTGGATCAACATAATGGGTGAAGTTCCACTTAAGTCTATTGGACAGAAGGCACGCAATTCCCCCTTTTGCATGCCCTTTCTTCGAAGGAGAGGCCACTGCCTCAAGGACAAAATAATCTCTCCCTACACACAATCTACTAGCACTCCAGGTCTCTTGGATGCAAATCACATTAGTGTTCAGAGAGAACAAATACTGTAATTTCTCGGGACTATTATTTATCCCGGCGGCATTCCAAGAGAGAACTTTCAAATTACTGCTAAAGATGTTGGAAAAGTTTAGGGTTGTTTGTAGATTTACTCTACAAAGCACCGGGCAGCCAATTCCACTGCTGATTATCTTCTATTGGGAGGCAATTCTGAATTAACGGGGTAGGCATTACATGCGTCACCAGACGTGTGCTTTTCGAAACCCATATCTTTAAATCATTAAAAGAGGGAGGGGGACCATCTTGATCAGTGCCCTGCTGAGATAATCTATTATGAGGGAAATTGTGTCTTCCAGGAGACAAAACAGGTAATACATCAATTCCCCTACACTGGAAATTCTCAGCCTGTTGCAATATAAGATTTACTATAAGTTTGGAGTAAAACTTTACCCTGACATAAGGCGCAGCAACTGTTCCTGATATAGAGACTAAATCAATATCGTTTGATTGTATTAGCTTTAAACTCTCTATGTCTTTAAAACATTTGAGTAACCATGCTCTATTTAGAGGCAGATCGAAATCAAATAACGATAGAAAATCCACAGTCAATGTATCTACAAAAACTTCTGGTACTTTTATAGGCAAGTGATGAGGCCATACAATGCCATCACCTGTGGCATGAAAGGCAGGGGCGGAAGGATTAAGAGCCACAGATGCGATAGGGACTGCCCTTGTCATCTCTACTACGGGGAAAGAGATTGTCAATCCTCCTACATCTAATAGGGGGCCTTACACAGGAGAGATAGAGCAATTGGAAGAGATTTTAATGCCTGATGCAGAGGGATTCAAATCATTGGAAGGATGAATGACAGCTTCCTGACTCAAGGACCCATTCACAGATTCTCCAGAGATAGGATCATTTGTATCAGGGACTTGGGAATCCTCAAAAATTATTTGTCTCTGCCTTTTCTTCCTGTATCTGCAGATTGGTTTCCTCTTTTTTCCTTTATTCTTTCTGTGTTTTCCAGATTTTACTTTTTCTTCCCCCCTATCCCCTTAATTTCCGGCATAAAAATTGGGAATAGCTCTTTTTCAGATTTTGGAGCGGTAATATCAACACTTTCTTCTTCAATTTCAATTTCAAGGACAGAATTCCTTACACAATTAAGTGCAGAAAGTGTGGGTACTAGAGATGGCTCATTTTTAAGAATAGCCACAGGTTTATTTTGAACTGAATTAACATTTCCAGCTAGATGGTCACTACTCGTCTCAGCCCCATGCATTCCAGCCTTAGGATCTAGGTCAGGAACCTTTTCGGGAAGCTTTAACAATAAAACATTTAATATCTGAGTCACCGATTCCAAAATACAATCAGAGCTTCCCACAAATTTGCCCAATAACAATAAAATAGATGCCAGCAAATGTTCTAATGCAATAAGGGATTCTGAAATCGTTTTTTCAGATTTATCAAAGCCTGGTGGGCCAATGGGATCAATGCCAGATATATTAAGCAGTGGGCTCTTTGAGATGTTATACAGTGAGGAAATGTCTTGCGATTTTAAGGAGGGGGTACTGCTATATAGCAAAAGACCAGACAGAGTAGCACCAATCAGGGACTTAATAGCTTCAGATGATTTCAGGGTACCATCAGCTAGGTATCGACCACAAAGCTCCAGGTCAATACTCGACACATGAGAGTCCCCCTTATCGTTCACCTTTGGCAGTAAACCTCCTACAGGAACAGTAGATATAAGCATTTTATGGTTTACAGACACATTATTTTGTTGCCCACCCTCAGAATTGGGAGCAGAACATTTAATGTCACCAGTCATTTCAGGGGGCACTGGGCAAGGCTCCTCAGTAATCGGGGAGCCCGAATGTTCTTCATTCACCGAAAGAGGGACCTTCTTAACCACCGTAAGGGCTGTGCCAGATGGAGAAGCAATGTCAAAGGCTTTGTTTGCATCATTTAACAATTCCTTATCCTTGGGTTTTCCCACAATTGCAGCAGCTGGCATTGGCCTTTTAATAACAGATTATTGGCATCCCTGTTTCTAAGGGGGTTGGATCTTGTCTTCATGCAAGACCTTCCCCCCAATAATCTCCCCGAACGTAACTTTTTAGCCGTCATCTTTAAGCGCGGAGAGCCGGGGAGACCGTAACCCCGATGAAAGTAGTTAATCACAGGTAATCAATAAAAGAATGAATGTCTGGAGATAAGTAACGATGAAATCCTGGTCAGAGAAAAAATGTCTATACTGTCATATTCCAACACGAAATATGTGACACTGAACAAAAAACAATTTCTATACAAATAGATATAAATATAAATAAGAAGGCCCAGCCCAGCCTACTTCAGCCACTGAGGGCCACAGAGGGCCCGCCCTTTGCCCGGGCTTCACTCCGCGCTTCGTCCCGTGTGCGTCCCGCATACGCGGGAAATATGATGTTTATATACGTGATTAGCTGAGGGCGTGTCAACAGGGAGAGCGGGCCAGGTGTAAGCTATCGGCCTCGCAGGGACTCCTGGATGATCGAGCCCTGCCTGCACGCTCACAGCCCTGGAGTACTCACACGCCCCCACAGAGGAAGTCAATGAAGCGGGACATCGGAGCGGGTCCGGCGAACTGTGGAGGTATGCGCCACGCAAATCCAGGCAGAAGATAACGCTGCTCGTGTCACCAGTTTTCAGCAGGCTCTGGTAGGCAAAGAAAAAACCACAGGCACACATTCAGAGCTCCTCTGAGCACAAGACACCAGCTTTGGATCAGAGGAATCTTTTGGGTGTTCTGAGGAGTACGTACTCTCCTGATTAATTAAGATGAAGAAATTGGAATAAAGTGAGAGCGTTAGGGTTCCACTAATATAGCAATTTTCCAGATAGTGGATGTTGGATCCTTTCTCCAAGGCATGACAGTGGTTTTGGGCAGTTCCTCCTCTTTTGTCCTGACTATGAGCAGGCTCTATTGGATGCTATAACTATTGCATCTAATACAAATCTAGCATTGAGATGTTTGGAATTTATCAGATGCAATGATTATCCCATATTCCGTATATTTGTGTAAATAATATGCAGATATTGTTCATTACTGCACCAAATCCACATGTCCTAGTAAAGTTTGGGCCTTTTTGCCTTTTTAAGTTCCAGCAGGTTTGACCTCCCGAAATTTAACTAAGGTTGTGACCTTTATCACAGCAGATAATTACCGGGTGCTATAGACATTGTAATTAGGCTCCCCACTCAAACCGGTGTTTATCCAGGGATAACAATATAACTGGCCACTTAAAATAGGATATTTGTGTTTTCCAATACATTGGAGGAGACAAAGTCTTCTCTCTAGTTAGGCTATTCTGAGCAGGTCTCTATCTGAAGCACTCCTAACTGCAGCACACTCAAGTGTGAAACTCTTCAAATGGCTATTAACAGCCATTTTGGGAAAAACACTTGGAGAAAAAAAAACATAGAAAAAACCCTGACTAAAGATTTTCCTTTACATCTTAAAAAAATGTCCTCACTTACCTATCCCTGCCCACTCTTAATTCCTGATTATTACCACTGAAATCGATAAGAGATTCGCTCCGGCACACCGATGTGGCCGTCACCTACCCAGCCGGACTTCAGACATTTGTCTTGTTGCTGCTGTCTCCTCCCAGTGGACATTCCACTCTTGTTGGTCTTCTTGGGCCTTGGTTTTATGTTCGTTAATAACACCTGTCTCAACTATGTAATCATTCTGTAATTTATGTGAATATGTGGTAACCTGTAACTCACTGTATCCTTATGGAAAGCGCTCTCTTATCTCTGGCTCTAGGCAGAGCTATATAAAACTCAAAAAAATAAATAAAGCAGCCATACTTTCATATACTCTCACTTCAGTGTTTTAGGGGGTTTACTCCAGCCCAGGAATGCCAGCAAACCAATTGCCTCGTTTTTTCCACTGCAGCTCAATCTATAGGTCCCAGGACAAAGTCAGTAGTCTTTTGCCACCTCAAAAGTATGCTTGGTCCCCTCTTTCCAAACCACAGATACAGGTACTAGGTCTCACCACTTACAGGACCACATAGTCCATGGCATGGATGCATGAGATTGTGCATGCTAGGCCAAAAGAAAAACATCAAGATTCCAGGTATCATGCAGCTTTGTTACTTAGAGCCGGGGTTACACTTTCTTTGTCACAATAAGTCGTACGCTCCCATCCCAACAAGAGGTGTGGTCAAACTATGAGGAAATGAATAGGGTGGATATTAGGAATCCACAGAAAGGAACGGAAAAGGCATAAGTAGCACTAGAAATAAGTAGAAGACGAAAAATACAGAAAGAGTAGTTGAAATAGGCAGAGAAAATTATGGACAGCAAGTAAGGAAAGGGACAAGGATGCATCGTAGGGGAAGGCTAACTTGCAGACTTCTGTCTGACCCAATCCTGTGCTAGGAATTTCATCAGATATATTGAACCCTCAATAGAATCACAATCGTTGTTTTGCATGTATTGGTTTTAACTTTCACATATCTATTTGGTTAGTTTTAGCGTAAGCGTTTGCCAATATAGGGTAAACAATCGAAAATATGCTGGTGTACTCACTGACGCCAATGTAAATGTTTAATTTCAATTTCCAAGCTGTATTTTGATTTTGCTATTCCTATTCCCGATACAAGTAATTTTGATCAGTCAACCATAGTGATCGGTTTAGTTTGCTCACATGCATTAAGCTCCAATAGGTAGAAATAAGGGGCCTCATTTATGAAAAGTGACGCATCGCTGAGTGAAAACAGCGATGCGTCACTTTTCACTGCGCACTCCTTACGACATTCCTGATGCGTCATATTTAATGTATGACGCATCATGTCGCAAGGAGTTACAAATACGTCAGTATTTCTGTTGTATCTGTAAACGCAAAAGTGACGCATTGCTGGAGTGTGTCACAAAAGTGACGCAACTCCAGCAATGCGTCCTTTCACATGGGGAAAGTCCTCCCGGGACTGGAAACAGGCATCCTAAGACCGGTTTAGGGGTTTCACCCCTCTTCAGCCAGTATAGCTTGATTCCAGTGGCATGGAGAGCAAGGGGACACACGTCTGGGCATATCCGTCGCGCTCGGGATGACAAATGCAAAGACAACAGTTGATGGACAGAATGCAGAAAAATGTCGTACATTCACCATCCATCATCCGCTTTGGTTTTGCTTGTTCGCCCTAAGTCGGCACGGTATGCCCATGTGTGGGTCCCTTGCTCACTTTGCCACTGGATTTAAGATAGCCTGGCTAATGATGGCTAATTAGCCAGAAACCGGTCCCAGGATTCTGGTTTCCGGTCCAGGAAAAACATGGATTGGCAGATCGAGGCACAGAGTCAGACTGATTTGCATATGGCCATGTCTGAACTGGGGTGGCGGAGTGAGCTAAAGAATGATGTTGGATTAAACCCAGATCGGTTGACTGGGGGTGAGTGCTTGCAATGTTCAACCTCCGTCCATCAACCCCTTTGGTTGTGCTTTGTTCGGCTAAGTTGTCAGGGTATGCCGTGGGTCCCATGCTCACTTTGCCACTGGATTCAAGCTAGCCTGGCTGATGACGGCTGATTAGCCAGAAACCGGTCCCATGATTCTTGTTTCCAGTCCAGTGAAGACATGGCTTGGCAGTCCTTGCTGGACTGTTCCCACGAGGTACAGGGTCAGACTGATTTGCATATGGCAATGTCTGAACTGGTGTGGCGGAATTAGCTAAAGAATGATGATGGATTAAACCTAGATCAGTTGACTGGGGGTGAGTGCTTGTAATGTTCAACACTCCGTCCATCATCCCCTTTGGTATTGCTTTGTTCGCCCTAGGATGCCAGGGTATGCCCAGACGTGGGTCCCTTGCTCACTTTGCCACTGGATTCAAGCTAGCCTGGCTGATGATGGCTGATTAGCCAGAAACCGGTCCCAGGATGCTTGTTTCTGGTCCAAAGATGACATGGCTTGGCAGTACGGGCTGGATTGTTCCCACGAGGCACAGGGTCAGACTGATTTGCATATAGCCATGTCTGAACTACGGTGGCAGAGTGCGCTAAAGAATGATGATGGATTAAACCCAGATTGGTTGACTGGGGGTGAGTGCTTGCAATGTTCAACACTCCGTCCATCATTCCCTTTGGTATTGCTTTGTTCTCCCTGAGTTTGCAGGGTATGCGCAGACGTGGGTCCCTTGCTCACTTTGACACTGGATTCAAGTTAGCCTGGCTGATCATGGCTAATTAGCCATAAACCGGTCCCAGGATGCTTGTTTCCAGTAGAGGGAAGACATGGCTTGGCATTTCGAGCTGGACTGTTCCCACGAGGCACAGGGTCTGACTGATTTGCATATGGCCATGTCTGAACTGGGGTGGCGGAGTGAGCTAAAGAATGATGTTGGATTAAACCCAGATCGGTTGACTGGGGGTGAGTGCTTGCAATGTTCAACCTCCGTCCATCAACCCCTTTGGTTGTGCTTTGTTCGGCTAAGTTGTCAGGGTATGCCGTGGGTCCCATGCTCACTTTGCCACTGGATTCAAGCTAGCCTGGCTGATGACGGCTGATTAGCCAGAAACCGGTCCCATGATTCTTGTTTCCAGTCCAGTGAAGACATGGCTTGGCAGTCCTTGCTGGACTGTTCCCACGAGGTACAGGGTCAGACTGATTTGCATATGGCAATGTCTGAACTGGTGTGGCGGAATTAGCTAAAGAATGATGATGGATTAAACCTAGATCAGTTGACTGGGGGTGAGTGCTTGTAATGTTCAACACTCCATCCATCATCCCCTTTGGTATTGCTTTGTTCGCCCTAGGATGCCAGGGTATGCCCAGACGTGGGTCCCTTGCTCACTTTGCCACTGGATTCAAGCTAGCCTGGCTGATGATGGCTGATTAGCCAGAAACCGGTCCCAGGATGCTTGTTTCTGGTCCAAAGATGACATGGCTTGGCAGTACGGGCTGGATTGTTCCCACGAGGCACAGGGTCAGACTGATTTGCATATAGCCATGTCTGAACTACGGTGGCGGAGTGCGCTAAAGAATGATGATGGATTAAACCCAGATCGGTTGACTGGGGGTGAGTGCTTGCAATGTTCAACACTCCGTCCATCATTCCCTTTGGTATTGCTTTGTTCTCCCTGAGTTTGCAGGGTATGCGCAGACGTGGGTCCCTTGCTCACTTTGACACTGGATTCAAGTTAGCCTGGCTGATGATGGCTAATTAGCCAGAAACCGGTCCCAGGATGCTTGTTTCCGGTCGAGGGAAGACATGGCTTGGCATTTCGAGCTGGACTGTTCCCACAAGGCACAGGCTCAGACTTATTTGCATATGGCCGTGTCTGAACTGGAGTGGCAGAGTGAGCTAAAGAATGATGATGGATTAAACCCAGATCGGTTGACTGGAGGTGAGTGCTTGCAATGTTCAACACTCCGTCCATCAACCCCTTTGGTTTTGCTGTGTTCACCCTAAGTTGGCAGGGTATGCCCAGACGTGGGTCCCTTGCTCACGTTGTTACTGGATTCAAGCTAGCCTGGCTGATGACGGCTGATTAGCCAGAAACCGGTCCCAGGATGCTTGTTTCATTTCCAGGGAAGACATGGCTTGGCAGTCCGTGCTGGACTGTTCCCACGAGGCACAGGGTCAGACTGATTTGCATATGGCCGTGCCTGAACTGGGGTGGCGGAGTGAGCTAAAGAATGATAATGGATTAAACCCAGATTGGTTGACTGGGGGTGAGTGCTTGCAATGTTCAACACTCCGTCCGTCAACCCCTTTGGTATTGCTTTGTTCGCCCTAAGTTGGCAGGGTATGCCCACAGGTGGGTCCCTTGCTCACTTTGCCCCTGGATTCAAGCTAGCCTGGCTGATGATGGCTAATTAGCCAGAAACCGGTCCCAGGATGCTTCTTTCCGGTACAAGGAAGACATGGCTTGGCATTTAGGGCTCGACTGTTCCCACAGGGCATAGGTTCAGACTTATTTGCATATGGCCATGTCTGAACTGGGGTGGCGGTATTAGCTAAAGAATGATGATGAATTAAACCCAGATCAGTTGACTGGGGGTGAGTGCTTGCAATGCTCAACACTCCCGTCCATCATCCCCTTTGGTATTGCTTTGTTCGGCCTAGGATGCCAGGGTATGTCCAGACGTGGGTCCCTTGCTCACTTTACCACTGGATTCAAGCTAGTCTGGCTGATGACGGCTGATTAGCCAGAAACCGGTCCCAGGATGCTTGTTTCTGGTCCAAAGAAGACATGGCTTGGCAGTACGGGCTGGACTGTTCCCACGAGGCACAGGGTCAGACTGATTTGCATATGGCCATGTCTGAACTACGGTGGCGGAGTGCACTAAAGAATGATGATGGATAAAACCCAGATTGGTTGACTGGGGGTGAGTGCTTGCAATGTTTACCACTCCGCCCGTCATCCCCTTTGGTATTGCTCTGTTCTCCCTAAGTTGGCAGGGAATGCCCAGACCTGGGTCCCTTGCTCACTTTGACACTGGATTCAAGCTAGCCTGGCTGATGATGGCTAATTAGCCATAAACCGGTCCCAGGATGCTTGTTTCCAGTAGAGGGAAGACATGGCTTGGCATTTCGAGCTGGACTGTTCCCACGAGGCACAGGGTCTGACTGATTTGCATATGGCCGTGTCTGAACTGGGGTGGCGGAGTGAGCTAAAGAATGATGATGGATTAAACCCAGATCGGTTGACTGGGGGTGAGTGCTTGCAATGTTCAACACTCCGTCCATCACGCTCTTTGGTTTTGCTTTGTTCGCCCTAAGTTGGCAGGGTATGCCCAGACGTGGGTCCCTTGCTCACTTTGCCACTGGATTAGAGCTAGCCTGGCCCGGTCCAGGGAAGACATGGCTTGGTAGTTCGGGCTGGACTGTTCCCACGAGGCACAGGGTCAGGCTGATTTGCACATGGCCGTGTCTTAACTGGGGTGACCGAGTGAGCTAAAGAATGATGATGGATTAAACCCAGATCGGTTGACTGGGGGTGAGTGCTTGCAATGTTCAACACTCCATCCATCATCCCCTTTGGTTTTGCTTTGTTTGCCCTAAGTTGGCAGGGTTTGCCCAGACGTGGGTCCCTTGCTCACTTTGCCACTGGAATCAAGCTACCCTTGTGGTTGACGGCTGATTAGCCAGAAAGCGGCCCCAGGATGCTTGTTTCTGGTCCAGCGAAGACATGGCTTGGCAGTTTGAGCTGGACCTATCCCACAAGGCACAGGCTGATTTGCATATGCCTGTGTCTGAACGGGGGTGGTGGAGTGAGCTAAAGAATAATGATGGATTAAACCCAGATTGGTTGACTGGGGGTGAGTGCTTGCAATGTTTAACACTCCATCCATTATCCCCTTAGGTTTTGCTTTGTTTGCCCTAAGTTGGCAGGGTTTGCCCAGACGTGGGTCCCTTGCTCACTTTGCCACTGAATTCAAGCTACCCTTGTAGATGATGGCTGATTAGCCAGAAAGCGGTCCCAGGATGCTTGTTTCTGGTCCAGCGAAGACATGGCTTGGCAGTTCGGGCTGGACTTATCCCACGAGGCACAGGCTGATTTGCATATGGCCTCTGCCACCGGAGGCCATATGCAAATCTGGGGGAAGGTCCTGGGGGATGATAAGAAGAGCGCCAGGGTCCAAACAAAAAGGTATTCCAGGTCCAGGGGGGCAAGGCAGAGCCCAGGGAGGTAAGCCCCTGTGGCATTTCCCCCCGGGTCTCAGCAGAAGCACGCCCCCAGCAGAAACAACACACCAACAACTGAACATTTTCATGCGGTCACAGCTCCTTTATTTATACTAACATTTCCTTTGTGTAAAGTGCAGGCCATGGGAGAACCAGATGCAACTGGTTCAGGGGGGATTTGGAGCACGTGATCTTTCAAGCTTCTCTTCCCTTTTGTCAGGTGGAGGCTAGGTGATCAGACACACCACATAGGTCGGACCCAGCATTGTGCAGGCTGGCCACAGTCCTATTCAGAATAGGGGATTTCTCCTCCCTCTACTCTCAGCTCAGGTGTCCCATTCAGCTTAGCGATGAGTCATCCTGCCTCTCCTGGAGCAATCAACACCCCTCAACTCCTGTCACACAGAAATGCCAACATCTAAAAGTGGCTTTTCTAAAATGACCACAATAATTCTGCGCACACCATTGCGCAGCATATATTCACACAAGTTCAGACGAACCAGACTTGAGCACACAGATCCTCTCATAACAGGAATTACCACTGACACACTCTGATCAGGGAATCCCCAATGGATTCCTATGGGAGGGCAGGCCAACCTTACAAATGAAACACAGTTAGCGCACGCACTTTACACCGGTCCACAATGCTAAAGTGCGGAGAGGCAAAAAACTATCAATATTATGTCAGAGAAAAGGCAAAAAGTTTAGGGGTGAACTTGCCAAAAAGGGCCACCAACCATTTAGTTGGATATTAAATTACTACTAAAATGAGTGTTTAAATTGATTGTATAGCTACTCCCAAACATACTTTACACATTATAAAGCATTATACTGTAAGCCAGTGCTCCTCTATGGGTGAGCCAGCCTTGCCACCGGGAAAACGACTTTGGTGGTTTTTCACTCCTCTTTATGTGAAACGTAAAATACACATCTCCTACTTATTAAGTACCATGCACACTGCCCTATGGGTATCTAGGGACTACCTTAGAGGTAACATAAGTATTTAAAAGCAAGGTTTAGACTTGAGGTTTATTTTGCCAAATCGAATTTGCAGTTTTAAAACTGCATACTGAAGCTGCAGAGGTAGGCCTGCAGACATGCTTTGCATTGTCACTTTAGTGACATATAACTCACTTGACTTGAGTACACTTTTGTACTAGTGGCTAATAGGTAAGTAAATTATACCAGTCAGGAGTGTGACTAATTTCAATGTGCTTTCAATGTGTGAGCATATACACTTTGGCTCATTTAGAATTGTCCCAATGTACAGAGTCCAAAAACCAGCAACATCAGACCAGAACAAATGGGATGACCATTGAAAACGAGTCATTTTACTTTACCAAGCTAGACCTTCACAGTTTCCTTGTCCCTGGTTTCCTAATTCCTTCATTTGTGCCCATGTTAGCTATTCAATCTAATTTCATGTCTGTTCAAATGTTGAAATATTTAATCTCTAGTACCATCACTGAGCAGCATTCCAATGTAATCAACATCACAGTCTCCAAATTTGGTTTACTAGGAAGCACATTTATTCCAATGTGGTAGAGATGGTGCCCTAGAAAAATGTACAATAAATATCTTCAGTTTCATGATGATGCATGGGATTAGCTGAGCTCTGCCCAACAGTCCAGAGTAGAGACCTGCTACTCCAAATCTCCTCAACATGTGCATCTTTGGGAGCCGAAAAGGAGTGAGAGGTGCACAGAATGTTGGTGCTGCCTGGACAGAAGCCTGGCATCCCACAGTGACACACTACACCACACATAATATAAAAGGTGTTGGAAATGTGCCCTTTCAGCATGGCCCCCCCGGTTTTTTGCCCTCTGCTGCTAAAACCATTTTTGTTGGCAGTTAGACTTTTTGCACCTTATCCCTACTGGCCAGTGATAAAGTGCTTGTGCTCTCCCTTCCAAACATGGTATACAGTATACAACTGATGGATGTTAGTATATTTAATTTACTTATGAGTCCCCAGCATATGGTACTACATGTATCTAGGGTTTGTAAATTAAATACTAGTGAGATTCGGCACTCATTGTGCCACTTACTACAGTAGTACTGTAAAATATGTTTATTCCTGTTTAAATAAACCTTTTTGCCTGGCCTAAACCTTCATTTTTAATGCTTAAAAGTTACCAATCAGGTAGGCCCTAAATGCCCATATGGCAGGGTGCATGGTATTTAAAACATGGACATAGTATAGTTACTGTTTTACATGCCTTGGCAATGAACAATTGGTTTTATCCCTTTCGGCCAACAGTGTTCCTTGCCTTTGTTGGGGCAAGGTTCCCAGAAGATCGAGAGCCGGGAAGAGCTGGGAGGCGGACTACACATTCCAGCACCACTTGCGGTCCCGCTAGCCACCGCCAATGCTGCCACTGTTGCTAGTGCGGGGAGGCGGCCATAAAAGACATCAGGGGCTCCCGCAGTGCGAGAAACCCTTTCAGCCAGCAGTTTTTATCGCCTTTGTTGGGGCCAGGTGTCCGGGAAATTAGGAACCAGGAAGAGCTGGGAGGAGGGCTACACCTCCCAGCACCACTTGTGGTCCCGCTAGCCACCGCCAACGCCACCACTGCTACTAGCGCCGGGAGGCGCCTATAAAAGAGATCAGGGGCTCCCCTAGTGCAGGACATGCCCAGGCCACGCCAGGCCAAGGGCAGGACCCTCTGCACCCATCAGAGGACGGAAGAGGCCGGGCTGGACCATCCTTCTAGCATCAGCACCACCAACAATCACAATGGGTAAGAGGAAACAACCAATTTCACAGGAGTATAGGAGGAGACAGTGGGAAGGTCCCCAGGAACTCCACATCTATTATATCTTATCTGACCTCGGCAGTGGGGGCCTTGAATAAGGAAATTCAATACACACAGGTTGAATTGGGGTTGAGTCCAGACCCTGTTGGTACCATAGCCTAATCTAATCATACCCCCCAAATTCCAGTGCCCATTAAGCCCAAGGTGCTAAAAATTAAGCAGAGTGAAGGGGAGGAAAATTCTCCAGAAAATGCCATATTGACAAAGGATGTAGGGGGAGACTGTAACCTGGGGATACCTGGAGAGCATTTATCACAGCTAAAGACCCACTTGATCCATCAAGGGAAAAAGAAGGGGAGAAAAAGGCCAAGTAAACCTGGACATGGTACTGTAATTGCAGAATCGGCCCCAGTCCATGTTGATGACCTGGCCCAAAAGGCCCAAGCAGCCATTAGGATTACACTGGAGGAACTCTTCAAGTCACGACTGGAACCCATTTGAATGAACATTGGGAAAGACATAACTGACCTATTGAACACATTTGTAAAGGGGATTATGTTAAAGTTTGAGCACTTGGATTGACATCTGTGGGCACAAATAATTACAATAAAATTGGCAAAAACAGCAGTACTAATCAGATCCAAATGCAGTCCAACACTTGTAATAGTGAGAGGGGTCATTCTAGGTATTTTATTCAAACCTAATCAAGTAATAAGAGTGGGCCTACTGCTGCAACTAAGATAGATGTAACCTCAGGGCAAAATGTAGGGGCTAGTACCTGTAATCAAATAAATGTAGTACAAAGCCCCCTGCCCAACCAAGAGTTTTTGCCTGAGATAAGGGATAGCCGTGAACAAACGGTTAACACTGAGCCCAAGAGTGATATACTTAACTTGCCCCCAGAAGCTACTCCTTTAGTGGCTATCCGCACAGGGGTTCCCCACTCCGAAAGAATTGTCCGGAAACAACTATGGAGTTGCTCCGAAAAACCAAATATTGGTGTGACCAGCAATATAAGGATGGAACCAAGGTTTCATCACACATCATAATGGTCAGACGTGTAGGGAGGGTTGGTCATAGAACTAAACAGGGCACAGATGACTGTGTTGGGATTAACTTTGATAGTAAAGATATAGCGGGCAGTTATTTAAGGGAGGTACTAGTGTGGGTCGAGGGATTATTAGGGCTTTACCCCTTGTTTTTTCCTACTCACTAACAAGGGGGTTTCATTCATCCCGAAGTCCGACCCTGTTGAGACTAATCGGGGCAGTTCTAACCCTCACTCAAGCCCGAGGAAGGAAAATCACTCTACGATCCCAAATGGGAATTTAGCAAGTGCTACTCAACTGTCACCCAGACGCTAAGAAAGAACGGATGTTGGGAAAGGGCTTGTATGTCAAAATAGATTCCTCCCTTATCACTCCTAGACGAGAATGACTGACTGAAGCAGCCAAGTTACCATCAGGCCCAGACTGAGGAATATCTTACAGAGCAGGGGTTAGACAAAATTTAAGTCTTCGACTGTAAGATCATCAGTTGGAACTTTGCAGGCTTAAGAAGTAAAAAGGAAGACCCTAGGTGGCTTAACTTTTTAAACAATTATGATAAAGTGAGCCTACAGGAGACCTGGGATTTGGAAAATAATTTTTGGTTGTATAGTTTTAATACATATAGTATTCCTGCACGTCCCTCTGCAGCTGGTAGACCCAAAGGGGGCTTATTAATGTTATCCTCACTTGAAATGGCAGGTGTTAACAGGATGGTGGAAGTGGGATCCCATAATCTTCTCATAATTGAGTCTGTTGCTCCCAATCCAACCAAAACGTGGTTTGTTCTTTTTTACAATTCTGGGAAAGCAGTTTTTTAAATCAACATTTATGTAATTTTAAATGTTTTCTAGAGGAGTATTGTCTGAAGCAAACCACTTATTACTCAATTGTACTAATAGGCGATTTTATTGTGCACACTTGTGAGATGATTTATCAACTAGAAAATCCTTTGGGCCCAGGGAACTCTCCGACTCCTCATTTTGAGTATACACAACCTGGGGTATGTTTGAAGGGGCTTTTGGCCTTGGTAGACCTTTCCTAACCAAGTTATTTTGATATTATTATAGGGTTTCCACTTTTAAAGGGTGAGGGAAGGATACAATTTTAGATTTCATTTTTATTTCTTCTATCTTGTTATCCCACATAGTATTTTATAATGCTAGGTGGTCCCCTTCGGGGATCATACCCCAGTTATTCTTGCCTTGAATAGAGGATGTGGCCTTAAGGGAAATTTGGAAAAGCTAGGTACTGACAACTGTGTGAAAGTAGCTGACCAGGGACGTAGATTAAAGTGGGCAAAGGTAAACCTTTTTTTTTAAAGAACTCTGTGTGACGACCTCACCATAGTAACTGATTATAGGAAAAAAAATGGTGAAGGGTGGTTTGACAGCAATTGCTTTATGGTGCATCGCAAATTAACTGCCATCTTAAAAACGGTCCCACGAGATCGGAAAAACGAGATAGAGATCAAGGGGCAGATGTATCAAAATACCTATTTGCAATCCTCAAATAGCGATTTTTTGAGAATCGCTATTTGAGAATTGCAAAATGGTATGTATATAAAAAATCGCAATTTTTTAGTGATTTCTTAAAATTCCTTAATTGCGATTAGCAAATTGCTAATCGCAATTCAGGAATAATTTCCCATTCATTTCTATGGGGTGAATGTATGACATTGTTCTGCATTCTGTCCATCAACTGTGGTTTTTGCATTTGTCACCCCAAGTGGGATGGGTATGCTCAGACGTGAGTCCCATGCTCTCCACACCACTGGATTCAAGCAAGCCGGGCTGAAGACGACTGGAATGCCAGAAACCGGTCCTCGGAAGCTTGTTTCCGGTCCAGGGAAGGCATGGCTTGGCAGTTCGGGCTGGACTGTTACCATGAGGCACAGGGTCAGACTGATTTGCATATTGCCATGTCTGAACTGGGTTGGTGTGGAGTGCAAAAAAAGTGATGGATTTTTGGCCCAGATCTCTGTACTGGGGTGAATGTATGACATTGTTCTGCATTCTGTCCATCAACTGTGGTTTTTCCATTTGTCACCCGAGTGGGATGGGTATGCTCAGACGTGAGTCCCATGCTCCCCACACCACTGTATTCAAGCAACCTGGGCTGAAGACAGCTGGAATGCCAGAAACCGGTCCCTGGAAGCTTGTTTCCGGTCCAGGGAAGGTATGGCTTGGCAGTTCGGGCTGGACTGTTCCCATGAGGTACAGGGTCAGACTGATTTGCATATGGCCATTTCTGAACTGGGGTGGTGTGGAGTGCAAAAAAAGATGGATTTGGGCCCAGATCTCTGTACTGGGGTGAATGTATGACATTGTTCTGCATTTTGTCCATCAACTGTGGTTTTTGCATTTGTCAACCTGAGTGGGATGGGTATGCTCAGACGTGAGTCCCATGCTCTCTACACCACTGGATTCAAGCAAGCCGGGCTGAAGACGGCTGGAATGCCAGACACCGGTCCTCGGAAGCT
Organism: Lissotriton vulgaris; assembly: GCF_964263255.1. NCBI lineage: Eukaryota > Metazoa > Chordata > Amphibia > Caudata > Salamandridae > Lissotriton > Lissotriton vulgaris. The sequence continues at coordinate 506,472,616 of NC_141693.1, read as the reverse complement.
TCTTCCTGGTCCAGGGAAGGCATGGTTGGCAGTTCGGGCTGGACTGTTCCCATGAGGCACAGGGTCAGACTGATTTGTATATGGCCATGTCTGAACTAGGGTGGTGTGGAGTGCAAAAAATGATGGTTTTGGGCCTATATCTCTGTACTGGGGTGAATGTATGGCATTGTTCTGCATTCTGTCCATCAACTGTGGTTTTTCCATTTGTCACCCCGAGTGGGATGGGTATGCTCAGACGTGAGTCCCATGCTCTCCACACCACTGTATTCAAGCAACCTGGGCTGAAGACAGCTGGAATGCCAGAAACTGGTCCCCGGAAGCTTGTTTCCGGTCCAGGGAAGGCATGACTTGCAGTTCGGGCTGGACTGTTCCCATGAGGCACATGTCAGACTGACTTGCTTATGGCCATGTCTGAACTGGGGTGTTGTTGAATTTTTAACTGTTAATGATAGATTAAATTTAATCATGTAGTGATTAAAAAAATAATGGTCAAGATTATTACTTTTATTGGAGCATATTAAAATGTATGAAATTATTATTATTTTTTTAAATATATTTTAAAATAATTAAATAAAAAAGATATTTTTATAAAAAATGAATTACATTTTAATTTGTAGTTATGTTTTTTTTTAAAAATCTTTAAAAAATATTAAATAATATATTTTAAAATATGTAAAAACAATAATATAATTTATAATAATATTTAATTAGAGATTATTGAAACATATTTTTTTAAATAGTTTAAAAAATATTATGGCAAAATTAAAACTTTGAAAATAATGCATAAATGTAAATAAACATTTCTATAGTGTTGTGTATTTTATAAATGTTACTATTATATGTTTAAATATTAATGAATGAACTTTTCCCATGCTTTTCCATTTAATTCAATTGAGAGTTTTGCCCTTTATTTATTTCCATAGTTGGAGTTAAAAGTCCTGCGGAACTACTTTGCAAGCTGTAAAAAAGGTACTTGTGACAAGTTTTGGATGGAAATGGCATCAGTATAGAGGTAAGTAGCATTTATCATTATTTCCTATGTTATTACATTTAATATAAAATCATATTTAAAATAAATACATTATTGAAAACAGTGACTCGATATTTTTTGTTTATTTTTTTATTGAAAAAATCATGTAAATATAAAATCTTTTTTTTAAATAATTATATCATTTTTTTCAAAATGTTATCTTGTAAAGAAACATTATAAAATAAGTTTTATTTAATAATACATATATAAATTTAAATAATCCTTTTTTAATTTTTGTAGCTCCAGATGACGTTGACGCGTAAACGTGTATTCAAGCGGCCATTTTGAAGAGCGTCAAAGCTGGAAGCAGCAGGAAGCTGATCTGCGCTCAGGTAGGAAACTCTTTAAACTTTATTTGAAACATAATAATGTTAATTAGGATATATATATTGTAAAGAAAGGATAAGGCGAGGTTTCAAATGTAAATGTATTGAATACGATGTTATTTCAGCATGTCGCCAATCATGGTACTATAGTATGCCTTTGTCGGGTCGCTGTACATAATAGGAAAATGTAAAAAATAGATGTCTTTTTGGTTTAATTAAGTAATAGAAAATGTTACATTATAAAGGTAGACTTTTTATTGTTTATAAAAAGTTATAATGTGAAATGCATTGGAAATATAAATCTGAAAGTGTAGGAAATACATGTAATGTGAAAAAGGAAAGATCGCGTTTCACACTTAGCTGGTTTAGTGGAATATTGATTAATTTGGTGTGGCTGTTCTTATAAATTGTATATACTGGAATTGTGAATCGTATTGCATTTTAGAATCTACAAGATATTGCTATAAGGACAGATCAGAAATAGTGCTAAGTTGTTTTGCATAGTGATAGGAGGTCATAGTAAAAATTGATATATTTCTAGAAAAAAGTATTATTTTTAAGATAGAGTTAGAATGTTTTAGGATATTGTGCATTTTGTTTTACTTTTTGGACGCATCTGCAAAAAGAAAAACTTTCAAAAATGATTTAAACGGATTATGGATTTCTTTGACTTTGGATTGCTATCACGAAGCAAATGGTCACATGGTACATGCAACATGCATTTCGTAAATTTTTAATTGTTTCCAGGATGCAGTGGGGAAAGTCATGGATTTTGTGATCTATGGTTTACTATGAGGATGTACATGGACTTTAGAAATCTTTGCAATTGATCTTGGAAAGAACATGCAATTCGTGGTCTATGGATGACTTTTAGCATGTTTTCGAACTTTGAGAAACCTTTGCTGAATGGTCTTGAAAGAAAATGCTTTTTGTGGACTTTCGATTACTATCAGGATGGATATGGACGAAAGAAACCGTTCAAGAAGGACTTGGAAAGAACATGGATTTTGTGGAGTTTGGGCTACTATTAGGATGCATATGGACGAAAAAAACCTTTCATGATGGACTTGTAAAAAATATGGATTTCGTGGAGTTTGGATGGATTCACCATGTACATGGTTGTTGAAAAACTTATAAAATGGTCTTGGAAAAAACATGGATTTTGTAGCATTTGGATTGTTATTAGTATGTACATGGACTTTACAAACCTTGAAAGATAGATTTGGGGAAAAAAAGGATTTCGTTGATTATGGATGATTTTTTAATGAATTTTGAATTTGGAAACCAAACCACATGAATTTCAATAGAACGTGGATTTCATTGACTTTGGATTAGTTTCAGGAAGGAGTTATCAAAAATGTGTATTTCGTGCACTTTGGAATTTAAAAATAATGCTTCTGGATCTTTCATAATTTTCAAGATTGACTTGATTAAATTATGGTTCTTTTGGATTTTGGATTTTGACAATTTTGGTTAGGTTATTTGGGATTTGCCACCTAATTGATTACTATTGGAGAAACAAGAGGAAGGAAAAAAAAGAAGACAACTAAAGGTAAGCTTACCCGACTTTTAATTTTTAAAAATAATTTAGAAAATTATAAATGCCAATTGAATTGAATCTTTCATTTAATTTAGGTAAAAGCAGGAAAGTAAGGTGTAGATTAAAGCTAGAAATGTAGTATGTTAGCAACAGTATCAAGGTAGTCTAAAGCCACACACAACGAAAACTGTTGTAGAATAGCCAATAGTCTCTCAGACATTTCCTTTGATTTTTTGGAAATGCATGGGTTTAGACTACCAGTTAATGTCTGAGAGATTCTCATATCTTGAAAGCATTTCTCCTTCTTCAAAGTTTCCAAAAATGAGTAGAAGTTAGAGTGTGGTTTGCCAATTGTATGGTTCAAGGAGTTATGCCATCCCTCTACGGCATTGTTTGTTTTGCCTTCTCCTTCTAAGCAGCTCGTGTAGCAGTTCCACCACTCCACATGGAAACTTGGCTTCCTCCTGCGACCCGATCTGCTTAGATGTCCAATCCATGTGTCCTCAAAAGAATTTACTAAGGGTGCCAATTTATCTTCATTTTCATTAAAATAATCATATTCTGTAATAGCTGTGTACTACTCATCTACACTTTCAGGAGGGACAAAACAAAGAGCGGTAAGTTTTTTCAATTCAAACTGTAGTTTGCTATCAGTTGAGTACTCTGCAACCAGGGATGTTTTTTGTAGTTTACGCCAGAATGCCTGGGAAAAATGGAAAAAACATCCCTGAATTTGGGTATCCGTGTACGTTTTAGTGATCACATTGATCATAGCCAATTCAAAATCAATAATTATCTTTCTAGGACTTTTATTAGATGTTCTGCTTTTAATCACTGATAAAAACTCAGTGTAAGTTGCAGATTGCTTATCTGGTAGCAAACTATATACTATTGGAATTACATTATGGTTAATCTTTGCGTGAATAGTGTAAATTTGGATGAAAGGATGAGGTGTACTTTTAAACGTCCAATCCATCATCCAAATTTCACTATTTTCTAACTTAACAAGGTTGCGGGGTGTACTAAAGATAAGAATACGTTTATGAGGGTTTTGGTTGTCGTGCAGGAGGAAAGGCTCATTAGAAAAAGAAATAGTGAGTTGATTAGGAATTTGAATGTCAGAAAAAGTATGAGGAGTTGAAGTTTGAGTATTACGCCTGCTTTTGTCTTTGTATAATTCTTCTCAAATTGGGAATAATAGGCATACTACTAGCAACATGACTAGGAATTTGCTGTGCAAACTCTTGTATTATTGATCCAGTAGTGTCATTGGAGGTGCAGGCAATTTCTTTCATTTCATTTAAGGTTTCCCTTACTTCAATCTCCATTACAGAGGCAGAGTGGTTACGTTCTGGTGTTTTAATAAGGATATCATCATGGGTAACCGCTCTGCCACTGCAATGGGATGAGTAGTATTGCACAAACCTCCAATGTCTACGTGGTTCACTTATCCTTTCTTTACAATATATATATCCTAAATGTTTTAATAAACGGTTTCCTTTTCTAGATTTAATGTATGTTGCTGTTTCCTGAGTTGACATTTTCTGTGAAAAAAAGAGATTTCGTTTAGTATGTGAATTTAATGAAGTTAATAAGTTACTACACTATTCAAAACTTTCCCTACTGCATCACCTTTCTGGAGTTAGAATAGTAAATCCTGCCCCTACACTATCGCACACTTTCCCTACTGCTGCACCTTCATTGAGTTAGAATAGTAAATACAGCCCCTCTACTATCTCACACTTACCCTACTGATTTGATTTGATTTGGTTTGATTTATCCATTTCTAATGCGCATGAATGCCCGGAGGCATCTTGGCGCTATGATTTGTCCATTGTCCTGAGCAGGTCTGTGGTTAGCGCAATTTATACACCGACTAGCCATGTTTTAATTTTCTTTCTAAATATTTCCAATGTTGGGCTGTTTTTTATATCCAGTGGTAGTAGATTCCAGGTCGTGCTGCGTGAACTAGGAAACTTCTTCCTCCCCCGTTTGATCGCTTAAACTTGGGTATCGCTATCAGATTTTGTTGTCCAGATCTGAGTAGCCTAGAAGGTTCGTAATGTTTTAGGTGCATTTTCAGGAAGTGTGGTCCTTTACCCTGCAATGCCTTGTAAGTCAGGCATAATGACTTAAACTTGACTCTTTTAGCCACTGGAAGCCAATGTAGTGACTCTAGTTTATGGCTAATGGGCTGGGACTTCGGAATTTCCAGTATTAGTCGGGCTGCCGCATTCTGTAGCCGCTGCATTTTTTCTGTGATTTTTACTCTGGCTCCCGCATATAGCGCGTTTCCGTAGTCCAGTCACGACAGTGCAAGAGCAGTCACCACCGTTTTACGAGTGTCTTGGGGCAGATACGGAAGTATCTTTCTTATCATTTTTAAAATCAGCCAGAAAGACGAAGCAAGCTTATTTACTTGTGCTTCGTATGCTAATTTTGTGTCGACCATGAATCCTACATTTTTAACCTTCTCTGAGGGTTCTGGTCTGATTCCCAGTTCAGGAGACCACCAGTCTGGGGACCAGATGTCTGCATTACCTCCCAGAATCATTACCTCACTCTTCTCTCCGTTGAGTTTGAGGCAATTTTGTTGCATCCATTGACTAACTTTTAGCATGCATATTTGGAATTTTTTGGCTGTTACCTTATTGTCTTTGCCTATGGAGATGACGATCTGTGTATCGTCTGCGTAGGAAATTGGCGTAAAGCCATTTTCTCGTATTACTTCGGCAACACCTTCCTGGAGTTAGAATAGTAAATCGTGCCCCTACACTATCCCACACTTTTCCTACTGCTGCATCTTCCTGGAGTTAGAATAGTAAATCCTGCCCCTACACTATCCCACACTTTCCCTACTGCTGCACCTTCCTGGAGTTAGAATAGTGAATACAGCCCTTGCACTATCCCATATTTTCCCTATTGCTTTACCTTCCTGGAGTTAGAATAGTAAATCCTGCCTCTACACTATCCCACACTTTCCCTACTGCTGCACCTTCCTGGAGTTAGAATAGTAAATCCTGCCCCTACACTATCCTATACTTTCCCTACTGCAGCATCTTTTTGGAGTAATAATACTGAAGTACTGTCATTTTTTTTGTTTCATTGCTTGTAATTTTCATTTGATTTACTTCTGAGTCTGGTGTTTTTTCCTTGCTTGGTTCTCAGATTCTTTGGGGTCTGCAAACAGAGAAAAGTATTATTATGTATTTGTTTGTTTCAATGTATTTAAAAAAAACTAAAATGTCTGCATTTCTGTGCAAAAGCTTTATTTTTCTTAACTGTAACCATACATTATCTCACACTTTCCCTACTACTGCACCTTCCTGGAGTTAGAATAGTAAATCCTGCCCCTACACTATCCCATACTTATCCTACTGCTGCACCTTCTTGGAGTTTGAATAGTGAATACAGCTCTTACACTATCCCACACTTTCTCTACTGCTGCACCTTCCTGGAGTTAGAATATTAAATCCTGCCCCTACACTATCCCACACTTTCCCTACTGCAGCATCTTTCTGGAGTAATAATACTGAAGTATTGTCATTTTTTTGTTTCATTACTTGGAATTTTCATTTGAATAACTTCTAAGTCTGGTGTTTTTTTCTTATTCGGTTCTCAGATTCCCTGATTTTTGACTTTGTTTAGGTTTTTTGAAGAGTTGTTTGAGATTCTGCAAACAGAGAAAATTATGTTTATGTCATTTGTAGTTTGAATGTAATTTAAACAAAGAAAAATGTCTGCATTTCTGTGCAAAAGCTTAATTTTACTTTACTGTACCCATACACTTTCTCACACTTTCCCTACTGATGCATCTTCCTGGAGTTAGAATAGTAAATCCTGCCCCTACACTATCCCACACTTATTCTACTGCTGCACCTTCCTGGAGTTAGAATAGTAAATACAGCCCTTACACTATCTCACACTTTCCGTACTGCTTCACCTTCCTGGAGTTAGAATAGTAAATCCTGCCCCTATACTATCCCACACTTATCCTAGTGCTGCACCTTCCTGGAGTTAGAATAGTAAATACCGCCCCTACATTATCCCACACTTTCCCTACTCCTATACCTTGTTGGAGTTTCATTAGTAAATCCAGCCCCTACACTATTCCACAATTTCCCTACTGCTGCACCTTCCTGGAGTTACAATAGTAATTTTAGCATCAACACTATCTCACACTTTCCCTACTTTTGCAGTTTACTGGAGTTAGAATAGTAAATTATGTCCCTAAACTATCCCACATTTTCTCTACTGCTGCACCTTCCTGGAGTTACATTAGCAAATGTTGTACCTACACTATCCAACATTTTCCCTACTTTTGCTACTTTTTGTAGTTTGAATATTTAAATGTGTCCCTATTCTTTCGTATTGTTTCTTTATTTTTCCTTATTTTTGTAAAAGCTTCATTTTCTGGCACTCTCTATTTTTAAAGATTTACACTGCATTTATGTTTAAATAATTTACCTCTTTTAAAATTCGTCCTTTTTTCACAGAAGAAAGTCCTGGTTATTTTCCTTCTTGATTTTTTTCTGTGAGAATGATAATAAATGTGTGTGTATTAGAAGTAGTTCTCGTTGTTTTGGTAATTTGTGAATTGACCCAAAAAATATTTATAAACAGTACCTTTTAATTTTAGTTGAAAAGGAATGCCGTTCTTTTCTCAAAATGCAGTTTCTAATTGATATCCTCGCTAATCTTTCAGTTGTGCTGTTTTAAAAAATAATTTATATTTCTTAAATTTAAAAGGAATACATCTTATTGGTTTAATTCATACTCTATTCATTCATTTCATAACCTTAAAAAAAGTGGCACGGTAAAATATATTGTGGCTTTTAAAAGGTTTAATTTTTGTAACCTTTATGTTACTAATAGTGTTATGCTGTAAATTTAATAAATGTCGAAAAATATAGATCAATATGTATATGTACTTACATATTTTATGTAAGTTGTTTAGCACATAGAAAATCGTTTGTCTATTCTGGAAAGTTTGAAAATTCTGTAAATTAATTTAAAAAAAGTATTAGTAATAATACTGATTTTTATTCCTTATAACTTGAAAATGCTGTTATTTGTTTCTACATGTACTTGAGTGTCGGAAAATATTGCTTTTAGAATCAATTCGGTTCGTAGCTCGGTGAATAGGTCAGAGGGTCAGGTTTTGGCGTCTGGTCACTCTGAGAGTTGATAATCAACTGGTTTCAAAATGGTGTCTTGCTCGTATTTATAACTTTGTCTTAGTGTCATTATAATTTTTGAGAAATACAGCGTTTTTATGTGCTTTTTAAATCCTTTTATTTACTGTGGAAACTTACAATTTAAAATGTTGTTTGAAAAAGTGTTGTTTAAACTTTCACGTTCCGTTTTGGCATTCATTTTGTAATTCGTATTGTGGTGTTATTTTCATGAAAACAGGAGTAGGACAATTACTTCATGTTGACTTTTTAAAATGGTGACTTTTCGAATGAAAATTATTTGTTATTACCAATAGCAATTTTATTATTCTGCAACTTGTATTGGTTATGTTTTTTTTAAATCATTATTCATTTGTTTAAAAATGTAATTTTTTTGAAAATTGGTGAGTACTTTTTTAACACTCGAGTATTAATTTTAATACTCAAGTATTAATTTTAATAAAAGCTTTGCATTTTGTTATATTTACGTTCAGTGTCTTCCCACATTTTAATACACTTCCCCACCCAAAACCCCTATTTTCCCTGCATCCCGTGCCAGAGTTTATTTTACAAATTAAAAATAAAAAAGTTTTGTTTTTTTATGCATTGTAAAGGTATGCGTTATAAGTGTTTTCGTTGTAATGGTACTTTTATATTACTTTTACTATTTCGCGTTGTAAAAGAGTGCGTTGTAAAGTCAGGCGTTGTAAAGGTACTTGCATTGTAAAATATGCGTTGTAAAAGCATGCATTGTAATAGTATGCGTTGTAACGTCATACATCCTACCTCACTCGTCTTCCAAGGAGTATAGATCCACTGTTCCTGAAACTAAGTAAGGGCGAAATTTGCAAATTCTCAATCCGCAAAATCCGCGAATGAGTGAAAATGTGCGGATTTTTGTTTTTTTGCGTGTTCACGGGGTTTTTTGCGTGTTTGCAGGGCTTTTTGCGTGTTCGCGGACCGCTTGCATGGCGAAGTTAGCCATGCGGTTGTGTATGTGCACTGCACCCTCTGGTTCACGACTGCCACCTTCTGGTTCATCACTGCCACACTCTGGTTCACCACTACCACCCTCTGGTTCACCCCTGCCACCCTCTGGTTCACCCTTGCAACCCTCTGGTTCACCACTGCCAACCTCTGGTTCAGCACTGCCACTCTCTGGTTCACCCCTGCCACCTTCTGGTTCAGCACTGTCACCCTCTGGTTCACCACTGCCACCCTCTGGTTCACGACTTCCACCCTCTGGTTCATCACAGCACCTCTGTTTCACCACTGCTACCCTCTGGTTCACCACTGTCACCCTCTGGTTTAGCACTGCCACCCTCTGGTTCACCACTGCCATCCTATGGTTCACCCCTGCCACCCTCTGGTTCACCACTGCCACCCTCTGGTTCATCACAGCACCCTCTGGTTCACCCCTGCCACCCTCTGTTACAGCACTGTCACCCTCTGGTTCACCACTGCCACCCTCTGGTTCACCACTGCCACCCTCTGGTTCACCCCTGCCATGCTCAGGTTCACCACTGCCACCCTCTGGTTCATCACAGCACCCTCTGGTTCACCCCTGCTACCCTCTGGTACAGCACTGTCACCCTCTGATTCTCCATTGCCACCCTCTGGTTCACAACTGCCTCCCTCTGGTTCATCACAGCACCTCTGGTTCACCAATGCCATCCTCTGGTTAACCACTGTCACGCTCTGGTTCAACACTGTCACCCTCTGGTTCACCACTGCGACTCTCTGGTTCACCACTGCCACCCTCTGGTTCACCCATGCCACCCTCTGGTTCACCACTGCCACCCACTGGTTCACCCCTGCCACCCTCTGGTTCACCACTGCCACCCTCTGGTTCATCACAGCACCCTCTGGTTCACCCCTGCCACCCTCTGGTACAGCACTGCCACCCTCTGGTACAGCACTGCCACCCTCTGGTTCACCACTGCCACCCTATGGTTCACCACTGCCACCCTCTGGCTCACCACTGTCACCCTCTGGTTTAGCACTGCCACCCTCTGGTTCACCACTGCCATCCTATGGTTCACCCCTGCCACCCTCTGGTTCACCACTGCCACCCTCTGGTTCATCACAGCACCCTCTGGTTCACCCCTGCCACCCTCTGTTACAGCACTGTCACCCTCTGGTTCACCACTGCCACCCTCTGGTTCACCACTGCCACCCTCTGGTTCACCCCTGCCATGCTCAGGTTCACCACTGCCACCCTCTGGTTCATCACAGCACCCTCTAGTTCACCCCTGCTACCCTCTGGTACAGCACTGTCACCCTCTGATTCTCCATTGCCACCCTCTGGTTCACAACTGCCACCCTCTGGTTCATCACAGCACCTCTGGTTCACCAATGCAATCCTCTGGTTAACCACTGTCACACTCTGGTTCAGCACTGTCACCCTCTGGTTCACCACTGCGACTCTCTGGTTCACCACTGCCACCCTCTGGTTCACCCATGCCACCCTCTGGTTCACCACTGCCACCCTGGTTCACCCCTGCCACCCTCTGGTTCACCACTGCCACCCTCTGGTTCGTCACAGCACCCTCTGGTTCACCCCTGCCACCCTCTGGTACAGCACTGCCACCCTCTGGTACAGCACTGCCACCCTCTGGTTCACCACTGCCACCCTATGGTTCACCACTGCCACCCTCTGGCTCACCCCTGCCACCCTCTGGTTTAGCACTGCCACCCTCTGGTTCACCTCTGCCACCCTCTGGTTCATCACTGTCACCCTCTGGTTCATCACTGCCACCCTCTGGTTCACCACTCCCACCCTCAGGTTCACCCCTGCCACGCTCAAGTTCACCAGTGCCACCCTCTGGTTCATCACAGCACCCTCTGGTTCACCCCTGATACCCTCTGGTACAGCACTGTCACCCTCTGGTTCACCATTGCCATCCTCTGGTTCACAACTGCCACCCTCTGGTTCATCACAGCACCTCTGGTTCACCACTGCCATCCTCTGGTTAACCACTGTCACACTCTGGTTCAGCACTGTCACCCTCTGGTTCACCACTGTGACTCTCTGGTTCACCACTGCCACCCTCTGGTTCACCCATGCCACCCTCTGGTTCACCACTGCCACCCACTGGTTCACCCCTGCCACCCTCTGGTTCACCACTGCCACCCTAAGGTTCATCACAGCACCCTCTGGTTCACCCCTGCCACCCTCTGGTACAGCACTGCCACTCTCTGGTACAGCACTGCCACCCTCTGTTTCACCACTGCCACCCTCTGGTTCACCACTGCCACCCTCTGGCTCACCCCTGCCACCATCTGGTTCATCGCTGTCAACCTCTGGTTCACCCCTGCCACCCTCTGGTTCATCACTGTCACCCTCTGGTTCATCACTGCCACCCTCTGGTTCACCACTCCCACCCTCTACCGAGACCTTTTGTGACGAAGTGGCAGCACAAAAGATGCACCATGGTGCTGGGTATTAACAACATGACGCATCTGATCTGAGAGATGTGTCACGTTGTAAAGCCCTGCGCCATCAGGAGGCGTTCCGGCGCAGGGGAGGGCGTTCCTGCGCAGGAACACCTCCTAAAAGTGGCTGAGTGAAATCTACAAGAATTCACTCAGTCACTTTTAGGCCAATGCTGCGTCAAAACCTTGCGCCTGCTTGAAGCAGGTGCAAGGCTTGATGCAGCAGTGGGGAGATAGGGCCCCCCAGAGCATTTCTGGAGCTGTGTCGCAAGCTCGACACAGCTCCAGCAATGCGCTGCTTTTACGGCACAGATGCGTGACGCATCTGTGTCGTTTTTGCCACATGGTGCGCCGCATTGTAAATGCGGCGCACCATGGGTGGCGGAGCTGCGGCGCACAATAACTGGTGCATCCCTGGGCATGCGCCAGTTATTGTAAATCTGCCCCTATACAATTAGCCAATGAGGGAGCACTTACTGATTAGACAGTAGAAAGTACTCCAGTTGAGTAGAGGTATTGCACAAAAAGGTGGCATCTTCGTGGACAAACACGCAGGGCGGGATTCATTCTGCCCCCTGTTAGACTCGTTTTTTGTGCCCTTCTGCCCTCTGTTAGACTCGTTTTTTTCATTTTTGTGCCCTTCTTGCCTCTGTTAGACTCATTTTTCCATTGTTTTTCTGCCCTTCTGACCCCTGTTAGACTCGTTTTTTTTGCCCTTCTGCCCTCTGTTAGACTCATTTTTCCCTTGTTTTTCTGCCCTTCTGCCCTCTGTTAGACTTGTTTTTTCGCCCTTCTGCCCTCTGTTATTCCCTTGTTTTTGTGCCCTTCTGCCCTCTGTTAAACTCGTTTTTGTGCTTTTCTGCCCTGTTAGACTAGTTTTTTGTGCCCTTCTTCCCTCTGTCAGACTAGTTTTCTCCTGCAGCCCACAATGTGCGTGGCACATTTTAAATTCAGCGGGAAGGGGAGCATCTTTTGGGAAGCATTGATTGCACGGGCCACCTGTGGTCCAATAGTCATGTACACCATCTAATGAAAAAAATATTGTTGCATGCAATCGTTTTAACAAATCCAATCCTATCAAATTCTCCCCAAAATTTGATTTTAGCAAAAATGGTGAATCAACCGTAAAGGGGCCAATAGTCAAAGCAAGAGATTTGGAAATGAGGCTAACAGCGAGCATGCCAGAAAAACCTACTAACATATTATTTTGGCCAGACAGAGCTGCCCCTGGGACCAGTGAACGAGAAACAGAGCTATTCATAGAACCTGTGTCAATCAAAAATGTCTTAGCCATGCCTAGCAGATATGCAGTGGCATAGTGTCCGCGTTGATCTACAGGTACTGGAACTGGTCCCTCGCCCTGTCCCTGGCTGTCCTAGATGTGGGACAACCCAGTCACCTCATCAATTTCATAGTCATCATGATAGTACTGTCGGCCTAGGGGTTCATCAAAATAGTTCCTGCTCTGTCGAGTATACGATGTATTTACTGACTGCGTCTCCCCTCGGCCTCCTCCTCCTCTTCCACGTTTTCTAAAACCTCGACCACTTGGGGACTCATCTCTCTGCAACAACTCCTTACACTCTTTCTGCCAATGTACCTCCTGCTTACAATACGCACATTGGTTGACCCCAATGGGCGCACTCGAAGCACCAACAACCGATCCTGACCACTAAAGTCTAGAAACACCCCTTCAAACCTAGTAAAGAAATCCGACACACTCCTGTCCTTCTTCTGACGACATGTAGTTAAACTTGACCCAATCCACTTGTTTTGCGGGATAAGGGAATGCATATAAGTGATAAGGCGACCCAGCAAGGCTAATAAATCCGCCTTGTGTTTGTCCCCGGGCTTGCATTCATTGTCCCATGTCCAAATCTGGTCACATGTTCCACCCAATTCCACTGCATGATCCTGTGTATGCAATTGCCTCCATATATCTACTGCTACCAACAAGCCAAAGAACAACTCAAAATCTGCAACGTCATCACCATGGAGGAGGCCGCATCTGTCAATTCTTTGTACTATGCAGTCAGATTTTTGCGAGGGTCCGGCACCTGAGCCTTAAGGGATATTACCTCACTCCTCTTCCAAGGAGTATAGATCCACTGTTCCTGAAACTAAGTATGGGCGAAATTTGCGAATTTGCGTTCTGCGAATTCACGCGAAATCTAATTCGCAATCCGCAAAATCTGCGAATTCGTGCAAATTAGCGGGTTTTTGCATGTTCGCGGGGTTTTTTGCGTGTTCGCTGTTTTTTTTGCGTTTTCACTGGGCTTTTTGCGTGTTCGCGGGCCGCTTGCATGGCAAAGTTACCCATGCGGTAGTGTATGGGCACAGCACCCTCTGGTTCACCACTGCCACCCTCTGGTTCATCACTGCCATCCTCTGGTTCACCACTGCCACCCTCTGGTTCACCCCTGCCACCCTCTGGTTCACCACTGCCACCCTCTGGTTCAGCACTGCCACTCTCTGGTTCACCCCTGCCACCTTCTGGTTCAGCACTGTCACCCTCTGGTTCACCACTGCCACCCTCTGGTTCACGTCTGCCACCCTCTGGTTCATCACAGCACCTCTGGTTCACCACTGCCACCCTCAGGTTCACCACTGCCATCCTCTGGTTCAGCCCTGCCATCCTCTGGTTCACCACTGCCACCTTCTGGTTCATCACAGCACCCTCTGGTTCACCCCTGCCTACCTCTGGTGCAGCACTGTCACCCTCTGGTTCACCACTGCAACCCTCTGGTTCACGACTGCCACCCTCTGGTTCATCAAAGCACCTCTGGTTCACCCCTGCCACCCTCTGGTACAGCACTGTCACCCTCTGGTTCACCACTGCCACCCTCTGGTTCACAACTGCCACCCTCTGGTTCATCACAGCACCTCTGGGTCACCACTGCCACCCTCTGGTTAACCACTGTCACCCTCTGGTTCAGCACTGCCACCCTCTGTTTCACCACTACCACCCTCTGTTTCACCCCTGCCACCCTCTGGTTCACCACTACCACCCTCTGGTTCATCACAACACCCTCTGGTTCACCCCTGCCACCCTCTGGCACAGCACTTTCACCCTCTGGTTCACCACTGCCACCCTCTGGCTCACGAATGCCACCCTCTGGTTCATCACAGCATCTCTGGTTCACCACTGCCACCCTCTGGTTAACCACTGTCACCCTCTGGTTCACCACTGCGACTCTCTGGTTCACCACTGCCACCCTTTGGTTCACCCATGCCACCCTCTGGTTCACCACTGCCCCCCTCTGGTTCACCCCTGCCACCATCTGGTTCATCACTGCCATCCTCTGGTTCACCCCTGCCACCCTCTGGTTCAGCACTGCCACCCTCTGGTTCAGCACTATCACCTTCTGGTACAACCCTGCCACCCTCTGGTTCATCACTGTCACCCTCTGGTTCATCACTTCCACCCTCTGGTTCACCACTCCCACCCTCTACCGAAACCTTTAGTGACGCAGCAGCAGCACAAAAGATGCGCCATGGTGCTGGGTATTAACAACGTGACACATCTGAGAGATGCGTCACGTTGTAAGCCCTGCGCCATCAGGAGGCGTTCCGGCGCAGGTGAGGGTGTTCCTGCGCAGGAACGCCTCCTAAAAGTGGCTGAGTGAAATCTACAAGAATTCACTCAGTCACTTTTAGGCCAATGCTGCGTCAAAACCCTGCGCCTGCTTGAAGCAGGCGCAAGGCTTGATGCAGCATTGGGGAGATAGGGCCCCCCAGAGCATTGCTGGAGCTGCGTCGCAAGCTCGACACAGCTCCAGCAATGCGCTGCTTTTACGGCACAGATGCGTGATGCATCTTTGCTGTTTTTTCCACATGATGCACCGCGTTGTAAATGCGGCGCACAATAACTGGCGCATCCCTGGGGATGCGCCAGTTATTGTAAATCTGCCCCTATACATTTAGCCAACGAGGGAGCACTTACTGATTAGACAGTAGAAAGTACTCCAGTTGAGTAGTGGTATTGCACAAAAAGGTGGCATCTTCGTTGACAAACACGCAGGGCGGGATTCATTCTGCTCCCTGTTAGACTCGTTTTTTGTGCCCTTCTGCCCTTTGTTAGACTTGTTTTTCCCTTGTTTTTCTGCCCTTCTGCCCCTTGTTAGACTAGTTTTTTGTGCCCTTCTGCCCTCTGTTAGACTCATTTTTCCCTTGTTTTTGTGCCCTTCTGCCCTCTGTTAGACTCGTTTTTTTGTGCCCTTCTGCCCTCTGTTATTCCCTTGTTTTTGTGCCCTTCTGCCCTCTGTTAGACTCGTTTTTGTGCCTTTCTGCCCCGTTAGACTAGTTTTTTGTGCCCTTCTGCCCTCTGTTAGACTCATTTTTCCCTTGTTTTTCTGACCTTCTGTCCTTTGTTAGACTGGTTTTTTTTGCCCTTCTGCCCTCTGTTAGACAATTTTTTCCCTTGTTTTTCTGCCCTTTTGCCCTTTGTTAGACTGCTTTTTGTGCCTTTCTGCCCTCTGCATCACCACATCATCACTCAGCTCTACCCCAGCATCACTCAGTACCACCACATTATCACTCAGAAACTCCACATTATCACTCAGCACCACCACAGCACCACTAAGCGCCACCACATCATCACTCAGCGCCACCACCGCATCACTCAGTGCCACCACATTATCACTCAGCACCACTACAGCACCACTCAGCACCACCACAGCATCACTCAGCACCACCACAGCATCACTCAGCACCACCACAGCACCAATCAGCACCACCACAGCACCACTCAGCGCCACCACAGCATCACTCAGCACCACCACAGCACCACTCAGCACCACTCCAGCATCACTCTGCACCATCCCAGTATCACTCAGCACCACCCCAGCACCACTCAGCATCACCACAGCACCACTCAGCACCACCACAGCACCACTCAGCGCCACCCCAGCATCAATCTGCGCAACCATTCAACAACAACTGGTTCAAATATGTTCTCTTTATGTTTCAAACTTTATTAAAATTTCACAAAAAGATGTTAATATTTCACTTCTGTTCTTGGATTTTCGTCACAATAAAATACACTGAACATAATCTTCACAAAAGTTATTTACAAAAGTTTAAGCTATTGCCATTATAAATTAAAATCACTTTTTAAGTATTAATTATTTAAAAAATTAAAAGCCATTGTAATTTATAATATCAATACAGCTAAGTCAAATACAAAAGATGTTGCATTACAAATGTTTTAGGTGTCACATTTGCGAAAGTTATAACTATTGGCATTGTATATGACAAAGCTATTAATTTAGCTATTTTCAAAACCAACACATAAATAAAAAAAATTATCATTTACAAGACCAATAGCTCAAACTTTCCTAATGCGAGACCTATTGCATTGCAAATGCTTGTTTTTATATCTGACAGTGCTTCCTGTTGAGGTTTAATTTTCGTGACAGGTGCCTCATTGCCTACTTGTAACTATTCTCTGACCCTGCTTCAAGGATCAGAGCAGGGTCAGAATATAGTTGCAAGTAGGCAACGAGGCGCCAGGAAGCACTTACAGGCTTACAGCAGCAGGTGCCCAAGTTGAAGTTAATTTCTTTTTAACCCTTTTGTAAAAGGTTACAAAAAATTAGCTTCAACTTTTACACCTGCTGCTGTAACCCTATAAGTGCTTGGCTGAAAATTCGTCCCCTCTGATTCGCGGATTTTAACATGATTTCGCGAGCTTCGCGGATCGTGAAATCGCCGAAAATCTGCACATTCCGCAAGCGGAACGAATTTTCAGCCCATGCTTACCTGAAACCAAGCATCGACTTGTGGCCTAATTACAGGATCCATCGAGTCTCACTATTCTGGTATTTCAGGATGGTAAATGGAATGGACTTCCGTCATGGGACACTGTGTCACTATTGTCAGGTCCTTTTGGAGCATCTGTCCCAATTACCCAACAAGGTTGTTAAAATACTAAAAACCTTGTTGGGGGCAATACCTGTAGCATATACCCTGTCCCGTATTTCATAGATGATCTGCAGTGCAACACCCTGAAAACACTGCTCCCACAGTCCTATCAGTGTAGCCGACATATGCTTAAGATAGTTACTAAGAGGGATAAACGCAAGACTAGTCTCTGGGACCTGGGTAGTTAAGAGCACGTAGGAACATTGTTCCCAGAAAGTGACATTGCAATGTAAAAAATTAAAACAAACATTCAGAACAGAGCATAAGACACAGGGTATTTGTTGCAGGCAGTGTTTAATTCACACTGGGCATTGATCTCTTAGTGAAGATATTTACATACTATTGCATTTGACAATGTTTCTAGGCAGGAACACGGTGAGGGGGAGGAGAAGGGGAAGGTTGAGTATTAGTGCTTTAGTGAGGATAGGGAAAGTGATTGAAAGTGTCAATCAGAAAAACGTGTATCACTTAGAACACATATGGCTCATTCATCGAGCCTAATAATCACAATTTAGCAGAAGCAGTATACAGCCATGTTTTCAACAGTAACACAGTATGAAATATCTGTTGTTTATGCTGGCTAGGTGATAGAAAGTCAACTTTTCAACCCCTCTGAAATTGTAGGCAGCTGTATCGCTTACGACGGGTCTTCTTTTGAACAAAAGTGTGGTGCAGAATGTCAATGACTACAAAGCAGAATTCTTGAACCAACTTCAAGATGGAGTAAGTTATATGAGGATTGCTTCAGACCCGTCTAAGGATATAGCTCAAGAGATACTGACAATCACCACTCAAGGCCTAAATGATGGCTATCTAACAAAGCATGAGTTTATGTATCTGAATCAGAAGCAACCCCCGTTACTACGCTATATACACTACCGAAGATACATGAGGAGCCGTTGAAACTACCTGGCCGTCTGATTGTTTCCGGTTGTGGCTTGATGCTAGAGCCTAAAAGTTGATCTTTGACCACTTCCTCAAACCTATAGTAGAGGCAACACAGTCTTACCTTAGGGACACAATGCAAACTATCAACCGTGTGGACAGACGCCTCTTTGACCCCCACAGACAACTGCTTGTTACCTGCGATGTTGTACCCCTCTACAGAAGTATACAGCAACAACCTGCCCTTGAAGTAATTAGTGAAGTTCTTGAACAACAAGTGGCCCCGATGACAGTACCAAAAGAGTTCATCATAGATTTTCTCCGCATTGCCATGATGAAGAACTTTTTCTATTTCAATGGATTTTTCTATTTTCAGATGAAGGGAGTGGCAATGGGGGCTGCCTTCGCCCCAGACTTGGACATTATGTTTATGGAACATTTTGAGAGATCGTTCATATTTGGAGAAACCAATCCCTACCTGTCGAAGGTATCCATATGGAGGCGGTATATCGATGATATACTGATGAATTGGACCAGTTATTCCATCCAACTGAGCCTGTAGCACTCTTGGCTTAATAATAATAGCCCCGATACTTAATTCACTATCCATTCTGACCAGAGTGAAAATTTATTTTTTGGACATAACCATTAAGGTTGAGATACAATCAACTTTACACCACTTTGTATCGCAAGCCCGCTGAGAGGAATTCACTTCTGAGGTACAATAGCCATCACCCTAGAGGACTCAGAGACCATTTCCTGTACTGGCAATTTTTGTCCTGATAAAGACCCCGTTGTAAGGGATACAACTGCCTACAGTGTCATAATGGTCGAATCGTCGACTTTCTATCACCTAGCCAGCATAAACAATAGATATTTCATACTGTGTTACTGTTGTAAACATGGCTGTATACTGCTTCTGCTAAATTGTGATTAATTGGCTCGGTGAATGAGCCATACGTGTTCTACCTGATGAACGTTTTCTGATTGACAATCTATCCTTCAATCACTTTCCCTATGCTCACTAAAGCTCTAATACCCGACCTTCCCCTTCTCCTCCCCCTCACCATGTTCCCGCCTAGGGACATTGTCACGTGCAATAATATGTAAATATCTTCAGTAAGAGATCAATGCCCAGTGTGAATTAAACACTGCTTGCAAAAAATACCATGTGTCTTATGCTTTGTTCTGAATGTTTGTTTTGATTTTTTACATTGCAGTGTCGCTTTTTTGTACCGCTGTTCCTACGGACTGACATACGCTTAAGAGCATGCTGCTGTATGAATGGCTCATATTCTTTCATCACACTCCACACATTTTCCACACTATAGATCACGTTCCGAGCCCACTGAGGTGCTTGATTCACCGCCATTTGTTTTTACTCATCACCCACAGCAGAACGCACCAACACTTTCTCCATGCGGTCTCGCAATGCTGCCAAATTCTCCTCATGCATCCCTTGCACAGGCATCTCGACATTTGGCAGTGTTTGAGGTGTCACACGTAAGGGGGAAAAAGTAGATGAAGAGACAGGTATCATCATGAACGGAGACTGCACTGTAGGGGTAAAAGGGGGCGTAGCAGTCAAAACACAACCAGTAGACAGGACAGTAGAGCTAACAGCTACTGCCCTGTGACTTGCGTGAGTAGAGGAGAAGCAAGTGGGGCCAGCGCTAAGGCAGTAGAGTTAGAAACAGAAACACTAGTGAGGGCAGCACTAGGGGCCGAAGACTGGGATGTCGGAACTGTTGGGTGTATCCATTCATGGGCATAAGGAGATGGGGAGCGAGAATCAAATAACTCCTCAGCAAAAGCATCTTCTCCTCTCTGGCGACATAACATTTATCATTCTGTTATCGAAACTTCCTATTTTCACATTTTATGCCTTTCTCTATCATAGGCCACTCGTTTCTGCCTTATTGTTTGCATCTGTCTCTTCCGGGCCTCTTTCTCTGCTCTTATACGTCATTGGTTTGCTTCTTTTTACCATACCCCTAACGAATCAAAGATCAACTACCTGCTCTTTTAAGCGAACAATTTGTCCTGCAATAAATTCAATTTTTGTTCATCAAATGAACCAGTAAGCGGCCACTGTAACTCAGCATTGTTCCTCGTATATTTATTCCACAACGTGCTAAACATAACAGGGCCAATGCCGTGCTTGACATATACATTGACATTTGGAGTGCCCTCCAGAGGCGCAGACTGGTTCTCTTCTAGTCAAGCCTCAGTATAAAAACACCGACATCCAAAACACCCTAATTTGCTTCGACAAGGCATCTTAACATAAGACACATACACCGTCCCCGATGGACAAATATAGCCAGAACCAGCAAAAGAGTTTGAGAACTGTATTAAAAAAACGGTCCGAGGGCCACACCCTACAGTCCAAAGACTGCACCACATTCAAGAAGACAGGATTTAGCCCCAGGCCTTTCAAGAGTAAGTCAAAAATCCAGTTGGCCTTGCAGATTGTTTGCAAGCACTCTGTGTCTTTTAAGGGTCAGCAAACCAACCAAGTTCAAACCAAGACAGTCCATAAACCGTACCAAGACACAGCCCCTCGACTAGTGTTGTTCAAGCAAGGCCGTCCAAAAACTCACTAAGACAGCCAGGCGGCTGTACTAAGACACAGCCTGTAGGCTTGTGCCATTCAAGAATGGCGCCATTTTTCCAAGAATCAAATCACACACCTGGTGCAGTCAGGTCAAATCAGATTATTCTCCACTGTCCACTCTTTAGACCTTTGGTCAGCTCCAAGGTTTCGCCTTCTCAGGACCCCAGCCGGTGACCACTAAACAGGAATTCACCTGATCAGACGGGCAGGGCAGCCAAGAGAACCAGGCTCTTATCATGTGGGGATCCCCGATCCGCCTGACCAACCAGATGGCACCCCGATCCTTAAACTCGATTACGGGTGAGTCCGATCACCTTGCGGGGTTGCTGATTGGGAGCCAACTGAAGGAAGTGGCTTTTAGGGTCCACCCTGGATACTGAGAACCACCTAAGATGCCTTCCCATGTAATCAAGAGTCGGTCAGACTGTAGAGAATAAAAACAGGCGTGTATTAGCAATACTCTGCAGAGGAGTCCAGTCTGACCTGCACCCTAAGATGTCTGCCAAGGTACTGGCCCTCCAACAGCCTGCAACACATAACCATACCTCCAGGAACCCCCAACCAAGCCCACAGTGGTGAGTTACTGGCTTAGGCTGAACATGAACAAAGGAGTCACAGAAGGATGAGCTACCATCTGCTAGATGGGTACACACTATCATACTTTCAAGGTTGCGGTGCGGGGTCTCAGCATCTCCTAACGTGGGAGCAGAGCTACACACATGAATAGGTATGTAAGGATGGAATGGCCTATTGATTAGTAAATCAGAAGGCAACCATGAACAGAAGAGAAAATAATAACTAAATACAGTCTTCGGTTGAGGTAAGCAAAATGAAAAACAGGGCTTAGTTCGGACACAGCCTAGTGGGGATTGCAAAATACAAAATGGAGTCACGCACGCTAACTAAGGCTTATGCATTCAGTGGGTTGCATAACGTAAATACACATAAGATGTCATTTAGCCGCATACTGCTAACCTACTATGGCACAAAATATGTATATAATAAGAATGGGGTTTCTCAAACCTAACAAGCCAGTGAGGGACCTTCCCTGGGTGTGAAATTCACATTTCTGTCACTCTGAGATTTCCAGACAAAAGTCAACTGCTTCATTTAGACTGTGTCCAGTGGGTATCCGATGATATATAGCCCTCATTGCCCAAAGTCCGAGGCTTTGCCCTGCTGAGGATTTTCAACTTCCTTCCTGGAGACTAAGTCAGAAAGTAAAAGGTTTCACTGGGATAAAACTTGTCCCTGTACCTTACACCTGCTCCATCACAGTCGTCCTCAACCTTTGACTTTGACATGGTCTAGCCTTACCAGATAACAGCCTTTGGCACATAATACTTTTAGTGCTATTTTGAGCCTTATGTAAAAAAAATTATAACTCTGGTTCTACTCATTCGATTATTGTCATTTTTGTTTCACTGTATTTATTTAATGTTCTCTGTTTTTCTAAATTGATTTTGGATTTTCCTTGTGGTTTGTATTTCATAAATATTTTACACATTGCCTCTAGGTTAAGCCTGGCTGCTTGCGTGCCAAGCTACCAGAGTGTTAGGTACAGGTTTATTTAGTGACTTTTGAGGTTCACTCTGACAAGGATTGTGAATATTATTTGAGGTGGGTTCTCACCCCTCTCAAATAATACCGCAATTTCTTACAGAAGGTAAGAAGCAATACTTGGAGCCAAATGACTCTTACAAGCCCTGCAAATAGCAGTGGTCATCTTGAATGCATAGGGCACAAGTACCCCATGTACAATTGGTTACATTATTCACAAACCCTCCAATTTGGTAAATCAGATGATTTGCAACACCAAAGGCACGTGCAAAGGATTTTTACGGTCTCACATTTCATATCAAAGCCTTTGGTGCCTTTATGTCTGTCCCCTCTTTCCCTTCTGGAAGTTTGAGAATTTTAAGGTTATTGCGCCTTTGCATATTTTCCAATCTTTCTACTCTTTCATCCAATTCTCTATCTTTAGAATATAATGTCTCTATCTCTTTGCGATTATCCAAAACTCTTCCCTGCACAATTTTCATCTCGGATTCCATCTCTCCTGCACGTTTAGTTAATTTATCGATCTTGTCCTCTAACAAAGTACATGTGGCACTTATGCGCTCTTGATTTTTTTTAGAGGCTTCAAAACCTAGATGAATATCCTGTTCCAATTTCCTTAACAATTCTATAACAGACATATCTGCTGAGGCAAATCTCTCTTGCTGACTTGGACCAGATTCTTCTGAGGAAATCAAAGTTTTTCCATTAATCAGGGTTTCATCCTTCCTTGTAAATATGTCCTCTCCCGCATTCTCTTCCAATTCAGCAGAGACAACAGTTGAACTTTCAGCTAATGAGTCTGATGTAGTAGATTGGAATATCTGGTCAATAGGTAGCTCTGCATCAAGACTAATGGCATTCTCTGCCTCCATCTCTGTATCCAAAACCTGAAAGGGGTTAGGTGTTAAGAGGGTTGACCAGTCCTGTTCGGCTTTCTCATCCAACTCAACTACCTCTTCAGCCCTGAGTTGAGACTGAGAAGTGGAGTCAGGTTTCAACACCAAAACTTTAGGGACTGGCTTAAAGTACGAATTAAGTGAAGGAGTTATTGGGGTCTTAAATCCAGCCTTTTCTTTTTTTTGCCTCTTTTTTCTTTCTTTCTTTGAAGGAGAGACCTTAGGTTTGTAGGAAGTGGGCTTAGAAAATGTTTCTTCTTTTATCCCATCATTTTTAGCACCCTTCTTACACTCTACCGAATAAGAGGTCAAACCCCCTTGTGTATTATCAAAATTATTCACCCCCACCAAACCGCCCTGTCCCTCCGGTCTGTTGCTCCTCAACTGGTATCTTGTTTTTCCGCCCTCTTTCAACCCCTTGCTTACTTGCTCCTCGCCGGCACCCTTAGCATGCAGTTTGGCTTCCTCAGTGCGGATGCTGCTGCTCTGCTGCAGTATACTGGGGGGACTGATCGTGAGAGCCTCCACTCCCCGTCCCCTGCCTCCGCTCGTTGGTGACCCAATTTTTGCCAATACTCGGCGCCCTCTGCTGACTCCTTGTGCCGCTCTCCCCCAGCTCCCAGCCGGCGAATGACGCGACTCCGCCCCCTCACTCTCGGCGGTTTGCAAAGCGGAGCTCTCCGCCATCCGCTGTTGGTCTCCTGAATCCAGCCGACAAACGGCTTCCAAAATCAGCCGATAGCTCGCCGTGATGTCCACACAATCTCCGCTCACATCCAGGTACGTGCGAGACTCGAAATCACTGAAAACTGACCGCTCCTCTCAAACCGACATCACCACTTCCCCAGACATCCGCGACCCGCTTCCTAGCCGGCCGCCATGTTTTCCCTTCTCCCTCCCCGTTTGTTGTGCAGCTGCTAAAGAAAGAGCTATCATTAGTTGAAACCGAGGAAATGTTGGCCCCTAGATATCCAACGAATACATCGTGACCCCTTTAGGCTGAATCCAGACCGTGCAAAGCCAAGAAAAATTCTGATTAATTTTGCGACATATTCACTAAAGGAAAAAATTCTGTCACTTGCTCAAAAGAAAAAGTCTATTATGATAGATGGAGTATCAGTAGACATTAGGTCGGATTTGTCACCAGCTACAGCGAATAGGCAATGGGAGATGGGAAAACGATTGATACCCTTAAGGGAGATAGGAGCCACGGCCCAGCTAAAATTTCCCGCCTTTCTAAAAGTCATGTGGCATAACAAGATTTATACATTTCGCACAGTTGACGAAGTAGATGCCTTTCTGGATGTTACTCAAGTTGTATAGAAATAGATTACTGACCAAAGTATATATAAAAAAATAATAAGAGACATCACCACTGAGACATCCACTGGCCTAGGTCATGGGAGTAATGGTTGGGTTTTCCGGGGAGGGAATTGAGTGTGAGGGGAGGGGAGGGAGAGGGTTAAGGGAGAAAAAAAAAAATATTCCTCATGAGCTGTCTTGCTGTGCTTTAATTAGAAGGAAAATCTGGGCAGTACATGATAAGCATGATGAGCAGGGTTAATAAAAAGGAGCTAAGGTTCCTTACATGGAATGTTAATGGGCTTCGAGTTAAATCAAGGAGATTACTAATTTTGAAATATTTAGAAGATTCACCAGCGCAGGTTATTATTTTGCAAGAAACACATTTAACACAAAAGGAATGTAATGAGATATTTAGTACTCAAAAGTGGATTGTAAATGCTATTTTTACATCCCAAGACTTGGTTACAAAGGGAGTGGCTATTCTGATTAGAAGAGGATCTGATATAGTAGTCGAAAATAGTTTAGTAGACAGTAGAGGAAGATGGGTGATTTGTAAGCTACGATTGTCGGGTGAAGTGCTGATAGTAGTCGGGTATTATGGTCCGAATGTAGACGATCCTACAATTTTAGAAAAAATTGAATTGGAGTTACTGGAATTTTCAGGTAAAATTATCATGGCAGGAGATTTCAACACAGTATTAGATGGCAAGCTGGATAGAACTGGTAATGCTAGGGCAATAATGAATAGTAAAATGACTGCTAAAGTAAAGTCAGTGATGGTTCAGCTAGGACTGTGTGATATTTGGCGACTTAAAGCAGTACAGCAGCTAGGATATACTTTTTATAATAAGAAATACAAACATAATTCACGGATAGATTTTTTTCTGATAGACACTAGGTTGAAAGAGCGAGTTATAAACGTAGACCACATAGGGGCACATCTATCAGATCACTCTGCTGTGAGTTTAAACCTAAGTTTGGAATTAGAAGAGATGAGCTCTGTTTGGAGACTAGATCGCACAATTTTAGCTGATGTAGAAGTTTTAGAAACTCTCAAAGAAGAGATACAAATTTTTCTAGAGGTAAATGTGGGTTCAGCTAAGGAGGATATAGTGTGGGAAACGTGCAAAGCATTTATGAGAGGTAGAATGGGAGTTCAAGGTGCAAAAAAACGAAGATTGTATTACAGCCAAGTCTCAAATCTAGAAAAAGAGATTCGAGAATGTGAATTCACTCGAATTTCTCAGGGACCTGCTATCTCAGATGGCCCATGGGAGAAAAAACTTTTAGATTTAAAGGTTCAACTCACTGCAACACTTACTCAAAGAGTTGAAGAGAGATGGGAATCTAGTCAGTTGGCACACTTCTCATATGGAGAGAGATGTGGCAAGTTACTAGCGTGGAAAGCCAAGAAAGATGTTACACGGAATCAAATTAAGGAGATTAAGAAACCGGGCACAGATCAAATTATAACAGAAAATAAACAGATTGTAGAAGCGTTTCAGCAATATTTTTCAGATGTCTATACAGAGGACCTTTGTCCAGATAAGGCTGAGATTGAGACCTGGTTGCCTCTAATAGAACCATTTGCAGCTGAGGATATGTTGGAGTTAAATAAGGAAATCACTCAAGAAGAGCTGATGAAAGTCATTAAGGAAAGTAAAAGAGGGAAAGCTCCTGGGCCAGACGGTCTACCCGCAGAAGTTTACAAAGCCCTAGGAAATACGATGGTCCCCACTTTGTGTCATCTGTATAATAAAATTTTTAGAGGGGAAGTGACAATCCCAAGCTCATGGAATGAGGCAACTATTGTCCTAATACTCAAACCAGGGAAATCTCCCAAAAATATGGATGCGTACAGGCCGATTTCACTTTTAAATTGTGATTACAAATTCTTCTCTAAAATCCTAGCTGACAGGCTTGGTAAAATCATTCATAAAGTGATCCATGAAGATCAAAGAGGTTTTATTAAGATGAGATACCTAAAAGAACTTCTCCTTGATAGGTATGATAGATTTAGCCTCTAAGTATGAATACCCCTTGGCAGTGATTGCGTTAGACGCTGCCAAGGCTTTTGACCGAGTTAATTTTGTATACTTAAAAACTCTTCTGCACTATCTTAACCTAGGAGATAAATTTACGCAATCCATTTTTTCTTTGTATTGTGCACCGACATCAAGAGTACTCGTAAACGGAACTCTTACACTTCCCATTAGAGTAATGCGGGGCACCCGACAAGGATGCCCCTTATCACCGCTGCTCTTTAATATATATATAGAGCCTCTTGCATGTAAAATTAGAGCTTCAGCAGAGATACCCCCCCTTTGTTGTGATGGACTGGTCAAAGAAACTTGGGTTATATGCGGACGATATTATTGTTTATTCTACTAATTTAGTCGGATCTTTGGAAAATTTAGTGAAGACAACAAAGGAGT
This sequence comes from Lissotriton vulgaris, assembly GCF_964263255.1. Lineage (NCBI taxonomy): Eukaryota > Metazoa > Chordata > Amphibia > Caudata > Salamandridae > Lissotriton > Lissotriton vulgaris. The sequence continues at coordinate 506,445,491 of NC_141693.1, read as the reverse complement.
TTGGTAAGATTTCTGGATATCAGTTAAACCAAGATAAAACTGAAATAATGACTTGGAATCTTAATACGGGAGGGGTAAAAACTACAAAAGAAATGAGGTACCTTGGAGTTAGGATTACTCAGAAAATTGAAGATTTGGCAAAAATTAATTTTGACAGAGTGAAAAAAGAGGTTGGTGACACGCTAAAAGGCTGGATGAATTTACCCCTGTCAATATATGGAAGATCTAATCTTGTAAAGATGGTGATTGTACCTAAAATTACTTTTTTGTTTGAGACTATTCCGTTGGGTTTTAAAAAGGAATGGCTGGCGAAGCTACAAAGTATGATAACATCATTTATTTGGGCGTCAAAGACCTCTCGAATCTCATGGAAGAAAATAAGGAGGAAAGTAAAAAAAGGAGGGTTGGCGGCTCCAGATATACGAATATATGCATGGGCTTTTTGTTTAAAAAACTGCAGGATGTTGTTGGGTACCCTTTTTAGTTCTCAGATCGGAGGACTTTTTGGGAAAATGCTGAAGAGATCAGGATATCATCAGTTTGGTTTTTTGTATAAGTTTGCAGACCCTAAATTTTTTAAAAAGGTGAGGCTCAAGACTCTGAGAGACTTGGCCGAGATATGGTATAAAATCAGGAAATTATCTAAGCTCCCGTATTTTAGCTATAGGGCTCCAATATGGGAATCTCCTGGAGCCCCTTCCTGGACAAGAGATGCGCTAGCTTTAAATTTGAAAAAGGAACCTGATTTGCAAAGGTGGAAAGACTTGTTTCAAGACGGCAATTTAATTTCTTGGGGTTTTTGTCAGCAAAAGTGGGGCCCAGTTTTTTCAAAATACAAATTCTTACAGATTCAAAGCTGGGCAAATCATTTGGAATCGGAGATCGGAATGGAAAATGATTTTGAGTTAAAGTTGGAGACAGGGGCTTTCAAGAAGAAAGTAGCTTTCTGGTATTGGCGAATACTAGATATGGAGGATGGATCGTTTGACCTACCAGAGACCCTGTGGAAGGATAGCTTGCCAAGGATCGCGACAGAAGACCAATGGCAAGTAACTATGTGCATGCTATATAGAATTGTTAAACCTGCAAACCTAAGGCGAAACCTTTTATTTACCATTCACAGGGCATACTGGTCTCCGTATAGACTTTCTAAATTTAAAGATGGAGGGATTGTCGGATGTCCAAAATGTAAAGCTCCAAATGTTGATGATTTACACATGTTTGTGTCTTGCCCAAATATCAAGCAATTCTGGATTGACGTGAGTAACTCTCTCTCCAAATCTTTGAACCAATCCATTGAGGTAAGCCCTGAATTAATTATTACTGGGAGATATGATTTACAAAACGAATTTTTGAATAATAATGTTAGACTTATTTTCTATGCTATATTGCTGGCACGTCGAGAGATATGTAAACTATGGGTCTCACCATTTAGTCCCACTTTAATGGGCTGGATTTTAGCCATGAGGTACATGGCTAAGCTTGATATGTTAGACCGATCTAAAAGAAATAGAGGTTTTTGGATACCCTCCCTGCTAAATTTTGGTTAAGTTATATTTATGTTAAAGTCCGATGATTAAGCCCGTGCCTGTTTCGCTGGTATATGGACTATCCCAGGACGATAAATAGAGATGGTGGAGGACACACATGCTGGGTCAGGTGGTCAAGAAGGATAGTTTAGAGGAAGGCCAGACCCAAAAATATGTGTTGTCTACGCCCCATTACTCTAATCCAGCCTAAGAGACAATAACAGCCCAGTGGCGGATTAGAAAGAAGATATGGGCGGCAAGACGGCAAATAAGGATATAAAAAAAAGAAAAAAAAAAGCCTTTGGTGCCACAAAATGTAATTTTCACATGCAGAAAAACAATATTGTGGTCAGTAACATGTTACTAAATTACAATTTGGGTTCGCGAATAAATACTGAATTGGTATTTGGAAGGGGCTTGCAGGGGCCATCCCTTTGAAATACCAATTTCCGTAAGTTATGTATTAATTTTTTGCAACTGAAATACTGTCACAAATCAATAAAATGTCATCACCAAGTCAAAGTAGGTGGTAATCAATAGGACACATTAAGAGGTCTCCAAGGGACCCCTTCCCATTTGTGAATGTTGGCAAAAACATGTTTTAGAACAAGTATCGATCCCTAGGACCATTGTCTACTCCTAAAAACTGGTTGTAAAAAAATATGTAAACTATTTTTTTTGCCTTTTAGGTAAACATTTCAGTAAAAAAAAACGTTTGCTCTATTTAGAGGCAAATGCACACATGGGGCCTCATTACACATGAAGTGCGTTTTCCTTAATTGTACTAAGCACACCTTCAAAAAGATGCGCCTGGTGCACTGAAGGAAAATGCACTGCATTATGGAGAATGCGCTGTCCTCAAGGCAGCTGCAAACTTGTGCTTCCTTGGGGCAGTACATTCATGTGAAATACGGACCGGCTGCCTTAAAGCCGCTCTGTGTTTCACTTCACAGGCAGCAATCCACCTGCACTTTTAAAGGGGAATAGAGATCCCCTTGCAGGCGGGTGCAGTCAGTGACTGCACCCACCTGCAAGGGGATGTTTGGGAGTCCATGGGACTCACTTTAACCCCTGCAGGGTGCTGCTCTCAGATGGCGCACTGACAGTGTGCCACCTTTTAGGTGACGCACTGTCAGTGTGCCTCCTGAGAGCTTCTTTGCTTCTGCGCCCACGTCGATAATACGGTGTGAGCAAAGAGGCAAAGGGGTTACCTCATTTGCATAGGGCATGCATGCATGCATATGAGGAAACGCCCCTTTGAACGTAGCAACAGTGCTTTATGTGCGCCAACACTTTTGGTATTACAGAAGGGGCTGCACAAGTGTCTGCGGCCCCACTGTACTATCAAAGTACCCCTGTGGCATGCAAAGCAGGCGCAAATGCCAATTAGGCTTCCAGGGCACTTTATATAATAAGGGCCATGATGGTCTTCTGATTCCAGCATGCCACCATGTCCTTGACTCTAGCCAATCGTAATGGGTCATAATTTGCAACTACATCATGTTTATTAATGAAGTAAATCAAATACTAACACATTTGCTAGAATTTAGTGCTGAAATTGCGCCCACATCTCCCAAATGCGTTCTATCACATTCCAAATAGGAAATCACAAATTGTGAATCATTAATATTTTTGGGGGTCATAACTCATTCCAAAAAGGGAAAGGGACCCCTTAAACTCTGTGAATTGAGGAGTCGTCCAGGGTGCCACTGCCAACTCTCATAGAAGATTTTAACTGTGAAACATTTTTCTTTTAAGCAGCCTCGTTATTTTAGGGAAATCGGTCTGCTTTAAACAAAAAAAAGAAAATTACTTTTGAAATGGAAACCCATTCATGGTGGTCTGATGTCCCTTGCAGGCCACCATCGTTGTCTTTGTAGCAAATCGGATGCAGTTGAGAACTGTGATCTGACTAATGAATATCGAACTTGTAAATCTGCAACCTCCTCTAAATCGTTATTTTAGGAACCAACACATTAGTACATAGTCGGGTTCACAATATAATTTAGTCATCACAGTATTAGCACAAATGGCTCCAAGGTCATCATTGGTCAATAGTTTCCTTGCTAGAAAACCAGGAAACAAAATTGCTGCAGCCAGAACATGCTGTTTAGAATATCGAATCTTCGTAAGCTTTTCTTTTAGACAGTCAATGAAAGATATCACTGGAGCTAGAGACGTATTCTTACACACACTCCTCTAACAATATAAACCTGCACTTTTTTTAATGTTTCACAAAGAGTCATTTATTATGGCTATGAAGACTATTTTGCACCTGACTAGATTTTACAAGGAGTTATTCATTACAATCAAACTTTATCTTCCATCTTTAAATTCCACAAAGAGTCATCCATTACGGTTGAAAACACAATGCTTACAAGAGGAGTCAGTAAAATGTCATCTTGCTCATACTTCATTATTGTTCTTAGACTAAATATAGTAGAAAGGTATTAACTTAGACAAGAATATGATTTTTGAGTATGCAGACAAAATAAATGTTATTAATGAGCACTTTTTGCATTGCAGCTTTCAACCAGTGAAAACAAATGTAATTTAAGTCACAGAATCTTACCACAAATAATTGAAGATAATGTGCATTACCAACAATGCTAAATTATTCAGAGTTGGTCGAAGTTATTACATCAATTTTAATTATATTTCAGTTTAGGAAACAATTGAGTTTTTATAAATATTAGAGAGTTAGAAATATGGAGCATGTTATAAGGTATGTCATACAATATTAGAAGTGAGATACCAACGTCTTTACCATACCAGTAATAAAACTTATCAATTGTCTTTTGATGTCAATGCTTCTACTGTATGAATTAAGCCCAACAATGCAAACAGGCAGTCTAATCAGCATTTTATTAGTGCAAGTTTGACTTCAGGAAATGTGAAAGCTCTTATCACTCCCACTGGATCTGGATTGCAAGGTTAGGGAAATTTGACACTAAGAGCATTATTTCGATCTTGGCGGATGGTTTCTCTGTCACAATTGTGACAGATATCCCGTCTGCCGGAATATAAATCCCATAAATTATAATGGGGTTTATATCTCAGCGGACGGGATATCTCTCCCGGTTATGATGAAGTAACCATCCGCTGAGATCTAAATCTGCCAATCTAAAAAACCCAATCCATATTTGAATCAACACAAATAGATTAATGAGAGAGAGAAAGAAAATTAATCAAATACACTAGCACTGACATATTCCTGAGTTCAGCCATTGATATACACCAGAGTATAGAGTAGTAGAGTTACCCGCTATATGAAGATGTAGTAGGTATTTATCGACTGTAAACCAAATCGCTATGTAAACTATGATAGCCAGGTGTAAAGTGAGGCAGTAATCTTAAAGGTAATTTGCGATCCATGAAATGGATTAAGCCATACCGAAATCCAATGGAGAGGTGATGTAAAGCATTGATACATTGCACTCCCTGTGTAGAGAAATACAAATCCCAGGTTTTAGATCCTTTTTGTAGTTAGTGACAGTGCTATTGTAGCAAACAGGTAACACTGCAGACAATGCAATAATTTGTTGAGACAGTTCTTGCTTCATGGTTAATTTGACACAGGAGAGTCTCTAAAAAGAAATAATTAGAAGGTTCTGTTCTAAATTGGAATTGTGCACCAGTTTCAGGCATTCCAGTCAATAAATATACTACCCGGAAAACAGTGAAGAAATCCACCCAATGTGAGACAGTAGAGCTCCATATGTGTGAGTTCCAACCGATGCCAAAGAGGAGCATCTACTCATTCAAGTCCCAACCTCTTCAAATAGCAAATTCTGAAACATTACTATTTCTAAATTTTGAAATGTTCACCATCACGTACCACTAAATTTGCCTGTGAGTGCTTCCCACCCAGGCTCGACTTGTCCACTTGTCTTTCTCGGAGCTTTTGCAAACAGGAGCATCATTACAGAAAGTACCCTGAGGGTGAAATGGGCATGCGTACCGACTTTGTGTGCCCCCGGGGTTTCTTCTATAACACAAATAGTGCTGGCACAAATATAGAGCCAGTGATATCTCAAGGGGCATTCCCTTATTTGCATGTGGACATAGCTGCATGCAACCAAGGGAATCTCTTTACCTCTGTCCCAGCACTGTATTCTGAAAGTGGGTGCAAAGGCAAATAAGCTGTCAAGAAGTGCACTGAAAATGTGCCACAAAATGATGGAGCACTGTCAGTGTGCCCCCTGATGGCAGTCCTCTGGAGGAAGGTAGGTGGTCCCATGGACCCTCCAGACATCTCCTTACAGGCGGGTACAGTTAGTCAGTGCACTCACCTGCAAAGGGATCTTGAATCCATCTTTAAAGTGCAGGTGGTTTGCAACCTGCGCCATGAAACACGAAGAAGCTTTGAAGCAGCCTCTTCATTTTTCACTTTAATGCACTGCCCCTGGGGCACTATGAGTTTGCAGCTGCCCTGAGAGCTGCACATTCAATTGAATAGGGCAGACTATCATTGTTTGCACACAGTGCACCTATTTAAGGGTGCACTGTGGTGCAAGCAGGAAAAGTGCACCCTATGTGTAATAGGACCCCAGATGGCCAGAGTCCTTTGAGGAATCAAATATTACGAACTTCACGATTTCTGTTCGGGTAGCCTGAAGGCCATATAGTTTTTATTTTGCTCAACCCATCAGCTTCAAACCGTCCACGTTGCTTCACCATTAATCAAGTTGTATTTTGTAAATCTCACTTGAGTCATTGGGACATTGTAAATGGAGGACTGGACTACCCTGTAACTACTTAGCAGGACCATGCACCTTGGCATACAATTAAAACCTCCTGCTCTAGCATTCTGACACCTTAAACATAATGCATGCAGTGGTGGAGATGAGCTGATCATGGAGCCATAACACCACTTGAATCATTCTCGCCAAATTGTAAAGAAATATATCAGATGGTAGCTAAAATGATTTAAAAAGTCTGCACTGGCTTATTGATAGCCACAATCATGGTCTATCATTGTCTCGAGAAAAGTACCTGCAGTATTATGGGATCAATCAATGGAAGAGCCAGATTTTTCTAGTGATTACCTTGGGTCCGATTCACAAAGGTAAAATGAGACAAAAGTCTAACTTTATGACTTTTGATATTCACAAAGGCAATTTACTACTCGTAAATGCCCTTTGTGAATACCAAAAGTAGTTCAACTTGTGGTATTCACAAAGGTCATTCATGAGTTGTGAATGCCAAAAGCCATAAAGTTAGACTTTTGTCTCAGTTTACTTTTGTGAATCGGGCCTCTTATGTTTAACTGGGCAAGAGTGTCTTACATGTAATTATGTGAAGATGAATTATCAATCGAATAATGAAATCACTCAATTTAGAAGGATGCTTCGTATTTTCGAAATATTTTTGAAGTGTATACACACAAAGACTAATCTCTGACAGATAGTCAAACATAGAAATTAATAATTTCCTTACCAATTTCCCACAAGTTAGTATTTTTTTAATCCTATACTCCCTGAAGGATACAATCATTGTCTTCTCTATCTTTTCTTTTAGGGAGAAAGCTAAGCTTTAGACTGAGTCATTGCGCTCTCAGAATGAATCTCAGGGTCATCTAATTAAAACATCAACTTCATCATTACATTTTTTATTGAAAACAGATTCACTGTTATTTTATCCACCATGTACGCATTTCAGTTCAACACTTACATTTTTTTCTATGGCAATAAGTACTCTTTCGCTCTTGTTTTTTCTTGTCCAGTAGTACATCTATTATTAAAATCAATTTCGAAGTTATTAGCTAAGGTAAAGTGAGGTTGTTTTTACCAGGTGCATATTTAAATGTACTTTTTCAAATAACATTAAAATCTCTCACTCTTATTTTTCCTTTGTACAACATGCAAGGTTACAGCCCACATTCAAACGGCTTTAAAGGCTTTTAAAATAACAGGGAGTCATATGCTGGTGAAAAAATATTTAGTACATTATTTAATACTGTTATTAAAACTCCAATAATTACATGGATGTGCAGTATCTAAAAGATTTGGAGTTCTCATTTATTGTCTACAATTAAATTGAAACAGAGGTCTGATACTTCAGAAGTGATTAATTTAGTCACTGATCAAATGATTTACAGTGATTCTAGACACAAGGAATTAAGCTATCGTGGATAATAATTAATTAGAATGTTTGTCCATATCAGTAGGATAGAGCAATCTCCAAGCGTGCACAGCATCTGTTGTAATAACGATGCTGTTAAAGCAGTTCTAAATCTTGTTCATCCTCTATTTTACATTATTTATTTTAAAAACCTAAAATTAGGCCAAAAGTGATGGAATAAAAAATAATCAATGCTAATATGGGCAGTAATACAAAAACGGGGGTACACAGGTGTTTTCTTAAAGGCACACTGCGTAGCATAAACATTAACAACAGCACAGCATTTTCTCGGATGTTCAGATCTTGCACAGAAAAGAAGTCGCTCAGATTACACAAATATGCCAGAGGCTAACCTTAGAGAGCTGGGTTTGAAATTTATTTTCTTGAAACCCACTGCCTTCATTACCTTTTCATTCATTAAGCAACGGTGTTTACTTTCCTTTGCACTTTCTCGACTGATCTGATAAAGGCAACATCAAAGAAATGTTATAATTTGAAGTTCACTTCACTTTCGTTAATTAAATTTCTAGTATTGGTCTCAGTTTTGTGAAAATTCCGAAACTGGTCTAGTGCACCAGCCCTAAGCCAGCTACAGCATAAAGCCTTAGAGCCATATTTATCATGGAGTCATGCAGAGCAGCAGGCCACCTTGCTGCGCTGTGTGACAAGGAAAGGGCAGGAATGTGCCGTACTTATCACAATATGACGCATTCCAGTTTTTTCCCAGCGCTGGTGCACATAAACAAAACAATTTGTTTTGTGCAGGAAGGGACACCTTCCTGCACAAAGCAAATTCTGAGAGCCTCTTTGGTCTTTGGATGTGTGCTGCAGATATAGAGATATTTCTCCTCGTTTCGCCTTTCCTGGGGATGTATAACAGTATGATGCATTCCCAGGTCTACCAGTAATGGTAGCTCATGGAATGAACCAAAATCCAAGGGAACACCCTCGCTTCCCCATGGAATGTCTCCCTGGGGCAGATTAATGCAATGCATCTATTTGCATTGTGGTGCGTTTCTCTGGATTGTTCAAGCCACTGAGGGCCCCCAAAAGGGCCTTGTGTGGCTTGATAAATCATACATAAGAGCTGCATCATTTTTTCACTCAATTGTGAGGCGCAAATGTGACACAACTTGATGATAAGTATGCCCCACGATGTGCAAAATTTCACTTCTACTGTCTCACTTTTTCAACTCTCCATTTCTTTCTTTAAAACTTGTTTCCTTTCTATTTTTCTCATCTCATCACTTTCTCTGTCTTTTGTTTATGCTTTTCAGCTATTTTCCCCTCCCTCAGACTTTCTCTTTAAATGGAGTTCTTTCACCAATGTTGTTGAAGTGCTCAACAATTGCAATGGCTTTTAAATGTTTAAATAAGCATTTGGATAGTTCTGAATCAGTGCATGCTGTACTATCTGATCTTTGTAAAGGAAGTGCCTGTTTTGATTTACCACACAAACGATGGACATTTTAAGTAAGACGGAGATGTAAACCTTCTACTGTATTACAGAAATACCCATGAGGGCACAACAAGCATTACACTTACTTTCTGCTTCCACTGAGCACTTTGGTATTAAAGAAGGGACCGTTGACCCTTGCTTAGCACTTTCTCTAACACACATTGAGCATGTGCAAGTTTTGTGCTCATGCAGTATTCCATAGGAGTTCCCTTAATTGCATAGGTGAAGCAACACATGCAAAAGAGAGAATGACTTTGCATGTGTGTCCACAACATATAACAAGTTTGCATGTGGAAGAAAAAAAGCTCTTAGTCAGTGCTCCCCATCTTAGGTGGCACTGAGTTTTTGCAGTCCACTGGTTGCCGTATGGAAGTCATCACTTGGAGTCCAGGGAACCACATTGTGGGTTTCCAGTTCACTGCTCTAAAGTGAAAGATGGAGTGGCAAGTCGAGAAGCAGTGCTCCATCTTTTGCTACTGCAGAAAATTGTATTGTATGGTGAACAGTCCCAGTATGCACAGGGACACCCAACCAGTGTACACAGCAACACTGATCAGGATAGTGTGCTTAATATTTAATCAGACTTGAGATGCACATCTACTATTGGTGTTTTTTAACACTGGCCCTTGATATATTTATACCCACAATGCCCAGCTTTAATTTACTTATTTATGGTGAAGACTATTAAGCACAGCAGAATTAATGTGTAGAATTTCACCAGACTCAAACATTAGTATGAATTTGTTCTAGGATTTATGTGTGTGTGAACAACAGATGGTGTGTGGGCAAAATATTGAATACAAATATATTATGATTCAAGAATAATGCGTCAAGATTATCAGGATATGAAAAATCTTGCTGACAGGTATATCGAAGGTAAGAATATCATTTTAAGGGTTGTTTTTAAGAATTGTTGTAAAAATATTGATTAAGAAAATATCATTGTATATAATATCGTTTGTAAGTGCTATTTTGTATGTATTGTTGTAGTTTGTTTGATTTTATCTGTTTAATAGTTGTATTATATATGCAATTAAAAAGATCATAAATAAATTATGATATTTTTGAGATTAGCATTTTCACTTGTATTAATATGCAAAAATAATGCATTTATAATTTTTCTAAGTAATGAACGCATATAGAAAGTATTAAAAGAAATAAAACATAAAAAGTATTGCAACTATTAAAATAAATGTTTTAATTATGGAAAATGTAGTTAAATGTAATAATACATTTTATAATTAAAATATGTGTACGGTATTTGTTAACTAAATATATATATATATATATATATATATATATATATATATATATATATATATATATATATATATATATATATATATATATATATATATATATATATTTATTTCAATGCTTTTAAAACATGTGTAAAATATTTTAAAGACGTTTTTTTAAATGTTGAAAATTATAATATTGTAAATAAATTCGTATTTTAAATTAACATTTATTTTAAAGGTTTTTGACATTCGACTAATTAAATTATGAAAATAGAATAAACATGTATTATTTATGATCTATACATTTATATTTTCTCGTATATTGATTTGCTATAGGTTTATTTATCAAACATTAATTAAATATTGTCATGTTTTTTAGGCCAGTCCAGTCACGTATACCCCTATCTCAAACATTTGTCCCATCTACATGACAGTAACGATTCTATACAGGTGTCCTTTTACCTAGTAGCTTGCTCCTGTCTCTTCGACACCAGGCTCTCAGTACTCTATCATAATTACATAAACATGTTCTCAGGCATGGTATAATTATTCTGTATAAGGGTCACCACTTTGTTCATCCTTAGCCAACAGCCAGCTGTACATGATCGCATTTGTTTGGAAACACATTTATGATTGTTTTTAAAACATTTCTGAATGTTTTCGAAACATATCAAGTCTAGAAGAAACCCCAGAGTGACCACTTTAGTATATAACACCCTTATTTCCCCCTACAAATCAGAGGAGAATTCCTTCCAAGCTGACAAGGGGTCTTGCATGCTGAACCTTCGACATGCAGCTGTCTGACATACCTTGTTGGTGTCATCCTCGAAGCCGAGATGGGGTCCTTCATTCTCAACCATCAGGTGAGGGGGATGGTTCTTCCCTAGGGTTTTTTTTTTGCTACACACATACATATATGCATATACATGCTACACATACAGATCTAGGCTAGGTACGTTTAGGCAAATTACTTAGGGTGCGCATTTTAGCTATATGCAAGTTCTTCTGTCTTTATCTGAAATGCTTATGTTCATCTTATTAGCACTATGGTAGAAATGTATCTACTATTTACTATATTGGTACTAACAATCTTTTGCGAATGCTCCTGTCTTCTTATTGTTGCAGCACATATGTTTTACACAAGGTTGTCGCTGGACTAATAAATACTTATTGAAACATCCTAAGCGCCTTCCTGTGTATTTTCTGAGAGAAAGCAAGCATGAATGTCTCAACAAAATGTACTGAACTGTTTTCCACGATCCCTTAGGAATCAGGGTTTTTATGTTCAGTGGTTGCCGGAAACTACCTACACCACTGTAAGATACAGGGGGGTCGTTGTGGCACTGTAGAGCTAGCAGGTCTAACGGCTGACATATCATGTTGGGGTGTCCGGAAGTCATTGGGAAACCAAGCCCTCAATTTAGGTCATCCAAAATATGCAGGTCCTGGAGATTCCTTAGGAACTATACAACATGGCACTGCCAACGTTGGTTTTGTTCTTATAGTAACAATGAAAATCTGAGTAGTTCAGTGGTGATTTCTCAGAAAGCCCTACTCACACTTTTTCAGAGACATCTGAAGTGAAAACGGAACCCCGTCTCAGCTGATCAGATATACTCTGTGAATTGGCTGAAGGTTTAACAAGGTTGTAAGGATAGAAGGTTCCCACATTTTGCTGAAAACCTAAAATTTCTAAAAACATTGGTTCTTCTTCATTTTAAAATGTCTGAGTCCATGAAGTAGTGATTCAGGGAATGGAGAAGTAGAGTTTGCTAACGCTCTCAACATCACAGAGAATTGTAGACATGCAATAACTGTAAAGCTGTTGGAAAATGGCATACCCACCACAGGAGGCTGTGTTAGCTTTGTGATTGAGGCACACGTGGTGTTTGGATCAGAGGTATTCTATTCTTGGGTTCAGTTCCCACCTGCTGATTCACAGGCCAAATTGTTCCACACATACATTGTAGTTCAAGCACTGGAAGAATACATTTTTTACGAAGACATTGAAGTCCAGTTAACTTACCAGCAACACAAAAAACTGGTTTAAAGGTGCCCTCACATTCACAACATTTATCATGACACTCGGTCCGCTCAGCATCGAAGGAGCGACTGGACCGGTCTCAGCGACATGTAATCCACATCTAGAGATAGATACACTATCAGTGGATGAAGTCAGTACAATATATAAAGACATAGGATGGCTATATAGACATATTGTCCAGTTTGTCATGCAAACATTAACAGACCAACCTGCAAGAGATGCTCCAGTCGGTCCACATCAGACCACACCTACCATTAACCCACAGACAATAACATCAGTAATAGGGTCAATTCCATCCAAACGGGAGCACATTCCAAATTTGATAGCACAAAAAATAGCACAGCTGAAAGCAGTATTTCCCCATATGAGTCCGCAGGAAAAACATACAATGCTAAACATTTGCGTGCCAAATGGGATGGTTCCCTCGACTGAGGATTTTACAACTTGGGGAACAATATTTGCTGCTTTATACATCAGAATACACTGTACCCCTTCCATAGCAGTTATTCCAGAAGTATTGAAACAAATACAGAATGAGTACGGGGCAGGACCTGCCCTGGACGTGCGGATGAAACTGATGGGTAATTTTGCCCAAGTCTCTGCAATCATGCGGAGCAACATAGAGGGGGAGGCAGCAGGGAAATAACACTTATAAATAAGGAACAAGAATTACCCAAAACATTTGAAGAGACCTGTGCTGCATTAGGGAAATATAATTTGGGAACCAAAGCAGAGAAGCTGCAAATGGCGAGTCGTCCTGACTAGGACAACTAGAAGCAAGCACCCACTTCTTCTAAAAAAATAAAAAATATTCTAAAAATAACAATTCAGAAAAGACATCACGATCAAGAGGGGTGAGTCTCCCCAATGGGATTCCTCTGGAAAGAGGTATAACCTTAGGAATCATGATAACATTAAGAAACCTGACAGGTATCAGGACACTGATAGACGTTCCTTTCAGGGTTCATCAAAAAGCTCAGAGAAGGATGGGCGATCAGAACAAAATCAAGAATTATGACCAAAGTCAAAAAGAGAAACACATTGCAATTCAGATAATATTATCAAACAGAAAGAGCAACCTAAAGCAAAACCTCAATTTAAAAAGAAGAAAGTAGATGACTTGAAAATTAGACATGGCCATGCTACTGAGGACTAACCCTGGGGGTAGTATGCGTAGTCGCGCTACGCGAAGCCACGCGAAGACTTTCTTACACTACACCAGCTTCGCGAGCGTGCGTAGTAGCTTACTGGACCCATTCGCGAGCCGTTTTTCTTGCTCGGGAGCACGGTGTGCGTGTTCGGGGCGCTGTCTGCGTGTTCGGGGGATTGTAGCGTGAGACCTTACCCATGTGGTGGGCTATGGGCGCGGCCTTATTTTTTTTTCAATTGTCCCGCCCGCTCGCGTCCCCTATTTCCTCTTCCGGGTCGCGTATAACGTGTTCACGTGGTGCACATCTTGTTCGGGAACATAACTACTTGTTCACGCTGACAAAGTGCATGTTCGCGTGAAATCGCGCGCGAACTTACCCACGTGGTCGCGATCGGCGTGGCCATCTTGTTTTTCACTCTATGCTATGGTTCTGGGCCTAGTTTTCTATCCACCTTTTATCTTTGCAATCTTTACCTATTTTCAGTTTTTCTTACTTTTTTTACTTATCATCTATCTCTCTCTGTCCCTAAAGGTTATATTTTGCATTTTATTTCTACTTTTCCACCTTTTTTTAACTTTTCTACTGTTTTATTTTACTTTTTTATTTAAGCTCCTACTTCTTCCCCCTAACTTTTTTTCCTTTTGTTCTAACTTTTCTTTTCCACCTCCACCTCCACCCCAGAACCATGGCAAAGGGAAGCAGCAGAACCGGCTCCTAGGGCAAGGCGACTGCGCCCGAGAGCGGCTGCCTTGTGGCAGAATGCGACCTGCAGGGGTGCAGGCCCGGAATCTTTTCGGGGAGGTGGCCGCCCTGGGTTTTTTCATCCGGCGCCACCTCCCCTTGACCTTGGCAGCAGGCAGGAGGCCAGGCTCCGGTTACCTCCCAGAGGAGCGTCACCGCCGGTGGGCAAAGGTGCGCCGGGCAGTCTACCGTCGCTCGGATATCCGGCGCACCCACCAGCAGCTGGCCCACCGGTGGGCAGACATTCTGGACAGGGACCAGGACCTGTTGGAGCTGCTAGGTGTCAAGGTCGTGGGGCTTGGTGAGTAGCTAGTAATATTAATAATTTAATATATAATACAGTAGTATAAGTATTGTGTATAATTCTTGGACGAATAAGCAACACGATTACTGGTGCGCTTAGTTGCATTGCAGATCAATTCTGTCTCAAAATCTTCTGTTATTGTATGACACAGGTGCTGCTCGCCACTTCTCTTACTGGTTTGTAACTTTGCACTAGCTTGGGCTGGTGATTATTGATGTTAGAGTTAGTTAATGCTATTGCTAGAGTCTAGTCCTTACATTGTCCTTTAGTGAAATAGTAGTGGATGGATAGTATTAGTTCATATGTTTTTAACGGTCTGCATGACGCCTCCTCTGTCACTGAATGCTTAGTTCTTTTTTATCCCACCCCTCCATAGAACCGGTTTGAAGTTTTGTTTACTGAGTGGTAGGCTTAGCAGCAATAGCATGGTCACGTCAGTCAGTAGCAGTTCATATGACGCAAGCAACCAACAATTCTGTGTATGCACAAATTTATGCATGTGTCCTCCATCTCATCTATGCATGTTTGCGGGCAAAAATAAAATGGAAATGCCGACTTACTGAACAATTGGCCCGTCTGGATTCTGGAATAGGTGGTGTAGGTCAGGTGGTACTGGCTTTGTTAGTATATTCAGCAGTCAGAATGTTTATGGACTATTTGATTAGTGTTCTATAAGTAGACGGTCTGTGAATCCTGCAAGCCAGTAGTCATTTATACTTGGAAGTCAATTTTTTTGGAATTGTTGTTTCCTAAAATGTTTGAGAGGATTTCTGAAGGATGTCTTTGTTTCACAGCACTTAATGTTTCTCTTTCTTTAATATTTCTTACATGATCAGCACCACCCAGGGGCAAGAAGACGGGGTCCGAGTTGGCAGGACAATAACGAGAGGAGCGCTCCTCTACCGAGGATCGTGCTGCTGACCCCAGTAAGTCCTACAGTGCTTATATTATTAACAATTATATTTCCCTAACTTTTTAACGCACCTTATTTTTTCCAACCTATTAAGCCTCCTTCCTAATTCAATGTTAGCAAAACCTTCTTTGGTCTTCAATTTGTTTTCCAAATTTTGGGTATCAAATGCCATCCCTGACTTTCAGTTCATTCAAACTGCCTCTGCCCTATGAATCTCTGTGCTACTACTATTGGACTGTGTGTAGCTAAGCTTGCCCTATTGGCCACTCTTTAGCTAAGGTATTCTTTTGAATAAAGCTGTGATAGAATAGCTGTACCCACTGGGTCCACTCCTGTCTTTTGCGTTGTCCTCTGTAATCTCTAGTCTTTGTCAATTCCCACCAACAAAATGCACAACCAGATGTTTGCCTACTAATTTTTGTTCGGTTAGTATACTACTACTACTGTTGTGGTTATTATTCTCTGCACATGCACATACAGAACTGTGCACAAGAAAATAGGATGTTGATGTTGGTGATAGGGAGGTTGGACCTTACTTACACATTACACCCTAGTCACAGAACTCAGTCAGAAGAACCCACAATCCAATGACCGTCTACCTACCTAAGTGTCTCAGTCATAGTCATTTGTCCCACTCCTGACCCCCACACGAAGATAGTTAGATATATATACCCAATGATTTTATTATACAACCCAGAACAGAAGAACACCCTTTCGCTCTCTCACTCGTTTCAGTCCACAACACCCCAGACACTCAAAATATACCACAGAGTCTATGTGCAAGTTCAAGAACGTTATATTTTTAATAACAAGCTTTGTATTGTTGTAACTTGTAAGTATTTCCATAAAAAACATCCTGCTCCACCATGCAAAATGAAGAAGATTAAATACTATACATTTTGTACATCTAGTGCACGATAGAGAAATGTGTGAATTGTGTATACTGGTTACACATGCATCTTTCGAAAGCTCTGCAAATCTCTTGTTCGTAGAAGGCAATCTTCTCATCTGCCTATGAGAAAAATGTTGCACGTTAGACAGTGAATACAACTATGCCAGTTTTTAGCAGTCATGGCAAAAAGTGCAACATTATAGATAAGCAAAAGGGACTAACAATACTGGTTTGTCAACCTCTTTAGTTGTATGCAACACTCATGTGGCCTCAAAGGTGTCTTTGTTACTGTGCAACAAGCTGCGAGGTAACATGGGGAAAGCAGTAGACCCGGATCTAAAATGGTTATATGGCTCAGGCTAACTTTCCAAAGACTAGAGTAGGAGTAGAGATTAGATGACCCTAGGGACCATCTAATAAATTAAAACTAAACTCTGTCTAATGTGACTGCTGTACAGTAGGACGCAATTTGGACTAGTTACAACGATTTATGTTGTACGTAACTGTTTTTTCGATCTTCCTTCCTGGTGAAAAAAGTACAACTGGTAAAATAGGGGGAGGTGTGCAGGCCTCTAAAAAGGTGTACTTGCTTTTATAGGTGCACAATCACTACCAACCACCAGTGCCGACGGGGCCAGCGGCGATGCCATTTTCTATCCAGAAGGGGACAGTGGCTGCGGCACCTGCAGGAGCATCAGTGGGGGAGGAAACTTCAGTGGTGGGCGATGGTAAGTTATATTCATTACTTATTTGCATTACTAGGTGGAAGGGAAACATTTCCCTAACTGTGCTATGTGACTTATTAAGAAAGTATGAATTTGAAGTTGTACTCCACAATATACCATGGTTGAAGAAGACACCCTTTGCAGCATTACCAGTGTGAGTTGAGTAAACAAGGCCTCTTCTGTCAGACTCCAACTCAGCTGTGAAAGTTATGGAGAAGACTAAAAGTCAGATCAGATGACCTTGAGGTATGTGTTGAACAAAAAGGGAAAGAAGTGAACTAGGGTGGAAGGAGGAAGGACTAAAGAGATGTAATAATACGACTACCATAGAAGGATAATTTGGAAGGTTCATGCACGTGGCTGATATGAATCCGATGCATGGGTTGTTGAAGGATGGGTAGAACTGGAAGGTAAAAGAAAATGCAGGCCTGGTTGGGCAAAACAATATGGGTGCATGGATATAGTGGATAGCAAGAATCATGAGCGGAGTTTGTGTCAATGAAACCCAAGGCAAGGAAGGAGTGGACGCATGGGTGGTTGCTGGTGAAAGTGAAACCGGCTAAGGCGATAATAAAGAATGATAGACATTTACTTTTAATGGGTGGATGCCCCCTAAATGTATTGTGTTCATCATAGGTGTAGACTGTCACTGGAAGCAGAGTCTTACTTTGAAAATATAAAAAGAGATACAAAAAAGACCGGAGTTCTTCTGTGTACTCAAGTCCACCCATAGTACTTGGGCAAGTATAATGCTGGAAAAAACTTCAACAAATGCTACAGGCAGGGGAACCAGGAGGATAGATTAGATAGATGCTAAAAGTTGACACCAATTGTATGTACTGCGCTTGGTAGTGCTACTATGCCACAATGTACTGTTGAATTAATTTTGAAGAGTTTCAGTTAAGTTGAGCTCCGGCTGTGCCCCAGTTTCGGTTTATCACTGGGCGGCCATTTCAGATTGTATTTACCTCCACCTGTGTCTCCTCCCAGACCCCGCCTCCCAGCTGACCCTCCCACACACTGTCGACTACACTCGCCCCGTCCTCTCCTATCCTGTGACCGTCTGGATTCCTTCCATTACGGTCGCTCCCCCTGCTCCCTGCTCTCACAACGGAAGCTTCTCCTCACTGCCTGCCTTGCCTGCCTGATCAGGGCCGGACTGGGAACCAAAACAGGCCCTGGCAAAGTGCTCAGCTGGCCCCCCTCCCCTCCACCCTGGGGGAGGGGGGGCCGGCCGCGCTCTTTGCCAGGGCCGGTTTTCGGCCGATTTTGTTACAGGGCCGTTTTTGCAGCTATGCTGTGCTGCAAAAACGGCCCTGTAACAAAAACGGCCCCCAGGGGCCCCAAACCGGCCCCCACCCGTGCGGCCCACCGGGCAATCACCGGGCGGCCATTTCAGATTGTATTTACCTCCACCCGTGTCTCCTCCCAGACCCCGCCTCCCAGCTGACCCTCCCACACACTGTCGACTACACTCTCCCCGTCCTCTCCTATCCTGTGACCGTCTGGATTCCTTCCATTACGGTCGCTCCCCCAGCTCCCTGCTCTCACAACGGAAGCTTCTCCTCGCTGCCTGCCTTGCCTGCCTGATACCTGCTGCCTGCCGCCCCGCTACAGCGCACTGCTTAGTGCTCAGCGCTTGGTATCGTTTTTAGCCCACTTTAATTTAATGCAATTTGTATACAGCCACGAACTGCATAGCGGCTGAGGTAATCTACTTTAGAAGCGTTTTTGTGTACTTTAGTGATATTGTATAGAAGTTGAGCTCCGGCTGTGCCCCAGTTTCGGTTTATCACCGGGCGGCCATTTCAGATTGTATTTACCTCCACCCATGTCTCCTCCCAGACCCCGCCTCCCAGCTGACCCTCCCACGCTCTGCCCCCTCCCAACTTCATTTATGCCCAATGTTCCAACGCACAGCGTCCACGCGCTGCGGCCGCGCCGAAGGTGCGCCAAAGGTAAGCCCGTCTATGCCCGTCCGCGCCTGGACCGCGCCCAGCGCCACACCCCCTGGCCCTCGTACCACCCACCCCACCCGCATTACTTATGACACCTCCACCCTCCTAGCCCTAAACCCCGGCCAACCCCCAACTGCGCCCAAGCTGCTCCCGGACACACCCATGGACCCTTCTCTTGCTACTACTGTAAGTACGACGGCACCAAGACCAACTCCCCATCCACGAACACCAAACTGAGCTCCGACACTAACCACCTTAAATGCATCCTGCTCAACACCCGCTCGGTCCACAAACACGCCATCGACCTTTGGAATCTACTAGACACCATCTCTCCGGACGTCGCCTTCCTAACAGAAACATGGATAAACGCCTCATCAGCCCCAGACATCACCATCGCCATCCCGGACGGCTACAAGATCATCCATAAGGACCGCATCAAGTAAACAGGAGGAGGCATCGCTATTGTTCACAAGAATTCCATCCGAATCTCAACCAGCTCAGACGTCAACCTCGCTAGCGCCAAACACCTTCACTTCCAGATCCACACCGACCCCAAGACCACACTCAGAGGCACCCTCCTCTACAGGCCACCAGGACCCCGAGCACAATTCAGTGAAGACATCACTGACTTTATCACCCCACACGCCCTCCCTTCCAAGGACTACATTCTATTGGGAGACCTCAATTATCACCTGAAAAAAAGTAACAACAGCAACACCACCGCCCTTCTTGAAAATCTTGCCAACCTCGAACTCAAACAACTTGTTAATACCCCCACTCACCTCGCAGGTCACACACTCGACCCTATCTTCACCTCCAGCAAACATATCTCCTTCAGTCACACCACAGCTCTCCAGTGGACGGACCACAGCTGTGTTCACTTTATCTACAAAAAGACCACAACCCACAACCATCCTCAACCTACTCTGCGAAGAAACTGGAACAAAATCACCCTCGACCAGATCTCCTCATCGCTTCTTCAAAACCTCCCTGCCCACTCATCGAACGCCAATCAAGCAGCCATTAACCTCACTCAATGGCTAACCAACAGCGCCGACATCCTAGCACCCCTGAAAAAACGTCTTATCAAACAAGGCAACAAAAACGCCCCCTGGTTCAACGATGATCTTAAGAAATCCAAGAAACTATGTCGCTCCCTTGAGAAGGCCTGGAAAAAAGACCCAAACACCAGCACCAGAGACGCCTTCAAAAACGCCACCCGCATACACCACCAACTGATCCGAACTGCCAAGAAAGCCGCTTTCAAAGACCAACTTGACAACAACGCCCACAACAGCAAAGAATTATTCAACATCGTCAAAGAATTCACCAACCCCACGGCCAACTCCAACGACATCACTCCCTCTCAAGACCTCTGCGACTCCCTAGCTTCATTCTTCCATGACAAAATCGCAGACATCCACAACAGCTTCGACAACCAACCCGGAGACCAACCCACCCTTCCTTCTGACACACCCTCACCCCCTTGAACATCCTTAATGACTGGAACCCAATCTCCACGGATGATTCCATCCGCCTGATGAACTCCATCCACTCAGGATCCCCCACAGACCCATGCCCTCACCACATCTTCAACAAAGCAGATTCCATCATCGCACCCCACCTCCGAGATGTCATCAACTGCTCCCTCACCTCCGCCACCTTCCCAGATAGCTGGAAACACGCCGAACTCCGCGCCCTTCTGAAAAAACCCACAGCTGACCCCACCGAACTCAAAAACTACCGCCCCATATCACTCCTTCCATTCCCGGCCAAAGTCATCGAGAAAGCTGTCAACAACCAGCTCGCCGCCTTCCTCGAAACCAACAAATCCCTCGACTCCTCACAGTCCGGCTTCCGAGCCAAACACAGCACTGAGACTGCACTCATCGCAGCAACAGACGACTCTTCTGGACAATGGAGACACAGTCGCCCTCATCCTCCTCGACCTCTCCGCAGCCTTCGACACAGTCTGTCATAGCACCCTGTTACAACGCCTCAGAAACATCGGTATCCAAGGAAAAGCACTGGAATGGATCACCTCGTTCCTTACCGGAAGAACTCAGAGAGTCCGCCTCCCACCATTCAAGTCAGAGGCCACTGAAGTCATTTGTGGCGTGCCACAAGGATCTTCACTCAGCCCCACCCTCTTCAACGTATACATGAGCCCCCTCGCGGCCATCGCACGCCAACACAACCTTAACATCATCTCCTACGCTGATGACACTCAACTGATCCTCTCACTCACCAAAGATCCTAACACCGCCAAAACCAACCTACATGAAGGAATGAAAGAAGTAGCCGAGTGGATGAAGCACAGCCGTCTGAAACTGAATTCAGACAAAACAGAAGTCCTTATCTTAGGTACCTCCCCCTCTGCCTGGGACGACTCTTGGTGGCCAGAGGCCCTTGGAAAAGCACCCATCCCGACGGACCACGCACGGAACCTGGGAGTCATCCTGGACTCCTCACTCTCGATGACTAGACAAGTCAACGCCGTTTCATCATCTTGCTTCAACATTCTTTGCATGCTCAAAAAAACATTTAGTTGGATCCCCACTGAAACCAGAAAAAAGGTCACCCACGCACTAGTTACAAGCCGCCTGGACTACGGAAACACCCTATACGCCGGTACCACCGCAAAACTTCAGAAAAAACTCCAACGCATCCAGAACGCATCAGCCAGACTCATTCTTGACATTCCGCGTAAAGATCACATCTCTGGTCACCTGAAAAACCTCCACTGGCTCCCCATCAATAAGAGGATAACATTCCGCCTTCTAACCCACGCACACAAAGCACTTTACGAACTTGGACCCGAATGCCTCAACACACGACTTTCCTTCTACACCCCCTCCCGCCAGCTACGCTCCTCCCACCAAGCCCTTGCTGCTGTACCTCGCATCAACAAATCCATCATGGGAGGAAGATCCTTCTCCTACCTGGCGGCTAAAACCTGGAACTCACTTCCCACTCACCTTCGCCTCACACAGAACCACCTAGCTTTCAGAAAGCAACTTAAAACCTGGATATTCGACAAGTAACTCCCCACCCTTCTCCAAGCGCCTTGAGACCCTCTGGGTATGTAGCGCGCTATATAAATCACTGAATTGAATTGAATTGAATTTAATTGAATTGAATTCTGTTTCTTTTTTTATAGATACTCATACTCCTTCCCAAAACCCATCACGGAAGGAGTTGGCAGCCAGGGCCCGGCAAAGGAAACTGCAGGCCATTGTGGAGGAGTACCGCCGGCTGGTGGCTGAGGCCGGGGAGGAGGAGGAAGAGACGGCGGCAGCAGCTGCTGCCTCTTCCAATGCGCCTGGCCCCAGCAAGGCCCCATCTGTAGGAGTACGGCGCCGCGGCCAGGCAGGCGCTCACGGCCAGCATTTATTATCTGCCACCCCCTCACAGCATGGATGCAAATGTAGGTGCCGTGCATTTCAGCAACAACATCTCCTCCGGGTGGCCAAGCTGGAGGACCAATTAGAGGAGCGAGTTAAGATAATAGTGGACAAATACCTCAAAGCCCGCCAATTGTAATGGACCCTGTTGATTTGTCCCTTTTTTAATACTTTTGTTGGTGCGTGGGAATTAGGTGTTGGGGTTATTTTTGTGGGACATTTGTTGGACTTGGACATTGGTTGGGGTTAGGGTGGGGATAGGGGTGGGATAAGACTAGGAGGATTTTTTTTACATGAATAAATGTTATTTATTTTCAACTTACACATATGATGTTGTTTTGTGGTGGGGTTACTGTTGTACGTCACAAGGTTTACTCTAGATGCAGGGCAGTGGCCAGTGTTTGATTGAAATACTTTAATATTTGACCACATGTGTAACATGCAAACAGATAGATGCGGTACCCCTCACTCAGTTATATTTGTCCTATTAGTACTACCAGCCTCTCCTCCATTATACCTCCCAGCAAACTTTTCTTCTTACCTGTGATTGATGATGATTAAGTTTGGCACCGCAAGGGCTGCATGGTTTCCCAAGACAACAGAGAATATGCCGTGGTTGTGTGATGGTAGTAGTAGACTAGACACTGGCACTAGCATTGGCAAACAAAAACAAAGAGACAGTCATTTGCCTGAGAGAGAATGTGGGAGAATTAGAAAAATACAGTACGTAAGACTGACAAAAAAATACAAACAATATTGCAACTGCTAAACGAACTCAAAGAAATCAATGGTGTCGGGGACTGCCAAGTACGAGAAGATAACTGTAGTTGTGTTGGAGTCAGTAAAACACAATCCAATTTGTAAACTTAAATGCCCTAAAATTAAATTCAAAAAATGCCTGCAATTATTTAGATTTATTCGTTGGGTCACTTTGGGAAATTAATTGCCTTGTACACTAGTGCATAAAGTGAGCTTGGGTGGGCAAGCAGAAGAAGGACCTTGCCCTGCCTCGTTGACATTTGATTTCATTAGTGTTGCTTTCACCACATCTGCCCCAGCAAGCCTGTGATCAATTGTTGGTGTAGATTTAATGTAGTAACATCACACCTCAATATAAAACCACACAGCCAGGGGGAAGAGGGTTAGGGTTTGATGAATGGATAGGAACGGGGGTTTGGGGAAAGGTTTGACAAAGAAAAACAGTATGCATTGAGACAACAAAAGCAAAACAATGAAGATGATGATTGATGATCCACTACTACCCTATAAATCTAAAGTTCAGAAAAACGAAATGCATGCATGATGAAGATAAGTTATAACTTGATGGTTAATAAAAAGTGGTACCTAACTACTACTACACAATTCAAAGGAAGTATTTCTTATATATGATATGAATATAACTTTTGCCTAGGCCTGTATGCCCTCTGAGAAACCGTAGTACCTGCTGTAGCGGGCTGAAAGCTAGCAAAGAAAAGTAAGCAATAGTTTAAGTGAACAATCAATTTCCAAACACAAGTGTAAAATAAATGAAGAGGAAAAAGGATTCCCAAAAAATTACGAAAATGATACTAAAGTTAATGTATTATCCAGGTCCAAATGTGTAGTTGTATCTCGTCATTCATCTTTGTCCTCCCTTCCATGGACACTGTGACTGAATATCATTCTGGCTGGATAATGAGGAGGATTGGTGAAAGGCCGGCCTGTAAGTGTTGAGGAAAAAAGAAATGGGGTATTCTAAAATAAGTTAACTTATTATTTAAAAAAAAACAATTATGGTGTAGTGCTAAAAAGAAAAGACAGTCACAAGACTCGTGAGCGAGAAGATTTTCAGACTGAGGCGGCTTGGATACATTGATTAACTCTACTCTTCTAGTTGCACAGCAGTCATCGAAAAGAACAACAAGATAGGAGCCAGCACAGAACAATTACAGGACCACACCACAAGACCATTGTCAGTCAGTCATACCACTATTCTATTCCACCACTGCACACACATGTAGCCTAGGAGGTCTGCTGTGGTTCTTGTTGATTGGTTGTGTTTACCTTGTATTCCACTTCCTGAACGTATTCCATCAATCATCACAGATCAAACTGACTGACAGCGTGTAAAGATGGTATGGTGGTCATCATCATCCGGTGTGGCATGTGTACGTGTTGTCCAACAGACCACCAACAGCAACTCAGTCTGTAGTGAGTGACTACAATTAAGTCCAGACTGCACCTGCAGTAGTAGGAGTACAATTGCATACATATTATTAAACAACATGGAAACTTTGACCATCACTTGAGACACAAGTACTTTGTTATATTATATTAAACTACTAGTATTCTTCTACTTCATGCATATTTGCTCTGAGTCAGCAAGCATCCAATGCAATGTATCACATCATTCATTTGATATACCTGTCTTTCTCTTCTTTGTGACTGTCAGATCACAGATGCAGCAGAGCCTTCTGAAAGTGATGACAAGTTTACTTTAATTTTGGAGCCCTGCTCAAGTTCTGACATTGAAGAGTTGTGTATGCCAGAGCAGACAGAGGTGGTAGCCTTAAGACAGTGATTCGTTTCAGATTGGAAACAAAACAGAAGATGGCTATAATCACGTACGTTTTACTTGTTATGGAGGGACTGTTAGACGCTAAGTTATTGTACTATTCTCCATCTCCATCCAATGTATAGCAAGAGGGAAATGTATTTAGGGTGAGTCAGGAAGATGGAGCAGGACTGTGAGGAGTGGAGTGCACAGTTAAATGCACAGATGTGCAACTCCAATAGGTAATTAAAAAAGTAAAAGAAAGGATGGTGTTGGTTTTGAAGTTTGAACCAGAAAGACAGATACACACACATAAAGGAAGGGAGAATGTAACAATTTAAAAGCCTACTTGTCAGGAAAGAGGAGCTCGTCCTCAAACCCTGGTGGTTCTTCTGACAGAAGTAGGTCATGTAACCCAGTAGTTATGTCTTCCGACTCGCTCTCCACTTCCAGCTGTGATTCGCATATTTTGTAGGCTGGTGGTATGAAGTGCTGATTCATTTTGATCATGGTTAACCTCTCCACGCTTTTGGGCGAGACACTGGTAATTTTCACAGTTACAATGGCACCAGCAGCACTGAAAACACGCTCAGAAGAGACACTTGCAACAGGGCAAGCCAGATACTTTATCGCCAGCCTGCTGAGCACTGGCCAGTCGCTTCTTTTCCTATACCAATACACCAATGGGCTTTGCTCCATGAACACCTCTGTTGTATCATCCAGATAGGCCTGGACCATCCGCTCAATGTTCAGTGGTGCTCCGGTTTGTTTGTCCTCTTTTTGCTTTGTGACAGCAACAGACTAACCCATCCCTTTCTGTAGAAACCAAGCAGCTATTTGTTTGGTTGTGTCTGATGAATCAGATCCTGTTGGTGCTGTTGTTGTTATTGGTAGTGTTGGTGACTGCTGGGAAGCAAACGCACTATTCTCATGCTGTGAAGAGGAACTTGACTCTGTAGGATGCTCAGTAGTACTTGCACTGTCCTGGGCTGCCACTGGCAGGCCTCTAATTGAGAGCCGTTCCTTTTCTAAATCAGTGGCTTCCTCAGCTATTACAGTTTTGTACTTGGCAACATCCCCTTCTGAAAAAGGAATTACTGCAATACTGTTCACAAATAATTTGTTCCATAGATCCAAAATTGTGGCAGTAATGTAATGTTGATGTGACACAATCTTATTTTGAATCCTTGTATTCTCAGATAAGCGGCCGGCTAAGGCCTTCGCCATATAACATGCTTCTAGTTTTCCTTCAACACCTTCGTATGTTTCAGACACCTCCTTCAGCTCTTGCTCTAGCATGTACAACAATGGGATAGCTTGGCCCATAGTACAGTCCTCCCTGCTGACTGCACGTGTGAAGACCTCAAAAGGAAGTAGCATCTCTGTCAGGCATTTAATGAGGTCCCATTGCCACATCTCAACGGTCATGACATTAACAGTAGGATCCCCTGATCTTCTTGTCATGACATAAGCATTAAGTGGTATGTACTGCTCAAACAGCCGATCAAGCATGTAATAAGTAGAGTTCCAACGTGTTGGGACCTCCTGGATGAGTGCTTTGACTGGCATTTTATAGTCACATTGAATGACCCGTAGCTGCTTCCGGGCTTTAAAAGAATGGTTGAAATGCGTGCAGATTCTTCTGCAAATGGTCAGTAAGTTGCTGACTTTGCTTTCATTTTTCAGAATGTCCTGAACAACAATGTTAATGCAGTGTGCCAAACACGGGACCCTGAAATAGCGAACATCTTCCATGGCCTTAACTACATTAGGGCCATTGTTGGCGGCAACAAACCAATGTTAAGGCCTCTTGGTCGCAGCCATACAAAGACCTTGCTGTTAAACTCAGCCAAAATGTTTGCAGCAGTATGCGATTTTTCCATAGCAAATCTGGCTACCGTTGCATGTCTGTGAGTATCTTTAAAAATCTCAGCAGTGTCAATGCCTGGAGATACCTTGTCTCTAACACCTAAAAAAGAGATCCAGTGTGCAGTGATGCACATGTAATCAGTGACTTGGCAACTGGTCCACATGTCTGTTGTCAGGTGGATACTATGAACAGCACTCTGCTGCAAGGCTTTTCCAAGCAATTCCAGCACGTCGTGGTGTAGTGCTGGAACAGCAACTCTGGCAAAATAGTAGCGGGTGGGAACATTCCATTTTGGGCAGAGGGTTGTCACAAATTCCAGGAAACCCACCCCTTCAACAAAAGAAAAAGGGAGAAGGTCCAGTGCTAACATTTTAGCAAGCTTAGCATTGTACAAACGTGCTATTGGGTGGTTGCACTCATACTTTCCCTCCAGCCTAAACATGCTAAGAATGGTACAATGCTTGGTATTTCCTTCAGTTATGCTCAATGCAGTACTTCGCGTCGCAGACTTCGCACCCGTACTCCTTGGTTTCTCTGGGTTACTTTTACTCTGGTACCACTAAGATGTTGCTGATGCGGAGGATGTGGGCTCTACCACTGCAGTGCTGGGGACAGGGGAACTTTGTGTACCACTACCAGATAGAATGTCTCCCTCTTCTTCCTGTTCGACCGTGAGTGGACCTTTTATTACTTCCCCACCAACATTAATGGTTCCTGCTTTCATGCTACATAGGTGGTCCTCCCACTGGATTGGGTGGTGTTTTTTCAAATGGGTCATTTGGCCTCCGGTACCTCCTGTAATCTATAGAGCCGACTTCCTACTCGGGTTCCGTCACTGCAGACCATCTGCGGTGACGGCACCCGAGTAGGAAGTCGGCTGTATAGATTACAGGACTGTACTTTGGACTGAGAGGATTGACGGTTGTTTTTAGGCAAATCGAATTCAATTTATGTTTACTTCCCTTGACCCAAATTAGGATTCACTGTGGCCTTTGGGATACATTTCCTGTCTTTTGACCTCTCCGCTGAGTGATATTTAAGATTTTCATTATTGGAACATTGGAACACACCATTAATTGGTGGTTACCTTCATTGTTGGGGTGTTGCTGCTCTGCAGTTTAGGTCCCTCCCCTCCCCTACCTTTTTTCCGTCCTGAGGAAGACACGCAGCTGAGGTGTTGATCCTCCCTCTACAGCGCTAGGGTCGAAACGTCGACGACTCCCCCCCTTTCTTGATGCCTGCACCCCGTCTCCCCCCTTCTTTTGAAAGATCATAAATAAACCATATGATTGATTTTTATGGGGCAGGATCAACGCTAAGCGAATTGAGCCTTAGTCTTTGTCATAACCATTGGATTTACCTTTTTACTCTTTTTTATTCATTTTTCCCTCTTTCACTTGAGCACTCACACTTTGCACTTTCTACTGCTCCTGGCAGAACTCTCCCGAACTTTGGGATTTATTGAACTATATATATATGAATATGGATTAAATTGTGAATTTATATTACCATACTGAAATCCGTTTTGGGTACTTTTTTGACAAAACCGTAAATGCATTTGGCTTGTTGTTTTTCTTCCTTTTTTCTTTCGGGATTAAGTCCTAAAATGAACATTCAGATGTTAAAATGAATATTGCATCTACATGTGTTAGATAAATTGTGTCTAGGACCACCTTGTTTTCTATATCATGCTTAGTCGTAAGCATATCGGATGCAGTGGTTACGTGACTCCTGGGAAATTTTTAAATGTTCAAAAAATTATATATTTATATATATATATATATATATATATATATATATATATAGGGGAGCATTGAACTGTGGATTTGCCTCACCTCTCAGCAAGTTTGATGTCTGCGTCTGCCACCGACTGCCACTCCAGAAAGTGTCACCCCATGCGAGCATCCCCAATCCCGCGATGCACCAAACCGAGGCATTTTGGTCAGGTAGTCCTTCCACGTAGGACTGCTAGGGAGTGCCTAATTTCATCAGGGGGCGGAGCAAGGCACATATATCAGCATGGAGGCAGGACCCCCAAAGCCGCAGCACTTACAGTTGTAGAGGGGCGCTGAAGAAGGCCGAAACGCCGAAATGCTTTCGCCCGGGACATTTCCTCAATAAAGTGCTCTCTTGTATCTTCCCTGTGGTCACTGCTCTTTCCTTTCGGAGGAGGTGAAGGTGATATATATATATATATATATATATATATATATATATATATATATATATATATATATATAACCTACTGGCGGTCACCTGAATATTCCCTCAAATCTGCCTCGTCGAGCTCCGGTCCTTCCCTGAAAGTTTGGGGGGGATTCGTCAAGAGGGGGCCGAGATAAAAGGGGGGTCCCAAAACATGTTTTCCCCATGTTAATTTCCATAGGGCGGTCAAACTCACTTTTAGCCCGAACGGCTGAATGGATTTGCACCAAACTTGGCAAAATTGTAGGGACTGGTAGCCCGATGTGCCTTTGCTATGTCTCAAGACATGTGCTCCAGTGGTTTTTGAGTAATTTAGGTTCTAAAAAATATATATATCTATGGCAGCGCCCCGGTACGCGCTCCGTGGAGCGCACCGGGCACGCCACGCGACTTGCGCATGGAAAGCTGATTGGCTCTCGGGTGTCTGTAAACATTCGAAACAGTCCGGAGCGGCCGCCATCTTGTGTCTCGGTAAAATCGAGACACAAGAGGTGGCAAAAACAAAGGGGGAAATGACCATAAGGGGGCAGAGTAGACCCCTCTGACCCCCTAGGTTTGATGTGGGGGCCATAAAAGGGCCCCGCGGGGCAAAAAACAAATTTTCTTTTTTGATGTGCGTGGGGGGAGCGCCCGGGACGCGCACCGGCGAGTGCACCGGGGAGCGTACCATGGGGAACAAAGAATGACAGATCTTTAAAAAAAAATTGCATTTTTTTAGAAATTGGAGGTAGTTCTAAAAAGAACTGTTTTTTTCATTCTTTTTTTGTTTTATATCTTTTTATTGGTTTTTTAACTTTTTTTTCTTTTTTGGCTTTTCTGAACATTTTTTGTTTTTTTGTATTTTTTAAGGGGAGAAACAAAAAACAGGGAATTCTAAAGGGCTCAACAGGAGCAAAAAAAAAAGCGGAACAAATTAATGTTTCCTTGGGCACTTGTGGTTATCCCAAGCACGATTAATAAGTGTGATGCATTGCTCTCCATAGCATATTGTTTGTCCACAAAAAATACAAACAATTTTAAAATTGGAAAATTTGGTTTGTATGGTGGAGCATATCTCCCTAACTTCTGGTCCCGATGGGGTGGAAACATTAGTTTGGGAGGTGCTGGCAGAAGATTGGACAGGGTTTCTGGCCAGTTCCCTGACCTCTGCCCTAGCATAGTTATTTGGATGCTTTCTAAGCATATGTCTGATCATCGTGTGGTTGACGAAGGAGTATTTTTTGTTGGGATTCCCCCTTGACAGTTCCTGATGACAGATTAAGCAGGTTGCCTTAGGTGCATTGACTTTTTTTTTGTCGTTGGGGATTGAAAAAAATTGCCAGATGATGTGCTCTTCTTTTGGTTTGTAGGTAATATTGTCCTCTGGGACGAATCTCCTCTCCTCCTCCTCATCCTCCTCCTGTTCTTGATCTCCACCACTGTGAACTTGTGGAGGTCCTTGTGGTGGTGGTGGTGGTCCAGAAGATCCAGTAGCTGCAGCTAATGTAGCCATTTTCGACTGATATAACGGCAGGTCTACCTCTCTCAAAGCACAGAGGTAGAATAAGGAAAAAAAGTGGGGGCTTTCATCATTTGGAAAAAAAAAAGATCCTGAACCAATGAAAAGTGTTATTTTCAGGTCACATGACCAGGAGTTTCATCATTATGAAACCAAAACTGTTATGAACCAAGGGGCGCGTCGCGTAAGCGCGTTGAATGCTTCCGGGGGCGTTTACGCCATGCGTATCACGCGGACACGGCTACGCGATACGTCACGATCATGTTTTCGTTTGCGACATTGACGCTAAGGGGACGCTTCCCGGTTCATGCACCGGGGCGCTTCAAAATACTACGCTTTCCGAGGCGCTCACCGGGGTGCGCACCGGGAGCGCTCCAGTGCAAAAAAAAACCAAAAAAACAATATACAAAAAAAAAAATTGGAAAAATTGTAGGGACTGGTAGCCCGATGTGCCTTTGCTATGTCTCAAGATATATGCTCCAGTGGTTTTTAAGAAAATTAACTTTGAAAAAATATATATTGGGCTACATTGGGCTATATATATGTTAGAGCCCAAATGTAGCCCAAATGTAGCCCAATGTAGCCCAATGTAGCCCAAAGATGGCCTCCAGAGACAAAAAAATACAAATGTAGCCCAAATATCAGCCAGATGTAGCGCAACTATAGCCCAATGACAGAATGTACCAGAGTGTTCTAAAGAACAACTACAGCGCTAACAGTCTTATTTATAAAGTGAGACTTATAGTTAGGAATTAGCATTAAAAAAAACTTTGAAATTCACTGAAAAAAACATAGGTTTCACACTAGTTATAGTTAGGATTTAGCATTTAAAAAACCTAAGAAATTCACTTATATAGTTATAGTTAACTTGAAATTTTACTGTCATAAAACCATTGAAATTCCACGTTATAGTTAGTTGGACTCACTATAACTTGCGCGTGCAATGCACTGCTGATGATGTCACAAATTACATCACTCATGACATGGTCAGTGACATCACTCATGACATCACTGATGACACCATCCTTGTGACAGAGTGACAGACCTCCTTTCAGTGTAATGTAACCCTTGAAACACATATTCAAAAATAGAAACTAACATTTTCAAAAAAATGGGATACCCATACCAGTTACAACAACCAATTCAGAAATTACACCATCTATATACACATCCACTCATTCACCAACAGTTCTATATAGTCACTCATACATATACTCACTCATCATATGTAGTGATACACCTATACATCCTGTTACAGACCGACAGTCATCCAAAAGTTACTCACACATGCAAATAAACTATTGAATATCCATTTATTTGCATATACAACTATACACAAACTACTACCTTACTTCTAAGGAAACTTACACATACTTACTCACTTAAACAATCACTTATAGAAACACATACTTATTTAAAAAGGAACTCTTACAATCTCTCACTCTCTCATATACTCACTTATATACATCAATACTCACATATACGAGATTAAAACATATCTTGTTACTGATAAAGACACTAGTGAGACAGCCATTCACTCACTAACACACACATATACACACTCATCCACCCATACAGTCCTCCACATATGCTGTCTTCAAAACACATACAAACAGTGAGTCAGTCATTGATGCATCTATGTGCTAAGTAATACCCCCACCAAACCACACAGACACTCATACTGATACTAAAAAAACATCTAATACCCATATACACACACATGTAGCTACTCACCAACCCATGCAGCCACTTATACACAAAGTGAAACACTGATACTGGAAAGGGGCGACCAATCGGTCCCCCCGAACGTATGGTGGAGTACCCCGATCCCCCCGGGAAGCCATTTTGGGCGGGAGGCGCGTCTCGGCTAGTATGCCCGAAGCGGCGTAGCCGGGGCGCGCTTTTTCCCGCCCAGAAGTGGGTTGTCCTAGACACCGAAGCCATCCGCCACGCCCAGGGAGGCGGAAGGGGGCGGGTTCACGCCCGCCCCGAGAAGAATAAAAGGAGCCACAAGCCAAGAAAGCATCCTCTTCTTCCTGTGCTCTGAAGCTGCACCTCCTCGCTGCACGTGAGCTCGAGACGGAACGAAGAGCCATTTTTGAAATTTGTAATTTCTCTCTTTTCTCTTCTAGCGCTGCAAATCATGCCGGGCAAGAGAGTCGCGAAGAAGGTCAGCACCGACCAGATGCTCCGGATGTTGGTGAAGGACATGGCGGAGATGAAAAGGAAAATGGCGGCCAGGGACGGTGCGGGAAGGCCAAAAAGACCCAACCCGACGGAGGCCCCGGCCGGCAGAAGGAAGAGGGCCAGGAATGGGTCAAACAAGGACGAGGTCCCGGTTCCGGAGGCTCCCCCGATGAGCCCTCCTAGACCGGCGGAGATTCCCGCGCCGGCTCCTGCCGAGGGTCAGCAGATCCCCGTTGTGGTTACCCCAGTGGACGGAGGGGACATGCCCCCGGAGTTGGCCGCCCAGTTGGCGGCATGGCTGGGTAATAGCAGCGGGCATCCCGCGGCCCCGGGGGACACGGCTGAGGAAGCCAAGCAATTAATGAGGCAGTTGCGGCAGTCTCGGGAGGCCGCGACACCTACTTGTCCGTTTATTTCCCCGCAGGCCCCAGTAGAGCAGCTCACAGCGGGCACGAGTTCGGCGGTAGCAGCGGTTACATCTTCTAGCTCAGGTAAGCAGCTAATGCCGATTGCGGGGAAGGGGTCGGTGCCCTCGAGGAGGGAGAGATTGGCTCAACATATCCCGATGGAGGTCAAAGAGCGGATATGGGCTGAGAAATATGTAAACATGTTCTCCTTGCTAACCGACCATTATGAGATCGAGCATGTGAAAGTTCAGAAGGAACTCATGCATCTGAGTGTTTGGCGCGCAAAAATGGCCGCCTTTAGAGTCAATGAGACGATAGGTAACTGGGGTAGGGCTTTTGGCATATTTACTTCAATTATGGGGGAACGGAGACCCGATTTATTGACCGAGTTA
Organism: Lissotriton vulgaris; assembly: GCF_964263255.1. Lineage (NCBI taxonomy): Eukaryota > Metazoa > Chordata > Amphibia > Caudata > Salamandridae > Lissotriton > Lissotriton vulgaris. The sequence goes on along the minus strand of NC_141693.1, from coordinate 506,411,915 downwards.
CCTGTGTACCAATCACGTATTATGGAATATTCGCAGACATATAGCGGCAACGTGTGGTTTTGTTATGATAATATTTTTCGTAAAGCCAAAAAGTTCGATGCATCTATGACGTGGGATTGTTATGACTCCATTTCTTGGCAAAAGATGGAACAATCAGGCATGTTGAAGGCGCCACTGGTGGGGGAGGGCGGGGGTGAACTTTCCCGCCAACCAGCCGGGGCGCCCTTTCGGACGGGAGCAAGTAACGAGCATCACCCAAAGCCGAGTGGCAATACAGGTAAAAAAGGGGTATGCTGGAACTTTAACAAGGGAAAATGTACGAGGCCCCACGGGTCATGCAAGTTTAGACATGAATGTGGGGGGTGTGGACAATCTTCGCATCCCGAGACCATGTGCAGAGCCAAAACGGGTGATAGCGGCAGTAAGGGAAGCGCCAAACAGGTCTGACATAGTCCGAGGGGCGGCTTTACCTACACCGGTTGATACCATGGCAATGATTCCTTGGCTCAGCGAATACCCTGATCATGTCTCTGCTGGGGTGCTGCGAGATGGTTTTTCTTACGGTTTCCGCATCCCGGTGGGGAATTTTCAGGGGAAAGCACAGTGTAGGAACCAACTCTCGGTCCTACATAATACGGCAGTGGTGCAAGCAAAGATTGGGAAAGAGGTAGCCCGGGGTCAGGTGCCAGGACCATTCAACACGCCACCAGTTCCTAACTTCATTTGTTCACCTTTGGGAGTGGTCCCCAAGAAGGACCGGGGTGAGTTCAGACTGATACATAATTTGTCAGCCCCGAGGGATTTGTCAGTTAATGATGCAATAGACCCAGGGCTGTGTTCGGTGAGGTACGCATCCTTCGATGATGCAGTCGCCATGTTGAATCGCCTGGGGCCCGGAGCGCTGATGGCCAAGTCTGACATCGAGTCCGCTTTCCGGTTGCTCCCAGTACACCCGGACGATCAGCGCCTCCTGGGCTTTATGTTGCAGGGGCGCTATTACATGGATAAATGTATGCCAATGGGCTGTTCCATATCGTGTGCTTATTTTGAAAAATTCAGTTGTTTTCTGCAATGGGCATTCACAAGGATTACGGGGTTTCAGCATGTCATGCATTATCTGGACGATTTTCTGTTTTTGGGGGCAGCCGGGGACACAGAATGTGCACAGGCTCTAGATGAATTTTGTGATTTGATGAGACAGTTTGGTGTGCCATTGGCACCAGGTAAGACTGTGGGGCCCTCCACTTCGCTCGAGTTTCTTGGAATAGAGCTCGATTCCGAAGAAGGCTGCTTCCGCTTGCCAAAGGAAAGAGTGCGGAAATTCAGGGCTTCCCTCGAAGCATGTATTGGAGAAACTAAGGTGAACTTGCATCAATTACAGCAGACTGTGGGACAGTTGAATTTTGCACTTAGAGTGATGCCAATGGCCTGCCCCTTTTCCCGTTCGATTGCACAAGCCATGGTCGGTCTTAAAGAGGGGCATCACCGCACGAGGCTCTTGGCCGAGATTCGCCAGGACATGCGCATTTGGTTGGCATTCCTGGCGGACTTCAATGGTCGGGTTGTCTGGACGAAGCCGGCGGTGTCCTCCGGAGAATTGGGGCTGTGGACAGATTCGGCGGGGAGTATAGGCTTTGGCGCCATCTTTGGCAGTCACTGGTCGGCTCAAAGGTGGCCGTCATGGTGGCACGAGTGTGGGCTTACAAGTAACATTGCCTTTCTTGAACTGTTCCCTATTCTGGTGGCTTTGAAGACATGGCCTGAGGGGTTTAGGGATCACTCTGTGGTGTTCTGGTCTGATAACATGACCGTTGTTGAGTGTATCAATAGTCAGGCAGCACGATGCAAGTGGATCCTGAGATTGCTCAAGGAAATTGTTTTACATTGTATGCAATTGAACGTGCTCTTTAGAGCGAGGCATGTGCCAGGGGTACTGAATCAGGCTGCTGATGCGCTTTCTCGTTTCCGTATGCAGGCCTTCTGGGGTTTTCTGCCCACAGCGGACCCGGTGGCGGCACCATTTCCTGAAGCTCTCTGGTCTCTCGGTGCCCCGAACTACAAAACCTTGTGGGAGAGAGTTTAGCACCTAGGACAAGGAAGGCATATGAAGGGGCGTTCCGTTCCTATTTGTCCTTTTTGGGTTCAGCTAGGGGAGAGCTTTGGGGTCAGGAAGAACTGGTCATAAAGTTTTTACTGTCTCTACGCAGGGCAGGAAAATCGGTGGCCACGGCCCAGAGGCATCGGGCTGCCATTTCCTTCATGGCGCGGGCTCATGGTATCCAGGACCCTACAGCGTCTTTTGTGGTACAGAAAGCGCTGCGTGGGTGGCAACGCCTTGAGGGTTGCAGAGTAGATGAAAGGCACCCGATAGGTCTGGATAGGTTGGCCCTATTATTGTCCGTACTCCCTGCTATTTGTTCATCCCAGGCGGAAACAGTGCTATTCCGGGCCGCTTTTGCATTAGCATTTCATGGGGCAATGCGGGTAAGCGAACTGGTGGCAAAGAATAAGCAGGATACGGGGGGTGGACTGTGCCGAGAGCACATTCAGGTAAAGGGGGAGACGATGATTGTCTCGTTTGTCAGGTCCAAGACTGATCAGGGCGCGATCGGGGACAGTGTAGTAGTCCAGCGGATCCCCGGATCTTCCATGTGCCCGGTTGCATGCGTCGAGGAATATTTGGCGCAGAGGGCGGCATCATGGGGAGGGACCTTGCTGAGGCATGCAGATGCCACCCCACTGACGAAGTTTCAGTTCCAGCGGGTGCTTGCAATGGCAATCTCTGCCGCGGGCCTGAACCCGGCCGAGTTTGGGACTCATTCCTTCCGGATAGGGGCTGCGACAGAGGCTACAGCCAGGGGTCTGAGTGTTGATAAAGTGAAACAGTTGGGGCGTTGGTCCTCGAATTGTTACAAAAGGTATGTGCGGTTGCACATGTTGTGAAGCTGATATCATGTACTCACGCTTCTTGTTTTTGTTTGGTTAGTTTCGCAAACCTACGAGGCGGGGCGGACTGTGCAGTCGGCCCGACACCTGGGACCCAGCGGTCAGAGATCACCGGCTGAGGAAAGAGTGGTGTGGGTCGTAGGCCACTCATACGTGAGGCGTGCCGGGGACGTATTCAAAGCAGGTGACACGATTCACACAGCTGGGGAATACGGGTACAGGGTGACCTTCTACGGAAGGGGCGGGCTCTGTATTGACCAGTTTCAATCTTTTCTTGAGGGTTTGTTAGGGCGGACAAGGTCACCGCCAGCTATAATCATAGTACATCTTGGGGGCAATGATTTGGTGACCACTGGTAGACGACTACTTCTCGAGGCGATACTATCCACAGTAAGTTGGTTGGCGAGGAGAGTTCCAGGGTGCACTATTGCAGGGTCCCATATGATTCCACGGAAGGTGTGGCGGGGGGCTAATTCAGTGTCTGCTATTAATCATTCAGTGAAAAAGATTAATAACAAGCTTGGTAGACTGTTCCGTACCAATACTTTGCATTCGATTCCTCATGGTTGTATCAGGGGGGACAATATGTATCTAGGCGACCTCGTAGCATGGTTGAGGAGTTTGCAGCATGACCTTTAGGTAGGAGTTTTTTGGGGGGTCCGGATAGCCGGTCAACTATCCGGCCTGTGGCGGTAAGGTCATGATCGGTGAGCACTCATTGGAATATCCCTAGGGGGGGGCGTCACCCATTACGGATGGGAGCGCCCGGGGGGAGGTGGCCATTGGCCCCTCAACGGGGAGGCGGTCCCTTCTAAGGACGGGACGCCTAAAGGAAAGGGAAGGCGGTCAAGGCCCCTCCCTGGATAGGAGGGGCTACGGGCCCCTCCTGGGAATTTCCCGGGGCCAGGACATCTGCGACGGCAGATGTGGTAAGTTGTGTAGGGTGGGGAGGGGGGTCTACGCTACCTTCTAGTCACCTCACACGAGTCCTCGGACGACCACGTACATGGCGTCGAGTTAACAGGGGCCCCCGTCAAGACAAGGGAAATTGGTATGGCACACGAGGTGAAGTCCTCTGTGCGACCGCCCCTCACAAGTGAGGGGGGAGTTCTGGTTTAGGGATCTGACACCGGTTACGACCTTGCCGTTGGCCCTTAACGTTAGGATGTACAATTTCAATTTGAAATGCAATGTTGTAAGGATGTTAGTATCGGCTAGGAGAACCTTTGTATTAGATATATGTTAAGGTTAGCCAAACATCGTAATGTTGATATGAAATTGTACATGATATGAAACTGTTTATTTTAATGTTTTGATTTTGTTTCATATTTTAATAAATACGGCCGGGAAGGGTAACTCCCTTCCCGCCTTCCAAAAGTTCAAGAACTGTTTCCGGTTTCCCAATTCTTGGGGATTGTGTTGAGAGGGGGTGGCGGGTATCTCAGCCACATGGAAAGGGGCGACCAATCGGTCCCCCCGAACGTATGGTGGAGTACCCCGATCCCCCCGGGAAGCCATTTTGGGCGGGAGGCGCGTCTCGGCTGGTATGCCCGAAGCGGCGTAGCCGGGGCGCGCTTTTTCCCGCCCAGAAGTGGGTTGTCCTAGACACCGAAGCCATCCGCCACGCCCAGGGAGGCGGAAGGGGGCGGGTTCACGCCCGCCCCGAGAAGAATAAAAGGAGCCACAAGCCAAGAAAGCATCCTCTTCTTCCTGTGCTCTGAAGCTGCACCTCCTCGCTGCACGTGAGCTCGAGACGGAACGAAGAGCCATTTTTGAACCCACCCACCATCCCCTGAAGACAGCAAGTTGTTTGGGTGTAAAATTCGTTTTTATAATTGGTTTTCTTGCAGGTTGTTTTGAATAAAGTTTGATTCGATTGCAATAAAGTGGATAATTTTGTATGTATACTTGATTAAAGATATTCATCGGAGTGTTTTTAAGTTCTAGATATTTTAGGTTGAGATGTGATCCGTTTTAATTAGGTATGTCTCTTGTTTTTAGTCATTTCTCTTGTCGTATTTATTGTCGGGCGGTAAGGTCATGATCGGTGAGCAGTCATTGGAAGATCCCTAGGGGGGGCGTCACCCATTACGGATGGGAGCGCCCGGGGGGAGGTGGCCATTGGCCCCTCAACGGGGAGGCGGTCCCTTCTAAGGACGGGACGCCTAAAGGAAAGGGAAGGCGGTCAAGGCCCCTCCCTGGATAGGAGGGGCTACGGGCCCCTCCTGGGAATTTCCCGGGGCCAGGACATCTGCGACGGCAGATGTGGTAAGTTGTGTAGGGTGGAGAGGGGGGTCTACGCTACCTTCTAGACACCTCACACGAGTCCTCGGACGACCACGTACATGGCGTCGAGTTAACAGGGACCCCCGTCAAGACAAGGGAAATTGGTATGGCACACAAGGTGAAGTCCTCTGTGCGACCGCCCCTCACAAGTGAGGGGGGAGTTCTGGTTTAGGGATCTGACACCGGTTACGACCTTGCCGTTGGCCCTTAACGTTAGGATGTACAATTTCAATTTGAAATGCAATGTTGTAAGGATGTTAGTATCGGCTAGGAGAACCTTTGTATTAGATATATGTTAAGGTTAGCCAAACATCGTAATGTTGATATGAAATTGTACATGATATGAAACTGTTTATTTTAATGTTTTGATTTTGTTTCATATTTTAATAAATACGGCCGGGAAGGGTAACTCCCTTCCCGCCTTCCAAAAGTTCAAGAACTGTTTCCGGTTTCCCAATTCTTGGGGATTGTGTTGAGAGGGGGTGGCGGGTATCTCAGCCATAATATATTTAAACATTTAAATATTACTCGCTAATATATGTATTCACTAAGATACACTTAATAAGCCAGTTAACCAATCAATTTTTTTTGTAAAAAAATATCTTTTTAGACACTTATTTAAACATTTAGTCTTCCATCGACCTTTACATAGACATATATAAAACATATTTATTTTTCAGAAAGACACACATTCACTGGATGGTGTCATCAGTGATGTCATGAGTGATGTCACTGACCATGTCATGAGTGATGTAATATGTGACGTCATCAGCAGTGCATTGCATGCTCAAGTTATAGTGAGTCCAACTAACTATAACGTGGAATTTCAATGGTTTTATGACAGTAAAATTTCCAGTTAACTATAACTGGTGTGAAACCTATGGTTTTTTCAGTGAATATATATATATATATATATATATATATATATATATATATATATATATATATATATATATATATATATATATATATATATATATATATATATATATACATATATATATATATATATATATATATATTACCTACTGGCGATAGCCAGTAGGTATATATAGTTAGGATTTTTTTCCTATGGGATTTTTGAAAATTCTATGTCGAATAACTTTGGCGTTTGACGACAGAATTGGCTGAAATTTTCAGGAAAATGGAACATTTTGTTTTTGAGCAGCCCCTGAAAATTTGGGGGGGTTTCGTCAAGGGGGGGCTGAGAAAAAAGGGGGGTCCCAAAACGTGTTTTTCCCATGCAATTTTCCATAGGGCGGTTGGCCTCACTTTTAGCCTGAACGGCTGAATGGATTTACACCAAACTTGGCAAAATTGTAGGGACTGGTAGCCCGATGTGCCTTTGCTATGTCTCAAGATATAGGCTCCAGTGGTTTTTACGAAAATTAACTTTGAAAAATATATATTGGGCTACTTTGGGCTATATATATGTTGGAGCCCAAATGTAGCCCAATGTAGCCCAATGTAGCCCAAAGATGGCCACCAGAGACAAAAAAAACAAATGTAGCCCAAATATCAGCCAGATGTAGCCCAACTATAGCCCAATGACAGAATGTCCCAGAGTGTTCTAAAGAACAACTAGAGTGCTAACAGTCCTACTTATTACAAAGGTATGGCACACCTGAAGCCATCTTGATTGGAATAAAGTGGTAACTCTTAAAACATTTAATTTAAAAAGGAACAAAATGAGGGGGTTCATTTTGCCATAGAAAGTATGATTAGCGAATATATGACGAAATCCCGCATACCATCAGTCCGCAAAAAAAATCCCGCATGTACTATTAGGCCGCAAATTAAAATAACGAAAACTTTTAGAACGAATATGCCTTTAGCATACACTAAACAACTAAACTACCCTAAACCCTAAAACACTACCCCCAGCATGACCCTACACTACACAAACAGTACAACACTACCCTAAACCCTAAAACACTACCCCCACCATGACCCTACACTACGCAAACACTACAACACTACCCAAAACCCTAAAACACTACACCCCAGCATGACCCTACACTACGCAAACACTACAACACTACCCTAAACCCTAAAACACTACCCCCAGCATGACCCTACACTACACAAACACTACAACACAACCCTAAACCCTAAAACACTACCCCCAGCATGACCCTACACTACGCAAACACTACAACACAACCCTAAACCCTAAAACACTACCCCCAGCATGACCCTACACTACGCAAACACTACAACACTACCCTAAACCCTAAAACACTACCCCCAGCATGACCCTACACTACGCAAACACTACAACACTACCCTAAACCCTAAAACACTACCCCCAGCATGACCCTACACTACGCAAACACTACAACACTACCCTAAACCCTAAAACACTACCCCCAGCATGACCCTACACTACGCAAACACTACAACACTACCCTAAACCCTAAAACACTACCCCCAGCATGACCCTACACTACGCAAACACTACAACACTACCCTAAACCCTAAAACACTACCCCCAGCATGACCCTACACTACGCAAACACTACAACACTACCCAAAACCCTAAAACACTACCCCCCAGCATGACCCTACACTACGCAAACACTACAACACTACCCAAAACCCTAAAACACTACCCCCAGCATGGCCCTACACTACGCAAACACTACAACACTACCCAAAACCCTGAAACACTACCCCCAGCATGACCCTTCACTACGCAAACACTACAACACTACCCAAAACCCTAAAACACTACACCCCAGCATGACCCTACACTACGCAAACACTACAACACTACCCAAAACCCTAAAACACTACACCCCAGCATGACCCTACACTACGCAAACACTACAACACTACCCAAAACCCTAAAACACTACCCCCAGCATGACCCTACACTACGCAAACACTACAACACTACCCAAAACCCTAAAACACTACCCCCAGCATGACCCTACACTACTGAAACACTACAACACTATCCTAAACCCTAAAACACTACGCCCAGCATGACCCTACACTACACAAACACTACAACACTACCCTAAACCCTAAAATACTACACCCCAGCATGACCCTACACTACGCAAACACTACAACACTACCCTAAACCCTAAAACACTAGCCCCAGCATGACCCTACACTACGCAAACACTACAACACTACCCAAAACCCTAAAACACTACCCCCAGCATGACCCTACACTACGCAAACACTACAACACTACCCTAAACCCTAAAACACTACCCCAGCATGACCCTACACTACGCAAACACTACAACACAACCCTAAACCCTAAAACACTACCCCCAGCATGACCCTACACTAAACAACCACCACAACTCTACACTACACTAACACAACACTACACTACACAACACTACACTACACTACACAATCACTAACCCACGAAAAAATTAACACAAACCCACTTACCTCTCTCGTCATCGTGGTTTTCACAACGCAAATGCATTTACCATACATGCCTTTAAAATGTAATTCTTTGTAAAGGCATGCGCGATAAATGCACATGCGTTTTGAAAAAATGCGGGATAATGGTATGCGAGGTCAATGACCTTGCGGGATAATGGTATGCAGACTGAAAGTCTGCGGGATAAAAAATGCGGGAAAATGGCTGCAAACCATGATTAGCAGCAGACTTCCCTGGTGAGCACTAGCTTTACTACAGTGATCTAATGAACAACTAGAGTGCTAACATTCAGAATTTATGGCAAATGTGTGAAACATCTGAATGCCTTCTTGATAGAACCAAAGTAAACAAGCATTGAAAATGCAATAGATCTCGCCCTCGTTTAAGTTAAAGCCATTCTGTTTGTAATGAGGTGGCTTTTTAGCTTTGCTTTTATTAGTGTTTTTAAAACTTTCATGTAAATAACATGCATATGTATGCATATATGTATATGTATGCATGCATTTATATTTATATAGATATGCAGATTATATATGTTTATATATGTATATTATCTACTGGCGATAGCCAGTGGGTATATATAGTTAGGATTTTTTCTCTATGGGATTTCTGAAAATTCTATGTCTAATAACTTTGGCGTTTGTGGACGGAATTGGTTGAAATGGCACATTTCGTTTCTGAGCAGCCCCTGAAAATTTGGGGGGGTTTCGTCAAGGGGGGGCCGAGAAACAAGGGGGGTCCCAAAACACGTTTTTCCCATTCATTTTTCCATAGGGCGGTTGGACTCACTTTTAGCTCGAACGGCTGAATAGATTTACATGAAACTTGGCAAAATTGTAGATATGGTTTGCCCGACGTGCCTTTGCTATGTCTCAATATATGTGCTCCAGTGGATTTTGAGAAATTAACGTTTAAAAAATATATATATCTGTGACAGCACTCCGGTTAGCGCCCCGGTTTGCGTACCTGACGCGTAACGGAACTTCGCGAAGCGAAGCTGATTGGCTCTCCGGTGTCTGTCAACATTCTAAACAGTCCGGAGCGGCCGCCATCTTGTCTCTCGGTACGATCGAGAGACAAGATGTGGTGAAAAACGAAGGGGGAAATGAAGGAAAGGGGGCAAGGTAGACCACTCCTGACCCCCTAGGATTGATGAGGGGGATATTAAAGTCCCCCGCGATTTTTCGTGGTAGAGGCGCTTCCCGGTACGCGAACCGGGCAGCTAACCGGCAGCGTAACGGGAGTCCGCCATCTTGTGTTTTTGGAGCGTCCGGTTCGCGTACCGGGTAGCGTCCCGGTAAGCGTAACGAGGGGAAAACCAAGAGAAACAGTAAAAAAAAAATTAAGGGAATAGATTTCCAGCAAACTTGACAAAATTGTAGGGACTGTTTGTTTGATGTGCCTTTGCAAGGCCTCAAGATATGTGCACGTGTGGATTTTGTCTAATTAAGGTTAAAAAAAAATATATATATCTGTAAGCGTGCTCCGGCACGCTTACGTTACGGGTTTTGTTTGCGCTGCAGAGCCGATACGTCACGGTTATGCGACGCGTCATGAGGCGTCTCACGTGGCTACGTGATACGTCACGTAATAAAGAATATATTTTACAGCTATAGATATTAGCTTTTAAAAAACCAATGAAATTCACTGAAAAAACCATAGGTTATAGACCATATATAGTTAGGAATTTGCATTTACAAAACCTTGAAAATTCACTGAAAAAACCATAGGTTAGAGACCATATATAGTTAGCTGGACATTTTATTGACATAAAACCAATGAAATTCCATATATAGTTAGTTGCACTAACTATATATCGCGCACCCGCAATCCACTGCTGATGATGTCACATATTACATCATTCATGACATGGTCAGTGACATCACTGATGACATCACTGATGCCATCTCAAATGACATCACTGATGACATCACTGATGACATCTCAAATGACATCACTGATGACATCATGACACACCAATACCAGTTACTACATACGCACTCACTGATTCCTACGTCTACACACACATTCACTCATTCACCCATACAATCACTCATACATACAGTCACTCATTATTACAACACTATCATATGCACTCATACACCTATGCAGACACTCACACACTGCCACTCATCCATGGAGTTACTCACACATCTAGTCAGTCCTGTAAAGAATCAATCACACTTCCATTTCCTCATCTATACAGTTAAACACAGAACACCATACTTCAGTGACATCACTGATGACATCACTGATGACATCTCAAATGACATCACTGATGACATCTCAAATGACATCACTGATGACATCATGACACACCAATACCAGTTACTACATACGCACTCACTGATTCCTACGTCTACACACACATTCACTCATTCACCCATACAATCACTCATACATACAGTCACTCATTATTACAAGACTATCATATGCACTCATACACCTAGTCAGTCCTGTGAAGAATCAATCACACTTCGATTTCCTCATCTATACAGTTAAACACAGAACACCATACTTTTCACACATGTACTAACACATACTTACTCTCTTATACAATCACTGATACAAGTACACATTGATATGCAAAGAGTCACACACCTCCCAGCCAGCCACACACACACTTCCATACATCCACTCATTCTTCAATATGTAAAACATATTTAAACTTTACAAAAACACACAGACACTAGATGATGTCATCAGTGATGTCATTTGAGATGTCATCAGTGATGTCATCAGTGATGTCAGAGATGTCATCAGTGATGTCATCAGTGATGTCACTGACCATGTCATGAATGATGTAATATGTGACATCATCAGCAGTGGATTGCGGGTGCGCGATATATAGTTAGTGCAACTAACTATATATGGAATTTCATTGGTTTTATGTCAATAAAATGTCCAGCTAACTATATATGGTCTCTAACCTATGGTTTTTTCAGTGAATTTTCAAGGTTTTGTAAATGCAAATTCCTAACTATATATGGTCTATAACCTATGGTTTTTTCAGTGAATATATATATATATATATATAATATAAATATTACCACAAGACTTTGTGTGAGGTATTTATAACAATAATATTCTTTAACTTTCAAAAAAATCACATTACTTTTAAATGCATTTTCGGGAAGTTGCGCTGGATGCGAGCTGGGAGATTTGATTGGTTCATTAGACTTCCTATTCAAAGTATTGAAGGACCGCACCCATTCCAATTACTCTTCTTATACCTCTTCTTAGGCAAAGACCTGTTGAGAAGAACTTTTTGCTCATTATAGACCTGATTCACCTCATATTTTTCAAAATGACAACAAATCCACCTTCTTCATTTGATTATGAAGAGTCTACCACTCAGGAATTTTCTCCAGAACCTCTACCTCCAAAGAGGTATTCATCTATTGTGTCAAAATTTTTCACATTCCCAACTGGACTAAAAAAGTTCAATGCGACCAAAATAACGTGCAAAATCTGCAAAGCAGTCCTCTCTAGAGGAAATCCGAACAAAAAATACTTGTGTGGGACTGCGAGTATGAAGAACCATTTGCAGACATGTCATCCAGTCAACTTAGCATGAGAGGAGATGAGAAGACTACATCAAAATGCTCCTGCACCACCAGCTGTACCAAGCACATCTGGGACAGCACCATCATCTTCTAGATCAGCACCAGATATACATCCCCAATTTGCACGAGTCTGTATAAATTGTGTAAAATGCCGACGTCTCATTGCTTATGGTGAGCAAAAACAAAAAAAATCGTTAAAAAAAATAGAAAACTCCAAAACAAAAAAAAAGTTCTTGTCAGAACTACCTACTCTGGTTAAAAAAAAGAGTTAAACTTGTATGTAAGTTTAGATATATGTATGTGTAGTGCATATTTGACTGAAACAATGTATTTTTAATATGAGGTGAATACATAAGTGCAGAACTATAAGAAAATGCTGCAGCATGACACTGTGAACTATTTACCTACAGAATACTGTGCTATTTCTGAAGCACAGGGATGCAACATTTGTACAAAATATGTTGCAGGGCTGTGCTTCCCTCTGCACAGCTGCTTAAACTGCAGCCATGTGGTGACACAGGCACCCTTGCACCATGGTGGAAGGATGTGTGTTATGCGGAGATTGTTTTTGTGCAGCAAGGGAAACTTTACTGCACAAAAACAATCAGAAAAGGCATTTTTCACCTTACATATATGCTGTGCATTGTAGCATATATTAAAACTAAAAAATTCTTGTTAGATTGTTTAAAAAAAAAACAATCCTTCTACACTGAAACACCAGATAATAAAAATGACACATATAACATGGTTACTGCTAAGAAAATGTTATAAGTTAAATGTATAAACAATGTAAACGTTGTTGGTTAAAATTATACACCGAGACAATGTGCAACAAAAAGTCCACAATACCTTTCCTTGAGGCCAAATTGAATTTTTGTAGTCATTTTTATGTAACGTGTCTAATGGTAATTCTATTAAATCATAACAATAAATTCCTCAGAGGCTGAATTACCTTCCTAAAACTTTGGCTTTAAAAATATTAAGTAGGAATTTGGTAATTTGAAAGCCAAACGCTGTTTGGAAACCAACTCAGCATCATTACAAAGAGTCCAGCCTTTGTTACTTTTTAGATAGGCAGTGTAATGTCCAGATGTTGTTGAAGGACCATCATGGAAAATTATTGCTACAAAAGTCCTTCCTGATATTGATAGTTGAGTAGCAACAAAATGTTTTATTAAAGTGTCCGATTTTCTTCCGTCAGCTGTACAACCTTGCATCATTAAAATTACATATTATCCATATCTTTGTATAAATATTGTTGATAACATTTCTGATTTGCATTGGCTACATTCCATGTTTTGATTTGCAGCTTTAACACATTTCCTGAAAGACACTGATGTAAAGTCCTGTAATGTCAAATTTAGAAATCTTTCAGGTCCTACATTAGTGCTACATGTATACATACAATTTTCACATTGATGTTCCCGTTTATAACAAAGACGAAACATATTATTCATGTCTACACCTTCATTTTCCAAAACGGTAAGCATATACATTAGAAATTCCTGAGCATCTTGTTGGATATTTTGTGTAAATTGTGTAGACCCAGAACGTACATCCAAAAGATTACGAACATCAGAAACGGTTTCTATTTTACTTGTATCACTTCTTAATTTTTCATATACGGAATGTAACAAGCAACAACATTTTTTTCCCGCTTCTCCATAATTTGCTGTTGCAAAGCTTCAAGAAAAAAAACAACATTGACCACTACAATAGCATAGCAGTTGACACCAGAACTATTTTCAAACTGATAACCAACAATCTCTTCAACAGTGTCCTTTTTCTTTTTGCTTGCAATCAAAACATTATCTTGTTTTTTTCCCTTCTCTACACCTTTAGTACAGATATTCTCATAGATTCTTGGCATTTGCTGCTTCATTTACAACAATTGGTTGTCCTAGTGGATCTTGACTCAGTGCAGCAGAACTTTGACTGTCTTGAGAACTGTCTCTAGCAATTTCAGCTGCAATTGTAGCTTCTTGATCAATTTCAACGTTCAACATTTTAACATACTTTGCAAAAGAACTGCATTGTATGCTATCTTTACAAGCATTAAAGGAATCTTCAAAGCTCTGGAAATCTCCAAGTAGTTCCAATTCTGAACGCCTATGGTTTAAATAGTTGCAAAAAGGGCTAAATAGTAAAATTCCCTTTTATCAGCAGTGTTGCAACTCAGCTTTCTGTGATTAATCAAATTTCCTTTTGTTTGTTTCACCAAACATTCTTCGGAACAAATGAGTCCATATGTTCCATCATTGATGTTCTCTGTAGTATTCCATTTAAAAGTGTAGTTTTGCAGCACTTCATAGAGACACATGTTCTCAAGATGATGACTTCTGTTTGGGTAATATGTGTCCAACATATTCGTTTTCAAAATATCTGTACTTTCTGGATCTTTTTCTGCTAAATATAAAATTTCTTGCACAGATTTCAGTACTCGATTTCGCATTGCTGCAAGACCTAGACTCACCCAAATGATTCTTCTAGATTTAGAGTATAGACTTGCAGATATTAACCGATCCGAGCATTCATATGCTCCCAGCTCTTGATGGGATAACATCTTCAAACTGAAACTGTATAATTTCTTACTTAGAGTTTTCTCATGAGAAATATCTTCCCACCTTTCTTTCAATTCCGTCTTTTCCGATTTTGTAATATAGGACGTTACATATAAAGCAACAGCAATGGAATTATCCGCAACATACTGAATATCCATGTTAGCATTCCACATGGACAAAATAACTGGGTTGTAGTCATTTATGTATTTTGACTCTTCATTTCTTCTTAAGTTGTAGGTATTTTTTGGAGACTTTCTTGTGATAGTTTGTCGCAAAGATGACATACAACTGTTCACTCTTCCTTTTGGATATTACAGGACGTGGAAATGCAAAACGACATTTGGTGTAGAACTTGTCCTTAGATTTGTACATTCATCAACAGTATTTTCCACATTGGTGGCTTTGGAATTGTAAGACTTGTGCTCTTAAGTTGTTTTCTTCTGTGCTTTTGGGTACAGCACATATTGCATATTGTTCAATAAAACTCAAAAAAATATCATCCGCATTTGTTCCACATTTGTGGACGCCCTTAATCCATAACAGCATTTGTATATGAGGAGCACCTCTTGCTTGATACTCCTTTCTCCAAAAAAAATCCACATCTTCTCCAAGAGGAGGATTTTTTTATTGCAGATAAAAGACATCATAGCTTCAAATCTATGATTAAAATAGCTTCACACATTAACTGGATCCTAAGAACACAATTCTCCAGGTGTCTTGTATTCAATATTTTTTATATTGGAATTTGCCTCTCGGAGATACTCTAGCAAATCATCCCAAGCTTACTCAGCACAGCTTAGGGTAAGGAACTATGTTGGAGTTCCTAAGTTCCGTAGCATACATTTCAATTGTGCATGATGACGGTACCAATATTCATTAGTCCCACGCTGACATGCCATCAGATTAATGAGCTGAGATTCTAGATGATCATCTCGCTGGTGCACTTTATCCATAAAATCTTTTGCAGATACATTTTGCAGATGTATTCCATTTTTTTAAATGTGATTGACTGCATATGAAAGACAAGTCACTTTCAAACAAAAGATTAAACATATAAGGGATACATTGTCGAAATCTTGGATCTTCTGCATATAATCTTGTTGTCCTATATCGCATGCAGGAATCTGCACAGGAGGTTCATCATATCGTTCTCCTTTTCCAGTTGGAAACAACTGTGGAAAACAATGAGCTTCGAAGGTCTCTTCTCATATACTCATAGGACTTTCCTTTGCTTTTTTCATTTGGAACAACTCAATAGTGTTCTTTTAAATGAAGTGGATGCACACTGTAATCTTCATAGATCTCTTCACATCTTAACGTGTCCACTTTTTCAATTTGTCCACTTGACGTTTCAGTATCTTCTGCTAAAACGATCTCTTCTTCTCCCATATAAAAATTCTTATAGTATGTATTGTTTTTTTAATAAAATAAAATGTTGCCTTTTGAACTTTCCTAACATCCACTTACTCCTGCCAGATGTTCTTATTCTTAGTCGCCACACCATTAACAAGAATACCTAGGGGTTCACTTTCTACACTCTCTACACCAATAGTTGCAATATTTTTCTTTAAATCTAACGGTAAATACACAACTCTTCCTTTTAATCCTCTTTGTAAATCTGAAGGAGGCAATTTATCTGTTGTAGGCTCCATACGAACATTAGCCTGAAACGGATGCACACATTGAATGAGAATAGACTCATAGGTGTTGAAATCTATCCATTCTGGAGGAATAGCAACCAACTCTAAATTATTACACATAGCTCTAGCGGGCATTTTATTCTCATCTAATTTGTTACAACAATATTTACAAATACACTGAGCAGAACCCAAATCAAAACAATTCTCTACAAACAAATAAGTTGCAAATTCCTTCCACTTATCATTATTTTCTTTTTCACTTTTCAAATACAGATCAACACTCCTAGTCTGATTTTTATAGTGAGTTTGCCGACACCAAATACAAGTCAAATTTGCCCTTTCACCAGAAATCACCTTAAACTTTGTAATTTCATTTTTCAAATGTGTTGTACAACTATGTTCAACATTCTCTACAACATTTTCTTCTACTTATGTCTGAGTTTCTTCACTCTCTTCTTCAGGGCCAAAGTAACAAAACTCAATATCATCACAAACCTTTTTCACATCTGATACTCACCCAAGCAAAGGAGCATTGATCAACTCATTTAACTTTAGTGCTGGACTTTTTGCATAATACAATCTTCTCACTAACTTCCGCATTTGAGTATGATGTATTCCCAACATCCTGAAATGGTGAAAAACCCTTTGACATACTTTCCATGAAAGACAAGCCAGAGAATGACCTTGCAAACCAGTATGTTTCTCACTCTGCTAACGTCTAGTCCTTGCAACACCTTAATCTTCTGTTTAACACTTTTTGTACAATATGCTTGTAAGAAATTACGTACTTTTTACACTACAAATACTACTACCATCCCAAATGTACACTGAGGATTTAGGACGTCTGGCTAGAACTTCATCAGCTATCACTTCTTCTGCATTTCTGGAACCATTTGCTCTTTGTCAATTGGACAACCATTTCTAACCTCATAAGCTCGACCACTGGTGTCAACTGCATGCAACAAATCATTGGTCTGTAAATAACTCTCTTCAATAAAAAAAAGGCTCAGAACTTGAACTGTGTTTCCATTGCCCTAAGAAAATATCACCAAAATTAATTTTGTTACTTACTCTTTTCCTCTTACTTTTGGCCTTCATTAAATGCATTGGTTTATCTAGTGATCGAATTCTGTTTAATACTAAAATAAAGAGTTTCCTCTTTACTTCAAACGCGTTTTCAACAACCGATTCGATATTCTTCTTCTTTTTATAAATACTGTTCTCTTTCTATATTTCTTTGTATCTTTCATCAAATATGGACTACTCTAATATTTTTATGCAGATTTCTTTATATTGATTTTCTCTTCTTTTACTATAAGTTGTATCCTTTGTATGTACATTGTCTTTTTTTCCTTTCCTATTATTTGCACTTTTTTTGTGAGTTGAACATTTTCACTGCTTTGCACATTTCCATTTTTTTTTCTGAATCTAGTAATATTTTTTATGAAGTCCTTTGTGGTCTTAACAGAACTTTTTCTCTTTTTAGTCGCATTATGTTGATCTACCAATACTTGTGGTTGAGTTTTTTCAAGTAAGTATCCTTCTTCTGACCTTTTTTTCTTCTTTCTTTCTCCGGCATGATAACTTTATTTTAATGATGATAAACAGTATCTGTAAAAATAATCATAAATAAATATTTATTAACCAGATCGCTGCTGTGCATTTTCCCCTCCTGTGCTGGAAAGAGTGATTTTGCACCTTTCATGACGAGCTCAGCTCGTCATCAGCACAGCTCCACTGTGCCTCATGACGAGCTGAGCTCGTCATGAGCATGGAAGGGGTTAATAACTTTAAAATTACACTTTTTTATTACTATACAAAACATTCCATATAAATTCTGACTAAGAAATTGTAGGACTGAAGCACAATTGTGAAGGGGGTAAGAGCAGTACATACTTAGTACATAGCACTTTGAAGCACTCCATAACACTAAAACCTGAAGGACTGTATGAGTACATGCTTATTATTAAATAATCACAATACTAGCGTTTTAGTGTTCAGGGTAGTACAGTACTGTTTATGTAGCGTAGGGGGTCGTTCTAGGAGTAGATTTAAATTTAAGATAGTGCACTGGTGTTTGTGTAGTGTATAGGGTCGTGCTGTGCTAGTGTTTTATGGTACTGCAGTAGTGTTTAGGTAGTGTAGGGGTTCATGCTGGGATTGATTTAGGGTTTAGAGTAGTGCAATGTTGAATGGGTACTGTAGGGGGTCGTGCTGGGGTAGATTTAAAGTTCAGGGTACTGAAGTGGTGTTTTTGTAGTAGAGGAGGTCGTGCTGGAGTAGATTTAAGGTTTAGAGTACTGTAATGGTGTTTGGGTAGTGTAGAACTTGTGCTGGAGTAGTGGGTTAAGGTTTAAGGTAGTACAGTGGTGAATGGGTAGTGTAGGGAGTCATGCTGGGGGTAGATTTAGGGTTTAGGGTTGTGCAATGCTGTTTATGTAGTGTAGGGGATCATGCTGAATTACTCTTTTAGGGTACTTCAGTGGCTTGGGGTAGTGTAAAAGGTCGTGCTGGGGTAGGTTTAAGGTTTAGGGTAGTGCAATGGTATTTGGGTAGTGTAGAGGGTCATACTAGGGTAGTGTTTTAGGCTTTAGAGTAGTACAGTAGTGTTTGTTTAGTGTAGGGGTTGTGCTGTCATAGTGTTTTATGGTAGTGCAGGAGTGTTTGAGTAGGGTAGGGTGTCATGCTGGGATGCATTTAAGTTTTAGAGTACTGCAATGGTGTTTGGGTAGTGTAGGGGTTAAGTATGGGCGAAATTTGCGAATTTGCGTTCTGCGATTTCTAGCGAAATCGAATTTGCAATCTGCAAAATCTGCGAAAATGGTGATTTTTGTTTTTTCCATTTTTGCTGGGGGTTTTGCGTGTTCGCTGGGTTTTTTGTGTGTTCACGGGGCTTTTTGCGTGTTTGAGGGCTGCTTGCATGGCGAAGTTACCCATGCGATCGTGTATGGGCACAGCACCCTCTGGTTCACCACTGCCACCCTCTGGTTCACCACTGCCACCCTCTGGTTCACCACTGCCACCCTCTGGTTCATCCCTGCCACCCTCTGGTTCACCCCTGCCACCCTCTGGTTCAGCACTGCCACCCTCTGGTTCAGCACTGCCACCCTCTGGTTCAGCACTGTCATCCTCTGGTTCACCCCTGCCACCCTCTGGTTCATCACTGTCACCCTCTGGTTCATCACTGTCACCCTCTGGTTCACCACTCCCACCCTCTACCGAGACCTTTTGTGACGCAGCGGCAGCACAAAAGATGCACCATGGTGCTGGGTATTAACAACGTGACGCATCTGAGAGATGTGTCACGTTGTAAAGCCCTGCTCCATCAGGAGGCGTTCTGGCGCAGGGGAGGGCGTTCCTGTGCAGGAACGCCTACTAAAAGTGGCTAAGTGAAATCTACAAGAATTCACTCAGTCACTTTTAGGCCAATGCTACGTCAAAACCCTGCGCCTGCTTGAAGCAGGCGCAAGGCTTGATGCAGCATTGGGGAGATAGGGCCCCCCAGAGCATTGCTGGAGCTGCGTCAAAAGCTCGACGCAGCTCCAGCAATGCGCTGCTTTGATGGCACAGATGTGTGACGCATATGTGCCATTTTTGCCACATGGTGCGCCGCATTGTAAATGCGGCGCACCATGGGTGGCGGAGCTGCGGCGCACAATAACTGGCGCATCCCTGGGGATGCACCAGTTATTGTAAATCTGCCCCTATACATTTAGCCAACGAGGGAGCACTTACTGATTAGACAGTAGAAAGTACTCCAGTTGAGTAGAGGTATTGCACAAAAAGGTGGCATCTTCGTGGACAAACACGCGGGGCGGGATTCATTCTGCCCCCTGTTAGACTCGTTTTTTGTGCCCTTCTGCCCTGTGTTAGACTCGTTTTTCCCTTGTATTTCTGCCCTTCTGCCCTCTGTTAGACTCGTTTTTCCCTTGTTTTTTGCCCTTCTGCTCCATTAGACTCGTATTTTGTGCCCTTCTGCCCTCTGTTAGACTCATTTTTCCCTTGTTTTTCGGCCCTTCTGCCCTCTGTTAGACTCATTTTTTGTGCCCTTCTGCCCTCTGTTAGACTCGTTTTTGTGCCTTTCTGCCCCGTTAGACTAGTTTTTTGTGCCCTTCTGCCGTCTGTTAGACTTGTTTTTCCCTTGTTTTTCTGCCTTTCTGTCCTCTGTTAGACTGGATTTTTGTGCCCTACTGCCCTCTGTTAGACTTGTTTTTACCTTGTTTTTCTGCCCTTCTGCCCTTTGTTAGACTGGTTTTTGTGCCTTTCTGCCCTCTGCATCACCACATCATTACTCAGCGCTACCCCAGCATCACTCAGCACCACCACATTATCACTCAGCACCACCACAGCACCACTAAGCACCACCACAGCATCACTCAGCGCCACCACATCATCACTCAGTGCCACCACATTATCACTCAGCATCACCACAGCACCACTCAGCACCACCACAGCATCACTCAGCACACCACAGCATCACTCAGCACCACCATAGCACCAATCAGCATCACAACAGCACCACTCAGAGCCACCACAGCATCACTCAGCACCACCACAGCCTCACTCAGCACCACCACATTATCACTCAGCACCACCACAGCATCACTCAGCACCACCACAGCATCACTCAGCACCACCCCAGCATCACTCAGCACCATCCCAGTATCACTCAGCACCACCACAGCACCACTCAGCATCACCACAGCACTACTGAGCACCACTCCAGCACCACTCAGCGCCAGCCCAGCATCAATCTGCGCAACCATTCAACAACAACTGGTTCAAATATGTTCTCTCAATGTTTCAAACTTTATTACAAATGTCACAAAAAGATGTTAATATTTCACTTCTGTTCTTGGATTTTCGTCACAATAAAATACACTGAACATAATCTTCACAAAAGTTATTTACAATAGTTTAAGCTATTGCCATTATGAATTAAAATCACTTTTATTTAAGTATTAATTATTTTAAAAAATTAAAAGCCATTGTAATTTGTAATATCAATACAGCTAAGTCACGTAAATACAAAACATGTTGCATTACAAATGCTATAGGTGTCACATTTGCGAAAGTTATAACTATTGGCATTGTAAATGACAAAGCTATTAATTTAGCTATTTTCAAAACCAACACATAAATAAAAAAAATTGTCATTTACAAGACCAATAGCTCAAACTTTCCTAATGCGAGACCTATTGCATTTCAAAATGCTTGTTTTTATATCTGTCAGTGCTTCCTGTTGAGGTTTAATTTTCGTGACAGGTGCCTCATTGCCTACTTGTAACTATTCTCTGACCCTGCTTCAAGGGTCAAAGCAGGGTCAGAGAATAGTTGCAAGTAGGCAATGAGGCGCCAGGAAGCACTTACAGGCTTACAGCAGCAGGTGCCCAAGTCAAGTTAATTTCTTTGTAACTCTTTTGTAAAAGGTTACAAAAAGTTAGCTTTAATTTTTGCACCTGCTGCTGTAACCCTGTAAGTGCTTGGCTGAAAATTCATCCCCGCTGATTCGCGGATTTTACCGCGATTTCCCAAGATTCGCGGATCGCAAAATCGCGGAAAATCCGCAAATTCCACGAGCGGAACGAATTTTCAGCCCATGCTTAGTAGGGGTCGTGCTGGGGTAGTGTTTTAGAGTTTAGGGTAGTACAGTGGTGAATTGGTAATATAGGGGGTCGTGCTGAGGGTAGATTTAAAGTGTAGGGTTGTTCAGTGGTGTTTATGTAATGTAGTGAATCGTGCTGAATTACTCTTTTAGGGTACTACAATGGTGTTTTGGTACTGTAAGGGGTCATGCTGGGGTAAGTTTAATATTTAGGGTAGTGTAGTGGTATTTGGGTGTATAGAGGATTGTCCTGGGGTAGTGTTTTACGGTTTAGGATAGTGCAGTGGTCTTTGTGTAGTGTAGGGGGTCATGCTGTGATAGTGTTTTAGGGTAGTGCAGTAGTGTTTGAGTAGTGTAGGGTGTCATGCCTGGGTACATTTAAGGTTTAGGGTACTGCAATGGTGTTTGGGTAGTGTAGAGGAACGTGATGGGTACAGTTTTAGTGTTTAGGGTAGTACAGTACTGTTTATGTAGTGTAGGGGTCATACTAGGAGTAGATTTAGAGTTTAGGATAGTGCACTGGTGTTTGTATAGTGTAGAGGGTCGTGCTGTGACAGTGTTTTACGGTAGTGCAGTAGTGTTTGAGTAGTGTAGGGTTTTATGCTGGGGAAGATTTAAGGTTTAGGGTAGTGCAATAGTGTTTGGGTAGTGTAGGAATCTAGCTGGGGTTGTGTTGTATGGTTTAGGGTAGGCAGTGGTGAATTAGTAGTGTAGGGGGTCGTACTGGGAGTACATTTAGACTTAATGGATAGTGCAAAGAAGTTGGTGTAGTGTAGGAGGTCGGACTGGGGTAGATTTAAGGTTTACAGTACTGCAATGGTGTTTGGGTAGTGTAGGGAGTCGTGCTAAGGTAGTGTTTAGGGTTTAGGGTAGTGCAGTGATGAATGGGTAGTGTAGTGAGTCGTGCCAGGGATAGATTTAAGGTTTAGGGTAGTGCAGTGGTGTATATGTAGTGTAGGGAACCGTGCTAAACTACTCTTTTAGGGTAGTAAAGTGGTGCTTGTGTAGTGTAAGGGGTCGTACTGGGGTAAGTTTAAGGCTTACGGTAAAGCAATGGTATTTGGGTAGTGTATGGGGTCGGGCTGGAGTAGTATTTTACTGTTTAGGGTACTGCAGTGGTGTTTGTGTGGTGTGGGGGTCGTGCTCTGATAGTGTTTTAGGGTAGTAGAGTAGTGTTTGAGTAGTGTAGGGTATCATGCTGGGGTAGATTTAAGGTTTAGTGTAGTGCAATGGTGTTTGAGTAGTGTTGAGGGTCGTGATCGGGTACTGTTTTAGTGTTTAGAGTAGTGCAGTGGTGTTTATCTAGTGTAGGTGGTCGTACTGGGGGTTGATTTAGAGTTTAATGTAGTCCACTGGTGATTGTGTAGTGTAGGCGTTCGTTCTGAGGGACTCTTTTAGGGCAGTACAGTGGTGTTTGGCTACTGCAAGGGGTGTGCTAGGGTAGGTTTAAGGTTTAGGGTAGTGTAATAGTGTTGGGGTAGTGTAGGGGTCGAGCTGGGGTAGTGTTTTATGGTTTAGGGTAGTGCAGTAGTGAATAGGTAGTGTAGGGGGTCGTGCTGGGAGTAGATTTAGACTTTAGGATAGTGCAGTTAAGTTGGTGTTGTGTAGGAGGTCGTACTGGAGTAGATTTAAGGTTTACAGTACTGCAGTGGTGTTTGGGTAGTGTAGGGAGTCGTGCTGAGGTAGTGTTTTAGGGTTGTGCAGTGGTGAATGGGTAGTGTAGGGAGATGTGCTGGGGTAGATTTAGGGTAGTGCAGTGGTGTTTATGTAGTATAGGGGAGCATGCTGAACTACTCTTTTAGGGTAGTACAGTAATGTTTGGGTAGTGTAAGGGGTTAAGCTGGGGTAAGTTTAAGGTTTAGGGTAATGCAATGGTATTTGGGTACTGTAGGAAATTGTGCTGGGATAGTATTTTAGGGCCCGATTCACAGAACTAACTTAAGACAAAATCCTAAACTTACAACCATTTGGCATTCACAGAGGCACTTACTCATTTTGGTATTCACAGAAGTTAGGAGTCCTAACTTTAGTACTCCTAAATTCCTTCTGTGAATACCCAAAGTGTTAAAGTTAGGATTTTTCTTAGGTTAGAAGTTGTAAAATTAGGACTCCTAACTTTAGGACTCCTAAACTGAGAAAAATCCTAACTTTAAGACTTTTGGTATTCACAGAAGGCATTTAGGAGTCCTAAAGTTAGGACTACTAACTTCTGTGAATAGCAAAATTAGTCAGTGCCTACTGTGAATACCAAAATGAGTAAGTGCCTTCTGTCAATAGCAAAATGGTAGTAAGATTAAGATTTTGTCTTAAGTTAGTTCTGTGAATCGGGCCCTCAGAGTTTAGGGCAGTGGGGTGCTTTGTGTAGTATAGGGGGCTGTACTCTGTTAGTGTTTTAGGGTAGTGCAGTAGTGTTTGAGTAGTGTAGAGTGCATGGATAGTGACTGGGGAAATATAGGCCTGAAACACAAATGTAAAGGTGGTGGTATTTTGTTTTATAGCCCCAGGGATGATGGGGCTCTTGAGTGCTCCAGGAGGGGCCACGCAGTGTCCCTCCCACAATACATAAAGCCCCAGGGGTAATGGTCCCCCCGGCTTTGGGGACCTTGGACCCATCCCCCCACAATTTTTTTAGCCCCGGGGGATGATGATCCCCGGGGCTGGGGGGCCCCTCTGGGCACCCCATAACATTTAATAATTTTGCCCCCGGTATTTAACCCCCCCGGGGGCTAATTATAAAAAAAAGCTCTGTTTTATTGTTTTTACAGCAGAGTCCGCGCACCCTACATGCACCTGCCGGTTCTTTTTAAGAACAATTAAAAGCTTTTGAGCCCTGCGGTCCTTCTGGGACCCCCTAAGCAGGTCTAGAGGGTAAAAGTATTTCTAAGCTACCCCCTTTCTACATTTTGCACACATATTCCACTGACTTCTTCAGCCTTGCTTCTACCGAGGCACAAAATGGCTGCTAACAGTTCCTGGTTTTGACTGTTGACAACCACTTGACAGCCAATTAGCATTCAGCGCGTGATCAGAAGGGTGCGCTTATGGTACGATGACGATCCTCACGCACTCCCCGGATCCACAGTACCCATGGATATATAAAGGACTTTAACTGTAATTTTCTCAGGAACTACTAAACAGATTGACACCATTTAAGCAAAAGGCACAAGTCTGAACTGAGGGCTACCTCTTTGCCAAATTATGTGTTATTCTGTTCAGCAGTTCAGGCTGTACCTGTGGCTATGGGGAATTGCAGGGGTAAAACATGTTTTGGGACCCCCCTTTTTTCTCGGCCCTCATTTGATGAATCACAGTGAAACTTTCAGGATAGGAGCGGGCCAGAGCTGGCTGAGTGGTGGTTAGACTACTAGATGCATAGTGCATAGGAGTTTCAAGAACTGCGTACCCTAAGCCTGTCTCACTGCAACAGTACATGTACATATTTGTCTGCAAACACATCAAGAATCCTTTCCACATATTTCATAGCTGCATTTTACTATAAAAGATAAACTCATTTTGGAAACACATAACCAATGACTATTTTCTAATTCTACAAGAATGTGAAAACACAATAAGTTTTTAATCAATTACATGTCAGGAAACACATGAAGTACCACAATGCTTCTCTCAGAGTGATTCCTAAATGCACAGACTCACTGTGTGACTCTAGACAAGCAACACTATCCCTTACATTTTACCAAAACACATTTACTAGTCTACAACACTTAAGGTGACTATATACATTACACAAAATATTCTACTAAACATTAGTATTGAGTGCTTCTATCAGAACGATTCCTAAATGCACACAAGACTCACTGTGTGATTCTAGATAAACAACACTATACCTTGCATTTTACCAAAACACATTTCATAGTCTAGAATGAGTACTGCATTTTAGTGTAGAAACTTGACTCATTTTGCAAATACATAAAAAATGACTGCTTTTTAATTCTACCAAAACATGAAAACCGCATAGTTATATGTCTGCAAACACATGAAATACACAAATGCTTATCTCAGAATGGTTTCTAAATGCAAACACACTCATAATAAAATTCTACAGAAAAAAAGTACTCCCTGCACTTTAGCAGGAGAAACACATTAGTCTTATTAAAATGAAAATGCACCACATATATCCCTTCACAAATGAATAACTCACCTTTCAAATAGTTTTGTAAAATAAGAAGTATGTCAGTCAACACCAGATTTTCAATAAGAATCATGCTTTTAAAAAACAGAAACACGCACCCTACTTCTCAGTGTAGAAAGTTGTCAAACAAACAATCATTTCTTTTCTTTTTTCAAAACTGCATCTTATCCACCATTTTAGAAAAATGTTAGTTTTCATACTGTCTTTTCATTAACAGAGACCATCTGAGTGCATCCAGACATCCCTTCAAGATGCTTAGAGAGTGGATTGTGGGACACAGCTATATTTTCTGGAGCCAAAGGTACGCAGAAAACAAAGAAATTCACAAAGATCTAGGTTTACCAAATGTAGACATTAAACGGATTGGCCAGAGAAGGTTAAAGTGGCACCTATTGATGCCATAGGTTAAATCCTTTTTGCATCTCCAACACCCTGACCTCATAATTGTGCACTGTGGTGGCAATGACCTAGGCACTTTGACTGGGGTAGGTCTGGAAATGTTTATGAAGGACACCATTGGAGAATTGATGCCACTTTTCCCTAAAACTGCCTTTGTCTATTCTAACATATGCCAAAGGCAGAAATGGAACTGGTCCAATCAATTTTGTCCACAGATTGAGAAAGCTATGAAACATGTGAATAAATCTGTTTCTGCTTTTCTCCAAGACTATAGAATGTTATCCATTTACCACAACAATCTCCGTTTGAATATGGATGGCATCTATAGGAAAGATGGTGTACACTTTACAGATGAGGGAAACAGAGTCTTCCTCATAAACTTTAGACTCTTCATAGGCACTTACTTGTAGGTCCCAAAATCTCTCAATAAACACAAGGGCTCTTTTTAGAGCCACCTAAGAACTAAACACATAAACTTGAAGTATATCTGAAAGAAATATATATTTTTTTGCTTAGGGTTGCGCACCCAACGTGTTAGAGTCGTGCACTCAACGTGTCGAAGTCGTGCACCAAACCCTCCCGACCTCTCATAGCAAACTACAGTGTCCTGGGGGTCGGCACACCAGGACACTGCAGGAGCCGCCCTGGGGGGTGGCGGTCCCCAGGTCCCCCGAGGACTCCAGGAGCGGAGCAATGCTCCCCGACTCCTGTAATACTGGAAGCCACAGGGGTGGTGGTCCCCGGGGCTTGAGAGGCCATTAAGCCTCCCAAATTATACTGGGAGGGGCTTTTGAGCCCCTCCCAACAATGTATTTTGCCACCCCAGGGGGTGGCGGTACCCGGGGCTGGGGGGCCCCTCTGGGGCCCCTTTAAATTTATTAATTTTGCCTCCGTGATTGGGCCCCCCGGGGGCTAATCATAAAAGAAGCCCAATTTAATTTTTTTACGGCATAGTTCGCGCACCCTACACACACCTGCCGGGTTTTAGAAAAAAAACATTGTGGGCCCTGGGGGTCCTTCTGGGACCCCTAAGCAGGTCTAGAGGGTAAAATTATTTCTACCCTGCCCCATTTCTACGTTTTGCACACATATTCCACTGACTTTCTCAGACTTGCTTCTACCGAGGCACAAAATGGCTGCCAACAGTTCTTGGTTTCGAATGTTGACAACAACTTGACAGCCAATTAGCATTCAGTGCGTGATCGAAAGGGTGCGCTTATAGTACGATGATAATCCTCGCAAATTCCGCGGATCCAACGCGCCCATAGATATATAAATGAATTTAACTGTAATTTTGCCAGGAACTGCTAAACAGATTAACACCATTCAAGTGAAAGGCACAAGTCAGAAATGAGGACTATCTCTTTGCAAAATTTGGTATAATTCCGTTCAGCCGTTCGGGCTGTAACTGTGGCTAAAGGTCCAATGGGAAATTGCATGGGGAAAACACGTTTTGGGACCCCCCTTATTTCTTGGGCCCCACTTGATGAATCACTGTGAATCTTTCAGGATAGGAGCGGACCAGAGCTGGCCAAAAGTTTGGAAAATTTCGCAAACATTCATCAATCTGCGCCAAAGGTTTTGGGAATAGAATGTTGCGGATTTCCTATTCATAATAGGTCCTAACTATATACCTACCTACTAGTAGGTAATATATATATATATATTGATATATATATATATTCACTGAAAAAACCATAGGTTTCACACACGTTATAGTTAAAAATTAGCATTTAAAAAAACCTTAGAAATTAACTGAAAAACCATAGGTTTCACACATGTTATAGTTAGCTGGACATTTCACTCACACAAAACCATTGAAATTCCCCCGTTAGTGTTGACTATAAATCGCGCGCTCGCAATGCACTGCTGATGATGTCACATATTACATGACTCATGACATGTTCAGTGACATCACTCATGACATCACTGATAACATCTCAAATGACATCACTGATGACATCACTGATGACATCATCCATTGAATATGTGTCTTTCTGAAAAATAAATGTGTTTTATATAAATGTAAATAAGTTTCTAAATGGACGTTTTTTTGTAAAAATGATTGTATAACTGACTTATTAAGTGTATCTTAGTGAATACATGTATTAGCGAGTAATGTTTAAATATGTAAAATCTGTATCAGGTCTCACTTTGTGTATAAGTGGCTGCATGGGTTGGTGACTAGCTACATGAGTGTCGATATGGGTTATTAGTTGGTTTTTAGAGTATCAGTATGAGTGTCTGTATGGTTTGGTGGGGGGTATTACTTACCGCATAGATGCTTGAATGTGCGACTCACTGTTTGTATGTGTTTTGAAGACAACATGTGTGCAGGACTGTATGGGTGGATGAGTGTGTGTATGGGTGTGTTAGTGAGTGAATCACTGTCTCAATAGTATCTTTATGAGTAACTACATATGTTTTAAACTAGTATATGTAAGTATTGATGTATATAAGTGATGTATATATGTATGTGTTTCTATAAGCAGCGCCACAGAGCTGCGTTGCAGAGTGTTGTAAAAAGGGGCGTTGTCTCTGAACACCTCTCTGCAACGCAGCTCCCTGATGCATACTGGAGGTACCTGGTTGGCTAGTTAGCCCACAGGGGACCTTAGGAATGAAGAGGAATTAATTCTCTAACTTAAAATGCGCCGCAGTGCGTGTTTGCAGACATGTCACCTCAGGGTACGCCCCCTTTCTTTTTCAGTGTGTAAATATGCCCCGTGGTGCTTTTTAAGTTGGGGAATTAATTGTCTTGCAATACTGAGGGTCCCTGAGGGCCAAATAGCCCAACAGGTATCGCCAGAATGCGCCAGACAGGTGCAGACAGGTGTTCAGAGGCCACGCCCCTTTTTACACCTCTCTGAAACGCAGCTCTGTGATGCTTACTGGAGGTACCTAGTGGGCTAGTTTGACCCCAGGGATCCTTAGGATTGAAGGGGACTTAATCTCTCAACTTAAAACGGTTACAGGGCGCATTTAGACAGTGGTGAAGGGAAGGGACGGGCCTGACATGATGTGTGCAAACATGCCCATTTTAAGCAGGGAAAAAAATTCAACTTCAAACCTGAGGGACCATGGGGGCCAAGTAGTCCACCAGGTGCTTCTAGGAAGTTCCACTGCGCTGCATTGCAGAGAGGTGGTGCATGCCGTGCCCCTTTTTACATCTCTCTGCTATGCAGATCTGTGGTGCTTACTGGATGTAGTACAAATTTCGATTTACTCACCTGTTATCAGGAGAGACCTCAGTGCTGCATCTTTGAGCCCAGTACTGATCCTGAAAAGTAATTCTAAAGATACTTACCAGTAACTTAAATTTCCTTCCATAGGCTAACATTGACTAGTTTCACTTGGAAATTCTTCTAACACCGCCAAAACCAGCCTACACGAAGGGATGAAAGAAGTAGCCGTGCGGATGAAGAACAGCCGTTTAAAACTGAACTCGGACAAAATGGAAGTCCTCATCTTAGGTTCATCCCCCTCCGCCTGGGACGACTCATGGTGGCCACCGGCCCTGGGAAACGCACCCATACCTACGGACCACGGACGTAACCTAGGTTTCATCCTGGACTCCTCCCTCTCGATGACCAGACAAGTCAACGCCGTCTCAACATAATGCTTCAACATCCTACGTATGCTCAAAAAAATCTTTTGTTGGATCCCCACCAAAACAAGAAAGATGGTCACCCACGCACTGGTCACAAGCCGACTGGACTACGGAAACACCCTTTACGCCGGAACCACAGCCAAACTACAGAGAAAAACTCCAACACATCCAAAACGCCTCAGCCAGACTCATACTAGACATCCCCGCCAAGCTCACATTTCCGGTCACCTGAAAGACCTCCACTGGCTCCCGGTCAACAAGAGAATAACGTTCTGTCTCCTCACCCACGCACACAAAGCCCTCTACCACCTAGGACCCGAATGCCTCAACACGCGCCTGTCCTTTTACATCCCCACCCGCCAACTACGATCACCCAATCTAGCCCTCGCCGCAATTCCACGCATCCATAGATCCACCATGGGGGAAAGAGCCTTCTCCTACTTAGCGGCCAAAACCTGGAATTCTCTCCCCACCCACCTCCGCCTTACACAGAACCACCTCTGCTTCAGAAAACAACTAAAAACTTGGATATTTGATAAGTAAAGGACCCCTTCCCTCAAGCGCCTTGAGACCCTCAGGGTGAGTAGTGCGCTATACAAATGTTAAACTTGAACTTGAGTTTGGGAACTTTAAAATATTCCTCTAAAATCAGCTTAACTACGAATTTGATTTACTCACCTGTTATCAGGAGAGACCTCAGTGCTGCATCTTTCAACCCACTACTGATCCTGAAAAGTAATTCTAACCGTACTTACATTAACTTGAATTTTCTTCCGTAGGATATAATTGCTGCTATACAAAATATATATAAATAAAAGAAAAATAAAAAAATAACAATATTACAATTTAAATATTATACATTTTTTTTTCAATTTATATTAAAAATATGTAATATAATTTAAAAAATAAAATATCTAAAAATAAATAGTTAAAACAATGTAGTAAATCAGTATAAAAACAATATAACAATTAATACATTTAAAAATTATCATTTACAAAACCTTTGAAATTCACTGAAAAAGCCATAGGTTTCAGCCACGTTATAATTAGGAACTTAGCATTTAAAAAACCTTAGACATTCACAGAAAAAACCATAGGTTTCAGCCACGTTATAGTTAGGAATTAGCATTTAAAAAACCCTAGAAATTCACTGAAAAAAAAACATAGGTTTCACATATGTTTTAGTTAGCTGTACATTTCACTCATACAGACCCGTTGAAATTCCCCCGTTATAGTTAGTTCAGCTAACTATAACTCGCACACCCAAAATCCACTGCTGTTGACGTCACATATTACATCACTCATGACATGGTCAGTGACATCACTCATGACAACACTGATGACACCTCAAATGACATCACTGATGACATCATCCTTTTGAAAGAGTGGTAGACCTCCTCTCACCCTAATATAACCTTAGATTCACACATTGAAAACCAGAAACTAAAATGTTCAAAACAATGGAGAAACCAATACCAGTTAGAACAACCTATTCAGTAATTCCAAAATCTACATACACATCCACTCATTCACCAACAGTTCTATATAGTCGCTTATACATGTACTCACTCATCATATGTACTCATACACCTTTAGATCCTGTTACACACCTACACTCATACATAGAGTTACTCACACACATACTCACAAATGCAAATAAAGTATCAAACATACATTTACTTGTATATACAGCTATACACCCACCACTACACTTACTTCTACAGAATCGTACACATACTTACTCTCTTAACAAATCACTTATACAGTAACTCTTCCAATCTCTCACTCACATATAAACTCACTTATATACATCAATGCTCACATATACTTGTTTAAAACATATGTATTTACTCATAAAGACACTGAGACAGTCATTCACTCAATAACACACCCATACACACTCATCCACCCATATAGTACTGCTCAAATGCTGTATTCAAAACGCATATAAACAGTGAGTCGGTCATTCATGCATCTATGCGCTAAGTAATAACCCCCACCAAACCATACAGACACTCATACTGATACTCAAAAAACTAACTAATAACCCATATAGACACTCATGTAGCTACTCACCAACCCATGCATCCACTTATACACGAAGTAAGACACTGGTACAGGTATTCACATATTTAAACATTACCTGCTAATACATGTATTCACTAAGATACATTTAATAAGTCAGTTATACAATCAATTTTACAAAAAAAACATCCATTTAGCCACTTATTTACCCATTTATTCTTCCATTGACCTTTAGATATACATATATTAAAAATATTTATTTTTCAGAAAGACACACATTCACTGGATGATGTCATCAGTGATGTCATCAAAGATGTCATTTGAGATGTCATCAGTGATGTCATGAGTGATGTCACTGACCATGTCATGAATGTTGTAATATGTGACATCATCAGCAGTGGATTGTGGGCGCGCGAGTTATAGCTGAACTAACTATAACGGGGGAATTTCAATGGTTTTGTATGAGTGAAATGTCCAGCTAACTATAACATGTGTGAAACCTATGGTTTTTTCAGTTAATATATATATATATATGGATGTACATCGTTACAACGCATGCTTTTACAACGCATGCCTTTACGACGCAACTTTTACAATGCAAGTCGTTACAACGACTTGTGTTGGGGGTGCTGGATAGTGAATAGTTTAATTTTTACTATTCCAACTCCAGACCCTGTGGATAGTAGGGAAGGAGTTGGATAGTAAATTAAACTATTCTCTATCCTAGAGCGCCCCTCAGCGCAAGTCACTGTAATGACTTGCGTTGTAATGGTTGCGTCGTAAAGGTATTTTTAAAAGTTGCATTGTAAAGCTGTTCCCCATATATATATATATATGTATATATGAGATACAAACTGCCCTCTGCATTGAGAAGGCAGACTTCAATGCTCAGCCATCCAGCTTTCATGTGCTTCCTGCTTTCTCCTCTCTGACAAATGATCAGTTTCGCCGACGCGTTTCTGAGCACAAAGCCCCTTCTTCATGGGCACGGAAAGGAACACACGCGATGACTGCATTCATTAGCTTTATTTAGCAGCATCCCCGCCTCCCATGGTCAGGTGATTCGTTAATTGATTCCAGGGCATTATGGGGTTTGAAGTTCTGCATGCAGGTAGTTTCCTTGCAGTCATTTCGAGTGTGCCTTTAAGTTCCAAATTAAAGTTCCATTTTAAACTCTAAGTGAGTTCCAGAGAAGGTATATAGGAATGTGTGCAATTTCGAGCATTGCGCTGTTTCACGTTCGGAAAAGTTCTGAACTGTCAGCCTCATGCAGCCCGTAGGTGGCGTTACCTCAGGCTGCCAGTGGTGCTCTTCTCCACGACCGGGCCGCCGTGCAAAATGTGAGATACAAACTGCCCTCTGCATTGAGAAGGCACACTTCAATGCTCAGCCATCCAGCTTTCATGTGCTTCCTGCTTTCTCCTCTCTGACAAATGATCAGTTTCGCCGACGCGTTTCTGGGCACAAAGCCCCTTCTTCATGGGCACGGAAAGGAACACACGCGATGAGGACGCTCATATAGGCAAAACAAAAAAAACAAAAAATCGCGTGGGGAGCGAACCTGGGAGCGTACTTTGGTGAAAAATAGTGAAAAAAGTTAGAAAAAGATAAACGTTTTGAATGATCAGAGGTAGGGTAGCTATGAAAAGAGCTATTGGGTTCTGTGGCTAATTTAGGTACCTACAAGTAGGTTCCAATGCACAGTTTTAAATTCAGGAGGAATATTCTATTCCCCTCATCGGAGAAGTACACACCATCTCCTCTGTAGATGTCTTGCATGTTGTAACGCAAGTTATTGTTGTATATTAAACCCATTCTAAAGTCTCTCATGTAAGCAGAAACAGATTTATTCACATGTTTCCGTGCTTTCTCAAATTGTGGAAAAATTGGTTGGACCACTTCCATTTCTGTCTTTGGCATATATTGGAATATACCAAGGCAGTTTGGGGAAAAAGTGTCATCAATTGATGAAAGGTGTCCTTTAAAAGCATTTCCAGACCAACCCCAGTCATAGTCCCAAAATCATTTCCACCACAGTGCACTATTAAGAGGTCAGGGTTTGGCAGATGCATAAAAAAATTATATTAAAAACATATAAAATATATTTTTTATTTAAAAGAATAATACATTTTACAGCTTTTGATATTTGCTATAAAAAAACATTGACATTCACTGAAAAAACCATAGGTTATAGACCATATATAGTTAAGAATTAGCATTTACAAAACCTTGAAAATTCACTGAAAAAAACATAGGTTATAGACCATATATAGTTAGGGATTAGCATTTAAAAAACCTTATTTCACTCACACAAAACCATTGAAATTCCCATATATAGTTAGTTGCACTAACTATATATTTCGCGCACCCGCAATCCACTGCTGATGATGTCACATATTACATCATTCATGACATGGTCAGTGACATCACTGATGACATCACTGATGACATCTCAAATGACATCACTGATGACAACTCAATTGACATCACTGATCACATCACTGACGATATCATTCATGTGATAATACAATGCACGTCTTTACCCTCTAATATAACATAAGAAACACCCAGTGTTAAATACAGACTACCATTCTTGAAACCATTGTCACACCAATACCAGTTGCTACATACGCACACACTGATTCCTAGGTCTACACACTCAGTCACTCATTCACCCATAGAATCACTCATACATACAGTCACTCATCAATACAACACTATCATATGCACTCATACACCTATACAGACACTCACACTCTGCCACTCATCCATGGAGTTACTCACACATCTAGTCAGATATGCAAAGGATTAATCACACTTCCATTTCTTCAACTATACAGTTATACACACAACACCTTACTTATTCAAACATATACTAACACATACTTACTCTCTTATACAATCACTGATACAAGTACACGTTGATCTGCACAGAGTCACACAAGTTTCAAGCACTCACACACACACTCAGTCTCCCATACAAATACTTGGGCAACTAATCAATAACCCATATAGCCACTCATATAGCTAATAATCAACACATGCAGCAGCTTGCACAAACAACAACAGACATAATGATGCCAACATTCAGACAGTTTAGTCACTAACCCATGCATTCAGTTAGACGCATTTAATCACTCACTCATACAGTCAGTCACACACCTACTAAATCCTTCATCCAGACACTTATACATCCACTCATTCTTCAATATGTAAAACATATTTAAACTTTACAGAAACACAGTCACTGGATGATGTCATCAGTGATGTCATCGGTGATGTCATTTGAGATGTCATCAGTGATGTCACTGCCCATGTCATGAATGATGTAATATGTGACATCATCAGCAGTGGATTGCGGGTGCGCGAAAATATATAGTTAGTGCAACTAACTATATATGGGAATTTTAATGGTTTTGTATGATTGAAATATCCTGCTAACTATATATATGGTCTCAAACCTATGGTTTTTTCAGTGAATTTTCAAGGTTTTGTAAATGCAAATTCCTAACTATATATGGTCTCTAACCTATGTTTTTTTCAATGAATTTCATTGGTTTTTAAAAAGCAAATATCTATATCTATATTCTTTTTTATAATGATTACTTTTTTTTTCTATGTATGTAATACAATTTTTGAAAAGTTTAATATGTTTTTTTTTTTTTTTTGCCCAGGTGCGCTTCCGTTGCGCGCATCGGGCAGTGCACCGGTAAGCGCAGTTTCGTGCAGCACCCCGGTGCGCGTAACGGAGAGCGCCCGTTAGCGCATTTCCCGCGATCGAAAACAACATCGTGACGCGTCGCGTAAGCGCGACGTATCGCGTAGCCGCATGATGCGTCTCATGACGCGCCGCGTAACTGTGACGTATCGCGTTGCCGCGCAATACGTCTTATTTCACGCTTCGTAAACGCACCCGGAAGCGCTCTACGGCGCGATCTAGAGCGCGTAACGTAAGCGCGCGGGAGAGCGTAACGTAAGCGCAACTAGTCATGTGACTTGGAAATAACACTTTTCATTGGCTCACAACTTTTTTTTTTTTCAAATGATGAAAGCCCCCACCTTTTTCCTCACTCTGACTTTCTACTTTGAGAGAGGAAGACCTGTATCTGATTCTGACAATGGCATCATTAGTAGCTGCAGCGCGTTGGACCCCCTCCACCACCACAACCACCTAGAAAGGAAGGACCACCATCCCAGTTCCTTGTCCCTGAACAAGAAGAGGATGAGGAGGAAGAACAGGAAGAGGAGGAACAACACAGGCAATTTTTGCCTGAAGTGCCAAGACAGAGGCACATAAAAGTGCATTTTATTTGGGACTTCTTCTCCCACCCTCCTGAGCAGAAGAAAGTGAATGCCCCTAAGGTTAAGTGCCTTATTTGCGGAGATATTCTTTCCAGGGGCAATCCCAAGAAGAAATATTCATTCGGCAATTATAGTATGATGCGCCACATGCAAAGGTTGCATCCTAATAATCTTGCTCGAGCAGAGGTTCGTGCCATGGCGCAAAATCAGAAGAACCCACAGCCCAGCACCTCCTCTACCAAAGTATCACATGCAGCAGCTGAAGGATGGCAAACGGTGCCCAATGTTAAAAAAAATGTTGGCAGTATCAAAATTGTATGTATCTTCTGTGGCAAGACGCTGTGCTATGGGGAACTAAGCGTGACCTTAATAAGCAATGCGGTGGAAAACCATCAATGTAACCAAAAGAAGAAGCAATAAATCTTTTTTTTTGCTCCTGTTGAGCCATTTGTAATTCCTTGTTTTGTTGTTCCCCCAAAAAACACCCAAAAAATTATAAAAGTGTTCAAAAAATCAAAAAAAAAATGTTCTGAAAAATAATAAAAAAAATATAAAACAACAAAAACATTTTAAAAAGTTATTTTCAGAACTACCTCCCATTTTTTAAAAAATAAAACATTTTTTAGCACTCTTGACTTCATTTTTCTCATGGGTGCGCTTCCCGGTGCGCGCACCGGTGAGCGCCCCGTTAGCGCAATCAAAAAAAATAGAAAAAAAACAAGAGAAGGCGAGCATAAGAGAAAGAGAAAGAGAGAGTAATGTTAAGAGACAGACAGCTAGAGGGAGCAACACAGAGGTACTCTGTAATACATAGTAAAACAGTGTAAAGATATAAGAAAGTGTAAGAGAAAATATGAAAAAAATATAAGGCAGTGAAACAAAGAAAAAGAGAAGAAGAATACTAAAGCAGAGGCACATGTAGAATGTGAGTGGCTGTAAAGAGTAAAAGGAAAGAGAAAAAATGTAATAACGGAACCAGATTTAAATAACACTGGTGAGGGAGAGAGAGAAAAAAGTAGTGTGCATAACTAAAGAGGGATGAAATAAGATGGATAAAATCGACTAAAGTTAAAACATGTGGATTGACAGAGAGAAAAAACAGAAAGATGAAAAGAAGAAGTGACAGAAAGGGAATAATTGAAGCAGCAAAGAAATGTAAATAACGTAGTGTGCTTGAACTTCAGAGAGAAAGCATAACAAACAAGTAGTGAAAGAGTGAAGAGACAGAGACAATTACAGTAAGAGAGACGGACTGAGTGAACGGGAGTGAGGAACTGTGAGAACAGAGGGAATGAGAAAAGGAGTGGAAGGAGTGCAGTAAGTAAGTAATAGAAAAGGAATGAGGGAAGAAGCAAAGGAAGGGAACTGAGGGTTAAGGAAATAAAGCAGGGGAACTGATAAAAGTTGAATGTGATAAGGATGTAAGGGGAACAGTACTAAACACTTACCTTATAATTATTGTTAACTTGATTAGTTTTTTTTTACACTTTCAATCTGTGAAAGAAGGATCAAAAATTTGAAAAATATTAAAACATGTATTTTAAAAATAGAAAACACAAGGCAAAAGGTTGAAAATCATAGAATTTTTCAAAGAAATAAAGTCAGAGATAAACATTCAGAAAGGAAAATAAAGTAACGGTGAAAGACAGACAGAGACAAAAAGAAGTAGAAATAGAGTAAATTACTAAGAGAATAAAAAGGTGGATAGATTCAGTGACAGAAAAGAAGGATAGAAGAGAAAAAATAAACTTAAGATGTGTAAGATACTAAAAGAATGTGAGTAAGGTAAACTAAATAAGGAAATGGTGAATAAGGAATAGAGAGTGAGGGAGAGAGGGGACAGAGGAAGTGAAGGAAAGACTGTCAGATACAGACTGAGTGAGGACACAAAAAAAGATAAATGAGTGAGGGTGAGTTATACTAACTGATTGCAACAAAAAAGGTGAACCCTAAAATATTTAATTAAGAAAACAAAGGGAGAAAAAAATGGAAAAGAGAAGCGAAGCAGAGGGACTAAAAGCTGAAAAATGGTGCAAGGGAGAAAAGAAAAAAGCAGACTTGGAATAGGGAAACAAAGGTTGAAAGATAAGTGAGAACAAGGGTGAAATAGAGTAAAACAAAAGGCAATGTGAGTAAGTAAAGAGGATTGATAGAGGGTAGTAAAAGACGAGTGAGCATGAGACAAGACGAGTACAAATTAAAATTCACAATACAAAGTACAGAATTAATTATACATGTTAAATGGTTTATTTTTGCTGTTCTCAGAATATATCAAATTTCACTAAAAACAGTGAGTTGAAGGTATTCATCATATAACAGCGGGAAAAAAAACCACAATCAAAATGATTGTGTTTAAAAAACCCATATAATATAACAAATCAGAAATCTGAATTCATCAAAAGTACACTTACTTTCCATGATGTCGAATGATATGCTATGAACAGCTTATCATTGGAAAATACTCTGTTGTGCTCCTATGAAATCCGTGCCCGCCACTTTCTGGAAGAAAAGCTCCATCTTTTTGAGGAATATGTTAGAAACTATAAATGACTTTTTGCTCTGTACCACACTTCTCCACAAGGCCAAATTGTGTAAGAGCCATTTGAAACTCTTGAAATTCCTCAAAGAAAATCCCGACATTTTCATTTTTCACGACTTTCAGAAAGAAAACGTTGAAAATCACTTTCACAATCTTGTACTAGTAATATCTCCCCTTCTGGCTCACTCATGTTTCACATTTCCTATAACACTGATACAGCTTACTATGAGGCACACTTACACAACCTCTATGACTTCTACAATTATTTAATTCTCTTGATCACAGTTACTTACAAAGCAATTTAAAACAACAGAGTAAATTATATCAACTCCTCGAATCATTATAGGCCAGTTATGTACCTCTATGACTAGTTTACATTTTTTTAATTATCATGATAACTCTTATTCACAAAGCAATTTAAAAAAGCAGACTAAAATATATCAACTGCTCCAATCTTCGTAGGCCACATACCTTCCCTAAAATTTTGCTTGTAAAAACACTAGGTAAGAATTTTTTAAGTCAAAAGGCAAACGTTGTTTGAAAGTTAAAACAGAATCATTGCAGAATGACCAGCCTTTTCCAGATTTTAAATAAGCTGTGTAATGTCCTGATGTTGTCGAAGGACCGTCATGATATATAATTGCTGCAGTTACAAAAGTCCTTCCTGATATCGACAACTGTGAAGCCACAACATTTTTAATTAAAGTTGTCAATTTAGTTCCATCAGGCCTACATCGTTGGAACATTAAAACGACATACTGCCCATAACTTTGTATAAATAATGTGGACAGCATTGCAGACTTACATTGGCTACACTCCATGTTTTGATCGGCTGCTCTTACCAGCTTATTAAAGGATACTGATTTACTGTCTGGCAAAGTTAAATATATAAATCTTTCTGAGTCTACACTAGTAGTACTTGATAAGCTACCGTTCTCGCAGTCATGCTGCCATTGATAAGAAAGACCAAACAGATAATCTACATCTACACCTTCATCTTGCAATACATCAAGCATATACATTAAAAACTCCTGACAATCCTGCTGAATATTTTGAGAAAATTGCATTTGACCTGAACATTTGTCTACGACATTTCGAATTTCAGACACACTTTCTATTTTTGTTCTATCACTGCTACATTTCTCTAACACAGAATTCAACAAACAGAAAAATCTTTGATCCGAATTGACCACAATCTGTTCTTTTAATGTTTGCAGAGAAAAGACAACATTAACCACTACATTAGCATAGCAGTTGAGACCAGAACTATTTTCAAATTGAAAACCAACAACATTTTCAACATAATCCATTTTCTTTCTACTTACAATTTTAGTTTCATCTACTTCTTTTTGCTACAACCTCGCTACTATTGGTCACATTTCTTCGTTTCCGGCCTACCACACACTTTTCAAACAAAGGATATTGAGGCAAATGTGGTGCATACTCTCTTCTTAACCTATTATATTCCTTAACACAATCTAGATCTGCACAAATGTTTGTCTCATCACACTCAATCAAGTACAATCCAGATAAAGTTCTGACTCGTGATAATGCCACATATGCCATACCCTCCTTTAACACTGAACTGCCAATATTCACCAAAGCACTGTCTACACTTAAACCTTGCGATTTATGAATTGTTACCGCATATGCCAAGCAAACAGGAAACTGTTTACGGCGAACATATAAGTCTTTTACTAGCAAAAATCTAGCAGAACAACGACCAATTTCTTGTACTTGCTCAATGCTATCAAATTTAATTTTTAAAAATTCAATACAATCTCTATTTCTGTAATTCA
Organism: Lissotriton vulgaris; assembly: GCF_964263255.1. NCBI lineage: Eukaryota > Metazoa > Chordata > Amphibia > Caudata > Salamandridae > Lissotriton > Lissotriton vulgaris. The sequence goes on along the minus strand of NC_141693.1, from coordinate 506,371,078 downwards.
CAAAATCAACAATATTACCCATTGATCCAATTACCAGACCTCTTTCAACATTTAAATTCCTTCTCAAAATGATACGGCAATTTAAGCACACATTCAGAGTCTTTTCAAAACCAGCAGTTTTAGATATACTCTTCTCTAATGAATCCAATTTAGATTTCAAATTTTCTGACAAAATAATTGTTGCTCTCATATGCTCTATTCTATCATTAGCTTCCAGTTTCACAATCTCTTGCTTTTCTAAATTCAACATTTTGTTGTTGAAGATGGAACATTCTTGCAGAGTTGGCATCAAACATATCCCAGATTTCTTCTCAGTTATTTTCTAAAAAATATTCTCTGGCAGAACGTTTTCTTCTGGATACAAATTTGACAGTAATCGTGCATGTAAAGCTTTTTTCCCATGCTCGGCCACTTTTCCAATTCTTACATCTTGTAGAATATTCTTATAATTTTCATCCTTCGCCTGACGCATATTTTCACGCAGCTCTGCATAATTGAAGTTTAACCATATATTAACGTTGCCAATGCTCCCTAGGCACTTCCTGGTATCTTCATGCGTAAGCAGTTTGAACACGGGTTGTCCTTTCACTGGTGTCAGCTGCAGAAGATCACCGAAAACAATGATGTGTTTGCCACCAAATAACACATCATACTCTGTTTTAAGAACTTCTTGCATTCTCAAATGCACAAAGGCAAGCATGACATTGGAAACCATGTTTACTTCGTCAATGATAAGAAGTTTCATTTTCCTCAAGACTCTGGAAACTTCACAACAAGCATCTCCAGATAACTTGTGGTATTGTAATTTGTTATCATGCTCCACTGGCAGCATCAGTAGACGATGCAAAGTAATACCTTTAATGTTTTGTGCTGCCAGTCCAGTTGGAGCGGTGACAACACAAGACAGCGATGACTCAGTCCTTTTCTGCAGATAACATGAAATTGCTTTAATGAGGAAACTTTTTCCAGTTCCTGCTTCTCCGCTCACGTACAGGCGGACAGGCTTCAACGACGTACATGAGCACTCTTTCTTCTCATGACTTAATCCATGATCAATTTGTTTGGTGACTTCGTCATATATTTGCCTCTGCTCAACGTTGAGTTGTCTTTCCAAATCTTCTAAGTTAACCGCATCCTCCTGAGCATGTGCCATGGCTCTTTCCACTTCAATCATGGCAGTGGCAGCTTCATTTTCGATAATGGGTCCTCCTAGTGGATCCTGACTCAGTGAAATGGAACTCTGACTGTCCTGAGAACTGTCTCTAGCAATCTCGGCTGCAATTGTTGCTTCCTGCTTGATTTCCGCATTCACCATTTCTAGATATTTTGGAAAAACAGGATATTCTATGGTTTCCTTGGCTGCATTGAAAGAGTCTTCGTAAAACAAAGGAAATCTCCAAGCAGTTCCTCTTCTACACGCCAAGGCTTGAAGAGTTGCAAAAGAGCTAAATAGTAAAACTCCTTTCTTTCCTGAGATTCGCAACTCAATTTTCGATGATTTAGCAATTGGCATCTTCTTTGCTTCCGCAGACATCCCTCACTTCCAATTACAGCATACACTCCTTTATCAATATCTTCTTTAATGTTCCTCTTGAATATGTAATTTTGTAGAACTTCATAGAGTCAAACGTTCTCGAGGTGACTGCTTCTATTTGGATAATATGTATCCAACATGTTGGTCTTCAAGATATCTGTACTGTTTGGCTCCTTCTCCGCCAAATATTCAATTTCCCGTACAGGTTTTAGAACTCGATTTCGTGTTGCAGCAAGACCAAGACTCACCCAAATTATACTCCTAGATTTGGCATAGAGACTTGCTGAAGATAACCGATCAGAACATTTGTAAGCTCTGATTTCTCGATGCGACAACATCTTCAGACTGAAACTGTACAACTTCTTACTGAGGCTCTTTTCATGTGAAATGTCCTCCCACATATCCTTCAGTTCTGTCTTTTCTTTTTTTGTGATGTAAGACGTTACATATCGAGCCACAGCCATACAATTGTCAGCCACAAACTGTATATCCATGTTAGCATTCCACATGGACAAAATCACTGGGTTGTAGTCGTTGATGTACTTCGACTCTTCGTTTCTTTTTAAATTGTATGTATTTTTAGGTGATTTCCTCGTCACATTATGTCGCAGTGAAGACATCAAATTGTTCACTCTTCCTTTAGATATCACTGATCGTGGAAACCCAAAATGACATTTTGTGTAGAATTTTTCCTTGTTTCTGAATTTTCAACGACAGTACTTTCCACAACGATGGGATTGAAAGCGTCAAACTTGTTCTCTTAAAGTTTTGTTTTCATTTGTCTTTGGAACAGCACATGTGGAATACTGTTCTATAAAACTCATCACTAAGTCATCTGGATCTGTTCCAAATTTGGGTGCATCTTTGATCCATAGGAGCATATGTATATGAGGAGCACCTCTTGCTTGATACTCCTTTCTCCAAAAGAAATCCAACACCTCTCCAAGAGGTGGGTTTTTCTTGTTCGTGATGAAAGATATCATAGCTTCAAATCTATGATTGAAGTACCTGCATACATTGACTGGATCCAAAGAGCACAGTTCTCCAGGTGTCTTGAATTCAATATTTTCAATGTTTCCATTTGCCTCTCGTAGAAATTCAAGTAAGTCTTCCCAGCCATACTCGGCATAGCTGAGAGTGAGGAACCATGTGGGAGTTCCTAAGTTCCTCAGCATACATTTTAAGTCACCATGACGACGGTACCAATACTCATTAGTACCACGCTGACATGCCATGAGATTAATCAGGTGATAATCCAAAATACTGTCTTGCACATTGACTTTATCCATAAACTCCCTTGCTGAGATATTTTGCAGCTGTACACCACTTTTCAGAATGTGGTTCACTGCATAAGACAGTCCAGACAGATTACTTTCATACAGCAGATGAAACAAATAGTGAATGCATTGACGAAACCTAGGATCTTCTGCATACAATCGTAAAGTCCGGTATTCAGAAGCAGGAATTTGATCAGGTCGCTCATCATATCGTCCTCCTCGACCTGTTGGAAATAGCTGTGGAAAACACCGAGCTTCCAAACTTCCCTCCCAAACACTAATGGGACTCCCTTTGGCTTGTTTAATTTGAAACAACTCAATAGCATTCCCCATGACTTCTTTGGAATGCAAAGGATGAACACTATAATGTTCATATATTTCTTCATTTTTAGAGGCATCAACTTTCTCAATTTGTCCAGCACACAAATCGCTGTCCTCATCTTCACTTAGTTCCTCTTCTGCAAGACATACATTCTTGTAGTACTCATTGTTTTTCATCAAATACAACATTGCCTTTTTTACTTTCCTAACATCCACTAAATCTTGCCAGATTTTCTTACTCTTTGTTGGAACCCCATTAACTAGGATAACCAGAGGTTCCTCTTCCACTTTCTCTACACCAATTGTATCAATATTTTTCTTCAAATCTAGAGGCAAATAAACAACTCTTCCCTTTAATCCTCTCTGTAAATCTGAAGGAGGCAATTTCCCTGTCTTAGGCTCCATTCGAACAATAGCCTGAAAAGGATGGACACTTTGAATCAAAATAGATTCATAAGTATTTAAATCCTTCAGTTCAGAAGGAATGTCAACCAACTCCAGATTATTATGAACCGCTCTAGCAGGCATCCGGTTTTGATTTAATTTGTTAAAACAATAAGTACACATTCGTTGATTCGATCCCAAATCAAAAGAATTTTCTACCATCAAGTAAGTTGCAAAATCCTTCCATTCACTATTGTTTTCCATTTCGCTTTTTGCATATAAATCCACTAACTTAGTCTGATTCTTATAATAAGTCCGTCGACAACACACACAAGTGAAATTAGGCCTCTCACTTGATTTCACCTTAAACGTGGAAATTTCCTTGTGAAACTTATCTGTACTGGAAATTTGTACACTCTCTTCCACATTACCTTCTTCTACTGCGTCAATTTCACCATTGTCCTCTTTACTAGCAAAGTAACAAAACTCAATTTCTTCACAAATGTTCTTCACATCTACTTCAGAACCATGCAAAAGAGCACTGCTTATTTGTTTAAGCATAATTGCTGGACTCTTAGCATAATACAACATTCTCACTAATTTCCTCACTTTATTGTGATGCACTGCTAGCATCCTGAAATTATGAAAAACACTCTGGCATACTCTCCTGGAAAGACAAGCCAGTGAATGATCATGCAAACCTGTCACTTATCTCACTCTGCAAGGATCTAATTCTTGCAACAACTTCATTTTCTGTTTTAAACTTTTCTTATTGTATGTCCGTACAAAATCACAAAGCAAATTGATGGAATCCTGTCGCACACTGCAAATACTACTACACTTCCAGGTGTACACTGGACCCTTAGGACGTCTCCCTAAAATTTCATCAGCTAACACCTCTTCTGCCTCTGTAGACACAAGTTTTTCTTTTTCAACCGGACAACCGTCTTTCACCTCATATGCTTGACCACTGGTGTCAACTGCATGCACCAAATCATTGTCCTGGAAGTAACTCTCCTCATTAAAAAATGCCTCACAACTTGAACTATGCATCCATTCTCCTAAAAAACTTCACAAAAATTAGAACGATTAACTATTCTCTTCCATCTACTATTTGATTTGAAATCATAAATTGCCTTGTTTAGTTTCCTAATTCTATTGATTACCAAAATAAATAACTTTCGCTTGATTTCGAAAGCCTGATCAATAATTTTCTCTACATTTTTCTTTTTCTTATAAAAAGCCACTTTCTGTTGACCTTTCTTAACATTTTTTAACAAATTGACAATTATCCTGTTATGGAACATTCGTCTACGAATGTCCCTAAACTGATTTTCCCTTCTACTGCCATGCACAGAGTTATCTCCTGCTCTAGCAGTAACATTTTTGAGGGTCCTTTCCTTCCCGTTTAAATTGGCTCTCTTCTTCTGGACTAAAACGTTTTCTGTAGGAATACTTTTTCTTCTACAAATATTTCTTAAAAAAGACTTTGTTGTCTTACCAGGAGCTTTTTTTGTGACTTGACAAGTTTTTATTGTAGAGGACTGCTGCAATGCTTTTCCAAGGTGGGCTGTAAGTCGCTTAGCTTCTTTTCTTCTCATCTGCCTTGAGGGCATTTTTGAATTTTCAAAAGATCTTGAGTTGAATCTGTGGTAAATTTAAAAATAAATGTTATTAACCACTATTACCAAACAGTAAACCAATAACAGAAGGCAAACAATTAACAGACTAGTTGTCAATTCGACCTACGATAATGTAACAACATAGACAAATTATAAGCACAGAAATAGTAGCAGTGGAGTGGAGTACATGTCCAGGCCTACAGAGGAAGTGAGTCATGTCCACTGCACTCTTGGACGCAGGCCTCACCTCCTCTGTTTCCCTGGACAGGCCTAAACCTCATTTGCACAATGTGATTCCTAATCTAAGGAAACACAGGTAATATAATTGTAAATATTTTTGCTCATTTCACAATCACATCACCTGTGTTTCCTCAGATTAGGAATCACATTGTGCAGATGAAGTCAAGCATATCCAAGAGTACACAGAAGGTGAGGACTGTATGCAACAGTGCAATGGACATAACCCACCTCCACTGACACTTTCACAAGCCTCAGCTACTCCAAGCCCACTAGACAGTCCTAAATGTATACAGTTTAAACTGACGGTATCAGGTTGCAGATAAAGTGAGGCCTATCCTTAGATTCAGAAGAGGTTGGGCCTGCTCAAAGTTGCATTTAAAATGTGTGTGTTCAAGCATACCGAAAAGGTAAGTACTATGTAGAAGTACAGAGGAGGTGAGTCCTGTCCACTGCACTCTTGGACTCAGGCCTCATCTCCTCTGTTTCCCTCAACAGGCCTAAACCACATTTGTACAATGTGATTCCTAATCTAAAGAAACACAGGTGATATAATTGTAAAACGTGCAAATATTTTTCCTCATTTCACAATCACATCACCTGTGTTTCCTCAAATTAGAAATCACATTGTGCAGATGAAGTCAAGCATATCCAAGAGTACACAGAAGGTGAGGACTGTATGCAACAGTGCAATGGACATAACTCACCTCCACTGACACTTACACAAGCCTCAGCTACTCCAAGCCCACTAGACAGTCCTAAATATATACAGTTTAAACTGACGGTATCAGGTTGCAGATAAAGTGAGGCCTATCCTGAGGTTTAGAAGAGGTTGGGCCTGCTCAAAGTTGCATATGAAATGTGTGTGTTCAAGCATACCGAAAAAGTAAGTACTGTGTAGAAGTACAGAGGAGGTGAGTCCTGTCCACTGCACTCTTGGACACAGGCCTCACCTCCTCTGTTTCCCTCGACAGGCCTAAACCACATTTGCACAATGTGATTCCTAATCTAAGGAAACTCAGGTGATATAATTGTAAAACGTGCAAATATTTTTCCTCATTTCACAATCACATCACCTGTGTTTCCTCAGATTAGAAATCACATTGTGCAGCTGAATTCAAGCATATCCAAGAGTACACAGAAGGTGAGGACTGTATGCAACAATGCAATGGACATAACTCACCTCCTCTGACACTTACACAAGCCTCAGCTACTCCAAGCCCACTAGACAGTCCTAAATGTATACAGTTTAAACTGACGGTATCAGGTTGCAGATAAAGTGAGGCATATCCTGAGGGTTAGAAGAGGTTGGCCCTGCTCAAAGTTGCATATAAAATGTCTGTGTGTTCAAGCATACCGAAAAGGTAAGTACTGTGTAGAAGTACAGAGGAGGTGAGTCCTGTCCACTGCACTCTTGGACGCAGGCCTCACCTCCTCTGTTTCCCTGGACAGGCCTAAACCTCATTTACACAATGTGATTCCTAATGTAAGGAATCACATCACCTCTGTTTCCTCAGATTAGGAATCACATTGTGCAGAGGAGGTCAAGCATATCCAAGTGTACACAGAAGGTGAGGGCTGTATGCAACAGTGCAATGGATATAACTCACCTCCTCTGACACTTACACAAGCCTCAACTCCTCAATGCCCCCTACACAGTCCTAAATATATACAGTTTAAACTGACGGTATCAGGTTGCAGATAAAGTGAGGCCTATCCTGAGGTTTAGAAGAGATTGGGCCTGCTCAAAGTTGCATATATAATTTAAGTATGTTCAAGGGTGCAGAAAAGGTAAGTACTGTGTAGGAGTACAGAGGAGGTGAGTCCTATCCACTGCACTCTTGGGCGCAGGCCTCACCTCCTCTGTTTCCCTGGACAGGCCTAAACCTCATTTTCACAACGAGATTCCTAATCCAAACAAACACAGGTGATAAAATTGTAAAATGTGAAAATATTTTTCCTCATTTCACAATCACATCACCTGTGTTTCCTCAGATTAGGAATCACATTGTGCAGTTGAGGTCAAGCATATCCAAGAGTATGCAGAAGGTGAGGGCTGTATGCAACAGTGCAATGGACATAACTCACCTCCTCTGACACTTACACAAGCCTCAGCTGCTCCATGCCCCCTAGACAGTCCTAAATGTATACACTTTACACTGACAATAAGAGGTTGCAGATGACATGAAGCCTATCCTGAGGTTTGGAAGAGGTTTGGCCTGCTCAAAGTTGCAAATATAATTTATGTATGTTAAAGGGTGCAGAAAAGGTAACTACCGTGTAGGAGTACAGAAGAGGTGAGTCCTGTACACTGCACTCTTGGACGCAGGCCTCACCTCCTCTGTTTCCCTGAACAGGCCTAAACCTCATCTGCACAATCTGCTTACTAATCTAAGGTAATACAGAAAACAGGTGATCTGATTGTAAAATAAGCAAACATATTTATTTATACATACAGACACTATGGGCCTCATTTATGAAAAGTGACGCATCGCTGCGAGAAGACAGCCATGCATCACTTTTCACTGTGCCCTCCTTGCTAACCCAATGATGCCTCATATTTACAGTGTGACACATCATTGCGCAAGGCGTTACTCATACAACATAATTTCTGACATATCTGTATGGTGCAAAAGTGACGCATTGCTGGAGAGTGTCACAAAAGCGACGCAAATCCAGCAATGTATCCTTTCTCATGGGGCAAGCCCCATGTGAAAGGGCCTATATCAGTCTTACGCCTGCTGTGAGGCAGGCATAACATATTCACGCATTTGTGTCCTAGAAGTGGGGCAGTGAAATCTCATAGATTTGACTGCGGCACTTCTACAACCCAATTTTGCATCAAAAAGCCCTCTTGCATACATTATATCTGGTGTAGGTATAATGTGGTGCAGGGGTTTACAAAGTAATGCATCTACCTAGAGGCGTCACTTTGTAAATATGGCGCAACAAGGCACAAGTTTTACGCCACTGGTGCGCCACAAAAAGTGACGCACCAGCGGCATAAAAGTGATGTGGAGCCTCATAAAAGAGAAACCTTATGTATTCCTTCTCAGAATTTTACTAGCCTTTCATTTACCCCAAAATCGTTTTAAAAAGTACATTTTTAAACAAGACCAAAGGTCCTATGTACAAGCATTTCATTTCGCTACTGAAAACTCACTATTTCACCTACAAAAAAATTCCTCTATCTAGCAAATGTTGTTACCAAGCATTATCAAAATAGTAGGCACAAACCAACAGGGGTTTTCAAAGTAATGCATCTACCTAGAGGCGTCACTTTGTAAATATGGCGCAACAAGGCACAAGTTTTATGCCACTGGTGCGTCACAAAAAGTGACGCACCAGCGGCGTAAAAGTGATGTGGAGCCTCATAAAAGAGAAACCTTATGTATTCCTTCTCAGAATTTTACAAGCCATTCATTTACCCCAAAATCGTTTTCAAACGTACATTTTTAAACAAGACCAAAGGTCCTATGTACAAGCATTTCATTTTGCTACTGAAACCTCACTATTTCACCCCCCAAAAAAACCTCTATCTAGCAAATGTTGTTACCAAGCATTATCAAAATAGTGGACACAAACCAACATTAAAGAAACACAATCAGCTCCCTAATCTGAGGTAACACTAAAGACTTGATTGTCAAAGATTGAAATGTATTTATTTAACAAAGCAGACACCATTTATTCCTTCTCAAAATTATAAAAAGCATTCCTTTTCCTCAAAATCACATTACACATCATATTTTAAAAATACAGCACATGTCCTATGTACAAGCACTACAAGACACTACAGAAACTTCTCAATTTTACAGAATACAATTTTTCAAAGCAGCAAATTTTTTTCATTATACATTTCATTTAAACTTGACAGAAAGCAACTTTTTAAAAAGGCATTCTGCTTCTAAATTTTAAAATTAAGTTCTTGTCTTCCAAGTCTGTGTATGGTTCATATATATTCATTTTAAGAAGCAAACACTAATTATTCCTTCTCAAAAATGCTTAATGCATTTCATATTTTCCCAAAATACAACTTCTCAAAGAAGCAAAGTCTTTTTGTTAAGCATTATGAAAAAACTTGACACAAAGCAACATTTAAAAAACACAACCTGCTTCCTAATTTTCTCAATAAACCATACTAGTCTCCATCTAAAATAAATGAATCTTTTCTCACCTTTACAAATGCTTTTGTAGTTTGAAAACAGTCTCTCACACACACCAATTTTTCTTATGCAGAGCAAAAGGTATGCACTTCAGAGCCTGCAACCAACAATGGCACACAAATGCTGTAATTCTACACACATATCCCTCATGTCACCCAATCAAAACTCTTACCTCACTTTTTTCAAATCAACACCCTTCCCCCTCTGCCCTTTCTGCCTTTTTTCCATAGCAACTCCCTCCTGACTGACCTCTCATGTTTACAAGTTCATACTACAATGTTTCAACTGAACTCTGACCTCTCAGTACACCTGCTAATCCGCTGCAATGTTTCTTAAAATGATTTTTTCTTAACCATTCAAATTACATCTTTCAAAGAACACAACCATGCACCCTAACTTTCAGTTTTCAGCAATCGAAATCCACGAATCACTGCTAGTGAATCAATAGCACTGAAACTCCACAGTTTTTTTCTTTGTAAACTCCTACTGTTTCAACTGCCATTTCATTCCCACACTTCATCTGACTGCAGCAGAACCTCTTCTCACCATGTATTCTGTCTGGATTCTTGGACATAGTTACATCCACTGGGCTCAAAGGTACGCTGATAACAGAAATTTTCACAGCCTTGATTTATCAAATGTGGAAATCAAGTGAATTGGCCAGAGAGGATTGAGATGTCACCAATTGATACCATTGGTGAAAACCTTTTTGCATCTGCCAAACCCTGACCTCTTAATAGTGCACTGTGGTGGAAATGATTTGGGCACTATAACTGGGGTGGGTCTGGAAAGGCTTTTAAAGGACACCTTTGAGCAATTAATGTCACTTTTTCCTCAAACTGCCTTGGTGTATTCAAATATATGCCAAAGACAGAAATGGAGGTGGTCCAATCAATTTTGTCCACAAATTGAGAAAGCGAGGAAACATGTAAATAAATCTGTTTCTGCTTACATGAGAGACTATGGAATGGGCTCCATATACAACAATAACTTGCGTTACTACATGTAAGATATCTACAGAGGAGATGGTGTGCACTTCTCAGGTGAGGGGAACAGAGTTTTCCTCCAAAATTTAAGACTGTGTATTGGTACCTACTTATAAGTACCTAAATGTTCCACAGAACCCAAAAGCTGTTTTCAGAGCTACCCTAACTATAATCCCTCAAAATAAATTTTTAATTTAACTTTTTTCACAAATTTTCACCATTTTACGCTTTCCGGTGCACTACCCGGTGCGCGCACCGGGCGCTAACCGCTCGAAAATTAAAAAAAATATATTTTTAAACATATATGGGCCTCCACAGCCACCCTCAGAAAACCTAGGAGGTCAGGGGGTGTCAACCGTTCCCCCTTCAACTTATTCCCATCGTTGTTTGTCCTCCATCTTGTGTGTAAATTCGAACGAAACACGAAATGGCGGACTTCCGTTACGCTGTCGGTGCACTTACCGGGGCGCGCAACGGCAAAAAAAAAATGTGGGAAGTTAATTTACAAAAAAAGCACTGCAGACACTTTCACCAAATTTGAAATAGTCCCTACAACATACCAGTCCCTACCATTTTCCCAAATTTGAAGGAATTCCATCGAGCCATTCAGGCTGTAGCCCTGTCTAAATATCCTGAGGTAAATTACATGGCAAAAACACATTAGAAAGAGTTGACATTTTCAACCAATGATAACATTACTTTTAAGTTGTATTTTTATGTGCTGACATTTGATTGGTTTGGTACATGAATATATATGAAAAATAAGAGGGAAAGACAGCCATTTTGACTGGAACTCCCTGAGGCACATTTACAGAGCATTTCCTGGGAAACCTAAGACACTTTTCCAAAGGTAAGTTAATAGTTTATAAGGAGAAATATGTTGTGCACCTAAAGTTATTTTTATAAAAACGTTTTCTTTTAGATATTTACTGTCCCTCAGTTATAGTTATGGATTGAGTTAGGCTTCTCTGTTGTAGTCATGGATTGAGTTAGACTTCATCATATGCAGTACTTTATATTTCTACTTCCTGCCTTGTACAATACACTGCCCAAACATAAATTCAGTCTTAAAAACTCAGAACTATGTTGTACACGTTAAGTTAAAAAAAAATGTTGAAATTTCTTACTTAAACTCTATTTCTCTCTCTCTTTTTATTCTACCTTAACAGCAATTATGGATAAAGAAGCACAGGAACCCAAAGTACAATCAGAAATACAAGACAATATTGATGATTTTTTTAATGTGACAGTGGACGAACAACTGTTGGAATTTATGGACAATTATGAAAAACAAGAGACAATTTATGAAAATAAAAAACAAGAGACAATTTATGAAAATAAAGATCATGAAATTCCAGATGAATTAATACTTGAAATTTCCAAAGAATATTAAAATTAATATCAATGACAGATTATGTTATGGATTCCATATTAGAAAATGCAAGATATCTACAGAGGAGAAAGTGTACATTGAATTTAAGACTATGCAATGGTACCTACATGTTGGTACTTAAATCACCCACACAACACAACAGCTCTATTCAGAGCTACCCTACCTCAAAGCACTCTAAAATATTATTTTACTGTTTCTCTTGGTTTTCCCCTTGTTACGCTCCCCGGTGCGCTACCCGGTGCGCGCACCGGGCGCCCCCCGTGAAAATCGAAACTTTTTTTTTGTTGCCCCACCGGGCCCTTTTATGGCCCCCACATCAAACCTAGGGGGGCTGGGGGGGTCTACCCTGCCCCCTTTTGGTTATTTGCCCCTTCGTTTTTGCCACCTCTTGTCTCTCTTTCCTACCGAGAGACAAGATGGCGGCCGCTCCAGACTGTTTAGAATGTTGACAGTCACCGGAGAGCCAATCCGCTTCTCCTCGTGAGTTCCGTTACGTGCCAGGTGCGCGCACCGGGAAGCTCACCGGAAAGCTCACCGGAGCGCGCTTACAGATATATATATTTTTTTGAACTTAAATTACACAAAATCCACTGGAGCACATATCTTGAGACCTAGCAAAGGCACATCGGGCAAACAGTCCCTACAATTTTACAAAGTTTTGTGGAAATCCATTCAGCCGTTCGAGCTAAAAGTGAGTCCAACCACCCTATGGAAAACTCAATGTTAAAAACATGTTTTGGGACCCCCCTTTTTTCTCGGCCCCCACTTGTTGAAACCCCCCCAAACTTTCAGGGGACGGTCGGAGACAAAATGTGCCATTTTCCTGAAAATTTCAGCCAATTCCGTCCATCAACACCAAAGTATTCAACATAGAATTTTCAGAAATCCCTATTAAAAAAAATCCTAACTATATATACCTACTCGCGACCGCCAGTAGGTAATATATATATATATATATATATATATATATATATATATATATATATATATATATATATATATATATATATATATATCCCACAATGCAGCACAAAAAGGAAGTGCTTAAAAAAGATGAAATTGTCCCAATCGTCAGCGGAGGAAGTAAAATAATGCAAAAACATCGGACTGGGGAACACACGGTATTGGCTTCAGGTGCAGGACATCTCTTGAGAAAGTTTCCAGGGAGAAACGAAACACGTCGAAATAGTCCCAATCCTGCTGCATTCACAAAATAAACGGCTTAAACAAGAAAACGAAGTTCCGTGTGCGACTCATTTTCTCCTCGTATGGGGAGATAGTGTGGACATGAATATCCGCTGGGTTCTGCCGAAGAGTGACGCACCACCAGAAGAGCGCCCATGCTTTCCCAACCTGAACCCAAGTGTTAGTCTCGAAAAAACTGATGTGGAGAGAGGTGCCGCCGAGGACTGGACCACGGTATTGGCCCCGAGTCAGTTTCTAAAGTAAGCTGACATGGGGGAACTTCTTGCCACAAATGTTAAAAATGGATTGTGTTAATTAATTGCAACAGGATTTTAATCACCGCCCACTGGAGGGTTAAAAAAAGAAACCGTCTGAACCCCGGATCCCACAATGCAGCACAAAAAGGAAGTGCTTAAAAAAGATGAAATTGTCCCGATCGTCAGCGGAGGAAGTAAAATAATGCAAAAACATCGGACTGGGGAATACACGGTATTGGCTTCAGGTGCAGGACATCTCTTGAGAAAGTTTCCAGGGAGAAACGAAACGCGTCGAAATAGTCCCAATCCTGCTGCATTCACAAAATAATCGGCTTAAACAAGAAAACGAAGTTCCGTGTGCGACTCATTTTCTCCTCGTATGGGGAGATAGTGTGGACATGAATATCGGCTGGGTTCTGCCGAAGAGTTACGCACCACCAGAAGAGCGCCCATGCTTTCCCAACCTGAACCCAAGTGTTAGTCTCGAAAAAACGGATGCGGAGAGAGGTGCCGCCGAGGACTGGACCACGATATAGGCCCGAGTCAGTTTCTAAAGTAAGCTGACATGGGGGAACTTCTTGCCACAAATGTTAAAAATGGATTTTGTTAATTAATTGCAACAGGATTTTAATCACCGCCCACTGGAGGGTTAAAAAAAGAAACCGTCTGGACCCCGGATCCCACAATGCAGCACAAAAAGGAAGTGCTTAAAAAAGATGAAATTGTCCCAATCGTCAGCGGAGGAAGTAAAATAATGCAAAAACATCGGACTGGGGAACACACGGTATTGGCTTCAGGTGCAGGACATCTCTTGAGAAAGTTTCCAGGGAGAAACGAAACGGGTCGAAATAGTCCCAATCCTGCTGCATTCACAAAATAAACGGCTTAAACAAGAAAACGAAGTTCCGTGTGCGACTCATTTTCTCCTCGTATGGGGAGATAGTGTGAACATATATATATATATATATATATATATATATATATATATATCATCCGCTTCAAAATCCACCAGCCGGTTGCACTCACGAGCGGGTGCTGTCAATGCGGGGGTGTACCCGCTACACAATATGAGCTCCCAAAGTCCTTCCGAAATGCGGCAAGATCAACCGCCAAGAAAGAAGAAAGCACTCACGAGGCGGAGGTTTCCAGCTTTTTTTTTAAACCTTCAGGCACCAGTAAGACGCGTTTCGGCAATTAGCCTTTCTCCATTGCACCACATAACGCACTGCGGCCATTTTTAAATATTACAAAAGCTGTCTACGTCATAAGTGTCATGAACATAGAGTAGGGACAAAAATAATCAAAACAGTCCCGCCATCTTAGAACATGTTAATGCAGTAAATATTCAAAACCGAAATCGAGTGAATGTATTCAATAATATTCATTCAATTACATCACTGTATTTAAAGGATGAAGAGAATAATTCATAGGTTATATAGCCCTGAATGGGCTCAGTATTATTATTTTGCTAAACGCACATATACCACAATCTTGCCCTTGGATGGGCTTATATCACAAGCTCCAAATGACTAAAGATAACAGCTCTAAGTCCGTAGAAATTAATTACATATGTACATTAAATCAGAAACATCACATCAAATTCATTTAAGCATTTCATTATAACAGATGTCAGGTGTTTACAGAGCAAGGAGGCAGTCTATATTAGCCCAAGCGTGATGCTAATTCTTCATGATTATTCAAACCAAATGGACTCTTGGATTACTTTGGAGATCAATAATATAACGAGACTCCAAACGCCACAACTTTTGTAAGCGATCTCCCCCCCAGGACGTATGGGTATGTGGTCCAGACAAAAATAGGCCAATAGGTCCCTATTGTGCCCATGAACTTTGTTAAAATGTCTGGCGACAGGGTACGCTTCATCAATAATACTGATCGCATGCATATGTTCTAATATGCAAAGTTTAACTGGATTGATCGTGTTGCCAATATATTGCAGCCCACAGGGACATATTAAACAATAAATCACATATGGTGTTGAGCAGGTTATAAATGTGTTGATTTTTCTAGGTTTCTGAATGCCTGGTATTTTATTACTCATTTTGCAGGCTTTACACCTGCCACAGGGGTAAAAACACTTTAATGGTTGTAATGATTTGGGTTTTATGACTTCTGTGGCGCGATGACTATGTACCAAATGATCTTTTAAAGCTCTGGCTTTCCGAAAAGTGATTTGCGGATTAGTCGGCAAATCTTCCTTGATACTGTTGTCAGTTAATAGGCTACTCCAATGTTTTTTTAGGATCCTTTTCAAATCGCCTGCATGGTCCGAGAAAGTAGTTATGAGTCTACCGTACGCGTACCGTGCGCGGACGGTACGCGTACGTGCGCGGACCTTTGCGTGCGCGAGCTGCATGCTGATTGGCTGCCAATGTCTTTCAACACTCCAAAACAGAAATTGTTGGCAGCCATCTTGTGCCTCGGTAGACTGAGTCACAGGAAAGCAGAAAAACAAAGGAGTAGAACTCAAAAAGGGGGCAGGGTAGAAGCACCCTGACCCCCTAGGCCTGCTCAGGTGGTCCCACAAGGACAGAAAAGGCTCAACTTTTTTTTTTTAAACCCGGTCTGTTTTTTAAAAAATTACCCCCCCCCGTACGTACGCGTACCGTACGCGTACCGTGCACGCATGGTACGCGTACGTGCACGGACCTTTGCGTGCGCGAGCTGCATGCTGATTGGCTGCCAATGTCTGTCAACACTCCAAAACAGAAATTGTTGGCAGCCATTTTGTGCCTCGGTAGACTGAGTCACAGGAAAGCAGAAAAACAAAGGTGTAGAACTCAAAAAGGGGGAAGGGTAGAAGCACCCTGACCCCCTAGGCCTGCTCAGGTGGTCCCACAAGGACAAAAAAGGCTCAATTTCTTTTTTTTTAAACCCGGTCTGTTTTTTTAAAAATTACCCCCGGGGGATCAAATCGCGAGGGCATAGTGATAAAGAAGTGTGGGGGGTCCCCAATCCCCCCCCACACTGCCCCTCAGACCGCTGTCCCCGGGGGCAAAGCAATGCAGCCCACTGGTGCATACTGGAGGTTACAGGTGGGCTAGTTGGCCCACAGGGACCCCCAGTATGCAAGGGGAATTAGTTCCCCCTCTGCAAACGCGCCAGGGGGATGCATTGCAGAGAGGTGTAAAAAAGGGTGTAGCTTCATTACACTTTTCTGCAATGCAGCCCCCTGGTGCATACTGGGAGTTCCAGGTGGGCTAGTTGGCCCCGAGGGACCCTTAGTATGCAACTGGAATTAGTTCCCCCTCTGCACACGTGCCCGGGGGCTGCGTTGCAGAGAGGTGTAAAAAAGGGTGTGGCCTCATTACACCTTTCTGCAATGCAGCCCCCTGGCGCATACTGGAGGTTCCAGGTGGGCTAGTTGGCCCCCAGGGACCCCCAGTATGCAAGGGGAATTAGTTCCCCCTCTGCAAACACACCAGGAGGCTGTGTTGCAGAGAGGTGTACAAACATTTTTTTTTATTTATATTAAAAATATGTAGTGTAATTTAAAAAATAATATATCTAAAAATAAATAATTTATAATAATGTAGTAAATCAGTATAAAAAATATAATAATTATTACATTTGAAAATTATCATTTAAAAAACCTTTGAAATTCACTGAAAAAGCCATAGGTTTCAGGCACGTTATAGTTAGGAATTAGCATTTAAAAAACCTTGCAAATTCACTGAAAAAACCATAGGTTTCACACACGTTATAGTTAGGAATTAGCATTTTAGAAACCTTTGAAATTCACTAAAGAAACCATAGGTTTCACAGCAGTTATAGTTAGCTGGTCATTTTACTCATACCAGACCTATGAAATTCCCCTGTTATAGTTAGTTCAGCTAACTATAATTCGCGCGCCCGCAATGCACTGCTGATGACTCCACATATTACATCACTCATGACATGGTCAGTGACGTCACTCATGATATCACTGATGACATCTCAAATGACATCCCTGATGACATCACTGATGACATCATCCTTGTGGCAGACCTCCTCTCACCGTAATATAACCTTTGATACACACGATCAAAAATAAAAAGTACAATTTTCAAAAAAATGGAGATACCAATTATAGTTAGAACAACCTATTCAGTAATTCCAAAATCTTTACATACATATCCAGTCATTCACTAACAGTTCTATATAGGCACTTAATACATACTCACTCATCATATGTACTCATACACCTATACATCTTATTACACACCGACACTCATCTATAGAGTTACTCATACATGCAAATAAACTATCAAACATCCATTTACTTGCATATACAGCTATACACCCACCACTACACTAATTTCTACAGAATCGTACACATACTTACTCTCTAAAACAATCACTTATAGAAACACATACTTACAGACTGTAAGAACCTCCTGAGGCACAGCCGGGAGTTAGGCAGCAGACAACGTGCTGATCGTTGTTTTTAACTTTGGCATACTTGTTTTTTAAAAATTGACTCACCCTTCTCCTGTCACCCGACTACTTGGTGCAGGACTCCCCCACACAGCGGAACGAGCGCTGCCAAGGGAGAAAGCCGCCATCACCCACGCCCAAACTGGGACACGCCCACTCCGAGGCCACGCCCCCCGCAAACAGCTGAAATACGCGCTGAATACACGAGCGCAACAGACTGTAAGACCCTCCTAAAGCACAGCCGGGAGTTAGGCAGCAGACAGCGTGCTGATCATTGTTTTTAACTTTGGCATAATTGTTTTTTAAAAATTGACTCACCCTTCTCCTGTCACCCGACTACTTGGTGCAGGACTCCCCCACACAGCGGAACGAGCACTGCCAAGGGAGGAAGCCGCCATCACCCACGCCCAAACTGGGACACGCCCACTCCGAGGCCACGCCCCCCACAAACAGCTGAAATACGCGCTGAATACACGAGCGCGACAGACTGTAAGACCCTCCTGAGGCACAGCCGGGAGTTAGGCAGCAGACAGCGTGCTGATCGTTGTTTTAACTTTGGCATAATTGTTTTTTAAAAATTGACTCACCCTTCTCCTGTCACCCGACTACTTGGTGCAGGACTCCCCCACACAGCGGAACGAGCGCTGCCAAGGGAGAAAGCCGCCATCACCCACGCCCACTCTGAGGCCACGCCCCCTGGACCTTCTCTACACTATAACCATGTGTATGTACCGGAAGCGCAGCGGGCGCGACGATTGCGTGCCGAAGGCATGCATAAGGCATGCTCGTCTGCGCTCGTCCATGCCGAGTCCGGGCCTAGGGCCATACCCCTTATACCCCCGACACTAGAGACGAGGCACTACAACGCCGAAACTCTTCTTAGCCTAAGGCCCCCTGTTACGAACTGTGCATGGCACCGCTACGCAGCTGAAAACATTCCACTATCATGGCCCAAATGTAATGCAACTCTTAAATCTAAACCCACACCTGCTTTAACCCACGGCTACCATATGCTCATGTTAAATTGCAGATCCCTGCCGAAACATAGGACAGAAATCGCTCTGCTATTAGAAGAACTCACCCCGGACATAGTATTCCTAACGGAAACTTGGCTCACCACAGAGTCCGATCCTGCCTTAGCTAGCGCTCTCCCTCCTGGCTTTCAAATAACTCGGAAGGACCCGCCTGATGGGAGAGGTGGAGGCCTAGCAATTATCCATAAAGAACAGTTTCAGTGCTGTGTTATCCCCGAAACAACCCCTGACTGTGAGAGCCTCGCATTTAGCATTGACCTCTCACCGAATAACTGTTTCTCCGGAACTCTTATTTACCGTCCCCCAGGTCCCCTCAAACAATTCCACCTCCTTCTTCCGCAGACTGTCGCCAAACGCGTGAGCACTGCAGCTTGTTTTACTTTGCTAGGCGACCTTAACCTGCACTTTGACTCCGCATTAGATCAGGTAGTCACCACGCTGGCAGATGACCTAGCTGCACTACAACTCACCCAATACGTCACAACCCCTACCCATGTTAAGGGTCACCTACTGGACCCAGTTTTTAGCAACTGTGCTTACTTCTCAGCTGACCAGCCAATCCCGCTCCCGTGGACAGATCACTTCCTTGTGCCCTTCACATGGATCACACTCAAGCATCCGCAGGCTGGACCCACCACCAAAACTACCCGAGCCTGGTCCCGCCTTTCAATAGACGACTGGTCTTCTAAGCTCGCCATCAACGAACCTCCCTACATCGACGACCCAGGCCTAGCCAACCAAGCCTACGCTGACTGGATCACGCACACTCTTGATAATACCCTTCCAAAAAACAAAATCACACTAAAACGCGCCCACAAAACGAATCCTTGGTATTCTGAAGCTCTAAGGGACAAGAAATGCCTATGTAGGAAATACAAAAGACGTTGGCGTCTAGACTACTCCCCAGAAAGCAAAATCCACTATAGAGAATCAATCCGGGATTACAAAGTGGAAATCAAAACCGCCCAGACCTCTTACTTCTCGAACAAAATCCTCCTGGCCAAATCAAAACCCAAAGAAATTTTCCAAATTGTAAAAAAACTATCAAAACCCCCGCCCAGCTTGCACGTCTCAAAATCTATAACTCACTGCAACAATGTCGCCGAGTTCTTTCACCAAAAAGTTAATAACATCTACTCTACCTTTCCCCCCAGCAAGATCACCCACCTAACCCAGTCCAACGCAGCTCCAATCAGCCCCTCCCCTCAGCCTCTACCTACTCTGGATCACTTCCCTCCTTTGGACCTTGCCACTCTAGAAACCACAGCTCGGAAAGTAAAGACCGGCTCACCTGACGATCCAGCCCCTCCAGACATCTTAATGTCAGCTTCCCAAATCACTCTCCCAATCATCAGGGATGTACTCAATGCTTCCATTGCTTCCGGCACAGTACCGCCAGCCTGGAAACGAGCCATGGTCCGCTCACTATTAAAAAAGCCTAATCTGGACCCGCTAGACCTCAGCAACTACCGACCCATCTCCCTGCTCCCGTGGCTGAGCAAAATCTTAGAAAAATTCATTAACCACCATCTGGTTAATTTCCTAGAAGACGCCCAGTTGTTAGACCCTACCCAAACGGGTTTTAGACCCAAACATGGGACCGAAACCACTCTCCTCATGGTCACGGAGGATTCCGGAAAAATCCTGGATCAGGGAGGATCAGTGGCAGTGATCCTCCTTGATCTCAGTGCAGCCTTCGACACGGTCAGCCATGACACCTTGCTGCACCGTATGTCCAGCATCGGCATTAAGAACAAAGCCTGGCTCTGGCTTAAATCCTTCCTGGAGGACAGATCCTTCCGAGTCTTTGACGGTGAAGCGGTGTCCACTAGTAGACCACTGAGGTGCGGAGTCCCCCAAGGCTCCTCTTTATGTCCCGCCTTGTTCAACATCTATATGAGGCCACTGGCCGATGTCGTCCGCCGTTTTGGGATTAAGATCATCTCTTACCCGGACGACACACAGCTGGTGGTCTCACTGGCGCAGGTAGCCCACACACCTCCGTCAGATGGACTTAGAGACTGCCTAAAAGAAGTAAAGAGCTGGATGTCCTCATCATCCCTTAAACTGAATGGGGACAAGACGGAGCTGATGCTGCTGGGCCCCTCCGACCCCCTCCTCTTCAACTCTCTGTGGCCCTCCGATCTAGGCCCTCCTCCAACACCCAAGGACATCATCAAGAGCCTTGGGGTAAAGTTGGACAGCTCCCTCTCTTTCAAGACTCAAGCCACCTGCTTTGGCATCCATAAAATGCTCAGGAAAATCGTGCCCCTCCTTCCTATGGAGGCCAAGCAGGTAGCAATACAGGGCTTGATACAGTTGCGCCTGGATTTTAACAATGTGTTATACCTTGGCGCCCCAGACTACACCCT
Organism: Lissotriton vulgaris; assembly: GCF_964263255.1. Classification (NCBI taxonomy): domain Eukaryota; kingdom Metazoa; phylum Chordata; class Amphibia; order Caudata; family Salamandridae; genus Lissotriton; species Lissotriton vulgaris. The sequence goes on along the minus strand of NC_141693.1, from coordinate 506,349,876 downwards.
TTGCAGACTGCAGACGGTACAGAACTGTGCAGCCCGTCTTTTGCTCGAACTCCCCCGCAAACAATCAGTGAGGTCTGGTCTAGTCAACCTTCACTGGTTGCCAGTGTGTCAAAGAATTTGTTTCAAAGCCATGTGCATTGCCCATCAGGCCTTTTGGGACACGGGTCCTATGATCACCCGGGATCTAATCACCTGCTACATACCCACCAGAAACCTCCGCTCTAGTCAGACCTTTCTGGCTACACCCCACAGAATAAAAAGGACCAGGTCGGGCGGTAGGACGTTCGCCTACAATGCAGCCAAGACCTGGAATGCTCTCCCGCTACATCTCAGATCCAACCCCAACCACTCCTTATTCCGAAAGCAACTAAAAACCTTCCTTTTTAACCTCCCTTCCTAAACCCTAGGCAGCCACTCTATGAGGTTCCCCTCTACAGTCCTCCAGCGCTTGGACGCCTCCGGGCAGCAATTCGAGCTCTACAAATGCACATCCATTTCCATTTCCATTTCCATTTATACAGGAACTCTTACAATCTCTCGCTCTCAAATATACTCATTTATATACAGCAATACTCACATATACTAGTTTAAAACATATGTAGTTGCTCATAAAGATACTTTTGAGACAGTCATTCACTCACTAACACACCCATACACACACTCACCCACCTATACAGTCCTGCACACATGCTGTCTTCAAAACACATACAAACCGTGAGTCAGTCATTCATGCATCTGTGCGCTAATACTCCCCACCGAACCATACAGACACTCATTCTGATACTTAAAAAAACAACTAATAACCCATATACACACTCATGTAGCTACTCACCACCCCATGCAGCCACTTATATACAAAGTGAGATCCTGATACAGATATTTAAATATTTAAAGATTACTTGCTAATACACCTATTCACTAAGATATACTTAATAAGTCAGTTATACAATCAATTTTACAAAAAAACATCCTTTTTGAGACTTATTTACCCATTCAATCTTCCATCGACCTTTAGATATACATATATAAAAAATATGTATTTATTTTTCAGAAAGAGACACATTCACTGGATGATGTCATCAGGGATGTCATTTGAGATGTCATCAGCGATGTCATGAGTGATGTCACTGACCATGTCATGAGTGATGTAATATGTGACGTTATCAGCAGTGCATTGCGGGCGCGCGAGTTATAATTAGCTGAATTAACTATAACAGGGGAATTTCATAGGTTTTGTATGAGTACAATGACCAGCTAACTATAACTGGTGTGAAACCTATGGTTTTTTCAGTGAATTTCAAAGGTTTTTAAAATGCTAATTCCTAACTATAACGTGTGTGAAACCTATGGTTTCTTTCAGTAAATATATATATATATCCAAGCAATCTCCTAACTTTTACATCTTCAAGAAGGAGACACAGCACATCAAACCTTTTCAGCCATATGGGCTTATTTATTTCTTCTCACCTCAAGTGCATAACGTGTAGATGGCCGACACACTTCGCCTTAGACTGGACCATAGAGTCCCATAGCACAAACAGTCTTTTTACAGTGATAAATTGTGATAGTCCTTCACTGTTGATCTAAAAAAACAAATAGAATGCTCAGGCTGTTTCTAAATAAATTATCAATGTCATGTCACCATTTTCATGAGTAAATACATTCTTTGTTTACATTTATGGTCATATTATTTGAGTTGCATTCATTTTTTATTTCATATTATATTATTATATTTTATTTTATATATTTTTTAAATTGTATTTTGATTGTTGCATAATGTTTGTAGGTTATGTAAAGATTTTACTTATATTGTTATGAATTTAGGTATATATTTTATTGGGGTGAATAATAGTAGTTTTAGTGATGTAATTTAATTTTTTTTATTCCAACTTGTGTATATATTGTTTCATGTTTATTGTAATGATTTGTTTAGCCTCAAAAGTAGTTTGTTTATTAATGATAATGTAATTATTTTGGTGATGTTATTGTCGTCGATATTGTGTGAGGCAATATTTTTGACACATTTGTTTATTTAGAAGTAACAGCATTTTCGTTTCTGATATTTGTGTTTTTGATGTAAGTAAAAATCATCAGCGATCCCAAAAGACCTAACTTTACCTTCCAGTAAATCTTACAGTAAAATTGCCTTGGTAAAGGGTCACAACTCCTCACATCTGTCTCTTTACACATGCCATGAAATAAATCAGGTTATTAGTTGAGAAGAGTGGAAATTCCACTTAAATTATGAATACACTCCTTTTTTCAGGATGAACAACAAAAGTCACTAAATAAAGCTGTGCTTAACCCTCTGGTAGCTTGGCACAAATGCAGTCAAGCTTGCATTAAAGGCAATGCGTAAAGTATTTATGCATCACTCAAACAGTAATAAAGTGAAACCACTATCAAAGAAAAAGTACAATCCAATTAACAAAAACAGAGATAGTTTTAATAAAGCAAGTGTCACCAAAATGTAGATCTGGAGTTGTGAATTTTTTTAAGACTTTTGTGAAAATAGCGCCAAAATCCACAGAACTAAAGTTGTGGGTTTTATGGTCATGCTGGACCATGTCAAAGTCACAAGATCCGGTCAATCTCAATGGATCATGGTTTGGATACAATACCAGGTTATACGATTGAAAATGTTACATTCTCTGAGTCCAAGACCATGTGGCGAGCTGCAGCAGACATTTGCAATGGTGCTTAACATTAGGAGACCATAGCCGAAGTGAGGAGTAAGTTGGGCTTCGCAGATCGTAGTTGTTTGGCACAAAGAGTCCATCCTCACTGGAGGTTAACTTAACAACAGCAGTTGACACGGCCAGCTGCCGTTGGTCCTGACTCTCAGCGGAGATATGAAGAGCAGGTCATCACTGGAGATTTGTGGTGGCAAGCCTAATGAAGGCTTATTGGGCAATGCAAGGAGTTCATTTGTGGTTGCAAACAGCCAAACAACTTCTGGATTGTTACCTGGAGCTAAGGCCATGTGGTTCTAAGGGATGATGAGTACATTCTAATGCAGCCAAGGGTTCAGCACCTGAAGATGCTCCTTTAGGGGATCAGGACTTGAGGTGGACGACGGAGCTCGTGGAGTTGCAAGTACCAAAATTCCATGAAGTTGCATAAAATCAATGTGGAATTTCGCGGAATTTCCTTAGTTGGTGGAGTTGCTCCACTTGTCCATCCATAGTGACTGATTTCAGTCTGTAGCATGGCGCAGTTCCTAGTAATATCACCTGCTTTTTAAATGCAGGTGATTTGTGTGTTTTGTGCCCCCGTGAACAGAACACACTTTTTGCAGATACACGTCTAAAGACCATGTGTTCCCCGCACTCACACTTGCACTTGTAAAGAAACACTTTGAGTCTCTCGTGTTACATTTTAGCCCCTTGGCTCAGATGAAAAGGAACAGCCACATGCTTAGAGGTAAGCATAATTACTTGAGCAGAAATAGGTGCATCGCTTTGAATTAGGTGTGAACTTTAAATTGAAGTACGTATGCGCGTTGGTGAAAATTCACACAAACAATGCGTGTTTGCCCATGAGATATGCGCATACAATTGTGTTTTGTACCTGTGCTAGATGGCTGCATTGTGTTGTGATTGTCCTTTGACTGCCTTCAATTACAGCAGTAGTGAATATAAGAAAAGCATTAGCATCCCCTCACACAGACACACAACCACACACAGACATTCCTCACCATATCCACCAGTTACATTAATATACCTCTGGGAGGGGCACCCAGCCCCCTCTTCCCATTCACCAATGTTATTAAGTTTCTTCGTGTCTCTGAGTGGCAATAGTTGTGCCGTCAGTTAACACAACACTGTATTAAGGCCAGTGATTTTGTGCAGTCCCAATCCACCCACAAACCTACAATTGAGGGTATGTTTCTACTGCTGTTATGGGGGAAACTCACCAGCTGCAGGTGCATTAATCAGTATTGGACTCGAGGTCACGATCCAACAGCAGGCGGCTCCAAACTGGCCTAACCTCACCTCGCAGCCAACCAGTGTTTGCACTCTGGAGACTCTCCTATGCTGCAAGCTCCACTCTCATCAGGGACACTGTCCCCAAGAGCCTTAACAGCAACTTGGGCATGCAGCTTTCTTAGCTGGAACGCATTGTGAAGTTCATGCCTCATTTTCAGTCTGTCAGTGCCAAGAGAAAGTGCAGCTCAGTGTCTTGCTCCTTGACATGGATGATCAGGCTGAAAACGAGCCTTGAACTGTACAATGGGTTGTAGCTAAGAAAGCTGAGTGTAATAGTGGATTTTGAGGGCAGACTTCACTTTGCGGCGGAGTCCGATTTTTTTGCTGAACTGAATGCTCAGGGTGAAGCGTGGAGTCACAAAATTCCACAAACTCTGTCGACAGAGCGGAGGTAACCACCCATCCCTAATCAGGTCTCACTCTAGCAAAGACCAGCAGCAGGGCTCAGGCAGGTCCAATCGTTTTTTTGTTTTTTTGTCTTCTTTCACCTCAGGTTCACCTTTCACAGAATTATTTGATAAATTCTGCCTGTATGTGAGAAGGAGGGGGCAATCAGCCCACAGCTTCACTCCTGCACTCTACTTGTCTGCCATGGAAATCACCTGGTAGTAAAGTGCATCATGAGGCTCATGGGTGTAATCATAGGACATATATTATGTCGCCTAACCCTGTGCTTCTAACCAACTTATCAAAGCTAGCCAAAATGTATATCTCTTCTTTCCTGGATCTCCGGTATCCAGTTTTACGATGGCTTTCACAGACTGTAGACAATCAATAAACGGGGTATATGGTCATTTACCCACTTTTTACAAATCTCCATGTGTGCCAATACCATCAATAAAAACAATAATGTTGTCTGTTTTCTATTTACTCTTATTTGCACATCTAATATCCCAAAAAAGACAAGAGATAGGCTTACCTGAATTTGCATTTGGAGACTATCGGATAAAGCCTTATTCAAGTCATCCCAAAACGTTTGCACCCTTGGGCCTTCCCAAACATATGTACATTGTCTGCTTTACTTAGCCCGCATTTAGGACAGGCTAGGACTCTAACTTTCCCAAAACTTCGACAACCTGAGTGGAATGCAGTATGCCCTATGGAGTGAGAAAAGATGATTCCTTCTTAAATCGGCAGATTTAACCACACTGTAAAGCAAACTCATGGGTACTTGCCGTAAGCTTCCCAGCAGGTGCTTCTGAAAGTAATTGTTCCACATCTCTTGTGGCTGCGTGAAGGTCTCCTTGGCCATGTCGATCATCAACCAATACCATTGTTGACATTTCTTTAGACTTTGGTGCATCCAGAAGCATTTTATCTTCCACTTCATTGGATCCACCTATCTTTATACTTAGAGACTGAAAACAGCTTTGTATTTGGAGTTATTAAATTTAGACACACTGTTATCAGTCAGTTCCTGTCACCTCCACCTTCACTCACTACTAGGGTTTTTGGGAGGACTTCAAAAAAGGTTCTAAGGAAGGGGGTAACCCTAACCTTTTGATCCACCTTACTTTGTTTTCTCCAATCTACCCTTTCTGAATTACATCTCTTGCATTAAACCATTTAAAAAATAATATTAATAGCGACTTTAACTTTTATCTTGCCCCTACTAGAGCCTCCTTCTAATACTCCCTCATTTACTGTCTGCTGGTCAAAGAGGAAACCCTCCTTTCTGGCACTCCTCAAGGAGTACCTTGCATTATTTTGTTCTTCCATGCATCCTCTCTAAGCAACCCTCTCAGCAACAACCTCTACTCCAGATCTGCTGTTCCCGGTGAACACTCTTACCCCCTGGGATGATCCATGCTCTTAGTTGTGTCTTGTTGGCCCTTGCAATTCTTGGCACTCTGGGAGTGGTGTTTCCGATTCTGTCTCACCGTGTCCCCTGAAGCTCTCCCTTCCACCTCTGCTCTAGAAAAGGGTCTCTCCGCAATTGAGTGCGGCTCTCAGCCGGCGCTACTATTTATCATTAGCACCCACTGTGGCTGCACTGCAAAGAATCCAGACCAGCTCTCAGGTTATTGATACCTTTGTTTCATCTTTTTCATTTCTGAATTTGTTAAGGTCAGGCATCTTTACTCTAACTACAAGCAATTTTACTCAGCACACACAAAGTAGCTTCCACAACCCGCCACTAGCCGGCCGCCATGTTCTCCTCCCCAAATCCCTAGGCAGGTCCAATTGTTGTTGATCAGTTGAATAGGGAGGATTCTGGAAGCTTGTTGTGTCCCTGTATGTCAAACAGGAGGTCAGTCAACTGACCCTTGGAGTAATTTCTGGGAAGCATGAGTTCAAAGCAGGCATGTCCAATCTTCCTTCTTTACACATCAAGGCAGTAATTCTTTGAATATTCCAAAAGTGTAAGAGTGTTCTGTTGAGAGGTTCTGGTGGTGTCATTTGTAACCCCCGTGCCAGCCTTGGGTGGGAGATGCCTTCTTTGCCTAACTTTCCCCCTATTTTGACTCCATAGTGTCTAGGGTACAAAAGAGCAGGTAGCCATAAGAGTGAGCTTCATTTGTCAGTGACAGGGCAGGCAACCCTTTGAAGCTCAGGAAGGCTGAGAACCAACCAGCAGAGCATCCTGTTCAGTAGTGCAACACCCTGGTTTGTATGTTACTGTTACGTGAGTGACAACTGACTCCGAGCAATCATGTCCCAGGGCACCATGTGCAAACCCCTCGGGCAGTGAGGGAGGCTGAAATGGCAGGGCGTTTTTGAAACAGGGGGCTGGCCTGGTTTTATAATGTCTTTATTCCCCTGATGTGCAGCATTACCCGATCATTGTCCTCTGATTTCTGGGTTCACAGAATCAATCCCAATGGCCAAAACGAAGCTCACAGAGGGCCATTCTGTGGTAGTAGCTGATTGTCTTTTGGGCAGCAAAGGGAGAGAATTGAATTCTCAGAGGGAAGGGTTTGGAGATGGTGAAGGGGCCTGCTACACTTTGTTGTTCTTTTTCCTTCTGTACTATTCCCACTATAAATTTCCCTGGATGGTTTCCTAGGCTGAGCTGCCCACTTTCCTTCTCTGCTTTGTTCAGGCCAGCCTCAACCTTGTGGCAAATTCAAACTTGCCAGACTCTGGCAGACTAGCTTCAACCAAGCCCTTCCTTGCTTTCCTGTGCACATCCCGCTGCTCTGTGCTTAGTTGTCAAGTGGCTTTGATTACGTTCCTAACTGTCCCATTCTTAAATAAATGTTCCTACAGTAGTCATGGCCCCTCAAAAATCTCCTAGCCATATTGCCCACTTGCCAAAATAAATGAGACAAGTGAATCCCTCTACAATCTCTACGCAGGTTTCATAAAGTCAACAGAAGCACAAAGAAACAATGGGCCATATTACTCTGAGACACCCATTAGAGTAATATGGCCCATTGTTTCTTTCCACAGCCCTTGAGAACATGTTCTGATAGCTGTCCATTCGCTTTATTGCTCTATCATGTGCCTTGTTTACACAGCTTATTGTAATTTTTCAGTTAACACGTGGCACTATATCTTGGCATATTGTGTCAGCAATAGTTTTATTAGCCAGTGTCATTGATCCTTAATCATCAAGATTAAGTGATTTGCACAGTATCCAAGATGTTAGGACGCCGAGATTCAAACCTGGCTTCCAAGCTCCGAAATCGGCAGCTCTAGCCATTAGCTACATCCTCTCACCACTTGGTTAGTAGTTGGTTCTGTTTTAGGGAGCGCTAACAGGAGAAATGGGCTTGTGCAAAGTACCTCCTGCTGAGAGTACCAGCATTTATTAATTTACAAATTAAAGACTGCATGTAGTACCATTTATTATGGACTAATATATATGTATAATGTGCCAATTAGGTGTAGGCCAGGGTCCCCATGTTTCAGGGAGAGAGCACAAGTACTTTACCAGTGGTTAGCAGGGGTAAAGTTAACAGAGTACTAATGCTTAAAAAAACAAAAACAAGGGAGTGAAGGCAAAACGTATTGGGTAATACCACACTAAGGATATCTGCTCTAAAACCCCCCTATACACATTTATCAGCTACTCAATGCAAGTTATAAATGTTTGCTTTAAGCCCCACAGCAAAATGGAATATCATGTACATTACCAACCAATGAATCTGGTCCGCATAGGTAATCCCGATTCCTGAGTTTAACTTGTAATTAAAGTAAATTTGTGCAGAGATACTGGTCAGGAACCGTAATTCCAGTGACCTGGAATCTTCACAAATATGTACATTTCATAATTTGGAACAAAATAGATCATAGGTAGAAACGTGTGTCTTTCTTGTTATTGTTCCGGTTAAAATCACAGTGGGATGCCATTCGACTTTCCTCATAAATATTAATGCGGTACGTTGCAAATTGTGACATACAACGATTTGCTGGCTTTCATAGGGAAGGGTCAGCAGACCATCATGTCTCTGATTGCTTTTAAATAAAGCTATCTAGTTTTTTTTAATGCACCCATTTTCCTTAAAGTCCTATTGATCACTTTAAAGGGGAAAGATCCCCTGAGAAACACTTCCCATTTGCGAATGGGTTACCACTTCATTTGAGATGGCAGTAAAATATGAATGTTTTGCAACTGCATTTAATTTGCAAAACATTAATACATACAAAGGGAATCACTAATTGGAATGGATGCCCAAAAAACTTCCCTTCCAAATAGTGATCCTCATAATTCCCTAATCCCATTCAGTGATAGGTGGCCCAATACCGGTCGGTAACGGCCGAAATTACTGATTCTCGGCCGTTACCGACCAGTATTGAGCCATCGGGATGTAGGAGTCCGAAATCCGCCGAATCAGTAAATTTATCAAATCGGTAAAGTTACCGAATCGGTAAAATACCGAATCGGAAAAAATACAGAATCGGTAAATTTACTGAATCGGTAAAATACCGAATCGGTAAATATACCGAATCGGTATATTTACTGAATCGGAAGAGTTACCGAATCAGTAAAATACCGAATCGGAAAATAAGAAGTGGTAAAAATGATCATTGAGATGTAGGTAAGCACAGAAATACTGAATTAGCCTCAAAATCGGTATTTATTTATTTACCATGGATTGGAATCAGGTGGTAACCAACTGCAACCCATAAAAAAGGACCCAAAATGCAATTCTACTTGCACAATGGCGGTATTTTATGTCATTGCAAGACGGCTACGGCTACAGCAGGAAGGAGAGAGGGAATGGCACGGAGAGGAGCAGGTTTACAGACAGAGGATCACCCTGTTCATGCTCACAGAGACAGAGATCCTCCAGAGGTACAGGTTGGACTCAGACACCATTTTGGACCTCATCAGGGACCTCCAACCACTGTTGGAGCGCACCACACCAAGGGCATACGCTATCCCACCGCACGTGCAGGTGCTATGCAGCCTACAACTGCTTGCATCTGGCAGCTACCAGAGTGCGGTTGCTGCGGTAGGTGGGGTGACCCAGAGCAGCCTATCAAGGTTTTTCCACAAATTCCTTGACACCATGTTACAGAGGATGGACCAATACATTTCTTTTCCGGCAACCCATGCGGAACTGGTACAAACAAAAGCAGACTTCTACCAGATGGCACGATTCCCCCATATCATTGGCTGCATTGATGGCACGCACATTCCCATTTGTCCCCCTGCTGACACAGAATACATATACCGGAATAGGAACTCAATGCACACCATCAATGTGCAGGTGATTTGCAATGGAAAGTGCGCCATCACTGACCTTGTGGCAAAATTCCCTGGGAGTACCCACGACTCCTACATATTTCAAAGCAGCAGCATCTATGCATGGCTGACTGCAGGGGAATTTGGTGAAGGATACCTCCTAGGTGAGACACAGTGTCAAACCCCCATAATACCAATTGCAGTATGAAGCACATGTATGCATGTGAGTAATGTCTTCCCTTTTCCTTTTAGGAGACAGTGCATATGCCCTCCGCTCATTCATACTGACCCCCTACCTCAACCCCTCAACACTCAGCCAGAGGAGGTATAACCGGGCCACAAAAGCACAAGGAATGTAGTTGAACAGACCTTTGGCATATGGAAAAGCAGATTCAGATGCCTGCACAAGAGTGGAGGTGCAAGGCAGTATACCCCCATCACCTGCTGTAAGATGATTGCTGCCTGTGCCATGTTGCACAACCTTGCGGTGAAGAAGGGCACTTAGGTGGAGTTGTCAGACTACGAGGATCATGATGACGACATTGCTGTGCCAGAAACCCAACCTGCTGGAGTGTCAACCCCAAGAGATGGCAGATACAGATGTGAGGAGATTACAGACAACTATTTCTGAGTGAGTAAAGAGACACAGACAGGTTGTGAATGAGAATAACGAAATTTAATGTTGCCACAACGTTCAAGCACTGATGTGCAACAAAAAAAAATATTTAAACGTGGGGACTGCTTATGTACCGGGTTTCCTCACCCAAACTGTCAATGTCATTTGCGGCCGTGCTTCCCAGAGCCACTGGGATGTTGCTCACTCCCTTCAGCATGGCCTGCAGGCTCAGCTGAGCGCCTGGTGCTCCTGCATGGCTCAACAACAGCACTAGCAAAGGCTGCTGCGGCTACTGCTGTCGTCTGCCTCAGCCACGTCCAGGGCAGGATTTACAGCAGTATGGGAGATGATCATGGCCTCCAGGGCACTGGTGATCCTGGCCATGCCCCTGGTTACCTCCGCGGTGTTCTGCGTCAGGCTCTCCTGCATGTTGACGCCTCTACCGCATAGCTGGGATGTTGCCGTGGCCAGACGGTTCATAGCCCTGTTGTGCACACGCGCATCCCTGCGCCTTGTGTGCTCCAGGGTACCCATTTTAGTGCACAGCTGGTTGATGGCGGTGGTCATGTGATGCATTCCAGATGCAATGTCACTGTTGGTCTTTGCAACCTCCCTATTGCTGTCTACTAAGTCACTGATGCCCTTGCCCATGTCTCCCATTTGCTGATTTAGGATTTGGAATTGGTGGTGGCACGCCTGTATTGATTTCCCCTGCATGCGCTGGATGCGCACCATGCTCCCCTCAAGACCACGGAACACAGTGCCCTCTCCAGGTGGACCTGCACTGCTGGGAGTGCGTTGGCGTCTGCGAGTGCTGCTGGACTGATGGGTGGACTCCTGTGCAGCAGGAGTGACTTGTATGGTTGCTGGAGCCTCACCCTCACCTCCCGCCATGACTCTCAGTGGGGCCACTATTCTCCTCCTGGCTGGTGAGGTAGCAGGTGCTGACAGGGACCGTGATGGGGAGTTCTCAGGTGAGAACACCAATGGGGGGGATTGAGAAAGGTGTGGGGGGTGGGAAACACGAGGGAATGAACAGTGTCATCCTCATGGAAGATGGCAGTGGTGTCTTCCTCCTCCTGCGAGGCTTGTACGGTGCTTGGCCCTGCCTCCACACTCTCCTCCCTCGCTGGTGCAGTCCCTTCTGATGCAGATGGTCCACTGCCTGATGTTGCCCCTAGGTATAAAGAAGCGTATGTCAACTGAGTGTTAATGTGTCACAGTCACTACAATAAATGCTTTGCACATTTCACTTTCATTACTCTGATTTGCTTTCAGTGCCTTGCTGATGTCTGTGCACTTACATATGGTCCTACATTTGCTGACTACATTTCCCATAATGCATTGCTCCTGTATAGTGCTAGCAGTACTGGACTGGGGTTGGCCTGTACACAAAGGCTAAAGGGAAGCTATTTGTTTTGGGGTGTCATGCTGCGCAAGACTCTTACCTTTTCTTGTAGCTCTGGCTGAGCTGTCCACAACTCCTACTCCCACAACGCTGTCAGCTCGATGGTTGAGGCCACCAGTTCCTCCAGGTCAGTCAGGGGGGGAGCTGGGTTCCTGCCTTCACTAGTGACACCAGCCTGCTTGTGGATCTCTACCATCTTTTTTTTGGTGAGGCTCCTGATATTGTAAAATCTTTTCTTAAGGTCCTCAATGCTCCTGATGGTCACACCCACAGCATTTACCTTCTCTCCTATGGCAAGCCACAGTTTTCTTTTGGCTGACTCTGGTACTGTGAGGGACTGCCTGCCAAATAGCTGTTTGTGGTCCCTCACCACTTCCTCCACCAGTACCTGCAGCTCCATGCTGCTGAACTTTATTTTTCGTTTTCTCTCAGCCTTCTGGCTCTCAGTGCTGCTTGCCATTATTACTGTCTTTCACTACAAACAAAACTCTCCCTGCTGCTCTGTCTCTCTGCTCAGCTCTGACTGCCTCTCCAGAACCTTCTAATGAGTTGCAGCTGCCTGGGTAGCCACTCCCTGGTAGGGAGGGGGAGGGTGGTGACACCTGATTGGCTGTTTTCCCTACTTTCACTTTTACTTGCTTGCCGATTCGGAATTTACCGATTCGGTATTTACTGATTCGGTATTTACCGAATAGGTATTTCCAATGCATTCCTATGGGCCTTTTGGCCCATAGGGTAATATGGCCATTACCGATTCGGTAATTACCGATTCGGTAAATACCGATTCGGTAAATACCGAAAGTAAGATACCGATTTTTTCCGATTCCGTATTTGATACCGATTTTTTACCTACATCTCATTTACCGATTCTTGAATACCGATTCAGTAAAATTCGGTATTTAAGAATCGGTAAATGACTTTTACCTACATCTGGCCCTTAGTAACATGCTACTGAATCTTGAAATGGATTTAGTACATTTTCTTGTAGCAGACACAATTGACAGAATATCTGGCTTTGTGACAAGAAAATGCATTAGTAGATTTGGCCAAAAATATCGAAACGTGTTGATTTTTATCCATATTCATTCCTTTCTTTAGTTGTGCTTATCAACCAAAAAAAACACACTTGACGCAAGGATCTTTGGAATTCACAGTTCCTGGAATCTTGCCCCTAACAAGAAGTTATGTTGGTTCTTAGAAAGGGATGGATCAATAAATATTCTCATTAATCTTGGTTGAGGAATGGAATTACTTAACTAAGAAAAGGAGGATTTCTGTTTCCCTATCACCATGCTCCCACACTGTTTGGCCATGAGGAGTTAACCCCTCCACCTCCAGATAAGAGCAGTAGGGCGATGGGGCAGGTTGATGGGGGGTTGACAAACTGCCACAAGGGAAAATTAAATAAATAATTCATTTTCCCTTGACGCCGTCTCCCGAATACCCCCTCCACCTACCCTACCGCTCTTAGCTGTACAAGCGGCGGCTGGTTAAGTGATGTGTCGTGCTTGAAAGAAAGAGAGCAAACAGCACCATATCTATTAAGATATGGGAGTGATTGTCTCAGTGATGCAAAGTACTTCAAAGAAGCACAAAGCGCCTCTTTGCATTTCTTATTTGCAACTTCACATATTAAATCAGGATTTGCTCTGTAAATTTGTAGATTTGCTCTGTAAAGTAAATTAAATCCCAAAAACAACATTTTGCCCAGATAACTAACCCTCACTGATGTGCACAGCCTGAGGCAACATCATCTTGCCCTTTCTGTTGGCAGCCAAACATACATTAGTAGCAAATAACCCCCAATATTAGAGCTACGACACCTGAGACTTTGGTATTTACTGGAAATAAGAAACTTGCATATGGAGCGTGACAATGGAGCACATCTTTAATATCTGGGGTGTGGTACTTTCACACCTTGAGGGTGGCTATAGAGGATTTACATGCCCGTAATGCTGAAGGGTGGTATGGTTTTGAGATGCAGATAAAGTAATAAATACTGAAGCAGCGAGGTTAGGAGACACTGAGGATAGTGAAAGAAATGAATATAGAGCAGGAGTTAAGCAGGCACGTCCTCTTAAATTAGGTTAATGATGGAATTAGAGTGAAAGGTATGATGGGCGATGATGATTCATTGATATTTAGGTGCCCGCCTTATGCAGTACCTTAAAAAATGTCATTTAAGAATATTGAAGCGTAAAAAAACACAACTGCAAAACAATATGTACCTTTCAAACGTTCCTTGTCAGGTTCTCACAAGGATGAGCTCTAAATGTCAAGACATCCGACTTAAGTGGACATGACAAATGTTTCTAGTGCTTATAAATTTGGACTGCCTTCCTGATATAATGTTATTGCTTTAAGGACAATGAAATCTAATTATGAATTGGCATTATCAGGAAATAACACATTCTCCTGAGAGATTTGTCGAATCTGTCCACCCTGTTTGACATAATTTTAAATATTCAGGAGCTTATTTATGAACCCTTGTGTCACTTATGCGCCGCCGGAGCATCACATTTTGTGACGCACCGGTGGTGTTAAAGATGAGCCTTGTTGCGCCATATTCACAAAGTATAATGTATGCAAGGGGGCGTTCCGACGCAAGATGGGGTTGTAGAAGTGACGCAGTGAAATCTATGAGATTTCACTGCTCCACTTCTAGGACACATATGCATCAATTTCTTACGCCTGCCTCATGGCAGGCGTAAGACTGACGCATGCCCTTTCACATGGGACTTGCCCATGTGTAATGACCCACTGCTGGAGTTGCGTCACTTTTGTGACACACTCCAGCAATGTGTCATTGTTGGGCCTACAGATACGTTAGAAATACTGATGTATCTGTAACTCCTTGCGACATGATGTGTCATACTGTAAGTATGACGCATCATTGGTGTCGCAGGAGGGCGCAATGAAAAGTGACGCATCGCTGTTTTCTCACAGTGATGCATCACTTTTCAGAAATGAGGCCCCTAGTTTTCGGACAATGAACTCTTCATGAGTGAATTTTCCTTGTACTTGTTCCATGAAGGGAACACACTAGGGTAATCAACGATATTGTAATTTACCGATCACTGTTAAAATATCGATCACAAAAACACTGACATACAAATATTGGATACAAAAATATCTCCATCCTATACATAAACAAGATTTTACATAAATATCGATACTTAAATATAGTCGTAATTCATATCGGAACAAAAATAGCAACTACAAACATACCCGTAACAAAAATATCGAAACACTTACATTATAAAGAGACACAACAAAAATATAATTATAACTTATACAAAACATATCGATAATACTATTCAACTATAAATAAACATTCCTTACAACTATATAATAATTTGATATACTAAAACAAAATATATTAAATACTACCAACATATATCAAAACAATATCTGGCAGATGCTTCAAAATTCCGTAATCCAAGTCCTTAATAGCGAAAAATAAGGAATCGCTAATAAGGACATGCAAACCGCGATGCATCAAGAAAATCGCTAAATATTACAGATTCGGTAAAAATCGGTAAAAAATTGCGATAACATGAATACCGAATTAGCAATTACCAAATCGGTCATTAGCGAAATCGGTATTAGCGAAATCGGTAAAATGACGCGGCGCATCGCAAGCAGGCTGATGACATCACAACCAGGAAGTAGCACAGCCCATGCTTCACTCGGTGACCTGAGGAGCTCAGAGGAGGAGGCAGAGCACAGGAGCAGAGGAGCAATAAATAGCCAGCAGTCACCAGGACCTGCACAGCAGTGCATCATGGAGAAAGAAGCACCCAAGGGAAAGGACACCCCCAGGAAGAGAAAACGAAAGTTCGCTGACAAGGAACTTGAGATACTAATAGAGGGTGTCAGCAGCAGGCATGAAAGACTGTTTGGAAAGCTCTCCCTGAAGGTGCCAGAGGCGGAGAAGCGCAGGATGTGGCTGCGCATCAAGGACAGCGTGAATGCTGTCGGAGTCACCCACCTCAGCATCGAGGACCTTAAAAAACGGTGGTACGACCTCCGCAAAAGAGCCAAGAGAGGATTGCGGAAAGTGTGAAGGATGCGGCTGGCACAGGTGGTGGGTCCTCCAATGTGACACCGAACACAGCCCTCTGGGACCTTGTGGAGTCCACAATCGAACCGTTAGCTGTTGTGGGGGTCACCCAACTGGACACCTCGGGTTCTGCGGAAGGCGGACAAGGTAAGATGCATGCCAGCGCAGATATGCAGGGTCTTGTCAACCCCTGCCCATTTCCCCAAGCCGAACACAGTGCACAAGTAGCCGTGCCTAAAGCACAATCCCTCAACAGAGTGTTGCATCATGGGAGTTGTAGTCATAACATGAAAGGGCTCATGTCTGACCCCTGAGGTGCATGACATGAAAACAGCAGCAAAGAACAAATGTCTATCCCAATATGCCCTTTATGTTGATGACAAATGCTAAAAATTACAATATCCACAAATTCATAACAATGCTCTGTTTCACACACAGATTCCTCCCCCATGGAATCAGATGACAGCGGCCGCCTAGTCATCTCTGAGACCCCACTGGTGAACAGCTACTAATGTACAGCAGCAGGCTGTCGTCACACCAACCGCCTGAACAGCAGCACGTCTGCAAGCTAGACAGCGGGCCGGATCCCTGGGTAGGGCTTCAGCAATAACAGTAGATCCTGCAGATGTGTATGGAGTCGTGGAGAGCCCGATGCTGTGTGTTCAGCGCCTACAGGCAAAACACATGGGTGCAATGAAAATGAGCATGACAAGAATGTCCAACAGATTTGCATCAATGACTGACGCTGTGCGAGAGCTGACCACAGCCTTTGCAGAGGGCAACAATGACATTAAGGCATGCCTACAGGAACTCACAAGCGCTGTTGTTGCAGGCCAACGGAGTGAGCGACGGAGATATGGCCAGTACTCACTCAGTACCAATGCCACAATTAAGGCCATCAAGAAGCTGTGCAACAGCACAGCTGTGGTAGCCCGCCGATCGGTGTCCCTGCAGGTGGACATGGGCCATTATTGTGGGGATGTGTCAAGGACCCTCGATAGAGTGACCACTGCAGTGGAACATCTGCAGTCTGGAACTGTCAGTATCAGCAGTGTGGGAGGGGATGAGGTGAGTGAGGCAGCCTCAAGTGCGAGCAGCATCACCATGCCTGAGACAAGCGGGAGGAGGCGCAGCGCGCGCAGCGCGCGCAGTGCACCATCCACAGAAGGTCATCAAGGAGATGTTGAGGAGTCACGGGACAGGAGGCTGGGTGTCAGTGGCAAACGTAAATAGCCATGATGCAATGGCCCCCTGGCCATGGTGAGGTAACCATGGGCCAACTGTAGTGCCAAATGCAGCACCTGTGTTGTTAATGGACATTTTCTCTTTTGATATTAATTTATGCTGCATCATGTTTCTGTTACATTAATCAGCACCAGTCAGGTGTTAATGGGCATTAAACCGTTGCAATGCATATCATCTTGTCATGGCTCTTTCTTACCTGTCTCAGAAGTGATGCCTTGTGATGTATGTCTGCCTCTTTTGCCCTTCTGCTGTGTTGGGCACATGTGCCTGTCGGTGTTGGGGTGGGGGTTGCTGTGCACATAGCTCGTCCTCACCATACACCTCTATGGGTATCCCCCCTTGTTTTTTCGATGTTATGCAGGATGGCACAGACAGCTATGATCTGGCAGCAGGTCACTGGGTCTAACTGCAAGGCACCTTCTGTCTTGTGCAATATTCTGAAGTGACTCTTGAGGATGCCAAATGTGCGCTCGACCACATTCCTTGTGCTGATGTGTGCTCTGTTGTAGCGCTGCTCTTGTGGTGTTGCTGGGTTGAGGTAGGGAGTGAGTAGATACTCACGCAAGGCGTAAGCGCTGTCACATGCAGGATGGGGAGAGAATGGTCAGCGGCATGAATGCAATGGTACATGTGGGGATGGATAAAATGATGTTGCATCAATACGTGCCTAGTAGGTGTCCAACTCCAAATTCACCGTTGATCAGGCGCCTGTGGATGCCACTGTGATGGAAGATGTATGCGTTGTGTGTGCTCCCTGGAAATTGGGCTACGAGGTCCGTAATGATGTGCTTGACATTGCACACAACCTGCACATTAATGGAATGGTATGACTTCCGGTTGCAGTAGATATATTCGGTGGCTGAGGGAGGACAGATGTGGACATGGGTGCAGTCGACATACCCTATCACATGAGGGAATTGTGCCACCTGGTAGAACTCACGCTTGGTGCGGGTCAACTGTTGGGGGGTCGTGGGGAAGGTGATGTGGCGATGTATCGTTGCTAGCATGGCATCCAGGAACCTGTGCAAGAAGCCTGATAGTGCGCTTTGCGACACACCTCCGGCTTCTGCTATTACCCCCTGGAAGCTTCCAGACGCCAGCAGGTGCAGGCTGCATAGGACCTGGACATGGGCTGGTATTGCGTGGGTCCTAAGGGTCTGGTGCTGCAGTTGTGGTTCCAGGTCTGCTATTAGACGCATGATCATGGCAGGGCTGAGTCTGTACTTATCGTACACCTGCTCATCTGTTTGCCCCAGGAATGTGATGCGCACCTTGAAGACCCTTTCCTGGATCATCCTCCTTCGCTGGGCCAGGGCATTGATAATCCTCCTCCGAACAAGCACGTTGGGGGCAGCCATTTTGGTTCACTAACAGGGTTTCCAGGGTCATTTTTAAAAGGTTACTGATTGTCAGCACCTGTCAGGGAATTTATTTTTATTTTTTTCGCATTCAAATAACTTTACCTCCAGTTTGAGATTCCCCTTATTTAGCTCATGCTAAATAGCGATTTTTGAGTGTTTCGGTATTTGCGATTTTTGATGCATTCCATTGCGATTCTTTATTAGCGATTTGGTATTTCCAGGGGCCTGCTTTGGTTTTCGTTATTTCCGAATGGCTGGATAGCGATTCGGTAAAATACCGAGGGGATTTTTTTGGCGATTCTTTATTATTTACCGATTTGTGTTGATGCATTGCATTTTGGGTTTTTGGGGTCGGTATCGGCCTGTTTTACTGAATCGCTATTTTACCGGGAGGTATTTTGCTTGATGCATCTGCCTGTATATATTTAAACAAATAAAAAGCAATTATAAAAACCCTACCAAATATATGGATTCACCAAAAACAGTAAATATACTCACTAACACATTATTATTCACATATATATATATATATAATATGCAACAATTATTACCATTATAAAGTAGAATTATTAACAAATATTTTTAAATAACTACAACAAATGATATATTATAAAAAGCAAACAAACAACACATATATTTACCTAATTTAAAACTAACTGCTACAAAATTAAAAAAAACATATCACAACCAATGATTTCAAAATAAAAGAACACAAACCAATTAAAATGCGGAGGTAATTAACTTAACACTATAAAAACTAAGAACTAACTTTAAAAAAATTACTGTTATCGGCCAAATATGGGAAATGAGGGAGAGTGTTACTTTGCTGGCGAGAGTGAGTAAGAAGACCTACAAAAACTACTATAACCGATTACATTGCAACCCAGTTAATGTGTTGATTATAAGTGCCTCAACCTCCTTAACTTAACTACCTAAATTAATTAAATGTTATATTCTTTCTAAAACAAAACTAAACTTGCTAACAACAACAGCAAAAAAAAATGCAAACGTTATTATGTACCTTATCTTATTTTACATGATAAAAAACATGAACTATTAAAAAGCAACTTTACCTAGAAATAAAATACAATTGTCTAATTTGTTACATGCTTAAAAAGAGAAAACAAAACTAATGAATACATTTTTCTTCACAGCTTTAACAAACTACATCTACCAAAGAACATCCACCAAATTAAATTCATCTACTACAAAAAGTAAATATACTTTCAGTGTAAAAAATGATTGACAAAGACTACAAATAATCTCTAATATAATTAACATAAACAATTTTCTAACCAATCTAGAGAAAATACAATTGTGAAAATCAAAGAGCAGCAAATAAAGCCATCAAAAAAACAGAAAAGACAATAATATAAGTATTTTCTTTAAGTTACTAATAAAACAAGCATATTTATAAATGACAAAAGCATATTTACTCAACACATATCTATATATCTTCAGAGATATACCCTAGAAATGGCTGAAGGAGCAAGCTTTATTACATTGCAAAAGGGGAAATTAATGCTATGCTACATGGGTTATGCCTATACCCAAGAAAAGGTGAAAGATAATAAGACACATTGAAAATGTAGCAAATACTATTCAACCGCATGTTATGGTCGAGCTACAACTATAGGTAACAATGTTGTGAATGTTAGAGAGGACTACCATCCACCCAATTTGACAGAATTAGATGGAAGGGAAGCCTTAGAATCAATTCGAGAAGCAAGCACAGACTCCCAACAGACAAGCACTAAAATCTTGATAAATGTGTTGACAAAAGTACCAGAACATGTCTCAGGACAATTGCAACCCAACCTGAAACGATTAACGCCTTCGATGCTGATGACGGAGCGGTTCCGTCATCAGCATCGGTTGGGCTATGCTGATGACGGAACCGCTCCGTCATCAGCACTGCCCCCGGGAAGCGCTGGCGCTTCCCCCCATGGGGCATCGATCTTTGTGCCTGTACCGGGGGTGGCAGCGGAAGACTTTCCGCTGCCACCCCCGGGCCCCCCCACGCATCCTGGTGACGCCAGCGCGCACAGCACGCGCCGACGTCATCAGGAAGCGCTGGACGCGCTGGAATCCATTTCTTTCCAGCGCGTCCAGGACAAAGGTGGGGGTGCCGTTTCTCGGTGCCTTGAGGCATCGGGGGGGAGGAAACACTGTTTCCTCTCCCCTGATGTCCCAATGCAGGGCATTTCTGGTTCAGGATCGCGCACAGTGTCGCGTTTCTGCACCAGGAATGCCCCCACTAGACACCAGGGATGTTTATTTTGGAAAAAGGAAGCGACCCCTTGGGCAAGGGTTGCTTCCAGGGGCACAATATTAACTTTTAGACTTTTTTGCCCCCAGATCAGCCGTTTTTTCGCGCAATCTCGACATGGGGGGGGGGGGGGCAGAAAAGCCCACTAGACACCAGGGATTATTTTTTTGGTTAAAAGGAAGCGACCCCTTGGGCAAGGGTCGCTTCCAGGGGCACAATATTTTAGTTTAGACTTTTCGGGGCAGATCGCCTGTTTTTTCGCGGAATCTGGACCCGGGGAGGGGCAGAAAAGCCCACTAGACACCAGGGATTGGCTTTCTATTAGCAAAGGAAGCGACCCCTTGGGCAAGGGTCGCTTCCTGGGGGCAAAATTTTTAATTTAGACTTTTCTGCCCCCCCTGGGGGCCGATTGGGTGTTTTTCGGCCGAATCTGGACCGGGGGGGGGGGCAGAAAAGCCAATTAGACACCAGGGATTGTTTATTTTATGAAAAGGAAGCGACCCCTTGGGCAAGGGTCGCTTCATGGGGGAAAAATTATTATTGTAGACTTTTCTGCCCCCCCCGGGGTCAGATCACCCATTTTTCTGGCTGAATCTGGACCCAGGGGGGGTAGAAAAGCCCACTAGACACCAGGGATTGTTTTTTCTGTTGGAAAGGAAGCGACCCCTTGGGCAAGGGTCGCTTCCTGGGGGCTAAACAATTTTTTAAAACTTTTCTGCCCCACCTGGGGCAGATTGGGCATTTTGTTTACCGATTCTGGACCCAGGGGGGGGGCATAAAAGCTCACTAGACACCAGGGATTATTGTTTTACTGAGAAGGAAGTGACCCCTTGGGCAAAAATCTTTTTTTTAGACTTTTTTTGTGGTTGAATGTGGACCGGGGGGGTAGAAAAGCCCACTACACACTAGGGATTGTCTTTTCTTTAGCAATGGAAGCGACCCCTTGGGCAAGGGATGCTTCCAGGGGGTTTAAAGGTAAAACGTTTTATATTCTGTCCACCATTGGGACAGACAGCCCATTTGTGACATAACCTGAGACATAGCCTGTTGTAATGTGTATTTTTTGTTTTCGAAAGTGTAATGTTTTCTTTTTTTTTAGACTGTTGCAGTGTGCGTTTTCATTACTGGTGGTTCTGCTGTTTGTGTAGTTGCATGTGTTTGGGAAGAGACCTTTCTTTGTACAATTTTAATGTAAATGTTTTTCTTTTGAAAAGTCTGTAGTAATACGAGTTTTTTTGGTTTCTGTTTTTTGTGATTGTGAAACATGTTTTGCATTTGTGCTTGATATGTATTTTGCTTCTTGCAGATGTAAGTTTTTTTTCCTTCTTTCTAGTGGGATATTGTTGACTAATTGCTGTGTCTTTGCAGAGTAGGTGCTGGTGAGTGTGGCTATATTTTGTAAGTGAATTGTATAGTTGTTCAGTTTATAGATCTTTGTGGTAAAGGCTTACATTTTTTTACCTACTTTGCACAATCTTGGTTGTTGAGTTGTTTGTGCAGTCTCCTTTCTTAGTGAGCATAGCCGGATTACCGCTCAGCAAGTTGTTGGAATGTTTTTTGATTCTTCCTCTGACCATGGTGCTGAGAGTGACTCTGATTCTGAGGCAGAGGTGGGAGGTGAAGATTCTGGTAGTGAGTTTTCTCTGCGCATGGCATCGTCTGATGATGAAGATACCCTGAGTGATGATGAAGCTATTTTTGGTGTGGATGAAGTGCCTGTGGTAGAGGAGGATGGATGTGCCGATAGTGCGGCAAGAGACATCTGGGGTGCAGCGTGGGGCTGTTAGACTTCACGTTGGTATAGTGCGGCGAGAGGCAGCTGGGCGGCAGCCTGGGGCTGCTAGACTTCCAGTTGGTGTAGTGAGACAAGAGCAGCTGGGCGGCAGCCTGAGGCTGCAAGACTTGACGATGAAAGTTCTGACCTCTGGGTTGCCCCAGGCATGGTGCAGCCGGCATTGCCTGAATTTACTGGTGTTCCAGGGTGTAGGGTGGACACTGAAAACTTTTTGCCAATTGATTTTTTCAAGTTGTTTATGGATGATGTGTTTTTGGCAGAGATTGTAGAGCAGACTAATTTGTATGCAATACAGTTTTTGAGGGAGAGCAGTGCCAGGCTTAAGCCCCACGCTAGAGCTACCCGGTGGACTCCCACAAATTTGGAGATGAAAAAGTTTTTGGGTTTAATTTTTTTGATGGGCTTTCTTAGGAAACCATCAATGGCTTCATATTGGTCTACTAGTCTCTTGATGGCAACAGCTATATTTCTGGCAGTCATGAGTCGTGATAGGTATTTGCTTCTGCTTCGGATGATGCATTTTGTTGACAATGGTAATGCTGTGCCACGAGATCACCCTGATTGTGACCGTCTTTTCAAGATTCGGCCTTTCATTGATCATTTTGTTGATCGATTTCCTCAGATCTTTTATCCTGGGAAAGAAATTGCAGTGGATGAGTCTTTGGTGCTGTTCAAGGGCCGCTTGCTATTTAGGCAATACATTCCTAGTAAGAGGGCACGCTATGGAATTAAGCTTTATATGCTGTGTGACAGTCAGACTGGATATGTCTCTAATTTCAGGGTGTATACCGGTAAGGAATCTAGGATTAACCCCCCTGGTTGTCCGTCCACTTTTGGAGGGACTGAGAAAATTGTGTGGGAACTTGGTAGAGGATTTTTTAACAAAGGCCATCATTTATATGTAGATAACTTCTACACTGGTGTGCGGTTGTTCAGGGAATTGGCCAAAGTGGACACTGTTGCTTGTGGCACAATCCGCTCTAACCGTAAAGGTTTCCCAAAATAACTTGTTTGTCGAAAGCTTGCTTGGGGACAGTGCAGTGCATTGCGTTGTGAGGAGCTTTTAGATGTGAAGTTTTCAGACAGGAGAGATGTCTACATGTTGACTTCCATACATGACGAAAGCACTGAAGCGGTGACTGTTTGGGGTCAGGTTGCAGAAGTGCGCAAACCTGTGTGCATTATGGACTATAATAGGCACCTGGGTGGTGTTGACAGAGTAGATCAGAGGTTGAAACCGTATGCTGCTCTTCATAAGTCTTACATTTGGGACAAGAAATATGCTATCCATCTTTTCCACTTGGCAACCTTTAATGCTTTTGTTGTGTTCCAGCAATCTTGTCCTCAGTCAAAGATGACTTTTGTAAAGTTTCAGGAGTCTGTAATAGGCAGCCTTGTTTTAGTGGAACAGGCAAGTGATCCTAGAGTTGGAGTGGTGGAGGATGTTGTCAGATTGAAAGATCGCTACTTTCCTGATCAAATTCCTCCTACAACCTCAAAAGACTTTCCCAGTCAGAGATGTAGAGTCTGTTGGTGAAGAGGTTTGCGGAAGGAGGTTCGTATGTACTGTCCTTCCAACCCTGGGCTGTGTGTGCCTGCTTGTTTTAGAATGTACCACACACAAAATAATTTTTGGGAGCATCCATGAGTTGTAAAGTGAACAGGCTGGTCTCTATTCTTTAAAACTTATTGTTCAGTTTCAAAGTTGGCATTTGTGTAGTGTATTTAGATTTAGTTGTTGTGTTAGTAGATTTGTATCAATTTGCAATGTGTTTCTGTTTTTTATTTGTATTTAAAAAAAACTAAAGTATAATGTTGGTTTGCGTGTAGTGTCCATTGTCTGACGGTGTGCATGGTTTCGCGCTTGGCTGGCGGTGTCTGTGGACTGGTGCTTGGCTGGCAGTGTCTGTGAACTGGTGCTTGGCTGGCGGTGTGCGTGGTCTTGTGTTTGGCGGTGTGCGTGGTCTTGCGCTTGCCTGGTGCTGTGTTTGGATTGTTGCTTGGCTGGTGGTGTTCCTGGACTGGTGCTTGGCTGGCGGTGTGTGTGCAGTGGTGCTGTCCAGGCGGTGTGTTGACTGCTGCTTGCCTGGCGGTGTGCGTGGTCTGGTGTTTGGCTGGCGGTGTGTGTGGTCTTGTGCTTGCCTGGTGTTGTGTTTGGATTGGTGCTTGGCTGGTGGTGTGTCTGGACTGGCGCTTGGCTGGCGGTGTCTGTGGACTGGTTCTTTCCTGGCGGTGTGTGTGTGGACTTGTGCTTGGCTGGCGGTGTGCGTGGTCTGGTGCTCAGCTGGCGGTGTGTGTGGTCTAGTGCTTGGCTGGTGGTGTGCGTGGACTGGTGCTTGGCTAGCGGTGTGTGGGAAGTGACTTAATGCTGGTTACTACACACAGTGCAAGCTGAGCGCCACTCCATGTAATCCATGACTTTGTGTAGTTGCTGTGTCAGGAATGTGTGCGTGTGAAAGTGATGGGCCCTTGATTGGCGTTGTCTGCTGGTGGAAGTGTAGTAATGTGTTGGGTCCGCGGCTGGCGGTGTGAATGTTTTGTATGTGTCACATGTATGAAAGGTGTATGAATGGCCTGTAAAGAGGTTGGTGCCTTGTCGTGGCTTTACAGCTCACAAGCTGGTTTCTTTTTTTTGTCCTTTCCATTATTAACAGTGTATTTCATTTTTTGTGAAATCACTTGCTAATACAATGGTATATACTGAACCATCACTCACCCTCGTGCCAAATCCAACCAGTATGTATGTGTGTGTGTTTGAAAACTTGATTTTTTTTGTTGTTTTTTTTAAGCTGGACGCACCTTGTCACTTTCTTTGTAAATGTTTTGATGTGTAGATTTTGTGCCTGGTGGTGTGAATGGTCTTCTGTGTGTCTGGTATGAAAGGTGTGTGAATGGCCTGTAAAGCGGTTGGTGCCTTGAAGTGGCCCACCCACACAAGTGAGGTTTCATTTTACTCGGGAGAACAAGGGGAACGCTGGGTGGTAGGTAATTTGTGCCGGCGCGTAGATCCCACGAAAAAATGTATGAAAAAGTGTTTTTTTAACCTAATTTTAAAGGTTCGCATGGAATTCTGGGTAGGCAAATGTTGGGGGTGGGCCAAAGGCCTGTGACTAGGATGACCCTAAAACAGTAGAACTCTATGTGCTTAATTTGACAGCCCCAAAAACTACAATTTCTTAAAAGTACATTTTTGGCATGTTCCGCTTTGGCCCACCCACACAAGTGAAGTATCATTTTACTCGGGGGAACAAGGGGAACGCATGGTGGTAGGATATTTGTGTCGGCACTGAGATCCCACAAAAAAATATGGAAAAGTGGTTTTTTAACCTAATTTTAAGGTTTGCAAGGAATTCTGGGTAGGAAAACGTTGGGGGATCCACGCAGGCCATACCTCCCTGGACTCCCCCGGGTGTCTACTTTTCAGAACTTTTTCAGTTTGGTAGTTTCCAAAGTTGGTTGCATAGCCCCGGGCCAAAAAATCAGGTCCCCCCCAAAAAAGAAGGTACATTTTGCTAAAGGTAATTTTTAAGTCTCCACCCTGCGATTTGGCCCTTTTCCATTTGCAGCCACTATGCCTACCCACGCAAGTGAGGTATCATTTTTATTGGAAGACCTGGGGGAACGATGGCTGGGTGGAAATTTGTTGATCTACACAGATTCCAGAACTTTCCACCACAGAAATGTGAGAAAAATGCTTTTTTTGTCAATTCTTTAGATTTGCAGGGGATTCTGGGTAACAGAAGCTGGTGGTAGGCAGTCAAGTCACCCCATCCTGAATTCCCCTGGGTGTCTAGTTTTTAAAAATGTATAGGTTTGCTAGGTTTCCCTAGGCTCCGGCAGAGCTAGGGTTCAAAAGCGAAAGGTAGGCTCTTTGCCCAAAAAGGTTTATTCAGACACTCTGTTCATCACCACCCCCTTTTCTGAATCGTTTTTGGCCACTATAGGTGTGGCAGGGTATACTCAGACATGAGTCCCTTGCTCACTACACCATCAGGATTCAAGCAAGCCGGGCCGACGACGGCTGAAATGCCAGAAACCGGTCCCCGGAAGCTTGTTTCCTTCCCAGTATAAGAATTGGCTTGGTAGTTTGGTTTGCCCTGTTCCCATCATGCATTGGGACAGGAACAGACTAATTTGCATGTAGCCAGGTTCTGAGCTGGGATGGTGCAGTGAGCTAAAAAACGGTGATGAATCAAGCCCTGATCTTTGGACTGCGTAAGAGTGGTCTGCTTAATTCAGACACTCTGTTCATCACCACCCCGTTTTCTGAATCGTTTTTGGCCACTATAGGTGTGCCAGGGTATACTCAGACATGAGTCCCTTGCTCACTGCACCATCAGGATTCAAGCAAGGTGGGCCGACGACGGCAGAAATGCCAGAAACCGGTCCCTGGAAGCTTGTTTCCTTCCCAGTATAAGAATTGGCTTGGTAATTTGGTTTGCCCTGTTCCCATCATGCACTGGGACAGGAACAGACTAATTTGCATGTAGCCAGGTTCTGAGCTGGGATGGTGCAGTGAGCTAAAAAACGGTGATGGATCAAGCCCTGATCTTTGGACTGGGTAAGAGTGGTGTGCTTAATTCAGAGACTCTGTTTATCACCACCCCCTTTTCTGAATCGTTTTTGGCCACTATAGGTGTGGCAGGGTATACTCAGACATGAGTCCCTTGCTCACTGCACCATCAGGATTTAAGCAAGCCGGGCTGACGACGGCTGAAATGCCAGAAACCAGTCCCCGGAAGCTTGTTTCCTTCCCAGTATAAGAATTGGCTTGGTAGTTTGGTTTGCCCTGTTCCCATCATGCACTGGGACAGGAACAGACTAATTTGCATGTAGCCAGGTTCTGAGCTGGGATGGTGCAGTGAGCTAAAAAACGGTGATGGATCAAGCCCTAATCTTTGGACTGGGTAAGAGTGGTCTGCTTAATTCAGACACTCTGTTCATCACCACCCCCTTTTCTGAATCGTTTTTGGCCACTATAGGTGTGGCAGGGTATACTCAGACATGAGTCCCTTGCTCACTGCACCATCAGGATTCAAGCAAGCCAGGCCGACGACGGCTGAAATGCCAGAAACCGGTCCCCGGAAGCTTGTTTCCTTCCAAGTATAAGAATTGGCTTGGTAGTTTGGTTTGCCCTGTTCCCATCATGCACTGGGACAGGAACAGACTAATTTGCATGTAGCCAGGTTCTGAGCTGGGATGGTGCAGTGAGCTAAAAAACGGTGATGGATCAAGCCCTGATCTTTGGACTGGGTAAGAGTGGTCTGCCTAATTCAGACACTCTGTTCATCACCACCCCCTATTCTGAATCGTTTTTGGCCACTATAGGTGTGGTAGGGTATACTCAGACATGAGTCCCTTGCTCACTGCACCATCAGGATTCAAGCAAGCCGGGCCGACGATGGCTGAAATGCCAGAAACCGGTCCTCGGAAGCTTGTTTCCTTCCCAGTATAAGAATTGGCTTGGTAGTTTGGTTTGCCCTGTTCCCATCATGCACTGGGACAGGAACAGACTAATTTGCATGTAGCCAGGTTCTGAGCTGGGATGGTGCAGTGAGCTAAAAAACGGTAATGGATCAAGCCCTGATCTTTGGACTGGGTAAGAGTGGTCTGCTTAATTCAGACACTCTGTTCATCACCACCCCCTTTTCTGAATCCTTTGCCAAAAAAGGGCACGTTTTCACTGCAAAATTGAGGTGCGACCACGTTGCGTTTTGCGCTGTTTCCTGTCGCAGGTACTAGGCCCAGGCAAGTGAAGTACCAATTTTTTCGGGAGACCTGGGGGAACGTTGGGTTGGTAGAAATTTGTTGATCCACGCAGTTTCCAGAACTTTTTTTGTCAAATTTTTAGCGTTACAAGGAACTTTGGTACCAGAACCTGGTGGTAGGCAGTCGAGACACCCCATCCTGAATTCCCCTGGGTGTCTAGTTTTCAAAAATGTATAGGTTTGCTAGGTTTCCCTAGGTGCCGGCAGAGCTAGGGTTAAAAAACGAAAGGTAGGCTCTTTGCCAAAAAAGGGCACATTTTCACTGCAAAATTGAGTGGGACCACGTTGCGTTTTGCGCTGTTTCCTGTCGCAGGCACTAGGCAGACCCAGGCAAGTGAGGTACCATTTTTTTTGGGAGACCTGGGGGAACGCTGGGTGTGTGAAAAGTTGTTGATCCACGCAGATTCCAGAACTTTCCACCACAGAAATGTGAGGAAAATGCATTTTTTTGTCAATTTTTTAGCTTTGCAAGGGATTCTTGCTATCAGAACCTGGTGCTCGGCAGTCGAGTCACCCCATCCTGAATTTCTCTGGGTGTCTAGTTTTCAAAAATGTATAAGTTTGCTAGGTTTCCTTAGGTGCCGGCAGAGCTAGGGTTCAAAAACAAAAGGTAGGCTCTTTGCCAAAAAAGGGCACGTTTTCACTGCGAAATTGAGGTGCGACCACGTTGTGTTTTGCGCTGTTTCCTGTTGCAGGCACTAGGCTGACCAAGGCAATTGGGGAACCATTTTTTTTGGGAGACCAGGGGAAACGCTGGGTGGGTGGAAATTTGTTGATCCACGCAGATTCCAGAACTTTCCACCACAGAAATGTGAGGAAAATGCGTTTTTTTTTGTCAATTGTTCAGCTTTGCTGGGGATTCTGGGTAACAGAACCTGGTGGGAGGCAGTCGAGTCACCCATCCTGAATTCCCCTGGGTGTGTTGTTTTCAGAAATGTATAGGTTTGCTAGGTTTCCCTAGGTGCCAGCAGAGCTTGGATGCAAAAACTACAGCTAGGCACTTTGCCATAAAAGGGTCCATTTTTAACTGCAAAATTGAGGTGTGACCAAGTTGCATTTTACGCCGTTTCCTGTCGCTGGCACAAGGCCGACGCACACAAGTGAGGTACCGTTTTTATTGGGAGACTTAGGGTAATTCAGATTTGTAAATCAACTGTTATTACCTATTGAGTTTTCATGCATTCCTCCCTTCTCAATGAAAGACATTGTGTACAAAACAATATTTTTGAAAAATGACCAATAATTCTCATGCTAGTATGAGTATTCCCAATTTTGAAAATGTGCAAATATATTCTGTTTCTAAACTCTATAATTTGTACCCAATTCAGCAATACATAGGTGTCTTTCATACCGATTTTTCCATTTATACATTTTCAAAGAATAAGTGCTCTATGCTTAGTAAATAATAAAATTCAATTGCAAGTTGCTGCTCAGTTTTTGGCTCTGGGTTCGTTGGGTTCTTAGTAAAACTACTATATGTCCTATATATCCCCACAACCAGGAAAGTGAAACGGATATAACGGTATATTGCTTTCAAAGAAATGTCAAAATTACAAGAAGGTATAGGTGAAAACGTTGAGACAAAAGGCAGTTTTTTTCCAATAATTTTCAATTATTCAAATATTTAACTGTTAGTTTCTATAAAGAAACATTCATGGATTTAGACAAATGAACCCTTTCTGAATTCAGAATTTTGTCTACTTTTCGAAAATGTATAGCTTTCCAGGATCCATTATTGCTTTCAAACTCATTTCTACCAACTGGAAGGAGGTTGAAAGCTATAAAAATAGCAAAAATAGCAAAAATAGGCTATGTCCTAGAAAAATGCCAAAACTGTGTGAAAAATGTTGGCTCCCTGACAAAAGACTGTCATTCCCTAAAAGCTGAGAAAATAGAAATTTCAGCCCTACAAACCCTTTTTTGATAACATTTGCTGGGAAAAACCCAGAGGCTTTCATTTACAGCCCGTTTTTCCCATTTTTAAAAAAAACCTAACATTTCACTGTATTTTGCTTAGTTTCTGGGACCCCTCCAAGGGAATCCACAAACCCTGGGCACCTTTAGAATTCACATGATGTTGGAAGAAAAGGACGCAAATTTGTCGTGGATACCTTATGTGGTCAAAAAGTTACAGGGGCCTAAGCGCACACTACCCCAAATCACTAAAAAAAGGCTTAGCACAGGAGGGGAAAAGGCCTAGCAGTGAATGGGTTAATGGCTAAAACTAATAGTCCTTCTGATCCAACTCTGCCCACCCCCCAAACCTTTGAAGAAATTGAAATACTGCCTGAATATTCTAATACCCAGCAAGAGGACAAATTCTTGATATATGACAACCAAAGTAAAGATAAAAGAGTTCTTGTTTTTGCAATGAATATTAACTTGCAAAAATTGAAACACTGTGAAACATGGATAATGGACGGTACTTTTAAAGTGTGTCCAAAACCGTTCTACCAACTTTACACGATTCATGGTGAATTTCAGGAAAAGAATATTCCCTTCATTAATGCTTTTCTGCCAAATAAAAATAATCCCACCTTGTTAGGAACACCTAAAACACCCTTCCATCAGCTCTTTCAATGTTTGGTAATTTCAGGATAATATGTGCTTGCTGTATTACACATTTGAATTTAGCAATGCTTGTTGCTGCTTAGCTTTGCTTGCTGCTGCATTAGGCATTTGGTTTTAGCAGTGCTTATTGGTACTGGCTTGGGCAATGCATAGTGGAGCTTGATTAAGAACATTGCATATTCATGAGCCTGCACGTTGAACAGGTGCATCTACCGGGGCTCAGCAACACATGTAAACTGCCGGCTTGAGAGACTTTTAAAGCCTCGTCGGTACCCAGAGAGACGCTTCGCTTCGAGTCAGCAGCGTCAGCGTCTCGGCAAGATTCCTGTCTCCTGATTCCCTTCACCTCCCTCTCCTTCAGCGACTGCCTACCTGAATCCTTCTGCAGTGACCGCTCCCTGGGCTGCAGAGATCTCGTGCTTTTCTCCATTCTCTTCGTCCTTCACCACCGGAGAAAGGAACTTCCGCTTTTCTACGTCGGAGCACTTTCCTCGTCGGACCCGTCCTTCAGTCAAGAGGTTCCCCGCAGTCCGGCTTCCGGAGCTTCAAAAGGAAGTAAGACTAAACTAGTTAAGCTGAAATAAACAAAGCAGAATTAAACAAACATTGGTAAAAGCAAAACGGACTACAGAGTTCAAAAACCTTTTCTTTCTTTTTAAAAAAAAAAACAATTTTCCTGCAGCGAAGAAGGAGTATAATTTTAAGGACTTATTTGGTGATGTTTGAAAGGGCAAATCTGACATTTAAACAATAAGCAACAGTGCCATTCAACTGTTGTTTTGGTGTTTGATATAGCATATTGTGAAGTCATTTTGCATATTGTAAAAGTGATTTGCGAGTTCTCAGAGTGTTTGATATTGCATATTGTGAAGTCATTTTGCATATTGTAAAAGTGGTTTGCGAGTTCTCAGATACATTTAGGAAAAAGGAGAAAGCAGCAGATTGTGTTTTTTCTCGCTTTCCTTTTATTTTCAGAACCCCAGTTCAACGCAAGAACATAATTGCGCAAGGTAGGAAAATACAGTTTTTGCATGACTGTTCACAAGTTATACTAACTCGTTAATCAGTTCAATGTAGATAGCTGTGCAGTGTATATTTTCCGGTTCTCAAAGCTTATTCACTGTGTTTCTACTATAGGTGACACAATCACATAGAAAAACTCACTCTACCTTGTTACAACGAAGTATAAGAATGGGCTTTTTCTTGTTTGGGTATGTATTTAGGGTTAGCCAAGAAAATACAGGTATACCAGGAAATGTTTAGTTAAGTTGCTAATCCATTTGTTGGTGTATTTAATGCAGCTACAGTACTCAGTCCAATCCAAGCTACAGCTAAAGGAGAGAGCCCAGAATACTTCACGAGAAACAGCAACAGTAATCTAATTCAGAAGAGATCCTGTGTTTGTTTGTTTGTTTCTCTGTCCACTTCCCCTTCCCTTTAGGGACTAGTTGGTTGTGCAAAGAGTTAAATTCCTTGTCACGCTAGTTAGTTCTAGAAGGAATTGGGACTAGTCATCTTCAAGACGGAACATCAGGAATCTTGTGGTTGCACGCTTAACACACCTATATTGAATTATTAACAACAATAAAATAATTAACTGATAATTATTATCCCCAAAGGATAATACTAGATTTTGAACTAACTATGATTCAAGTTATTCTTAAAATATACACACATACTGCAATTCAAGGGTGTTACTACCACTTTAATCAAAGTATGTGGAGACACCTCCAAAAATCAACTTTAAGTATAGAGTACTCTACTAACAGTAACTTTGCATATAAAATTAAAAAAAATGTTTGTACTATAATTTGTGCCAACAAAAGAAGTAGCAAATTGTTATAACATATTAATAGATAGTCCTTTTGTACCACACTAATGAAACAACATTAAGTCCCTTGTTGGATTACTTTAAGGACATCTGGGTGGGGAGTTTGCATTGTTCAGGTCACCAAAGACAACCAAAATTTGAAATTCCCTGTCGGAATTTCTACGCCAGCACCATCGCACAAAAAGCAAAAACTAATAACACAGTAGGAGGATGGTACAATGCATTCCAGGCCACAATAGGGAGAGCGCAACCAACACTCCACAAACTTATACAATCAATAAAAAAAGAACAAAGTTACCAAGAGCTCAGAGTGGAACAATCTCTGAGCAAAATAGGTCCAAAACTGAGTAAACAAACAAGTAATATGTACGAATACCTCCAACAAAAAAAGAAAATGTATCCAGATATCCAAGGTCTAGAATACATAGACATGATAGCAAAATCAAT
Organism: Lissotriton vulgaris; assembly: GCF_964263255.1. Taxonomy (NCBI): domain Eukaryota; kingdom Metazoa; phylum Chordata; class Amphibia; order Caudata; family Salamandridae; genus Lissotriton; species Lissotriton vulgaris. The sequence continues at coordinate 506,316,878 of NC_141693.1, read as the reverse complement.
TCTTTAATATTAAACAAAAAGCAAACATTAAAAACATATCAAATACTCATAGTATTTTTATTTTTATATAAGTTAAATTATGTAATTACATTTTCAATAAAACTCAATATCATATGACATAATATAACTAATAAAAAAATGAAATTCACAAATAGACATCGCCCCTCCCCGTCAAGAATATTAAAAGCAACTTACAGGTATGTAGCTGAAGAATATCCTTGAAATAGATGAAATAAAAAGCAATCCAAGGCAAAAATGAATCCATGTAGTCATGAAATACTCCCAAAAATTGAAAAATACAACTGTAGATGAAAAATTCAACGCAGCAATCCTCTCAATAAAAACAACATAAAAATCCAAAAATGTTTAATTGTAAAAAACACTCCAGCAACCCGATCAAAAACAGGAAATGTATAGCAACTTGTCTTAAAACAAGAAACAACAATTTCCTTTATTTAAAAAAAAATGAAAATGCGTGGACAACTCCATTTGTTCACCGAAGCCCGAACCTGTAAATAGAAATAAACAACACCCACCCATAACAAATAGATAAACCCTCAAATCAAAATGACAACATATATCACATTTAAACACACATAGTAAAATAAAAGGTAGAACTACATTGCATTCTAATAACATTTGATAGTAAATAAAACACAAAATAACCAACCTATGTAAACAACAAGTAACTTTCATAAAAAGGGTTAAATAACACAAACAAATACATTGACACTACCACTAACTCAACACTACCCTAAAACTAACTTAAAAGTAAATAAAAGTAAACTTACAGGAACAGAGATGAAGCAGCTCCCAACTGCGAGGTTCCATCTTCATAAGTAACCCAAACAACGGAGTAGATAGGTCAAAAAGTGAATAAAGGAAAAAAATGGCGGCATAAGTAAAACAAAAATAGGAATAACCCTCCCCATAGGAATAAATGGAAAATATAAAAAAATGCTTTCAAAATGTTGAAATATGTATAAAAATATATAGCTATATTTTTTAAACAATGTTTAAAATAAAAGTATAAAAATTTTAAATATACATTATTTATTTTATAATAAAAAATTGTAATATAATGATTAATGTAGCTTAAAATATATGTTTTTACATGCACTTGACATTTCCAAATATTAAACAAATGTTCAAAAATATATATGTACTTTTTGAAAATATTAATGGAAACAATGTGCAAATTATATAGCATACTGAATTTTATTTTATTAAAATAAAATGTAATATGCTATATAATAAAACATAAAGTAATAAAATGTACAATGTATATATATACCAACTCCTGAACTTTTGTAAATCATGATATTAAAAAGTAAAAAAGTTAATGACAAATATTTATATGCTTGAATGAAAAAATATTAAACAATACAAAAGGTACTGTATATTAATGAAAACATTATACTGTTTTACTTTACCATTATACATGTTCACCCAAAAAATGTAAAATGTTTAAGAAATGTCAAATACATTTTGTACATCAATGTAATAAAATATAATTTTTTGAACATATATAAACAAATGTTTCAATATCCTAATAAAATGTGAAAACACATAACAAGGTGTACTTTTTTTGCAAAATTGTAATACATTGTAAAAATAAATGAAATGTCATAATTTACTATTCTAACTGCAACTTCAATATAACAGATGTGAAAGTGCTGGATGGTAAACCACTTTAATTTACTATTCTAACTCCAAATCCCCAAAAAATCAGGGAAAGTGCTGGATAGTAAACCATAATAATTTAGGATTCTAACTCCAAATCCAATTAAAGTCAGGGAAAGTGCTGGATAGTAAACCATAATACATTACAATTCTTACTCCAAATCCAATTAAACTCAGGGAAAGTGCTGGATAGTAAACCATAATAATTTACTATTCTAACACCAAATCCAATTAAACTCAGGGAAAGTGCTGAATAGTAAACCATAATAAATTACTATTCTTTCTCCAAATCCAATTAAACTCAGGGAAAGTGCTGGCTAGTAAACCATAATAATTTACTATACTAACTCGAAATCCAATTAAACTCAGGGAAAGTGCTGGATAGTAAACCATAATAATGTACAATTCTAACTCCAAATCCAATTAAACTCAGGGAAAGTGCTGGATAGTAAACCATAATAATTTACTATTCTAACTCCAAATCCGAGAAAAATCAGGGAAACTACTGGATAGTAAAGCATGATAATTTACTATTCTAACGCCAAATCCAATTAAACTCAGGGAAAGTGCTGGATAGGAAACCATAATAGTTTACTATTCTAACTCCAAATCCAATTAAACTCTGGTAGAGTGCTGGATAGTAAACCATAAAACATTACTATTTGAACTCCAAATCCAATGAAACTCAGGGAAAGTGCTGTATAGTAAACCATAAAAATTAACTATTCTAACGCGAAATCCAGTTAAGCCCTGGGAAAGTGCTTTATGATAAACCATAATAGTTAACTATTCAAACTCCAATTCCAATAAAACTCAGGGATCGTACTGGATAGTAAACTATTATAATGTACTCTTTTAACTCCAAATAAATATACAATGTAAACAATAAATATTTAATATCCACCCTTTCTTTTACAGTATGAATAAATATATACCCTTAAAATTATATATAAGAAATTACTAGAATTTCTCTTTCTACATTTAAAAATTAAACATTTAAATGATAAAAATCTTAAGAATTCTTTAAAATTAGAAGTATTTTTTTAAATTTGAAATATAAATAATTTTTATATTAACGTTTTCATTAATATTTATATAAATATTTCAATTGTGTAATATTTCAAAACATTGCCAAATATAATGTAAATATTATAAAAATATAATATGTATCTACATTTATGTTACGTTTTTATCTAATTATCTTTTAAAACTAAATTAATATATTTTGACTTCTAACAAATATATCATTTTCATATATTTTATAATTTAATTTGTAACATTCAGAATATTTCATATTTTATGAATTTAGTTAAATAAGTAAATATTTAAATCTATTAAACACATTTTATAAATTTGAAAATGTATTTATAACAAATTATCATTTATAATTTAAAAACATATTTTCACAAAATATAATAATTCTAATTTTAAATTTAAATGTTTAAGTTAAAAAAAAATTCTTATTTTAAAATATTTAAATAAAATTGTAACACAACATTTTTAATTTCTAGACACCCTTATCCCCTCCAAACACAAACATCCCACTCCTAAAATATATACAAATGAAAAATATTTCTATTTTTCATACATTTTAAAATTACTACCCACCCTTATCCCCTACAAACCCAACATCCTGCTCCTAAAATTAATATAAAAATTAGAAAATAAAATTATTTCACATTTATTCTTTCCATATAAACATTAGAAATTTGAACAAATAACATAAAATAACTATTAAACACTAAATAAAAAGTTACATCATGAACACAAAATCGTTTTTTTTACATTGATATTATTTACATCTATATTTTTAACATCAATATTTCACACTGTCGATATTGTTTGACTCCTAACAAATCGATATTTTTGACATCGATATTACTTACATTGATACTTAACATCAACAATATTCTTACCTCGCTATTTCTGTATGTCGATATTTTACGTCGATATTCTTGCTCGGCACCGTAACTTACTTAGTTGAATGCACATAGGGTATTATTGTTTCAAAAACTGTTCTTATTCTCAAAATAATAGTTGGTCTATACTGTGATTACATTCATGTTTTGAAAAAGTAGATTCACTTCTGACTTCAATGAGTTGTTACTAGTTTCCATTATAGACATCCAACTCCTCTAAAGTAATGTTAGAACCATTTTAATTAAGGTTAGAAACAGCTTCCAAATTTTCTATAAAATTAAAGACAATTTAAAATTCAAAACATACCTCAGTCATTTGCACACGTGTACAAGATTAGAACATTGGCACAGTTTATATGCTTAAAGTCTTAATTTTCCGAAAACTGTGTTGCCCTAAGGCAAATGTCTCAATCACTTACATAAAATTTTACTTGCATTGTGCCTTCATAATATTAATTGCCATCACAGCTGGCATTTATTAATAATTTTGCGGGCATGTGCACAGGAGTCAAAGCCTCAAACATGAACGAGCCATCTTCTAGCTCTTCATTTGAAAAACTCATGCTGTTTGCTCCGACAATAATTACCCTGTTTCTCCCAGATATATAATTGCGTTTGGCATTGTTGGACTTGGCCCTTGGGAATGCATGGGGTATATGTGTGTCCATGGTAATTCCTGGTTTGAGAGGAGTACAGGGGCAAGTTTAGTATGTACGAACTTGTGAGGATAAATGATGCGCAATGGTGTCTGGTGGAGGAATGCCACTTTTAGAAGTTGGCATTTCTGTGTACTGTGTGTCTGCCTGCTTGATGTGAATTGCATGTCTGGCTTGTTATTGTCAGGAGCTGAGAGGTGTGGGTGGCTCCAGGAACCAGGGGAGTCCGCCCAGTGGTGAATAGAGAGATCTGCCTGCAGATGGGAGGGAGAAGTTTCACCTGGGACCTGAGTAGGACTGTGCCTTTCATCCAAAATGCTGACGCCACCCCCTGTGGTACGTCTGAGCACTGAGCCCCCACCCGACAAAGGAGAGAGGAGCTCAGCAAAGCAAAGTGCTCCAAAGCTCCCCTGAACCAGCTGCATCTGGTTATCCCATGCCCTGCACTTTGACACAAAGGATTATGTGGTAAAAATATAGGGGCTGTTCAGTTCTTGGTTGCTGTTCCCGCGGGGGCGTGCTGCTGCTGGGGCCCGGGGGGGGGGGCTGCCATGAGGGCTTGCCTCCCTGGGCCCTACATTGCCCGCTTGATGCCTTAAGGACTTTTTGGGATCTTTTGCCTCATTTCTTCATCTCTAAGGACCTTCCCGCTGGGCTGCAATCGTTTTGGGGAGGGAACCCCCAGCGTGGGGATTCCCCTGCTTTGGCTGCCTTCATGGCGGGTGCCCACCCCGCGTTATGGCCGCTTATGCTATGCTACCACCAGGGGAGCCATCAATTGCCCACCCTGAGGGCAGCTCAATAGTAAAGGAGCTGTTTAAAGCAACCACTCCCTCTTTCGCAGTGTAGACACCACCTGCTTGCCTCTAAAAGGGGAACACATATTCCCTGATGGTGGGTGCAGTTAGTGTCTTCACCTACATGCAAGAGATTTCTGGGGTTCATGAGACCACTTTTCTCTATTGCAAGGGTTGGCCTTGGGGATGCACTGATTGTGTGCAGTCCCTTTGTGGTTAGTGCACCTCCTGATGGCCTCTTTGCATCTGCACCCACATGTATATTATGGAACATGTTTCCATCATTTGCAATGTGCCACATTCCTGTGAAAATGAGGGTGCCATCCTTTAGTACAGTACCAGCACTACATATGCACTGGTGCTATTTATATTACAGAAGGTTCCAGGCAGTCGCCTGTGCCCCCTTTCTAATACTAAAGTGCTTCAGTGGGCAGAAAGTGAGTGCCCACCACCACTGCGCTCCAAGCCATGTAGTACTAATTCACATACTCATAAGTGACTCTGTGAATTAGTTGCTCTCTAGGAGCATCCATTTGTTCACTTTTAGGGGCTCATTAGAATGGCGGGCGGAATTTGTCCACCCGCCATCCGACGTGAAGAGGGACTGCCCACCATAAGGGCGGGGGTCGTGTGGTAGCAATTAGGATGCACCCACCACAGTGGCGGGCCCATCCCGCATATTTGCAATGCAAAAAATGCATGTCGCCCATTCCAATGCACAACATGGTAGGCACCTCACGGTGCCTGACATGTTATCTATTGAAATGCAGGGGGAACCATAGGTACCCCTCATGTGCATCCCCCACTCCCCAGAGTCCCTGGGGTCCCGCAATGGGCCCACACAAGCAATTCCTGCAAGCCTTTCCGTGGAGACATTGGCATGTTTATGCCCCAATAGTAATATGGCTGGCGGTGTCTAACAGACACCGCCACCATATTAAACTCTTTTCCGCCCGATCGACTTGTTGACCAGGCGGAAAAGCAGCGGACAGTCTTTCCGTCCGGGGATCCCCCTTCATAGTAATATGGCGGGGGAAATGGGTGGCGGGCAGGGACGGATCTCAGGCAGATCGCCACCACCATGCGGGCGGTGGCGACCTTCCCGAGATCCTAATGACCCCCTTAGTGTCTAGATATAGTTTAAATATGGGTAGCCCACACATTTGTTATTCCATTCACTTCCATATTACTAAATTGCGTCAGCATGATTGCTTGAGAAAGATTAATCATTTTGCATTATTTGTTGGTAAACTTCATTAATCCTGGTTCAACTTTTCCTCAGTCTTGACCTATGAGGCAAGATTCCACCTCCAAGACAAAAATGCTAAATAATTAATTCAGAAAATGCCTGTCACACTCCCCCAAATGAGGATGGCATTCCATTAATTCATCAGAGACTTATCCAACTGTCACTTAGTGCAATGTTAGATAGTTCAGGCAATGCTTAAGGACTGTGATTGGGAAATGTTCAAATCAACAAAATGAATAAGACCCATAACTCATGCAGATATTACCTCACACCATTCTTTTTGACCCCATTCTTAACCCACCTAGGATAATATTAAACATAGTGCCCCAGAGGCTGAATGGGTATGTGCACTCACTTTTTGCATCCCCGGGCTCTATGGTATTACAAAAGGGGTTGCAGACACTTGTGAGCCCCTTCTGTAATACTGATAGCACTGGCTTACTGCTGTGTTTCTTCAAGAGGACTTCATAAAATCTCACCTTGCATATACTTTATTTTTGTTCTTAGAATAAATATAGTAGAAAAGCACTCACTTTGACAAGAATATGATTTCTGTGTGTGCAGGCAAAACAAATGTTATTAATGAACACTCTTCGCATTGCAGTTTTCAACCAGTAACAATTCAAGTATCAGAATGTTATCACACAACATTGAAGATAAATCTCATTAACAAACAATGCAAACCTACTAATGGGCCTGACATCCTTGACATGTTTTCCCCAGTTTTTTGCCTTTCATTCTCTTTTTATTCTGACCTTAGGGCTCTCTGCACTTTACCACTGCCAACAAGTGCTATATGCTTGTTCTCTCTCCCCAAAGCATGATAACATTGACACATGTACCCAGGGGCTGTAAATTAAAGGCTACTAGTGGTTCTGCATCACCTCTTGTGCCAACCACTAAAGTAGCCTTTTGCACATGTCCAATGCCTGCCATTGCAGTTGTGTGAGCAGGTTTTAACTGCCATTTTGACCTGGTTGAGTAAAGGTTTTGCTATGCCTAAGCCTTTCTTTTTAAGACACCTGCGATCAGAAGAATCCCTTCTCTAGCATGTTTCAAGAAGGAGGCCAAAACCTTCCTCATGGGTAAATTCTTCGTCTAATGCCTGCCCACAACCACCACACTGTGCCAGATTAATCTAAGACTATCGCTCCTTCCCCAGATCACCAATTCTCTCCGCCGAGATTGTATGGGACCTTTGTTTTCTTTTACTGACTCTAACTTTGATTGTAACCATACACCTGTATCCCCTTTTTCCTTATGTTCTCAGCACCCCGGCCCCATGTCATCTTTTTGATTGTTTGATTTTGTATATCTCTGCACTTTAAACTTTTGTTTGTTCACCACTGTATACCTTGTAAAGACCTCTGATACCCTCACGGGTCAAGTTCGCGCTCTATAAAACAAAAAAATAAATACATAAAATAAAAGCCATCCCAATTGTAGACCCTAAAAAGCTCATAGGGCAGGGTGCAGTGAATTTAAAAAGATGAACACGTACTTTTAAGTTTGACATATCTTGGTAGTGAAAAACGTATTGTTCAGTACTACAAGGACTATCTCTCCCACAGGATAACATGGCTTACCTTGTTAAATTTAATAAGTCAATCAATCAATCAATCAACCATTTGTAAAGCACACTACATACAGGCGAGGGTCTCAAGGCGATGGGGGGGCACTACTGATCGAACAGCCAGGTCTTGAGTATCCTCCTGAAGGTCAGCAGGTCTTGGGTCTGTCATAGGCTCAGTGGGAGGATGTTCCATGTCTTGGTTGTTCTTCGGATGCGCGGGCGGTGGCGAGTGAGAGGTCGGCGGAGCATAGCTGGTGGTTGGGGATGTAGATGGAGAGCCGTCTGTTGAGGTAGTCTGGGCCGGTCTTGTGGAGTGCCTTGTGTGCATGGGTGAGGAGCTTGAAGGATATCCTCTTGTTGACGGGGAGCCAGCGCAGGTTTCTCAGGTGGGGGGTGATGTGGCTGTGGCGTGATAACAGTGATGGATTAAACCCAGATCTTTTGACTGGGTGTGAGTGTTTGATTGATTCAGATGCTCCGTCCATCACCACCCCCTTTTGTACCGCAGAAAGCAAGGTTCTGGCAGCGCCGTGTTTATATGTCAAACAAAAGGGGGAGGGCCTGAACCTAATTTCTTTCAATAGATGTGTTCTAATTCACTTTGAACAAGCATATTTATTTCAGTTTGACCCAGTATTTTATTTATACCTTTTCTTTAAGTTTTATTATTGTTTTCGATATATACTCAAATTCAGAAAAAGACTTTGAAGTCTATATACAAAAATCTATGTGTGCATTGATGATTGACAAAACATTAAACAACAACTTTTAGAAAGTTGGCATGTTTTTTCCCCAAATATATGGTGGCCTCGGCCTGGATCCTGGGTCACACAACAAGTTGTAGGTGGCAGTTGGTCCATGTGTCAAACAGTGAGATAAATGGGCAATAGGTGTTGGCAGGATGGGCCATCTCTGTCAGGATGAGAAGGGAAGGAGAAAATTCAAGACATCTAGATTGGTCGAAATGACAGGAACCAAGAAGCACCAAGTTATGCGCTATATAAATACAAATACAAAATACAAATACAAATAAGGACATGTATCCTTTAAAACTAAGCAACTACGTTGCCACGTTGCCTAGCAATTCACTCCATGTAGCGTCTGCCTCTTCACATATTGAAACGGTTGTCAAGGCCATGCAAACGTAATAGGGTGATGGTGCATCAAAGCGTCTGGTGTTGCCTGGCAATACCAATACAGCTTCTCTTAGGCAGCATGCCTGGCAATACCAATACAGCTTCTCTTAGGCAGCATGCCTGGCAATACCAATACAGCTTCTCTTAGGCAGCACAGTACCGCGTGAGCTGCACTCTCAAATCACAAGGCAAGCACAACGTGATGTTCAATTCCCTTCACGAGTCACCCCCCTCAAAAAGTCTTACTGCCACATAGGACCTGGAACCCCTCAAGGTCTGCTCCGCTATGCAACTGCGTCCATACGTGACAGGCAAGTAGAAGAATAACCGCAGTTGCAACAGCAGTCTGTCATGGGTATGATGAAACAACATGAAAGATGTCAAATTTCCAAATATCTGTCCCCTGGTCAAAAAGGCTACCATCCTGCGTCGCCAATGAAAAATCACACTTGCAGAAAAAAGTAGGTTTGCCCGGTAAGTTAATTTCACCTGACCGGGAGGGAGACTCCCAAACAACTGACAACACTGTCAGTGCTCTGGAAACTGAACAGAGCCAGACTCCAGAACACCATACTAGGACTGCACGATACACGATAATCTATTCAACCAGGAAGTCAGGACATAACACTGTCTAATCAGCAATCGCATACACAAGTCACAGATTGATGTTAAAGAAGGCTCATAAATGTGCTTCTTGGTCAAGATACTGCTGTCCTATGTACTTTGTTGTAAAAAGAAATATTGAACAATGAGCTGATTTACTTAACACCTTGCGTGTGGCGCCGATTCTCCCCCGGTGCTGAACATTCCAATCACGGGTAAGGTCATGATGGAACGGTCCGTCATGAGCACAGCGCGACCGATGCTCATGACGGAACCGTTCCGTCATGAGCATCGAAGGGGTTAATACAACAAGCATTTGCAATGCAATAGGTCTCGCATTAGGAAAGTTTGAGCTATTGGCATTGTAAATGACACATTTTTTATTTAGGTGTTGTTTTTGAAAATAGATACATTAATAGCATTGTCATTTACAATGCCAATAGCTTAAACTTTCGCAAATGTGACACCTATTGTATTTGTAATGCAATATGTGTTGAGAGTGAGTCAGTCAGTGAGTGAATCAGAATGAGTGGGAATCAGTCACTGAGTGTGAGAGTCAGTGAGTGTGAGAGTCAGTTAGTGAGTGTGAGAGTCAGTTAGTGAGTGTGAGAGAGTGGGTGAGTTGGGCAGTGAGTGGGTGAGTCTGTCAGTGAGTCGGTGAGTCTGTCAGTGAGTGGGTGAGTCTGTCAGTGAGTGGGTGAGTCTGTCAGTGAGCGGGTGAGTCTGTCAGTGAGCGGGTGAGTCGGTCAGGGAGTGGGTGAGTCGGTCAGTGAGTGGGTGAGTCGGTCAGTGAGTGGGTGAGTCGGTCAGTGAGTGGGTGAGTCGGTCAGCTTCGCGCTGCAACGCCAGCGAGACCTAAAAATGACACACACACATATATCCAATAATTCAATCAAGATCTGTCCTTTCACAATTCTCTATCACGTTTCTCCTCAAACACCCTAACAACTAACTTTTTGGCTTTGGGATGAGGGAACTGGTGGACATGGTCTAAAGTAGTGTATACATTTCGATCTTCTGACGGGACTGCCCAAAACGTAACTTTCTCCCTCGAAAGCTGTGCTCCATGCTGCAGGGTGCTTCGATTCTGCTGTTAAAAAGCATCACCACAGTACTTCAAATTCTCAAATGGCTTCCCATTGCAGCTATAGCTATATATGAAACACCTTCAGCACTCATAAAGTCCTACACATCTCTGCTCCACAACACCTAGCATCGAAGGTAAGATATTTGGCATGCTCAGGTTCACACACAAACCAGCACACTGCTTCTTGAACCACTGACTTTCAGAGAGGAACATACATTTCAACAGCCCTATTTTTGTCTCTGGTCTAGACGCCGCACATTTGTTGTCTTAAAGAGAGACATGTTGTATCTGCTTCTGGGCATACAGCCCGCCTATAGGCTTCCCATTTGCTGAAAGCCTTGTTGCTCTTTTTTTCCTCCTCCCCATTTATCAAGGGCATGCATAAGCCATGTCTCTTCCGTGTTTTGCCCTCCCCAAGCCACCCGCCCAATTACTCCTCGACCAACGCAGAGGCCAATTTAGGACATTATGTCTGCACTACTGTTTTTGATTGTTTGTTAACAGCGCTTTTCATGAGGCTCCCAGTGCTTTTCGAGACCAATCTGCTTTGCCACTTGAGGCGCTTTTCCAAAGTCCACATTATATTTTGATATTCTTGTGCGCTGAGCTAGAATGAATAATTTCTAGGATTACGATCTAGAGAGAGTTTTCAAACATATGTGCGTTCTGTATTAGCAGGACTTAAACCGGTGGGGGGTCATGAGTTTGTTCTCCCAATATCAGCCACCTAATTCTCATCGTTATACCTCACTCCAGTTTTCGATTCTCCCTGTTCTCAGCTCCCTTTATTCGCGGCTTGTTATCTGGCCCTTCGTTTGCCTCCCATGTTTTGACCAGTGCTTTACGTCAGCATGTACTATCCGGTATTTAGTACCTGCACAGGTACTCTAAATAGTAAGTACCACCAAGTCCATATTTCCATTTATATCACTTACATTGACTTGGTGCACAGCGCCCCCTGTGTGCACGACTGGGGCCATTTTTTTTCTTCAGTTACCCCTGGTCTACTCCAACACCATCCACAATTTTCCCCTCATTATTAGCCCATGATGTTGGCTCATGGAGGAATCGCCAGCTTAGACAAACATTGTATCCACTGCCAGGAGTCACTGTTTATGCCCCAATCCGTCAATATAAACCAATAGTAAAACTACATTCCCTCATTTTTCAAAAGGATTCTCCCACCTTGAAAATGTTGCCATGTATGTACAGTCACTTAAGGTGAATGCGAGTGGCAGCCCCAGGTATTGAATTCACACTGAACTGAAGCACCATCTTCTACTCTCACTTTTTCACAAAATGTCCATGTAATAATGCTAATTGGATTCACGGTGCTACGCTTGTCTTTCTCCTCTTACATTAAATAAAACCTGTGTAAATGTGTTTCTTCTTTGCTACTCCATATAAAATGCATGTAAAAATTCATTTCCGTATGTAACGTTCCTATCTTTATGTAAAGCAGCCTTTGGGTATTACCTTTGCTCCATAAATAAATACTCACGCCTTTTCTATCACGCTTTTCTCCCACGCCCAATGGGCTTTCTCGCCCATGATCTCCACTTACACTCCCCACACCCTGTCACAAGTCCTCTCCGGCAGGCTCATACTTAGTTCTCCATTATCACTTATCAATCGTGGTCATCTTCCTCTCCATATTGCCTGCACCCTCTGCCGTGGCCAGGTTCCTGCCTCTAATCCTCTACTCCGCATCCTCCAGTAGTGATAGTCTCCCTTGCACCAGGCCGGGTTTATCTCCGCCTTTCCCGGGCCACCTTCTCCCCATGCTGCCAGGCCTCTCTCTATCTACCCTTAGGCTGGTAGCTCCTCACCTCTCCGTGAACTGCGATGCTCGCCCCCTGGGCTTCGCTGCCATTGCCCGGGTGCTGTCACGGCTTCCCAGCCCCGCGCGCCCCGCACAATAAGGAAACTTTATGGGGAAGAAGATCAGCGTCCACTGCAAGGAAAGGCGGGGGAGGGAGGGCAGGACCGGAAGTGGGAGGAAAGAGTTGAAGGGGCTGGTGAGATACATGGCAGTTGGAGGGCTGGACTAGGGGGAGGAAAAGTGACAAAGACAGAAACAGGGCGGGTGTCAAAGACATGAGATGACGAAAGCTTGGGACTGAAGGGAAAGGCGAGGTGAGGAGCAGAGGTAGCAACCATTGCAGTGAAACAAAACCAACTGAGTGCGACCCGAACCGAAAGTGGGAGGTGTTCGTGGCGAGCGGCGGAGAAAGGGCGGTCAAAATAAATGATGGACAACTTTGCGACTGAGAGCAGTACACTGTAAAATGAGGGGAATAAAGCACAAGAGTTTAGAATGGCGGTAAGTGGGGCTGGGGGTGGGGTGGAGGTGGGGGTGGCGCTTGTATGTATGCAGCGGTGGCGGCGGCCGGGGGGGGGCGCTTGTATGTATGCGGCAGTGGCGGGGGGGCTCTGTATGTGTGTGTGTGTAGGTGCGCTCCTGTGTGTGTGCGGCGGGGGGTTGCCGGTGAGTGGGGGGAAGTAGGGGGGGTACGCGCGTGTGTGTGTGTGTGTGTGTGCCTTCCTGCCTGCGTGTGCATGTGTGTATGTCTGTGTGTTTAGGGAATCTGTGGCAGGGGACGTGCACGGCGCCGGGCTGGGCGTGCGCGCCCACAAGGTCAAATCTCTGCCAGAAAAAGCGCGTGGCAGTCTGCTGTCCACATTCCCCCAAAAGTAACAACATAAGTTGTCTCGCCCTAGACAGCAAAAGCTTCGCTTTTGCTTTCGTCTAGGCGAGACCTAAAAAGGAGCTATCTAGAGCACTATTGAGATCACTTTGACAAATATTGATTCATTGATAGAGGGTATTTTCAAAAATTAACCAAACAATTGTGCAGATGAATTATTGTTATTTTGTTAGTTAAACTCGAGACAGATATGCAGGATGCTTTTTGCTTGTTTGCCTGCTGGGGCTGACTAGTGGGGGGCAGGGTGTATCCTCCCTGCGAACGCTGTTGGGGGCCAAAATATTTTGCTGCCGCGCACCCTGGTGGGACTACATGTCCCAGGGAGCAACCTGTGAAGGTTCCGCTGCCGTGGGGGAGGTGTGGCCAAACGGCATAAAGAGCTGCCTCCCCCCGCTGTGTGGGATGCTTTTTGCTTGTTTATCTGCTGGGGCAGCACAAACACCATGCCTGGATAGCCTGGCAGGACACTTGTTCCAGGGTGTATCCTGCCTATGTGACGCTTTTGGGAGCCGAAATCCTATGCTTCCCCGCATCCTGGTGGGACTGCATGTCCCAGGATGCAAACTATGAAAGAGCTGTCGCCATGGGGGAGGCATGACCAACCTGCATAATAGCGCTGCCTCTCCTCCCGTGGCACGATACGCATGTGGGGCAAAACCAGCGCCCAGGGCAGGCCTGTCCTTTCCCGTCATTTCCAGGAAGAGGCAGGGCAGGGCCACCCTCCTTTCATTCACACCTCGGAATTGGTTGAGTCCCGTTGCTCCAAGTGCAAGGTATTGTGTTTGTGCACTAAATTACTATTTTATTGTGACTTTTAAGACTGGACTGCAGTGAACTGCATCACACGAATACCTAAAGCCTCTCGGTCTAGGACTCTAATTGATTTTATTTGTTTGTTTCCCCTTTCTATAAATCCATAGTACCCATAGGATTACTCAATGGTACTATCATTAGTGTCTCCCAATCTTTCCCCCAGTAAAGACCTATAGTTCATTGGTATATGCTAAGGGTGTGACTTTAAGGCATAGGCAGTTGGGGCGGGTGACCTAGGTAGTAAGGCTAGTAAGAGTCTATATGCTCTTAACGTGCTGACGACTGATAATACCCTATGAGCCCTGTGTTATTTTGTTTATTCAAACCATATGGGGAAATGGAAACCTGTAGAGGAGGGGTGAGGAGCCCTAAGTAAGAACAAGCAAAGCCAAGCAGACTTGCATGAGTGCTGGAAATAACTGTGTGTTAGACTGCATTGATGACTGGTTGAGTGTGAGGAGAGTCCCTCCTGGGACTGCTTCAGCTCACGCACCAGAGGTGACCTTATCTGGCCCCAAATACAAGGTCCACAAATATATTCCTTCAATATTCAAAAAGTCTATCACAAGCAGCACTAAACAGATTCATTTAACCCCTACTGTCACTGCCACGGAGATCAATAGCGTGCCCAAACCCACACCAATGCTGGAAATTGAATCAGTCCCATACTTACGGACCACTAGCCTTACACTGTGTAATAGGTTCTCATGACTATTGGATCTAAGTAATGACCAAGAGGGCAGTGATGTTCCTGAGAGATTGAGAAGGGGAGCCAACGATCCGATAGGAGGGGAGATAATAGGTGAAGCTGAAAATGACCCACAGCTTGAAGTCTTAGCACTGACTAACCTAGATATTTTAACATCATTACTGACCTAAGGGCCGAAGTAAGTGTGTTGAAAGCAACTATAACAGACCTTACCGACCAGGTCAGTTTATTAGTATCTAGCAGAGCAACTAGAACCCAGCCGCCTCCCACTGCCTTGTAGGCACTGTGCCACTCCATCTTCCCTAGTGCACACAATGTCCCCAACCCCTATGAGCACTGTCCCAGTTACCCCTAAGCCAAAACCAATTGTACCATTGAGACAATATATAGATATTAGATCTATCTTCCAACCCATGCAGGGCCCACCACTCAAAATAGGGCCCTTTGTCTAATTTTGAATGCCAGCCCAGACCACTAGGAAGCTTTATTCATCTGTTAACCTAAAAGAGCAGTGCATGCGCCTTATCTCCCACCCTAAATCTATTTATATGACCAATATTCCCAAACTCTTGCCAAACCAAAAATAAGAAAGGGAAGAGTCACTGATAAATAAAGTTGTACACTGGACTCGCCATGTGAGGGGTTGTCCTTCTGTGATTAGAGGCAACATTTTAGGAGCCGAAGGATTACCTGCCTCAGCAAATATATGGACTTCATTGAATTGTGTCTGATTGATGAGACGGTGGCCCATAACTTGATAGCCTTTGAAACTAGATGTATTTCTCCTGCAACCTCTGCAATCCAATATTCATTGGTTTAATCTCTCCCCAACACGATATGAATTGTGTGGCCATTTGAGCATATATGTATATGGTTTCCCTTTCAATTTATGTTCATTCCAAATGGTTGGCAAGTAGACATTATATTGGATATGTATAATTAGATCTTGTCGTGATAGGACCAATCTTGATGACCCAGAATTGTACTTTATGCCATGTTTCTTTTCCTATTATGTCACCCATATTTTCTGTATATCGTCTTGTGCATGCATTTGCGCACTCTATCACTTACCTTTAAAACATGGTGAGCTTCTGTTATTATCTTTGCAGGGTACTCTTTGTTCTGCTGAAATAGTACTGTTAAATGTGTGCATAATTACGCTAGGACATGTATTTGATGTGCTCAGAACAAGTGACATTTCTGGACAAATATTAGTTTTCACCCTATTGAAATTATGACAGTTGGTTTCAAATTTGGCTTATTAAAAATAAGTCTGGCCACTAATGTTAAAGTATCAAACACGGGTGACAAATCAAAAAACAACGGACATGTGTTTTTTAGATTTTATGACTACAAACTAGTAATGGAGAGACACATGACTGTGGCCGGGCTTTGAAAGAAGGAGCCGGTTTAGGACGCACAGACACAGTGCCGAAAACACAGAGCTGTGTCGTGTCACGTTTGCTTGAGGACATTTTGTTACCCCTAAGAATTTATAGGGGTACCTCCACATGCGTGTCGAATGCACTGTGAGATGTATAAATGACTATGGCTGATTTTCATGCAGAGGCCAAAGTGGGGTCATTGTAGAAACTAAGTGAAACTATTGACAAAATACTTGCATGTATGCTTTTGAAACATAAGTGGTTGTAGTGCAAGGACGGGGGTACATAATACTGGGCCCTGTAATGACATTTTATATTTTAAGATAGTTTGCGCTAGTATACGATTATTAGAATGGTATACAGGAGTTGTCCTCTGAACACATGGACTATACGGATGTGACTAATGTTTATTTCGAAAGGGTCTCTCTTTAGCTTAACAAGTGAGACTTTTTATTGCTCTATTTGATATTAGGCCAGGATTTTCATATATTGTTGTTCCCCAGTACAGACTCAGACTTTTGTATTTCATATTCAAAAGTGTCTCTGACAAACATAAAAACCCTTGCAAAAAGCATTCTAAATTAAAAAAAAGAATTTTTTAGGAAAGAAATGGATAATGCAAAAAATAGTCAGAGGAAACTATTTGAACTGCTAAAAGATCAATCCAATAAAATGGCCAAATCTGCACAAACAAATACTAAACTGAACATAAGCAGTGAAGACTTCTGCTTCTTCACAGCCAAAGCCAAATTGATGGAGGTGGAGGTTGAGCTAAAAAAATCAGCTGAATGCCCTCCACACAAAAAGAGCACCTCAGATGAGCTTCAATGTCAACGAGCTCCGGAAACGCCTAAAAATAATGCTCTTTGGTCAGAAATCAAGCCTCTTAGTGAATTAGATATTGCAAAGATTATCTCAACCATTAAACCAAACAATCATAACAAAGATCCTCTACCCGCAAATTGTTGGTCTATAATAAACCATCTGCTCATCCCTTCATGGACAAGGATCATTAAGGCATCACTATCACAAGGCTCAATACCGGACTGCCTAAAAACAAGGCGTCACTCCAATCCTAAAAAAAACAACAGAGAACCCTTCGGACCCAAACAACTTCAGACCAGTAACAAACATTCCTATGCTAGCCAAAGTCCTGGAAAAAGGTGTACAACAACAATTGAGCCTTCACATTCTGAATTCAATCTGCTGAATGACTGCCAGTCAGGATTCAGACCAAACCACAGTACTGAAACAGCAATTCTGCACATTGTGGACAAAGCTCTATTTGCCCCCAACAACAACTAAACCTGTCTCCTAATCCTTCTTGACCTTTCAACGGCATTCGACACAGTAAATCATGCTAAAATACTAGATCGCTTGAAAAATAGGATGGGTTTAGAAGGCACAGTCTTTAAGTGGTTTAGCTCATTATAAGAGAACAGATCGCAAACATTCATAGTCAACCAAACATTATCAGCTTCATCCAGAAATGCTATTGGTGTTCCTCAGGGCTCAACACTTTCTCCTGCTCTATTCAATCTGTATGTAGCACCACTCAGAGAAACCATACAACAAGCAAACATTTCCTTCCACATGTACGCTGATGACACGCACCTCTACATCAAAATCTCATCGATAGAGGAGATAGGTAGCATGAACCAGGCATTAGAGAGTATCGTCCATTGGCTAACCAGCAATCACCTCAAGCTTAACCTGCATAAAACTGAATTCCTGCAGATTTCCCCACAGAAAAATGCTACGATCATCCCAGAGTGGACCAACCTGATCACAGCATTAATCTGTATTCCCAGGATTGTTAATTCTTCCAAATCCCTGGGTGGTATTATACTAGACAAAAACCTGAACATGTTATCACATATTAACACAATGGCAAAAAACACCTGCTTCCACTTTAGCTACCTCAGAAAGCTGAAACCTTTTATAAACAACTCAGACCTTAAAACAGCAGTCAAGGCATTATTCATTTCAAGGATCGAGTATGGTTACACAGCTCTAGCTGGTCATCCCAAGATTTCAACAGCACATCTGAAAGCCTGTCTTAATGGGGCCACAAGACTTATAACTTGCTCCAGATAATTCAGCCACATCACCCCTCATCTGAAAGCGCTTAATGTAGGTATTCCTTTACTTTTCCTTATACTTTACGTACTCACTTTTTTGTCTATTTTTCACAAAAGGTTATTTCTTCGCAGGTAAAATCTTTGGGCACATTGAACTTCTCAGTCTGGCTTGTTTTGTTTGGCTTTCTTGATAATAACACTTATTTATACTTAAATTCATATATATCTTTTCCTGAATCAACCTTTTCCCACTATGATACATCCAGCTGTTTCTCTAGAGAACATGTAAATGAAAAACAAACCAATTGTTTCCATCTCTTTTTTATCAAATGGTACATATCCAGACAATGAATATTGTTCATATTCCAGCCTTAAAAAAGTCTTGTGATTAAGACGAAACACGTCTGGATTAAACAAATAATAAATCAACAGTGGAAACAACAAACATTTTGGATTCTTAGAACTATTCTGTCATGACAAGAGAGAACTTAAACTCTGGATTCCTGTTCTGAATTGGGCATATTGTGGACAACTATATTTACGTTATTATACTGAGGATGAAATTGTCTTTTGTTTTACTTAAGAGAGTGCTTCAAAAAGGTTCTAATTTGTTTATATAACCTTCATCGACCTCAAGACTGCTTTTGATCTTGTCTCCATTAATAAACTCTGGCAAGTATTAAATGAGATGGATCTCCCCATGGAGATTCGATCACTTATCTGACTCCTTCAGAAAAATGTTGCTAGGGTACTCTGGGGTTGCCAAGGCCAGCTCACTGACCCGATAGCAATCAACAGGGTGGTGCGCCAGGGTTGTGTCCTGGCCTCCACTCTCTTCTCCCTTTTCGTGAATGGTGTTGTCAAGTGTCTCTCAAAGGTCCCAGCGGACACCCCAATTCTGGGGGGAGAAAAATTGGTACCCCTGTTATTCGATTATGATACTCTGTTAGTATCAAAAACCCCAAGTGGGCTCCAATTTCTCTTGAATCATTTCAAAAACGTTTGTGATTCAAGAGGTCTAGAGGTTAATACCCTAAAGAAGCTACTCCTCCTCAACCCCACAAGTCCTTCAGAGGTAAATTTACAATAGTAGGGGTTCTCCTTGAGAGGGTGAGTACCTTTGAATATTTGGGATTTACCATCTCTGAAAATATTTCATGGTAACAGCCTGCCGATAAGCCGTCTCTCAAACATAGACAAATAGTTGGAGCCTTGCTCAAGGAGCATAGCACCTCCTTTACGAAAGCAGTGGTGGCCCCAATTCAGATCTATGAGGCTAAAGCTGTGGGCTCCTCGCGATATGGAGCAGAACCTTGGGGTTTTGAAAGGATGGATGCTCTACTTAACTCGTGGAGCAAGTTTCTGAGGTCTCTACACTCTTTGCCAAAAAGCACGCCCCTACCATTGTGGAGAATTTCAAGCTACGCCCCTTATTATTCAGGCTGTGCATTAGGCCTACCCCAGAGTCTTCCTTGTATGCTGCATCCCTTGATGAGGTGGGAGCAATCAACCTTTTTAAGAGGATCAGCTGGTTTCACAATGAGAAATCTTACCTAAAACTAGTAGGTCTAGAAAGCCTTTGGAACATTAAGGACCAACCACTGCCCCTTAGTAAAGGTGCACTCAAGAAACACTACTGGGGTTGGGGTGTCCAGGGGTTAAGTTACCTGCTCTTCCTGGGGATGTCTAACCTTGGATTTTATGAATTTAAGAATTACTGGATTGTTTGAAAAATACTTTGATATCATCACCATTCCCTTGGATAGGAAACTTTATATACAGTTTAGCTTTGTTTCACTCCTTTGAACACATATAATAGCTCCTGGATGCAGGCATCCACTTCTTTTCAGTAGCATTCCAGGTGCATATCTCTTACTGAATCCATTGCCCCTGTGTTTTGTGTCTGTCCCGAGTACTCCTGTCCAAGGCACAAATGATTACAACCAATCTGCAAGCACCCGGGCACGCGCCACCATGCTGTGGCACTTCGCATTTTAAGATCAGATCCGAGCCCTTCGAACATCAGTGCCATTGCCAAGTTCTTGGGGGATATGTGGGCAATAAGAATGCATCTGTTCAAAGAGTGAAACTTATACATAGATTAATAACTTTCTATTACTGTATACATAAGATTTTAAGTATCCCTGTGTCACTGTTTTAGGTCCCTTGTGTAACCTATTACTAGCTTTGAGTGTGCAAAAAGCACACAAACAAGTCAGCATAGTGGGCTTGCCCGCCCGAGTGGTATAGGCAAGGGCTTTTTTTTACATAGTTTTTGCTTCACACCTTTCTACCTAATCACTGATAGATTTTTAGATTGTGTCCTTGTGGATATTTGTATTCTCTGTTTTAGGCTACTGTTTTTTTTAAAAATTAGTTACCAATGTGCTAATCTTTGTTTAATGTATACATCTTGTGCTGTGTATTCTTCCATTTTGTCTTATTCCATTGGTCTGGTTTTATAATGTGTTTATGTATTATCTGAATTCACACTTTTATGCTCTAAAACCGAAATAAAGTTGAATAAAATGATCTACCATATGTGATAATATCAATGGTATAGTAAACATCATCGGGACCACTGGGAAATTTTTGGAAAAGAGTCAGTCCTCCTTTACACAGACACCATGGCAATACATTTGAAAAGGAGAAAGGTAACGAAGAAATGGTGAACTTCACAAAGTACATGTCAAGCTACTAAATTATAAAGCTAAGGCACATAACTTTGTGAGGGGAAAAGAGAGTCATAAATGTCATCCCAGGTAAGAACTCCAGATATTGGCTCTTCAATCGAAATCAAACTTACAGAACCAAATATTTCAAAGCAGGTCAGAGGAATATCCAACCACCTATTGAAAATTAAATCAAAAACAACAGCAGAGCCTTATTTATGATGCTGAAGTAGCCACATTTATATGAGGAGGCAGGAAATTGTGTCGAAGCTGAACCAACCCAGGAAGAGTGGCAGGGCCACCTTTCAAGCCTATCAAATTATAAATCTCTCTGGATGATCCCTTTGGAACAAACACCATCAGATACCAAAGGAATGGGGGAAATTACAGAAAACTGATGCAAAGGACCCGTTACAATGAAAAGTAGGATTGACAAGTCAATGCAGATAATCATAATACTTTTTTCAAAGCATACTACTTTTTTCAAAGCAAGCAAGACATCGCACTTAGCAACACAGCAGCCTGTCATAGAATTCACTCATTTGATTAACTTGCTGGATCTATAAATCCTGAGTCAGTAGCCTTTAAGAACAAAGAGGGAAACTTTATGCAGTTTTGCCGTAGGGAAGCGCAGCAGGCCTTCCTGCTGCGCTTCCCTACGGCAAAGAAAAGGGCAGGAATGCACCATATTTCCCCTGCGCTGGCACACAATGGGCTGCCTGTGCCAGCGCAGGCACCTTTGCACCATGGTGCAAGGGTGCCGGCCTTGCTGGGATGATTATTTTTGTACAGGAAGGGCAACCTCTCTGTACAAAAATAATCACAAGAGGCTTTTCCACTTTCTATGTGTGCTACAGAAGCACTCATAGAAAAAGGAAAAAAACAAGGAGAAATAAAGATATTTCTCCCTGTTGCGCCTCCCTTATGCCTTCCCTGGGGAGGCGTAAGCTTTTGGCACTGCCTTAGATTTATGGGGGCCTTGCGTCAGTTTTGCGCTGCAGATGCGTCACTTTTTGTGACGCATCGGCGGCGTAAAACATGCGCCTTGTTGCGCCATATTTAAAAAGTGACGCATCTAGGTAGATGCGTCACTTTTTAAACCCCTGCGCCACATTATGCCTGCGTCAGGTATAATGTATGCAAAGGGGGCGTTCCCCCGCAAAAAGCCTCGTAATAGTGACGCAGTGAAATCTATGAGATTTCACTGCGTCACTTTTAGGATGCGGTTGCGTCAAAATCTTGCGCCTGCCTCACAGCAGGCGTAAGACTGACGCAAGGACTTTCACATGGGGCTTTTCCCATGTGAAAGGACGCATTGCTGGAGTTGCGTCACTTTTGTGACACACTCCAGCAATGCGTCACTTTTGCGCTTACAGATGCGTCAGAAATACTGACGTATCTGTAAGTCCTTGCGACATGATGCGTCATACATTAAATATGACGCATCATTGGTGTCGCAAGGAGTGCGCAGTGAAAAGTGACGCATCGCAGTTTTCACGCAGCGATGCGTCACTTTTCATAAATGAGGCCCATGATTTCTTCTAAATCTTGGGCAGTGTCAAAAGGCCATGTGGATGTTGCTGGGAATGGCCCCAGCAACACCCATTGCACGCCCCTTTAGCGCAGAACACTGCGTTAAAGGGACTGATATTTATCAGGCAGCAGTACGCCAAAAAAAGTGGCTTAGTGCTGCCTGAAAAATATCACGCAGGCTTCTGCGCCACGGAACTTCACAAAAAGTGAAGTTCCGATGGCGCAAGTGGCCTCATAATGAGGCCCTTGGAGTTTAGAAGAGCAGAGGCCCCAAAGTAAAGCCACAGGGATCCCACCCATTTACCAACATATATTTATTTTACTATGGCCTGTCATCATGGGTTGGGTTCTACTCTTGCATGCTTTGATAAAAATCTTTTTGTCTCTGATGTCTACAGGAGGAAAACAAAGCCACGATCCTGTAAACACATTGACATTCTAATTTGCCTACCTTGGTAGAGATGTATCGCCGTCGTGCACATACGGGTGTCAAGTGTCACTAAAACCCCATTTGTGCATTAAAAAACAATAATGTTGGAAAGGTGTTCATCCATGTGTTACCCCTCAGTTTCAAGGGGTCCTATTGAAACATAAATGATCGTCTGATAGAATGATGTCTCGAAGTGTGGTCTGGGTCAGACAGACTGTTTGTTTGTTTTTTAAAGTAACTACAGCATTATGAAGAATATCGCAAACATGTGTGCTGTGCTCCACAGTGGGTTGGATTCAGGCATAATGGATTCCTTGTTGGTTGAAATAAGTACTGAAGCGTGCAGGGGAATATATATTTTCAATTCCCTGACCCCAACATATAGTCTCAAAATAACTTTATTGTCAGCCACTATTTGCAAAGGAGCCCTGAGTGGGATTACATCAACACAAAAGTCCCTCAAGCATTGGTAGCAAATTATTCGTGACCCTAATTTCGAAGTAAATATGCCTCCTCCATGAAGGTGTTCTTTTGCAGCCATGCATTTCATAACGAATCAAGTGCAGTATTAAACAAACGTTCCTCCCAATATACAGCATACGTGATTATGTTATGTTTTGTTACGTTTGAAATCTTGTGTGTATTTGTACAGAGCACAACTCACCTGGAGGGTATCCTGGTGCTGAAACAGAAGCTGTGGGATGAGCTAGGGCCACGGCTAGGTGAAGAGCGAGGACTTCAGTATCCTTCGGAATTCAAGAAGTGAGAAGGAGGCTCTGATGAGCAAGGGCGGGTTATTCCAAGCTTTAGGAGCGAGGTAGGAGAAGGCAAGATGATCTGATTTTGTGTATGTAGGGGATGAGTGCGAGAACGAGCCCAACGGAGCAAAGCTGTCTAGTACTTTGTAGATGTTGATGCAGTTCTTGAGGTTCACGGGCCGCATGCTGTTTAGAACTTTGCAGGAGTGCATGAGGAGTTTGAAGACTGCTAATTTGTGGCTCGGTACCAGTGGATCTCTTTAAAATGCAGGCTGATGTTATAGCAGGGTAGGAGGTTGAGGGTGAGCCTGGCTACAGAATTTTGCATGGTCTGGAGTCTTCTGGTCAGTTGAGCAGTGATTCCAGCATAGAGTGTGCTGCTGTTGCCCAGCTTGCTGGTGAAGAGGGCTTGTGTGATGGTTCAGCGAGTATTGGTTGGAGCCTTTTGAATGTCTTTTTGAGCATCTTGGGTGTGTGGAAGCAGGAGGCAGAGGCTGCATCCACTTGGAAAGTCATGGTGAGTTAGTCGTTGATTACTGTTCCAAGGGTCTTTAGGTGGGTTACCCAGATGGGTGTGGGTCCGAGTTTGTCAGGCCAATTCCTGGCAGCAAAACCCTACAAGCATAATCAATATTACACAGGACCCTTGCATAGAGTCAAAGGGCACAAATATTTCGGAGTTGCACACATTTACTAAATGAATTAGTATATGTGTAAAAAGTTATTATACATTACCCATTAGCAAAGAGATACAGAAGGATTTGTGCCTGGCATGCCTTCCCTTTCCCCCTGAGAGTCCAGATAGTATGCCTACATTACAAGACCTCAGACAACAAAGTTCAAGCCAGCTGTTAGTGATTTTATAAAAATGTACATACCCAGTCCTACTTTGGGAAGCAGGAAGGCTATTTGCATTTTATTGCAAAGGCACTGCAGGCCACTAACATATGTTCTATGACTCATATTAGTGGTGCAGAGTGCAAGGCCTGTTCCCAGGCACCTACCTGTCAGCACACATAGTCCACAGGGGAATATGAATAATAAAGCAAAGCATCCAGTGTACACCCACTACTTTACTATTTTTGTGATTAAAAAGTTCAGGCAGCATGGAACTATTACTACCAGACTAATATTGTCCTCTTTTTGCTGGCAACAATTTCAATAAAGGCCTAAGATCTAGGCAAGTATTTACACATTTAGAAATTGAAACTATGAATTGAAACTGTTTTGTCTGAGAGTGGGGGTTTATCATGCTCATTGAACAGCACCTTCCTGCATGGTGTGGCATACATGCCAAATCATACAGGAACGGGGGGGGTGCATATTTACTGGGGCGGGGGCACGCTGCCAGACCGCCCGGAGCATTATTGCGGTTGGACCACCACCACAACTACGGAAGTCCCATGGACGTCCGTAGTCGTAATAAGGTTTTAGGTAGCGTCATGTTTTTTTCATATTTTGTATTGCTTAAGTGTTTCTTAGTTCTCTTTGTTCTTTTCTTTTTTTCAAATGGATGAAAAAAGAGCCACCTGCCTGGAGTTTCAATTTATTTAATAGCATGTACATTGCTTTCTGTCTTGATTCCAGTGATTTTATAGAAGATATGTGACTTATAATAAGTATTTATATTAATTCCTAATACCATCTAAAGTTATGCAATTGCATGCTGTGAAACCCATTTAAAATGTTGCATCATATCTGATTTCTAATACTTAATGTATTAAAATAAAAAAAGCCAATCGCTATTTTCATTTGTAATGTGTAGACATCTCAACGTGAAGTCACTATGATAAACTAAAGAATGCATAATGAAAGGAAAAGATTAAATTGAATCCAAATGTTATAAAAGGTAATAAAGAAGTGTACCAGAAGAAAACAATGAATTTAATTTGAATTTGCGCTATTGTGGTGTGTAAAAAGCCACATATCCTTTGAAAACTATGGAAATGTTGCCCATTTAAGGGGACAGTTACGATGTATTACCAACTCTGTCCAAAAGGCATGCTCCTGACTAATTAATGAGGCAGAGAACATTTTACAGCCAATAAAGCCCCCAGAAGATGACTATAATGCGATTTGAACAGTCTACTGAGGGCAGTGTGATCTCAATTGGGCAGTGCCGAAAACCAAGATAAATGTGTCAATGTCGGAGCAGGTGTGCTTCACTCACCATTTTTTTTAAATTGGCCAAACTCTTGGCTTCAGTGGAGTTTCCAAAATTCTCATGTTATGGTAACTTTTCTTGTGATATTTATTGTACTACCATTTCCACCTTTGTGTTTAACGGCACATAAAGTGAAATAAACAATGCCTCTTTTATTGATTAGATATTGCGAAGGCCATTTCTTCACTACATTCCCCTATATGTGACACTTTCTCACTTATTGTATTCAGGTGCAACACAAAGAGGTAAATGCAATATTTAGTTCTTATGGAAGACTGTCTGCGCAGGGTGGGGGGTGGGATCGGGAATGACTGGGGTTTGTTAGTTGTAATGCTTTATCGACAAAATGAAAAATCGAATTTACCAGGCCTGTATATTTGCTATGAGCAACCGCATATGTGTGCAACGGAGTTTCACAATAGTATTGTATAAGCATATCTATTTTCTGTTGTTGCTCTGAAACTTTGCTAATAAAAAGATCTTCAAAAAAAAAAAAATGGAAGACTGTCTGAACTGATTCATTGTGGGGTCACCCAGTTATTTTTAGAATAGAAAACATTTGTTAATGTTAACTGGAAAAGAAGAAATAGTAAAACATTTATGTTAGGTGACCACAGAAAAGGAAATTTCTATCTTTCATAGCAGGTGTAAGCATGATCACCATTTGCTCCTATCTATTTGCATACATTTGCCTGCATGCTTTGAGGAACACACTACGGCCTGATTATGACTTCAAGCATTATTTATCGCCCCCCAAAAATAATGATACCATATGGTACGTTATTTATTGGGTGTGATAATTAACACCTCTTATGAGTTTAGGGGGAACAGCATGCGGATTTTGGTATTTAATGCACAAAATCCTGCATGATACGGTAAATGCTGAATATTTTCCCTTGTTAAATTTCAGCAGGCTTGATCTGCAGAAATTAAATGAATTTTCGGTTATGTAAGTTATCCCATAATTATCGGATATGTAAATTAGAACCAAACTCATAATTCCTTCCCATGCGTAAACAGGGGTTTATGCATGGATGGACTTCAATGAGCCACTCATAATGAGGCGCTAAGTAGGCTTCAGAGAGAGAAGAGGATCTAGGAGAGATACAGTTTGCCACATGATTGACCGCATAAGGGTGAGGGATGCCCTATTGGCCTAGGCAGGGATAACTGACATAATGTTGATGCACACAATATCAAAACACAAAAAAATTATTGGGAAATATACATCATTAACAAAAATTCTGCATTTCTATGCTTGACTAGTAAAGCTAGAAAATATAAAAAACCCAAGTATCATTGTTAAAATATTTATTTATTTTTAATGATATCAAAAACACAAATATCGAAAATATTATTACCTTTAAATAAATATATATGAGAAAAATATTGCCTCACACAACATCATGTACAAAAAGATCACCTAAATAATTATATTATCAGTATTAAACATATTAAGCTACTTTTGATGTTAGGCAGATATTTATAAAAACATTAATATATATATATATATATATATATATATATATATATATATATATATATATATATATATATATATATATATATATATATATACACACGTTGGAATAAAAAACGAATCCCATTAAAACACATTATTAAATGCATAACAATATGAGCCAAAAAAGAGTATTTGCATTAACAGTGGAATTTCTATAGTTTTATACGAGTGAAATGTCCAGCTAACTATAACGTCCCTGAAAGCTAAGTTTTTTTTATTAATTTCAAAGTATTTTATTAAAACATTTTTATACATACAGTTATCAACTCTTTACCATTGTGGGGTAACATCTCAAACTGGCTGTACTTGTCAATGATACAGGTAAGTGGTCTACATGCCCGGCTGTTCCCCTTTCCACTGTCTTGCTAGAGGAATGATAGTGGGTGAAAGGGTAAAGAAAAAGAAGAGAAAAGAATAGAGAGAAGAAGGAAGAATATAGTGAACAAGAAGATATTTACACTCATGGGTCAAATTTTGCCTGCTGGGAAATGCTTTGTGGGCAGGCGCACTTCTTCAGTTGGGTTCACCGGGATTCGTAGGGGTCCAAGTATTCATCCACTGATACCCACATTCCCCTGGTTGCTGGTCTCCAGGGTGAGTTCCGCTGGGCGGTATTGTCTGCGCCTCTGAGGTACGTCACCCAGTTGAGCCACCCCTTGAATGTTGCCTTAGTTGTATCCTTCCATTTGGAGGCTTCCATTTTTACTGCCAAGTTCAGAAGGAGGTGTAGTAGGTCCCTGTCGTGCTGTGAGTCTAGGTCCGTGGTTATAAACGCTGTGGCAAGGGTGGAGAATTCTGGTTTTAGTGTGCAACCCAGCATTTTTGTTACAAAAATGAATATTTCCTCCCATGAACCTTCTAACTTTAGGGCATTAGAAGATGAGGTGTGATAGATCCCCCTTTTCATTCTCGCAGTTCCAGCACAGGTTGTTTTCCCTGAGGCCTAGCGCTGCTAGTCAGGCAGGGGTCCAGTTGGTTTTGTGTAGTAGCCAGAAATTTGTATAGGCCAGTGCTGGGGAGATCTTGTTAATTGAGGGGGAGGCCCACAGGAGAAACATTTTGTGTTCGCTTAGTGTGGTGCCATGTTGTTTTGTCCAGTATTCTGCTGGCTTGTCATTGATTTTGGTGGTGCAAGTGCTTAGTAGCTTGTAGAGGTGTGATACCTGGTGTCCAATGCTGTTGAGCCTTGTCATGTATTACATGATTGACAGGTGTGTTGTGCTAAATTTGCCTTTGTTAGAGCTGTTCTGATTTTTAGGAAGTTAAACACTTGAAACGAGAGCATGTGTAAATTGTAAAACGTGACATCTAAATGGGCGGAGCCACATCTTCCTTCAATAGACTACTTAATAACCAAAAAGTGTATAAACCACACCTGTTGTTCGATTAGTTTGTTTTGGCAAGTTATTTACCCTTTTCCATTCTGTGATGCAGGTTCCCTTTTGTAGCGTCAGATTCTTGTTTTGCGGCAACAAAACATATTCCAGAGTTGTAAGTTGTTTGATTATGGCACGGTATATATTCATAATATGTAGCTATTCGTGAATATTTAAACAATTGTATTTATAAGAGTGTTATTGTTTTTTTTGCCTTTTTTCTGTAACGTCAGCAGCTTGTTTTCAGAAACAGATAGAATGCAACAAACATTGCTCCTTTTCTGGCTCCTTTGAGCTCACATACTGTGACTTTGTATACTATAATATTGACATTTTACTTGACTTCAGAGGTGTTGAGTGACCCGTCGGCCCAAAGACTAAAGTTTTATATGTAACGTCACCAGCTTCTGATTGTTACTGTGTTTACCCCTTAAGTGTATATATTCTGTCAATATGTATATTATAATTAAGGCTCTCGGTTTTATGGTATTTATTTTTTTGCCATTTCCATCTGTATTTATCCATATTTATTTTTTGGGCATTTTTCTGTATTTATCCACATTTATGTTTGCCACAAGTAAAAGACGAAGCTACAGCTAGTGTTTTTCCACATTTATTTAAATTGGCTATGCACACATGCGCTCACTTAAACTAGCGATTTGTTGTGGCTTTAGCAGGGCTTTAAATGGTCCGGGACTGAGTAATTTTAAAAGGAGAGTACCTGTGCTTCTCAGTTCTGCTATTAAAACACTTTAGGATAGAGTACAAGCACTTATCAGAAGCAAACATGTGCCAGTGCTTCTGTATTTCCATCGAAAGCCAGCTAGAAATCCGCCTTCAAATGTCTATGGTTTTCACACAGAAAGTATGTAAGGTTACCTATATTGGTGGTGGTGTGTTTGTGTGCAGATAGACAGACAGATAGATAGATCCCAAGCTACACGCCACATACTTTTGATATATATTATATATATATACGTAACAATGAAGGACGTGGCATGTAGCTTGGGAGCTCTCTGCTGTCAAAAGCTGTTTTCAATACCCCGGGAGGGGACCGTCGGCTCTTTCACTGCTCATAGCTGCCAAGGTTTAACATTGCTATGTGTGACATTTTCATAATTTCAGTGTAATTATTTGAGGGACATTTCAACGAGTATGAGTGACACATTCTCACAAGCAAAATTAAGCAATGAAGATTAAAAACATATAAATATCAGAAATTACACCCATTTGAGCAACGAGAAACTCGAAGAAGAGCTTAAAAATGATACAAAGCACCAGAAATGGGAGGGCACCAACCAGAGATACACTGGTGAATGCTTTTTTCAGTAACTGAGGGTAGGCAGACACTGCTGCTGCTCAGAAGATGACCTGATCAGTCATGACCACGCGCTAGCCTAAAAGCACATTTTATAGCATGGGCTAGCTTGGTATTGACCGGCTCCCTGTGCTGCAAAGACTACCCACTCAGCAGTTGAGACTGTCAGAGGATCTGCTGGAGTCCAAGAGCCCCCCTCATTATTCAAGAGGCCGCCCTTCAGCGGGGTGGGGGGTGTCAGAGGTATCGCTGGAGCCCACGAGACACACTAGATGGCCAGCAGAGACACCCCCTCCGTAGCAGAGTGTCAGAGGTAAGACTTGAGTCTGCAGTGCTCACTCTAGGTGCAGCAGAGACATCTTCCCCATGGGAGAGTGTCAAAAGAACTGGTGGACTCTATGAGACCCACCTCAGTGTGCAGAAGAGACCCCTTCAGAAGGAGAGAGTGTCAGACCCTCTCCAGGTGCAGCAGAGACACCTTCCCAGAAGAACTGCTAGACTCCATGAGACCACTCAGTGTGCAGGAGAGAGACCCCTTCAGAAGGAGAGAGTGTCAGATGGTGCTAGAACCTATGAGACCTCCCCAGTGTGCAGAAGAGACACCCTTCCCCGTTGGAGAGTCAGGGATAGTGCCGGAACGCATGAGACCATCTGCACGTGCTGCAGAGATGCACCCCCCCACCCCCCTATGCGATACTCCTACCCCGAGAGAAGAGACCACCCCTCATGCTGAGGGGTGTTTCATACATGCCCCCCCACCCTCTCTGCGGCCACCGTTAGCCCCGCGGACCCCCAGGCGCGGCCTGCTCAGCCCAGGCCCCCGTCATGTTTACGCAGCTCAGCCATATATTCCTGCCCAGTTTGGGTTAATTGACGGGGATGTGTGAGAAGCCACTCCAGGGGGCCCGAGGGATTCAATTCAAGAGTGAGCGACCTTAACAATTAACAATTAAGTGGTAGTCTACGAATCAAAGCTGTGTCATGCGTAACTGACTCTCCCCAGCCCTAGCCGGCTTCAGAGACAGCAGTTGACTCGGGAGTAGGTGTCCTCAACAGTTCCATCAAGAAGTGGCTTCCGGGCATCCAGTGCTCTCAAGAGAGTAAGTCAGTTTTTGCCTTTCACTCGCTGACCTCCCTTCCCCTCTTAGTGCAAAATCCAGGCCAGGACCCTGGGTGAGCGGCCCCCCCGCCCAACACTTCACTTTCTCTCTTTTGGGGGGTGCGGCCAGTGCCCCTGTGCCCAGCAAGACAGAGGTCCGGGTTTTGTGAGGGGGTTCATGGCGAGTCTTTAGGGGGTTGGTTTAGTAAGGACTGACGGTCAGGTGGAGGGAGGGGACGCCAGGACCACCCCCGTTCCAAGGCCCAGCACGGGGTGGGGGAGGGGGCGTTCTGGGTACGACCGGGTTAACAAGTAAATGGTCTTGCAAAAGACCTGTGAAGTACTCGGGTGAGTCTGTGTGCACGCCCAGGAAGGAATTTACAGAAGCAGGAAGCGGGCTTAGCTGTATTCAAGAAGGGCAGTGTGGCAGCATTTTCTAGTATTTTTCAGTTTTTTAAATATAAATACAGACAAAGGAAATATAGATTTCCGTCTGTATTTATATGTAAAAATCCGTAAATACGGAAAACTGGGAGCCCTAATTATAATATTAACAGTGATGGTGATCCCAAACAAGATCATGACCCGTCGGGGTGAAGAGAAAATATTTATATGTATTGTCAGCACCTTCTGGTATCTAACTCTGTTTCCCCCTCGGGATTATACAGTGTGAATATATATATTATAATATTCAGTCATTATGATCTCAGGGGAGTTTATAAGCCGTCAGCGCGAAGAGAAAAGATTTGGAAGTCCGTAGAAAAAAAGCATTGAACATATTCACCGCTGGAAAATATTTTGTTATTGATCTTGTTTTGTGTTTTTCACTATATTTTCCTTTTCCTTTTTTTGTGTGGCATCAGTGATACTCTCTATATTGTAGTATTGTGTCATAGTTTAGCACAAGAGGAATTGAAGATTTGTCACCCCCTGGAGTAAACCTTCTGAAATACAGTATTGTATATATTACTACTTTCCTATATATCTTTAATGGAGTACATGATCTGTTAGCAGAGCAGTGAGTTACCTCTAAGCACCACAACAAAACTTTCATGACTTCTACAGAATAGAGATTGTGAAAATTCTGTTTTTTTTGTTGTGCTCCTTATTCTTCTTCTCCTGTGGAATACTCTAAACTCACCCTGTACATTTTAATACTGTGAACTTATAGTACTTCAGAGGGGTTTGTGATCTATCTTTGCGACATATTAACAACATTTACTACAGTTATTTCCGTTGATAACTTACTTTCTCAGTTTGTAACACTGCTAATCTATCTATATATATAAAAACGAAAGTATGTGTGTTTGTCCTTTATGCATTACTGTACCATTCATCCGATCGGCCTGAAACTTTGGGAAGTTGTTAAGTACACTCCGCGAAGGTTTCTGGCAAAAAAAAAATGTTTAAAAAAAATTGGTAAAAGTTGTTGAGTTCACTCCCGTGAAGGTTTCTGGCAAAAAATTATTTTTAAAAAATTGTTAAATATCGGCCCCACGACCCCCCAGGGCTCTCATAATCTTTCCAATACTGAACATTTACAGTTTCCGGTGCGACTCGCTTTTGCAATGACCATCAACAAAGCACAAGGACAATCGCTGCAAGTGTGTGGACTAGATTTGGATCATCCGTGCTTCTCACATGGGCAACTTTATGTGACCAGCTCACGCGGCGGAAAACCTGATTTATTCGGGTACGCACCAGACAGAAAAACAAAAACTACTGTGTATCCACAAGCACTCGAATAAATAAACTGAATTAAAACAACACTTTAAAATGGTTTCCATATAAAAATCAAAAGGTTTCAATAAAAATGGCACAATGTAAATGGAATGTTATCATAACAAGTTTCCTTAAATTTCCTTTCATCCGAGATCACAGCAACGCGCAACGGGTAAGCTAGTCTATATATATGAAAACGAAAGTATGTCTATTTGTCCTTTATGCATTACTACACCATTCATCCGATTGCCATGAAACTTTGGGAAGGTTTCTGGCAAAAAAAAAAATGTGTTAAAAGTTGTTGAGTACACTCCCGCGAAGGTTTCTGGCAAAAAAAATAAAATTGTTAAATATCGGCCCAGGGCCCTCATAATCTTTCCAATACTGAACATTTACAGTTTACGGTGCGACTCGCTTTTGCAATGACCATCAACAAAGCACAAGGACGATCCATGCAAGTGTGTGGACTAGATTTGGAGAATCCGTGCTTCTCACATGGACAACAGTATGTGGCCAGCTCACGCGTCGGAAAACCTTCCGATTTATTTGTGTATGCAACAGACCGAAAAACAAAAAATGCCATGTATCCACAAGCACTGGAATAAATAAACAGAATTAAAACAACTCTTTAAAATGTTTTCCATATTAAAATGAATAAGTTTCAATAAAAATGACACAATGTAAATTGAATGTTATAATAACAAGTTTCCATAAATTTCCTTTCTTCTGAGATCGCAGCAACGCGTGACGGGTAAGCTAGTGTTTTATAAAATAGTAGTCCCTAAAAAAAATTGTATACATAGTGCTTTATTTAATGTTTTCTAGGTAATATGATGTCATTTGTGTTTAACTGTTTTTTACTTCTTATTGTTGTAGTGACCTGAGATGTTGTAGTGCGGGAGTGTCTCTTGTAGAACTTCTTTTCTACTTTATCTAAAAGTAACTGATGCCCTCTTATATTAGCTAGAATATGGGGCAACACTTTTACAAACTATAGGTGACAAAAAAAGGAGGGTGTGGCCACACTCAACAGATATTTTATGAATTGTGTTTTTATTTGTCACCCCTCTGATATATACAGCTACACTTTCCTAAGAAAGAATATTTGTGATTGATTAATAAAAACTGTTTCAAACCTAGACTTAATTTTTTGCAGCGCAACCACACCTACTTTTTTGCTGCAAGGAAATAGCACTGCCCACTACAGAACTAAGCAGTGCACTATAACTATACATTATAAGTAAACATTGCTTCTGAGGAGTAGCTTACTCAGAACCTTATTTAATCGAAGACCGCAACAGCACACTTTCTTTTTCAACCCCTTCCTCCATAGTATAGTATTTGCTCCAAAGATGTAGCACTCCCCATCAGAAAAGTAAACACCACATTATAAGTAAATACTGCTCCTGTGAAGTATCCCACCTGCTGACTAAATAAAAAGAAGACCGCAACACTCTCTGTTATTTTCCCAACGTGATTTGTGGGCCCCACGCAAATTATATAAATGGCCCTTAAACTATATAAAAAACAATTTTTACCTTCACAGTCCCTGTCCACCACCTTGTGACCACTGCACAGAGTTAATAGTATTCCTACCCTCCCCTTAACTACTTTGTTTCCCCGTACTCCTTTGAAGTGAATCACAAAATGGCTGACAACTGTGAACCGTTCCCACCCAATAAGGAGCAAACTTGTACTCGGAACACATTAGTCAATAAAATGTCCATGATGTCCGGCAGAAGGGGAGGGAATGGCTGCCATCACTTCTACTTTTAATGCATCACAGCCTATGGACATTAAGCTTGGGAAGGTCCTCCTTTGAACATGTTACCCAATGAGATGTCCCTGATACTACGCGGAAGGGAAGGGAATGGCTGGCAAAACCTCCACTTTCATTGGTTTACAGCCAATTAACATTAAGCTCTGGAAGGTCCTCCTTGTAACATGTGAGAAAATCATTAGGCTTGTTGTTGGAACACCTCAGCCAATCAAACGTTAATGTTATTCCACGCACAGTGAGAGAACATGCCCTCCCACATAATATTACATTACCTCTAACAAAGTGACACTATCCGTGAAAAAAATGAACACCGCATTGTAAGTAAACATTACTCGCATTGTATTAAAGGAAGGCTGCAATACGGCGCATTGTTGTTTTCCCGACATGATTTCCACAGCATACTGAACATTGCCGCAACAACGCGCATCGTTGATTTGCGGATGTGATTTCCACGACTTACGCAACATTCACACTACCTGTGTGTGCACCCCACGCACTGCTTGTCACAGTACGGCGCATTGTTTTTCCAATGGGCTTTCCAGAACCTACGCAACCTTACTGCAATACCGCGCACCGTTGTTCTGTGGAAGTGATTTCCACAGCCAATGCAACATTCAAACTCCCTGCCTCTGCACCGTACAGACTTCTTAAAGTAACTCCACAGTGTTCCTACTTTACCCTCTTATGCAATTTTTCTATTTTTTCCCTTACTCCTTTCAACTGAGTCACAAAATGTCTGCCAACACTTCCTAGTTTCAACAGTTCACCACCAATGAGCCGCACGCTTGTGCTCGTAACCCCTCAGCCAATCAGATGTCAGAATTCTCAAATATAGATATCTGTAAAATTTGATACTTCTCAAACTACTGAACGGATTTACCCCATTTAAACAAAAGTGTGCTTTCTGGGCCTTTACCCTCTTATGCAATTTTTCTATTTTTTCCCTTACTCCTTTCAACTGAGTCACAAAATGTCTGCCAACACTTCCTAGTTTCAACAGTTCACCACCAATGAGCCGCACGCTTGTGCTCGTAACCCCTTAGCCAATCAGATGTCAGAATTCTCAAATATAGATATCTGTAAAATTTGATACTTCTCAAACTACTGAACGGATTTACCCCATTTAAACAAAAGTGTGCTTTCTGGGCCTAGACCATTCTCCCTGCCAAATTTGGCATAATTCTGTTCAGCAGTTTGACCTGTAGCCTTGTCTAAAGTTTCCCATGGAAATTCAAATTTCAAATTTTATTTATTATGATAACGGAACTCAAAAGAGATCCACATAAAAAATTCATAAAGTCATACAACAAATTTCCATAAAAATACAAAGGAAATATACACAGTATTAAGTAATCAATATAATGTTAAAAAGCATTTGAAGAAATAAAATAATTTAAAACAAAACATTTCATCAGGGGGATTAAGCATTGCTTCAATGAAGTCATAAGCAGTACGAATGCCCAGTTGGAGGCACATAGGTCTTAGCCATTTACGTCTAAATGCCATAAGAGCCGGACAAACGAAAACAACATGGTACATATCCTGGGTATTAAGGTTGCAATGATTACAGATATCTGAACTACCATACCATTTGGACAGAAGGCAATTTAACGGGAGCAAATTATACCTTAACAGCAGCATAAATCGCCTAATTCCATGAGGAAGATTCCAGCATATGTATGGTTGGGGAGTTTTTATTTTACAAAATTTACCAATAGGGAACATTCCACTCACCGCTTTACTGGTCCCACTATCAACTCTAAAGCTCAGCTCCCAAGAGGCTGATTTTAAAGATAACTTCAGTTGGGGTTCAGATAATGTGAAAAGACTTTGTTCGTCTAGCTGTAGTAGCGCAACAGCCTGTCGGAAATTCCTCACAATGGAGGAATGAGCGTTAAAGGAACCCAACAGCTCATTTTTTATTAGATATCTCAATGTGCCAGGCATTCCTCTTGCAATGTTATAGACCCAACGCACCACACTCGCAGATGCCTGAGCCCGAGAGCTACGCAATCCAAATTCTCGTCTTAAAGAGGAGGTAGAATTTGCGGTACTGACAGAGGCTAAATTGCGTAATATTTTTCCTTCAGTAGAATCTAAAAAATTCCAGCATGCCATGTCCACTATTTCTAATCCGTAGATTAGGGATGCAGGGATTTTTGCTCGGAAAACCTCGAGCAATATGAAAAAATGCCTTCTGCCAGTCGCTTTGTAGAGGGAAATAAGACTCTTCCCTTGAACGAGGGCTTTTCTGCTGTTATTCTCCGTGTGGGCTTTTTCACTAAGATTGTTCATGACAATCTTACCAAGGAAGGGATAAGATTTCACTACTTCCAATCTTTCACCCCCAATGGACCAGTAGTAATTTTCATATTTGGAATTTCTCTTTCTCTGAAAGCACATTATTTTACTCTTTGAGATATTGATTTTTAAAAAGTGAACCTTAGCGTAGGAGGACAGGGCTTGTAAGCGGTTATTCAAACCTTTTGGGGTGAGGTCCAAGATTAAAATATCATCTGCGTACATTAAGCACGCTATTGGAGCTCTCCCCAAAAGTGGAGCAATACCATTACTGGTTGATAAGATAGCTTTGGGGAGGTCGGCGATATATAGGGAGAATAACAGGGGAGCCAATAGACAGCCCTGTTTCAGACCATTATCTGTGGGTATAACCCTAGACAGTCCTCGCTCGCCACCCATTAAAACTCTGCACCAAGTATCTGTATGTAGTGCGATAACTAATTTTAATAGACTAGATGGTATCTCTAATTTGGTTAACTTACTCCACAGCAGGGGCCTATCCACTTTATCAAAAGCCGTAGAGAAGTCAATGAAAGCCCCAAATACACCCCCTCTACGAACTGTAACATATTTTTCCACCAGGATTGGAAGAGCAGTAAGATTATCCAAAGTACCATGCTGTTTCCTAAATCCAGTCTGTTCCAACGGGAGTATTGCAGATTTCGTTACCCAGTCATTTAAACTATTCAATAAACATTTGGAAAAAACTTTGCCTATGGCATCTAAGAGGGCTATTTGTCTATAATTTTGAGGTAAGTCTCTAGCCCCCTTTTTGTGGAGCGGGATTAGTAAACTCCCCTTCCAAGAATGTGGAACCGTGCCATTAATAAAGCAAAGTTTAAAGACTGGGTATAAAATTTTTCCCCATAACGTGCTATAGGATTTTAGCACGGAAATTTGGATTTCATCTGGGCCTAGTGCGCCAGATGAGCGTAAAGCTTTGATTGCTGCAACTATTTCTAATTCAGAAGGAGGGTCATATGGGATTGAATCCTCCTGCAGTTTATCAGAACAGAACTTCTCATCATTGCTATTATATAGTTGTTGTATAAAATCAACCCATGTCTGCTCATTAATGGATATAGGAGAGGGTCTAGATCGCACCCCACATCTTTCTCCAATTAATGACCAGAAAGACTTTACCTGCCCATTCTTAGATGCCTCATGAAGTTTAATCCAGAGAGCATCTTCTTTCTCCCGTTTTAATCTAACCTTTAACCTATTTCTTCTTCTTCTCAGAAGAGAAATTCTCTGCCTACGTTCAGGAATGAAGGAAAGATATTGAGCCCTGACTAATTTATTTATTTCTTTATTTAGGTAACGAAGGTCAGGAGGGATTTTAGGAATTGGCTTTCTTGATTGTGGCTTTCGAACTTTAGTTTTTAAAGTTTGTAAAAGAGACGCAAAATAAAGTAGCTCTCTACCTTCCCATGAACTTAAATTCTCAGCTGTGTGTTCTAATATATTAGACAAACTTCTAATGGACCCTAAATTCCAATAACATTTCCCTCTATTATTAATGTTCAATAAATCATTACCAATTTTCCATGAATCCCTTTGAGATGATGTTATATTTAGTGTTAAAAGTATAACATTATGATCACTAAGATCAGTAACTAGAACGGAAAAATCATCTAAGAAACAAAAGAAGGTACTATCAACTATCATATAGTCGAAAATAGAACCACCATTTCCTAATTTGTGAGTGAAATGGGCGGGAATATCCGAAGGGAACCTTCCATTAATTATAATGCAGTCTAGCTCGGATAAACTCTCTAATATTAATTTCCCTCTTTTATTTATTTTAATGCTCTCCGGAAAGATAGCTTTAGGTATCATAAATGTTTCCTCTCTTATCTTATTCCTAAATATCTCAAGGGCATAATTAGATATTTTACCATTTAGATCTCCTAGTAGTAAAATGTGGGGGGAAAAGGGGATTCCTGTAAATTTAATATAAAAGAACTAATCATCTTAATACTCGAATTATACTTTGCTTCTGGAGGCAAATAAGCATGTATTATTACAAATGATTTCTGAAAGGCGTCCATGGCGGAGTTTGTTATGGTTATTGCCTGAAATATTTTATTTGGATCCAGGTAGTGAGTATAATTCCACTTAACCTTGTTGGACAAAAGGCATGCTAACCCTCCCTTTGCTCGGCCTCTCATAGAGGGAATAGCACTACTCTCCAAAACATAATAATCTTTTACAGCCGGAAAGTTCCCTGCCAACCACGTTTCCTGCAAACAGATAATATCAGCGTCAAGAGACTGCAAGAATAACAGCTTTTCTGAGCTCTGGTTTAATCCAGCAATGTTCCACGATATTATTTTTAAGTTATCGTTAAAACTCAGAGTTCATTTTGGCTGAAAAACCTGATTTATCTGATAAGACAGCGGGCAACCAACTCCATTCCTGATCAACATCCTTTACCCTAGTTTGTTTAATGGGCAACGGATTATTAATTATCACCTGTCGGTCATTTTTTGATATCCGTATTTTTAGCTCTTCAGGCGCTGCCGTAAGGCCATCGCGAGGACCGGATTTTATGCCTTGATAAAATGACATTTTTTGATATTTATGATTTTCTATTTTAACCGGTATAAAGGGATCAACATCGATTCCTCTTATTTGGAATTCTTCTGCCCATTGTAAGACATGGTTTGTTACCAATTTTGAGTAAAATTTTACCCGTGTTATCCTTCCATTCTCAGAGTTTATTAATGAAATTATGTCTAGATCTACAGACTGGATCAATTTTAAGCTTTCTATTTCGTGAAAACACTTAACTAAGGCAGATCTATTTAAAATAAGGTCAGGATCAAAAATAGGTATGAAATCAAGATAAAGAGTATCCACATTGTTTCTGATCTTAGGTACTGTTTTGGATATATGATCAGTTGCAACAACATCTGAAAAAGCAATAGCCAAAGGGTTAAGGGGTGGCTTTGGTTTGGAAACTATAATTGAAGTTGGATTTTTTTCTTTCACCACTTCAGTTTGCTCATCAAGATGTTGTTGACTTATAAGCGAATGATAATCTTCTTGTATGTTTGTTGATTTTAATATTATCAAAGGCTCGTGTGACAGTTTAGAGTCAATATCCACTGGATTGGAGTTATCCAGCGAGGGTTCTTGTTCACAATCAAAAATTATTTTCCTTTGCCTTTTTTTGTAAAATCTACGATTTGGTTTTCTTTTTTTGCATCGTTGTTTTTTTGATGCTTTTATTTCCTTTTTTTCCTCCCTTAATGATGAAATTTTTTCTAAAGAAGTAGGAGGGACTGGAGTTTCTTTATTTGATTGTGGAATGAAAATTGGGAAGATGGGGGGTAAAACATTACTTGAATTATCCTCTGGGGGCAATAAAGTCTCGATATCCTGGCTAATAAAAGCTACGCAATTACCATTAGATGGATTCTCCTTCCTTTGTACAGATGGTTCAAGAGTAACTGCAGTATTAGTATTAGTTTTAACCAGGGGATCTGACGATAAAAGTGCCTCAGGGGTTGCTTTTATATTTTTTATTTCCTCATTTGCTTCCATATTTAAATTATTAGATGGAGTGATTATTTTTTGGTCAAAGAGGCCATCTAATCCTATTTTGTTACTCAGCAGTGCCTTTAAAATCAATGTTACTGTGTCTAATACATTATCTGATCCATTAACCATTCTTTCCAATAGCTGTAAAATTGATGAAATAAGCCGTTCCAGAGAAGATAAGGAATTCGAAATTACATTATCTTCTCTTGTAAAAGAATTTCCTAGATCTTTGTTATGGATATGAGTAGGGCTGAGAAATAAGTTCATTTCAGGGGTGGAAATCTCAGAATTTTTTGACGGAGTACTACTATACAGATGTAACCTAGGGGTAGTTATAATATCCTGAGCATGAAAGGGGTTCTGTGTTTTTATTGATTCTTTCTGAGTTTCTAGATTTATGTCAGGGAGGGTGTAATCCTCTGGAAGGATGTGCAAGGGGGAAGAGATTTTCGAATAGATTTTTTGGCTTACTTTAGAGGGAGAGGGAAAATTGTGTACCAGAGCCACAACAGGAAAGACAGAAGTGCTGCCTAAATCAGCAGCATCCACTGCTTTTCCTTGGGTTTCAAAAAGATAGTTAGTATCTCCCTCTTGATTTTTATTTAGTATATCATCTGGGGTGGGTAAAACAGTAATTCCTGACAGTATACTATCATTTTTGACAACAGGGGAATCTTGTACATATTCCTTACAATTAATGTTAGTAGTTTTCGTAGGGGCCCCCTCCTGGTCTACTTTCTCCTTACCCTTATCCCATAAAGAATAAAGTTGACATTTACTCTTTAGTTGTAAAGCAGAGCAATCTTTGTTTTGTAATGGATTGGATTTAGTTTTGGAACAAGCTCTACCAACTAGAACTCTTCCTGATCTCAATTTCAATTTCTTGGTAGTCATGCTATCTAGAGGAACAATGTACAATTACACACTAAAGAGGGGTGGCCCAGCCCAGCCTCAATCGGTCTCTGTCGGTCACAGTCGGTCCCGCCCTTGTCCCAGGCTTCTCCCGGCGCCCTCCCGCGCAGCGGAACACCCTAGTTGTAAATATACTAGCTGATAGGTGAGGGGAGGAGCCTGCAGGGAGAGCGTCCCAGCTGTTACTACTTAGGAATTGTGGGTGCTCCTTGGACTTGGAGTCCTGCGCCCACAACACGCTCGCAGCCCTGCAGGTCCCAACACCCAAGGTAAGGTTCCAAACACTGGCGCTGTGCAGAAATAGCCTCTGGCGAAGCGGGACCCGCACAGCGGGTACCGCGAGTTGCAGGTTGATGAGAGGCAGAGAGTTCTGTACTCACAGGCAGCACGTCGAGCTCAGAGTCCAAAAAGCAGCAAGATTGCAGAGAAATCCCATGGAAATTGCATGGAGAAAACTCGTTTTGGGACACCCCTTTTTTCTCAGCCCCCCCCTTGACCAATCACCCCCAAACTTTTAAAGGTAGCAACTGATCGAAAAAGAGAAACTTTTGGGAAAATTTCATAAAGATTCATCAAACAACTCCAAAGTTATAAGCACATAAATAAATGAAGGAAGAGAAGTGCAGAAAGAAGCAACAGAGGTGCTGAAAGAGTCACAAAGTGTGCAGAAAGAGGCACGAGAAGAGCAGAAAGAAGCAACAGATGTACATAAAACAGCAAGAGTAGAGCAAAAAGAGGGAAGAGAGGTGTAAAAAGAAGCAAGAGAGTTGCACAAAGAGGGAAGAGGGGTGCAGAAAGAGGCAAGAGTGTTGCAGAAATAAACAAATGAGGTGCAGAAAAAGGCATGAGAGGTGCAGACACAGACAAGAGAACTACAGAATGAAGCGAGAGAATTTCTGAAGGAAGAAACAGTGGTGAAGAAAGAAGCAAGTGAAGTGCAGAAAGAGGCAAGTGAGATGCAGAAAGAGGCAAAAGAGGTGCAGAAAGAGGGAAGACGAGTGCAGAAAGAAACAACAGGGGTGCAGAAAGAAGCAACAGATGTGCATAAAGATGCAATAGATGTGCTGAAGGAAGAAGGAGAACTGCAGAAAGAGGCAAGAGAGTTGCAGAAACAGGCAAAAAAGGTACAGAAAGAGGGAATGAACAGGGGCGCAGGCAGAGGCAAGAGAGGTGTACAAACAGGTAAGAGGGTTGCAGAAAGAGACAAGAGGGGGACGGAAATTTGCAAGGGGGGTACAGAAAGAAGAAAAAGTAGTGCAAAAGAACCAACAGAGGTGCAAAAAGAGGTGAGTGAGGTGCAGAAGGAGGCAAGGGAACTAAAGATAGACACAAGAGAGTTCCAGAAGCAGGCAAAAGGGGTGCAGAAAGAGAGAACAGGTGGGCAGACTACTGAGGCAAGAGAGGTGCAGAAAAAGGCAAGAGGGATGCAGAAATTTGGAACTGAGGTGCACAAAGAAGCAAGAGCAGTGCATAAAGAACGAACAGAGGTGCAGAAAGAGACAAGAGGGCTACAGAAAGAGGCAAGTGAAGTGTCGAACGAAGCAAAAGAGGTGCAGAAAGAACCAACAGAGGTACAAGAGGGGTAACGAAAATGGTTAGGAGAGGTGTGCAAAGAGGCATGAAGGGTGCAGAAGGGGACTGGAGGTGTGCAGAAAAAAGTAAGAAAACTGCAGAATGAAGCAACAGAGGTGCTGAAAGAGGTATGCAAGGTGCAGAAAGAGACAAGAGAGCTGTAGAAAGTAGCAACAGATTTATAGAAAAAAGGCAAGAGTGGTACATAAAGGGGGAAGAGAGGTGCAGAATGAGGCAAAATAGTTGCACAAAGAGGGAAGAGGGGTGCAGAAAGAGGCAAAAGCGGTACAGAAAGAAGCAAGTGCGGTACAGATAGAAGCAAGAGAGGTGCAGAAAGAGGCAAGAGAGGTACAGAAACAGGGAAGAGAAGTGTTGAAAGAGGGGAGAGAGATGCAGAAAAAGTAAAGAGAACTGCAGAAAGGGGCAAGAGAGTTGCAGAAAGAGGAAATTGAGGTGAAAGGAGGCAAGAGAACTGCAGTAAGAGGTGAGAGAGTTGCAGAAACAGGCAAAAGGGGTACAGAAAGAGGGAATGGGTGGGCAGATTGAGGCAAGAGAGGTGCAGAAAGATAAAAGAGAGGTGTAGAAAGAAGCAAGAGGGGTACAGAAAGAAGCAACAGAGGTGCAGAAAGAAGCAAGAGAAATGTGGAAAGAAGCAACTGCGGTGCAGAAAGAGACGAGGGGTGCAGAAAGAGGCAAGAGATGTGCAGAAAGAAACAATAGAGGTGAAGAAGGAGTCATGAAAAGAGCAGAAAGAGGCAAGAAAAAGTGCAGAAACAGGCAGGAGAGGTGCAGAAAGAGTGAATAGGGGTGCAGAAAGAGGCACAAGGGGTACAGGGAGACGTAATTGAGGTACAGA
Source organism: Lissotriton vulgaris (assembly GCF_964263255.1). Classification (NCBI taxonomy): domain Eukaryota; kingdom Metazoa; phylum Chordata; class Amphibia; order Caudata; family Salamandridae; genus Lissotriton; species Lissotriton vulgaris. Next base: position 506,272,918 of record NC_141693.1, on the reverse strand, counting down.
AAGAGGCAATAGAGGTGCAGAAAGAAGCAAGAGAGGTGCTGAAAGTAGAAGAGATGAGCAGAAAGAGGGAAAAGAAGTTTAGAAAAAAATAAAGTTGCAGAAAGAAGCCACAGAAATGCAGAAAGTGGCAAGAAAGCTGCAGAAAGTATCAAGAGTGTTTTTTACACCATTAGTACCAATTACCACATTTAGCAATAAGTACAGGCAACCCTTCTAGGTTTACAAAGGGCCTTCCACCACGCTGTAACAGTTGTCACTGAATTTTTGGCAATGTTTGAGCCGTTTGAGCTAGAAACAAGACTTTTTTTGTTCAAATCTACAGATTAGGCTGCAGATGACGGATTATGTGGCTAATATGGAAAATATATAATTGTGTGAAAGTCGGTGCAGCCAAACAGTCGCATAATTCCAGTGGCCCAGCTTATACCTCTGACTAGGTCGGGAAGTGCTCCTCAGTGATTCCTTCTTTTTTGTCTCAATGAGTTCATAACTTAGCTTCTAAGGAAACAAGGAAGACTAAACCTGAGGTGGCCACTACACTGCACAGACTACCATATCACACAATACCTCTCCATAACACATAATACCACTCTACAAAATTCCGATACACTAAATACCAGAAACGTTCTATCCACATAATTTCACTGCACACCATATCACATAATTCCACTACAAACAAAGAACCTCCACTCTACTCCAAAAAACATTAGTAAAAAACCTTTAGATTTCCAACGCGATATAGTTATAACTCTTGCAAGTGCTAGGCTTATCACATTACATGCCAACCAGCGCTCAGGAATCTCGCTGCATAGGACTTACAGGAGGTACCAGGGGGGCTTCTTGGCCCCCAAAGTCCCTCAGGAGTAAAGTGGACTTCATCCCCCAACCATTACTGTGCCAGGAGGTACGTTTGCATAGTGGTGGAGAAAGGGGGGCTGGCCAAGGAAGAACTCTTACCAATCCCACTGTGTAGATAACAGGAGATGACAACCTTGGGGGCCAACTACAACTCCTTTTACCTCCAGTAAGTCATATACAGCAGCATTGCTAAGTGCTTATAGCAGGCCACACCCCCTTTCCCCACCGCTCTGCAAACGTGCTCCCTGGCATGCTCTTGTATGGGGATTAAAGTCCACTTTGTTGCTGGAGGGCCAACTAACCTACCAGTTAGCTCCAGTAAGCCCCACACAGTGGGATTGCAGAGAGGTGGACACAGGCCATGCCCCCTTTTTCCATCACTCTGCAAATGCACCTCCTGGTGTACTCTTGGTTGGGGTGAAGACCCCTTGCATCCTGAGTTTCCCAGGGGGCCAACTAGCCCTCATGTTACCTGCAGTATTCCCCACACAGCTGGATTGCTGAGAGTGGTCCGAGGCCACGCCTCCTTTTTTACACCAGTCCGCAAACATGCCGCCTGGTGCACTGCTGCTCGGGGGATGAACTCCACTGCAATCTGAGGTCCTCAGGACTCCTCAAGGCCGGCTCCAGCAGACCTTGCAGTTTGCTATGGCAGGGTGGGAGCACGGCTCCCAATCTGCCATAGCAAAAATTGCTTTGCTTCATGGAAGAATTGCTTTTGGGTAAAGGGAGCTGCATGTTAGCAGTTCCCTTTGCCCAATAGCAACAGGAGGCGGGGAGCCGGCTAGGACCTCGGGGCATTGGGGCCCACGGCCTCCATGGTTCTCAACCTGAGGCCATATCCAGGGGAATGGGTCCCAGAGGCCAAAAGTGGCCCAGGGAAGGGGGCCATGCGGCCCCCTCACATAAAACAAAGAAATATTTGTTTTTAAAAGAAGCAAAGCCTCGTCGGATGTGAGATGTCATCAGTGATGTCACTGACCATGTGATGTAATATGTGAGGACATAAGCAGTGCATTGCAGAGGTGTGAGGTATAGTTAGCTCAGTTAACCATAACAGCTGAATTTCACTGGTTTTGACTACATGAAATGTGAGCCTAACTATAACGTCTCTGTAATCTTTGTTTTTTTCAGTGAATATTTAAGATTTCTTTTATTGTATTTCCAAACTATGACGTTCCTTCAACCTTTGATTTTTATGTGAATTTCTAAGGTATTTTAAATTCTATTTCCTGTCTATAACATCCATGTAACCTATGGTTTTGTCAGTGAATTCCGAATGCTTTTTAATTTGTATTTCATATCTATAACATTCCTCTAACCTTTTGTTTTTTCTGTGATTTTCAAAGTTTTAAAAATGTTTATTTCCTAAGTGAAAATATTGAGTTTTAATTTTTGTGAAATGAGCATTGAGCCATAATGAATCCTGCCCTGCCCTGCGTATTTATCCATAAAGAGGCCACCATTTTGTGCAACATGTCTACTCAACTTAAGTACTTTCTGCTGGCTAATAAGCAATTGCTACCTCGTTGGATAAATGTAGATGTTTCAGACGGCTAATGGATATGAGGACGGAACAAACTGGTGGAGTTTCTAGGCAAGTTTACATATTTCTAGTTTTAAACATTTATAACTTAATTGCTGTTCTGAGCAGCAGAATATCAGAGAGAACCCCCTCATCACAGACACTATGTGAGATATTGTGCTCAAGAAATAGGTAGCTTTGCAGTGTAAGACAACACATTTGCTTCGCCTTGGCCATGGTTATGAAGTTAGGATGATTAGTACTTTAGAGAAGTGGAGCTTCAATGTGGGTATCTGCTTTGTTTATTTCAGTATGTGCCTCCCTTTAAGGTTTAATTTCTGTGAAATGAGCATCTTGCCGGAATGAATCCTGCCCTGCGTATTTATCCAAGAAGAAGCCACCATTTTTTGCAGCACCTCTACCCAAATGGAGTACTTTCTACTGGGTTAATTAGTAAGTGCTACCTCGATGGGTAAATGTATAGTGCATCTCCTATACTACAACTGCGTAAAGGACGCCTAGCAAATGTCTGCAGTGACTGAGTGTGTCTGTAAGTGCTTTTTTGATTGCTGGAGATGCAAATATTTTCATAGGCATCAGGAACCCTGCTCTAAAATCATCATAAAATGCGCTGGGGGCCCGTTAAGTATGCTGTCCATCATCCTGAGAAAAGGGTGGGAAGATGCTGCATACTGCTAATGTATATGGGTCGGGCCATATGGGCAGGGTTTCTAAGCAAGTTTAAAAACTTCTCGCTTTTAAAAGTTTAGAACATGATCTCTGGTCTCAGAAGCAGATGGTATGAGCTGTGACTAAAGGTCCTATGGGAAATTGCATGGGGAAAACACGTTTGGGACACCCCTTTTTTCTCGGCCCCCGCTTGACCAATCACCCTCTTTCAGAGAAGGAGTGGAACTAAGCTGGCCAGAAGTTTGGAAAATTTCAAAAAGATTCATCAATCAACGTCAAAGTTATTGCCAATAGAATGTTGCAGTTTTCCTATGGATAATAGGGCCTAACTATAACTACCTACTGGAGACCGCCAGTAGGTTATATATGTATGTATATGTTACCTACTGGCTGTCGCCAGTAGGTAGTTATAGTTAGGATTGTTTTCCATTGGGAATCCACAACATTCTATTGGGAATAACTTTGGCGCTGGTTGAGGAATCTGCCTGAAAATGTCCTGAAATTTGCCTTGCTGTGCTCTGCTCCTTCCCTGAAAGTTTGGGGGGGATTCATCAAGCGGGGGCCGAGATAAAAGGGGGGTCCCAAAACGTGTTTTCCCCATGTTAATTCCCATAGGGCGGTTGAACTCACTTTTAGACCGAACGGCTGAATGGATTTCCACTAAACTTGGCAAAATTGTAGGGACTGGTAGCCCGATGTGCCTTTGCTATGTCTCAAGATATGTGCTCCAGTGGATTTTGAGTAATTTAGGTTCAAAAAAATATATATATATCTATAAGCGAGCCCCGGTACGCGCATCGGGACGCGCTCCAGAGCGCTACGCGAGTTTGCGAGCGACAGCTGATTGGCTCTCAGGTGTCTGTCAACATTCCAAACAGTCCGGAGCGGCCGCCATCTTGTGTCTCGGTAGGATCGAGACACAAGAGGTGTCAAAAACAAAGGGGGAAATGACCAAAAGGGGGCAGGGTAGACCCCCCCTGACCCCCTAGGTTTGATGTGGGGGCCATAAAAGGGCCCCGCGAGGCAAATTATTATTTTTTTTTTTCGATTTGCACGGGGGGAACGCCCGGTACGCGCACCGGGGAGCGTATCTGGGGGAAAAAAGAATGACAGATTTTTTACAAAATGTAGCATTTTTTTATAAATTGGAGGTAGTTCTAAAAAGAACTGTTTTTTTAGTCTTTTTGTTGTTTTATATTTTTTTATTGTTTTTTTGAATTTTTTTTACTTTTTTTGGCTTTTATGAACAATTTAATATTTTTTGGGAATTTTTATGGGGACAAACAAAAAACAGGGAATTGTAAACAGCTCAACTGGAGCAAAAAAATCAGGACAAAATTAAGGTTTATTTGGGCACTTGTGGTTGTCACCGGCACGGTTGATGAGTTTAAAACTTTGCTCACCATAGCAAATTGTACGCCCACAAAATACGCAAACTATTTTGAAATTTCCAAACTGGGTTTGGATGTTTGGGACCATCTCCCTTGTCTCTGGTCCCGATGGAGTGGATTGGGTACTTTGGGAGGTGCTGGGAGAAGATTGGGGAGGGTTTCTGGTCAGTTCTCTGACCTCTGCCGCACTATAGTTGTTAGGGTGCCGGCGTTGCATGTGGCGAATCATGGTGTTGTTGCCAAAAGAATATTTTTTGGCAGGGTTCCCCCTGGAAAGTACAGTGCCACAGATCAGACAAATCACCTTTGGCGCATTTAATGTCTTTTTTTTTTTTTTTTTAATTTTTAAAACCTTTATTGTATCAAAGCACACAGCTATTCAGCCTAACATCCCGGAGGCAAGGCAGCATGGTACCAGGAGGACTATAGTGCAAAACGAATCACATCAGGACATTGCAGGTTGTTTTTTATTTTATATAATAACAAAAACCAAGAAAGAAGCGCCAAGGGCGCATGAGAAAGGCAATGGAGGAAAAAGAAATGCGTATGAGTCAGTTGGAGGCATCGGAGGCCAGGTAAGAATCTAGAGAAGAACGACAGAAGCCATCAGGCGAGAAGCCCATGTGCACAAGCCGGGGGCCGGTAACATACACCCGGTGGAGGATCTTGAACTGCACTAGTCGCAGGCGCGAGGAAATGGCGACCTCCTTAGGGGAGGACACAGCACTCTGCCAGTCCTCGTCGTCCAGTTCCAGGCCGTCGGCTACCCACTGTTCTCGTAGGCGCTGGAGGAGGTCAACTCTAACATTGATCAGCTTCTTGTAGGACAAAGAGATGGCACTATCAGGCATATGGCCGTCCAGAATCCTGTCCTCCAAGGGGGAGCTTTCGGGGATTTCGCCCTCCTCTGGTCTAGCGGCATGTAACGCGTGCTTCAGTTGGGCGTAACGGAAAAACTCCGATCCGCCCAAGTGGTACTCTGCCTGTAATTGGGGAAAAGTCTTGACCTCTCCTTTAGCTACCATGTCTTCCACCCTCGAGATACCTATAAGGTCCCATTTATCAAAACCTTTGGTGTGCCAGAGCTTGCCCAGGATATCGGAATCATACAGAGGGGTGAATCTCGTCAGTCTGCCCTGCCAGCCCTGTATTTTGGTAATCGTCCGCCACGTGTGAACCGCTGCCTTGGTCGGGCCCGTAAGGCGCCGATCAAAGGACCTGGAATACAGGGCGCGGTAGTAGTTGCCTCCACGCAAAAGCCACCTATCCATAGCGTAACCCGGACTCTCCGCGGGGCCATAAAGGCCATGGTTGATGGCAGTGAGCTGAGAGGACCAGTAGTACCTACGCACATCTGGTAGAGCGATGCCCCCGTCGTACCATGGCAGTGTAAGCTTCTGGATGGCGACGCGGGGCCGACCCCCCCAGAGCAGGGCACGTTGCAGGCTCTCAACCTCTCTAAAGTAGCGAGCCGGAACAAGGTCCTGGGTATTTTGCAAGGCATATAGAAACCTGGGCAGGGACATCATTTTGAACAATGCCGCCCGGCCCAGGAGAGAAAGCGGAAGCTTGCACCAACTATCCACATCCCTCCGCAATCATTGGAGCGGAGGGAGTAGGTTGTATTCATATCGCGCCTTAGGACTACCCGATATGTAGATTCCCAGGTACTTGAAGCCTTGCCCGGCCAGTTGTATATTGCAGCCCCTAGGGAGGCGCGGCGTGTCTCCTTTGAGAATGTAAAGGGAGGACTTGGCCCAGTTGATGATCAGGCCCGAGTAGCGCCCAAACAGCCGGAGTACGTCGCACGCCACAATAAGCGACTTACAGGGAGAGGTAAGGTAAAGCAGGATGTCGTCCGCATATAGGGAGACCCTGTCTTCAAAACCCGGGGCCCAGGTGATTCCATGCAGATCGGGGTGCGAGCGTAACATGGCCGCAAGTGGCTCCAGGGCCAGCGCAAACAGGAGTGGTGACAGGGGGCAACCCTGTCTAGTGCCACGATGAAGCGCAAAGGAAGCTGACATGCGACCGTTAACTGTGACAGCGGCCAGTGGGCACGCATAAAGAAGTTGCACCCAGCCCAGGAATCCCGGTCCAAACCCAAGCTTTGTTAACACCGCCCAAAGGTAGCTCCATTCCAGGGAGTCAAAGGCCATCGTGGCATCAAGGGAAGCAAGTACCGCCGGTTCTTCCAGGGTGTGGGCCCTGGCCATGACACCATGCAGCCGTCGCAGGTTGAGGGCAGTGTTGCGGCGGGGAATAAAACCTGATTGGTCCGGGTGTAGCAAGTCGCTAATGACTCCGACCAGCCGATTTGCTAGCAGTTTAGCCAGGATCTTGGGTTCCGCGTTGAGGAGAGAGATAGGACGGTAGGATTTACAAACGTCCCTCGACTTGCCTTCCTTGTGAATGACCACTATGGTGGCCATTCGTTGATCCAAAGGGAGGACACCCTCCTCCCGGGCCCGCAGGAACATAGCTCTCAAATGAGGAGAGACCACGTCCGGCCTGATCTTGTATAGCTCGACCGGTATGCCATTGGGGCCGGTAGCCTTACCCGACCGCAGGGCGCGGATCGCCATGGCAATCTCGTCCGCGGTTATATCTCGATCCATATCAGCACGTTCCTCGTCAGAAAGACAGGGGAGGTCAATTGTCGAGAGGAGCTCGGTGGAATCATCCTCGGAGCGGTCTGAACCAGAAGTATAGACACCCCGGAAGTAGTCTGCAAAAGACTCGGCAATAGCGCTTGGGTCCGTGACCGCCACTCCGTCATCGCCTAGGATCTCCGGAACCACCCGGCTCGCCATCTCGCGCCTGTCCAACCAGGCCAGCAACTTACCGGCCTTATCACCAACGTCATAAATGCGACCCTGCTGTTCCTTGGCCAAAAATAGGGCGGCATTCGTAGCAAGATCATGATATTCCGACTGTTTCAGGGAGAGGTCGTGTACAAGAGAAGGGTCTGGCTCAGGCCCCAAACGGGACTCGAGATCCAGGACCTCTTCTTCAATATGCACAAGGTCGGCATCACGAGCTCGCTTAGCCTCCGCGATAAGAGCTAGGGCCTCACCCCGCAACACAGTCTTGAATGCCTCCCACAGGGTGACCGCCGAGCCAACCGAGCCGGCATTTTCGGAGAAATACAAGTCAATGGCCTTGGCTAGGAGTGCGCGCGTCTTGTGGTTGCGAAAATACCAAGGGTTTACCGCCACCGGACGGCTGGACAGGACGATGCCAAAGTCGAACGAGACCCACAACGGAGAGTGATCAGAAACGCCCCGTGCCAGAAAACGGGCCTCAGACACGGCAGGCGAATGTGCCGCAAGGGTAAGGACATAGTCTATATGGGACAGACTCCCATGGAGAAGAAGGAAAAGTGGCGAAGCGCGGGATGCAACAGTCGCCAGCTATCCACCAAACCCATGGAGTCGAGGAAGGCTGGCAGCCACATTTGGGAACTCCGGAGGTCCCTCGGCGGTTGGCGATCCAGGGTGCCAGAGCAGACTGAGTTGAGATCACCCCCCATGATCAATAAGCCCGCAGGCAGGGACAAGATGGCGCCACCAAGGTCTTGAAAGGTGCTGGATTGGAGGCCTGGGGGAACATAAACCGAAAGCAGCGCTAGGGCACGCCCATCCCACCTTCCCGCCACAGCAGCGTAGCGCCCCCTATCATCAAGCACTGTGACGTCTATTTCAAGGGGAAGGGACGCACGCACAAGGATGCCCGCCCCCCGGGAACCCGAGGAGAACCCAGAGTGGGCAACCATTTTGTAGCCTTTACGGTTTAGGGCCTTGCAGGAGTTCCCTACCAAATGCGTCTCCTGCAGAAGCACAACATCAGGCATATGTCTCTTTATCAATTGGATTACCACCCCTCTCTTAACTCGGTCACCCAACCCATTAACATTCCAGCTAAGCACTTTCAAATTCCTACCCCCCATCGTCCAACAACCCGCCCCACCCGACTCCAACCAACGTAATCACCAAGTATACAGTAAAAAACACAATCCATTGCCTCAAGAAAGGGGAAGAGAAAGAACAAACGAACAAATAAACTTGCATAGTTGCACCCCCCACCCTGCACCCCTGCATATGACTAAAAAGCCCCCCCAACCAGCAGTGTGCCTGTCGCCCCATAACTACTCTACAAGAAGACACCCAGAGGAGTAAGGAATCTCCGCGAACACCCCCCGCCACCCTCCATGTACAGACAGGAAAGTCAACAGGGTAGAATAAGGCAACATCCGATAGTCCTATGAGGCAGAAATTGCAAACGATGGATCACCCACTATAGAGCCAAGTCTCATAGGTCCGGGCCGCCAGCAGCATCACCTTCATGGCCATCCTGAGCATCTCGGCGCGGCGATAAAGTGTCCAGCCAGTCACTTACATTTTCAGCAAAGTCAAAGAAGATGGCATGGCCCTCGTATTCGATTCGGAGCTTGGCAGGGAACATCATGGAATATTTGAACCCCAAGTCCCGTAGTCTTCGCTTCACCCCGGCGTAGCTCTGGCGCTGTCGCTGTACCGTCCTGGTAAAATCCGGATAGAAGTGGACGTCGGCGTTCTGGAATTTAAGTGGTCCATGCCGTCTGGAAGCCTGCAGGACCGCGTCTCTGTCTCGGAAATTGAGCAGCCGGGCCACGATGGGTCTGGGCGCCACGCCCGTCTTCGGCGGGCCACCCAGCACTCGGTGAGCTCGCTCCACCGAGAAAAAGTTGCTAAGGCCAGGCGGCGCCAGAAGGGTCTTGATCAGATCTTATACGAGGAGGTCCGTCGCCGCCTCCTCTGATCCCTCCGGTACACCAACAATGCGGACGTTCTGCCGCCTGGCACGGCTCTCAAAGTCCTCCAGCCGCCTTAAGATTGTTCCGCGGTCCTCTGCAGGTTCCGGACCTCTGTTTGCAGGTCCGAGACGTCGACCGTCAGGCTAGATGTCTTAATGTCCAGGTTCTTGACTCTATCGTTAGTTTTACCCAAGTCGGCTCTAATGAGAGTCAGGTCGACGGCCATAGTGTCCACTTTATGTGTAAGGACTTCATGCTGTTGCTGCATGTCCGCCCGGAAACTAGTGATGGCCCCCATGATGTCGCTCAGGGTAGGCTCCGAGCCGTCCGGCGAGACCGAGGGCGGGAGGGTCTTGGTAGAGGGTCCGGTAACAGGTGGCGTCTTTGGCTGGGTATAGCGCTCAATCCTGTTCTGCTGCTGCTGTGTTTTGCCGCGGACGCCTTTGCCCGAGGTTTTGTCGGGGTCCCCTCTGCCCGCCATGTTGGGTCCGATAAGAACAAAGGGCTATGCCAGGTCAGCCCGAGCCCAGTGAGCCGGAGATCTTGTCCGGGCCGGACAGTAGGAGGCCGCCTCAGGAACGCACTGCGAGCAGTAACACCCCACCGGTGAAGACGACAGGCAGGCACTCCGCAAGTCGGTCGTGCGTAGTGGCGAAGTCCGGAGAGACAATGGCACTGCACTGGCACGGAGTCCCACTCGATGTAGCTCAGCGTAGGAAACACCGATTCGTGATCTGAAAACGGTTCTTGCCTCAGTGGACCATCAGCAACTAATATCCACCCTCGTGGATCAGGATTTCGGACAGGATATTTGCGGAGGATCGGAAGGTCCTCGGAGCTCCGAGCTTACGCGGCCATCTTGGTTGCCCGCGAAGCTCCTCCTCGCATTTAATTTCTTGAGGCCCCTTGGGATTTAAAAAAATTCCCACACAATGTGCTCCTTTGGCTTGTAGGGGGTAGTATCTTCTGGCAGGTAGCGCCTCTCCTCCTCCTCCTCTTCTTCATGTCCACCACTGTGGTGTTGTGGTGGTCCTTGTGTACAAATAGGTCTGAAAACAGGTCTTCCTCACACAAAGTACAAAGTGAGAATGAGTAAAAAAGGTGGGGGCTTTCATCATCAGGAAAACAAAACTGTCCTGAACCAATGAAAAGTGTTATTTTCAGGTCACATGACCAGGGCTTTCATCATTTGGAAACAAAAACTGTCCTGAACCAATAAAAAGTGTTATTTTTAGGTCACATGACCCGACGCGCTTACGCTACGTGCCCCGGGGTGCTTACATAGCGCGATCATATGCGCTCGGGTGCTTCCGGGTGCGCTTACGCCGTGCGTATCACGAGGACGCGGCTACGCGATACGTCACAATGATGTTTTCGTTCGCGGCAATAGCGCTAACGGGACGCTCACTGGTACGCGCACTGGGACGCGCCGCAAGACTGCGCTTACCGGTGCGCTCACCGGTACGCGCACCGGCAGCGCTCAAAGGCAAAATGAATATATATATATACATATAAAAAAAATATTACATAAATATACAATATACGATTCATTATAAAGAATATTATATTTGACAACAATAGAAATTTGCTATTAAAAAAACTTTGAAATTCACTGCAAAAAAACATAGGTTTCACACCATTTATAGTTAGGAATTAGCATTTAAAAAACCTATCAAATTCACTGAAAAAACCATAGGTTTGACACCAGTTATAGTTAGCTGGAAATTTTACTGACATAAAACCATTGAAATTCCTACGTTATAGTTAGTTGGACTCACTATAACTTGCACCCCTGCAATGCACTGCTGGTGACGTCACATAATACATCACTCATGACATGGTCAGTGACGTCACTCATGACATCACTGATGACACCATCCTTGTGACAGAGTGACAGACCTCCTTTCAGTGTAATGTAACCCTTGAAACACATATTCAAAAATAGAAACTAACATTTTCAAAAAAAATGAGATACCCATACCAGTTAAGACAACCAATTCAGTAATTCCACCATCTATATACACATCCACTCATTCAGCAACAGTTCTATATAGTCACTCATACATATACTCACTCATCATATGTAGTGATACACATATACATCCTGTTACACACTGACAGTCATCCAAAAGTTACTCACACACATACTCACACACTATTGAACATCCATTTATTTGCATATACAGCTATACACACACTAGCACATTACTTCTAAGGAAACTTACACATACTTACTCTCTTAAACAATCACTTATAGAAACACATACTTATTTAAACAGGAACTCTTTCAATCTCTCACTCTCACATATACTCACTTATATACATCAATACTCACATATTCTAGATTAAAACATATGTAGTTACTCATAAAGACACTAGTGACAGTCATTCACTCACTAACACAAACATATACACACTTATTCACCCATACAGTCCTGTACATATGCTGTCTTCAAAACACATACAAACAGTGAGTCAGTCATTGATGCATCTATTTGCTAAGCAATACCCCCACAAAACCATACAGACACTTATACTGATACTAAAAAAACATCTAATAACCCATACACACACACATGTAGCTACTCACCAACCCATGCAGCCACTTATACACAAAGTGAAACACTGATACAAACATTTAAATATTTAAACAATACTCGCTAATATATGTTTTCACTAAGATACACTTAATAAACCAGTTAACCAATCAATTTTTTTTCAAAAAAAACATCCATTAAGACACTTATTTAAACATTTATTCTTTCATCGACCTTTACATATACATATATAAAACATATTTATTTTTCAGAAAGACACACATTCACTGGATGGTGTCATCAGTGTTGTCATGAGTGATGTCACTGACCATGTCATGAGTGATGTAATATGTGATGTCATCAACAGTGCATTGCAGGCGCGCAAGTTATAGTGAGTCCAACTAACTATAACGTGGGAATGTCAATGGTTTTATGCAAGTAAAATTTCCAGCTAACTATAACTGGTGTCAAACCTATGTTTTTTTCAGTGAATATATATATATATGTATATATATATATATATATATATATATATATATATATATATATATATATATATATATATATATATATATATATATATTTCCTCTCCGATCCCGTGTCACCCACAGGAACCCAAATGAAGTCGCACTCTCACTTTCCGATTTTCAGCAGCAGTGTATTGATTTTAGTATTCTAATCAAAATCCGAATGAAGGTACTGGTGAACAACCTCCGCGTTTCGGTATGCTTATACCTTGATCACGGTTGGTGAGTTCACAACAAACAGTGTTTTTTGTAATTTTCAAATCATTACATCATTTCCTGTTACTTTACATTTAGTCGAACAGTGCATTATGGGACATAGAGTCTGTATATTTAAAATTTTAAATTTGGAAAGAGTATCTTGTGGTTCACAAAGAAATGTTGTTCTTTTTAAGTGTTATATATAAGTTCCTTGTCTTTTTATTGTGCAGACTGTTTGACTACGCATCTTCCAATGATTTGATCTATTTAATGACTTTTTTTTGTAGTTTTGTAACTTTATTGTTCAAACCACATTGCTTCTAGAATTGATTTAATTCTTTTTCATGTGGGTCTTTCCGGCCCACGGAATTCATTATGGTTCATGCCTTCGTTTCCTTGAATCTGCTTACGAATAATATAACTTGATTCCATTCAGTTGTCCATTCATCATTTTTTCTGTTTAGACCACTTCTCATTGTAGAACCAACTTCTATGTATTTTTCCATTTCTCTTTCCTTTTTTGAGAACACATCACTGTCTCCAGTGTGCTTCAAAGGTGTACGTATAATTCTTCAGATAAATTCAATCCATACGGGGACATGGTTCTGAAATTAAGGATAAGTCTGTACACATTCTGCCCTAAAATGTGTTTCCTGTTACCCCCATGCTGACTCTGGGGGACAGTTTCTATTCCACTGAATTTTAAACATTTCCAATCACCCTTGTGGTGAACTTCTAAATGTTTTGCAATGGCATTATTTTTGTCCTAATTTACGGTCGCTCTCACGTGTTTAAAGACTCTCTTCTTGAGCTCACAAATTGTGCTCCCCACATATTTGAGGTTACATGGGCATTCTATTATATACACAGAGTACTGGCTTTTGCAGGTGATAAATTGCTGTATCTGCCATACCTTACCATCTGCCATAGTTAGTTCCCTCATAGGATTGGCGATTTGGCACACTTTACAACTATGGCATTTTGTGAAGCCTTTTATTTTCAGCCATGTTTCTTTTCTTTGGTTGGTTCTTAAATGGCTGTGAACTAATCTATCTTTGAGATTGGTGGCTCTATGGTAAGTGATGGTCAGGTGGTTTCCCATTAATTTGACAATTGTGTTGTCCATTTTCAGGATTTTCCAATTCTTTCTTAGAATCTGTGAGATCTTTTTTGCTTCTTTGGTATAATCCAAGATTAAGGGGATAGGTTCCTCCGCTGTTGATGTTTCAATTGGTCCTTTTGGTGTTAGGCATTCATTTCTGGATTTTTCATTAGCTCTTAGCCAGAATTTATTTACAATTTTGCTGTTGTACTTCCTCCTTAAGAATCTGTTTTTCGTTTTCACACTGTGATGTAGCCACTCTTCTTTTTCGCTGCAAATTCTCCTGAGTCGGAGAAACTCTCCATATGGAATACTGGCATCCAAAGCTGGTTGGTGAAAACTTGTTGCTTCCAGGGTAGAAATTATGGCTGTTATCTTTCTGTGCAGAGTGGTTTCAATTTTGTTATTATTTACATATATCTTGGTGTCAAGGAATGTCACCCTTTCACTTCTGATATTGTAAGTGAATTACAGGTTTTCTACACTTGAGTTTAGTACTTCAAAGTATTCCAGAAATTCCGTCACGCTGCTGTCCCAGACAATCAGTAAATTGTTGATGAACCATGTCCATTTTATTATTTTTTTCACTGATTTACTGTGGGTTGGACTCCATGACACTTCACTCTCCCACTAGCCCATTACAAGACAGGCTAAAAGAAAACCCCATTGCCGCTCCATTGCATTGGCGGAAAAATTATTTTCCGAATATGAAGCAGTTTTGCATAAGGCATAGTGTGATCATTTCCAATAACATGTCATTATGCTATATATATATATATATATATATATATATATATATATATATATATATATATATATATATATATATATATATATATATATATATATATATATATATATATATATATATATATATATATATATATATATATATATATATATATATTATATATTATCTACTGGCGGTCCCTAGTAGGTAGTTATAGATAGGACCTAGTTATCATAGGAAAATGGCCACATTCTATTCCAAAACACTTTGGTGCCGATTGATGAATCTTCGCCAAATTTTCAAAACTAATTCTTTGTTGAGATCAGCTCCTATGTTGAAAGTTTGGGGGTGATTTGTCAAGGGGGAGCTGAGAAAAAAGAGGGGTTCAAAACTTGTTTTTTCAATGTTAAGTTCCATAGGAAACTTTAGACAAGGCTACAGGTCGAACGGGTGAATGGAATTACCCTAAATTGGGCAGAGAGAATGGTCTTGGTCTAGAAAGCATGCTTTTTTTATTTGGTGTAAATCTGTTCAGTAGTTTTCGAAACATATCAACATTTACAAATATAGATATTTGGGAATTCTTCCATCTGATTGGCTGAGGCGTTACGAGTATGATTGCTGATTGGCTGCGAGCGCTGCGAACATATGCAACAAGGAAGTGTTGGCTGCCATTTTGTGATTCCGTTGTAGCGAGTAAGGGGAACAAGGGTGGAATAAGTGGGAAAGGGGAGGGTAGGAGCACTGTAACCTCTGTGGAGTGTTTAGAGTGTGCTATAGAGGGTGTGCGAAGAGAAGTATCCCCCCCCTACCGGTGTGAAAGTGCTGGGCTACGGAAATTAAGTGAGGTATTGGTAATGTAAGGTGAGCTGGTGCGTGACTCAGGGATTACAGCGTGAGCCCAAACTATGTGTCTTATGGCTGCTGCAGTAGAGTTGGGGAAGTAGTGTCAGCATGTGTTTTTACCTAGTAGGATGAACTATTCAACCGTACTGGTGTGTAAGACCAGTGGTACAGAATTTTTTTTAGGTATTATCTAGAGTCTCACTGAACTAGGAAGCGTTGGCCACCATTTTGTGATTTCGTTGAAACGAATAAGGGGAAAAAAGGGTGTAAAAAGTGGGAAAGAGGAGGGTAGGAGCACTGTAACCTCTGTGGCGTGTGCTATAGAGGGTGTGCGAAGTGAAGTATTCACCCCTACCAGTGTGAAAGTACTGGGCTACGGAAATTAAATGAGGTATTGCGTAGAGTCTGATGCTGCTAAAGTCAGGTGGTGCGGGACTCGGGGATTAAAGTGTAAGCCCAAATTGTGTGTCTCATGCTGTTAAGTCAGGTGCTGTGGCCACTGCACTATACCTGTGGAGGTAGTGTCAGCATGTGTTTATACCTACTAGGATGTACTAATGACCTGTGCTGGTCTGAAAGTCCCGGGGTACGGAAAATATGTGAGGCATTGTGTAGACTCTCATGGTGCTAAGCTGAGCTACTGCTGGACTCAGGGATTAAAGCGTGAGCCCAGACTGTGTGTCATTTGCTGTAAAGTTATGTGCTCTGGTCTCTGTGCCACATCTGTCCTAGTAGTGTAAGTATGTAGTTATAGCTATTCAGAGGAACTTTTGTTTCATATATTGTAGCTTGTGTATGGTGTTTAGGGGGTGGTAAAGAGGGAGTGCAAAGGTAAATTCGGGCATATCAAATCAATTCGGTATTTGTGAAGTGCTAAGCACTTACTCCTACGGGTCCGATGGTGCTGGGGGAGTAAACTGAGTTGCTGACGGACTCGGGGTAAAGCTGTTGAACTACTGACCCCTACCGGTCTGAATGTGCAGGGTACGGAAATTAAGTAAGGTATTGCGTAGAGTGTGATGTTGTTAAATTGAGCTGTTGCTGGAGTCGGGGATGAAACTGTGAGCCTAAACTGTGTCTGCTATACTGTGAAGTCATGTTCTCTGGGTGCTGTGTCACACCCATCCAACTTGTATATGTTGCTTGGGTGGTGTTGTATGGGGAGTATGAAGGTAAATCAATACGATATTTGTAAAACACAAACTACTCACCGCTATGGGTGAGTAGAGCCGAGGATCAATGTGAGAGCTCTGTGCTGGAAAGTGAGATGGTCTGGCTGCTGCATCACAGCTGTTTGGAGAAAACATTTTGGCGAGGGTCCGGGAATTGCCGTTATGCGGCCCTAAAATTAGGGGCCTAAGTTGTAAGGTATAGGGTGGCTCTAAAAAGAGACCTTGTGTTAATTAGTTGAAGGTACATATAAGTGCGGATGTACAACTTCAAGTTATTCAGGAACACTCAATTTCCCAGATCTGTTAAGTGTACTCCATCACTTCTGTATATATCTGCCATATCAAAACGTATGTTGTTGTATATGGACCCTATGTTGAGGCACCATGTGTCGCTGGTGTTCCACAGTGTAGGCCAGAGGTAGTGGTGAGCATGGGGCCCAAAGTCAAGTGCATACGTTGGTGGTTTCACCGGCCTGCGTAGTGCAGGTTCAGTGGCACCACGTGTCACTGGCCTTCCATATGCAAATATCCCTCACTGATTCAAGGGAGTCTGGTGCTATGGTTGCTGCAAAGAAGTTGGGGACGCTGCCATTCAGGACTCAGGAACCAGTTACACATGTGAGATCGGCTTGCAATGAACAGGGTTAGTTGGCACCACGTGTCGCTGGTCTTCTACAGTGTAGACCGGAGGGTGCGGTCACCAAAGGCTCACAGGCAGGTGATGTTGACCTTGAGCTGCACAGATTGGGAGCATTTGGTCTTCTTAACCCATTATACTCACTAACACAATTTGTGTCACTATTAATTGTGAATTGTGAACCGTGTAGCCCCAGTGTAGGGTGCAAGCAGCGGTCAGGATGGGCGCACAACGTGGCGTTGAGTTGAGCTGCATAGTTAGTGGCACCTGGAGGACTCAACATGTGCGCACCCTGCGATGACAGGTGGTCCCGGCGGGTCACACTGGGAGCAATGTCTTGCCTTGATAAGGCCACATAGAGATGAATTATGGTGCAATGAGTTAGTAGCACCTGAAGCACACAGCATGTGCGCATTCTGCGATGATGGGTGGTTCCGGCGGGCCGCACTGGGGCAAATGTCTCTTCCGAACTGGACTGTGTCATCTGCAATCGCCACTGCATCTGAATTGTGAGCCCTGCTGTCCGCAGTGTAGATCAAAGGCAGTAGTAGCATAAACATCAAGGAATGCTTTTTGTTTCTTCTTGACAAAATACAAGGACATAGAGTACAATTATTTGTGCAATTAATAAAGCAAGGCTGAATTCAAATTGTGAATCCTGCCGTCCGCAGTGTAGATCGAAGGCAGTAGTCAGTACAGACATAGGTCTGGGGTGCTCTGCCGCTGGGTTTGCAGGGGGCTTTTTTAGAGGAGGCCCGTGGTCATGCCCAGAAGTGAACCACACCTAGGGCCTGGCCTCTTTATTCATGCTTGTACGCTGGAGTGGCATACGTTGTTTATCAGACCACTTGTCTTCCGCTTCCAGGGGGGGACAACACAACTACATGACCTAGATCTTCCTCACTGCCTGAGGAAACATGGTTGTGTCCACTGTGAACTGCACTACAAGTATCAATAGTATATCTCCACATGGAGAGGTGTGTGGTTTGCATAGTGAGCTCTTTGCACCACATCAGTGTTACACTTGGCATTGTGTGCATTATTATTGATGGGTGACTTGCTTTCTTCATGTATAGTTGGTTGCCACATCTCCCAACATTCAGCTATTGTGCTGCTGGGGGGCCAAAGTATTTTGGGAAGGTCAGTTGTCACGTTTTGCGCTGCCTGGGTGGTAGTAGAGATGGGGTGGTCCGGGGGGAGGTTCTGTTGGTGGTGGCGCTGGGTGTTGTGGTATTGGAGCTGCATGATCAGTAGCTCTATCACGTTTTGGTCTTTAGATGTGGCTGTGAGTTGGGTCTAATTCACACAGTAGATAGTCGACCACCTTACACCAGTTAAAGGTTGATGTGAATTTGTTACTGGTAAGTCGGCTTATCATCTTCCTTTTTGGATCGCATTGCACATTTGGCTGGTTGTTTAAAATATGGGAAAGTGGTGTTTTTGTGGTTTTATTGCACTGGAACGCCTACTTTACATATCATTAGAATTAGTTGTGGCTCTCGTTTGTGGCGATTTTTTTGGCGGAAGGTATCAATGGAAGAATGGTGAGATTTGCAGTTTTCACCAGGTTGAGAATGGGATGATAATTAAAAAACACAAAAAAAGATATGTTTAATGAACATTATAATTAGAAATTAGCATTCAAAAAATCTTTGAAATTCACAGAAAAATCCATAGGTTTTACAGACGTTATAGTTAGGAATTAGCATTTAAAAAACCTTAGAACTTCACCAAAAAAACATAGGTTTCTGGGACGTTATAGTTAGTTGGACATTTCATTCATACAAAACGATAGAAATTCACCTGTTATAGTTAGTTGAGCTAACTATATCTCGCGCCCCCGCAATGCACAGCTGATGACGTCACATATTACATCATTCACAACATGGTCAGTGTCATCACTTGAGTCATTCTGGAAACCACCCGAAATATATTGTGTTCATTATTCTGTCTTATTGCATCAACTACAAATGTATTGGTCTTTTGTTAAAAAGACTACACTTATCAATATGATTATATGTATATAGAATGCTTGTATATTGAATGAATGCGGTAAGAATGTTGTCGTATTACTAGTCTCTGTAGGACTCTCTTTCTATGTATTTTACATTTAACAAATTTGTTATGATGATTAATACATTATTTTTGTACTTTTTCAAATCATTAGTGTCACTTATGTTTTTACTCTCCAATGTTTTGAGATAATTAGTTTATGAAGTAGCCCTAGATGGTTTACATTATTGTATTTCTCTGTCTAGGTGTACTTCACATTAGTATCAGGGGGCCCCTTTTTCTTAGCAGTGACATCACTGATGACATCACTGATGACATCTCAAATGACATCACTGATGACATCACTGATGACATCATCCAGTGAATGTGTGTTTCTATAAAATGTAAATATGTTTTATACATATATATGCCAAAGTGTATTGACAAGTGAATGGGTGTATAAGAGTCATGTCGTAAATATTTAATTTACCATCTTAATTTCTATGCAGGTAAGTACTTAATCAATAATAACTCAATCGGAAAGAAAGAAAACAGAGTCCGTGGTGTTAGAGTTCTTAGGGGTTTTATTCCTTAAAAAGGAATCGTTCCGGAACTGGATATCGGGTTCCTGCAACCACACAGGGTTCAGGAAGGGATAGAGCCATCTTTTATTGACAGTACATAGCTTATATACTTAATTTACATCATAGAAAGCAATATAGTAGGCGTAACAGCTGAGAGAAGACAAGATAACAGCATCCACGTGTTACTAGTACGTAATCAGAAGGCGTGGACTAGGCGTAAACTGGAGGTGTGCTCTAGAAACGTCACAGGTAGGTGTCACATGTGGGTGGCACTAAACAGAAATGTTGCAATGTCAGCAGAAATCGGAGGCTTGGATGCGCGCGCAGCTGCATGACGTGTGATTGGCGTGAAACTGGAGGGTGCAGGGGGCTTGACATTTACACTGACGGAAAGAGACAGAAGTCTGGCATGTCAGATCAACTTGTGCTTCTATCATATCTGATATCTGATGTTTAGGAACTGAGCTATCTGGGCGGAAAGGTCTCTGGGGCAGAAGCTATTCTATACTGACTGTGAGTGCCTGTATAAGCGCCTGAGTGTCTGCATGAGAAGCGTGGGGGCATGGGCCTTCCATGGGAGCATGGTAACAGAGGCTATGAATTACTTGCACGGAGACAGGCCGACCCTTCGGCTCTGCAGCTGGGGAATGTTTACTGAAACTAGTAGGCAGGAATGTATTTTCGAGGAGCGGAACAGATAACTCGAAGGTTGTAGTCAGTCTTGGCAGGCAGCAGGCTGAGCTGAGCGCGGTGGGCCGCGCTGGAAGTAAGGCAGAGTTCACAGGTACAGGGGCAGCCTGGGCAGCCTGGGCAGCCTGGGCTGAGGCTTTCAGAGTCAGAAGGCAGAAAAAGGCTCGATGGCAAAAATTCAGGGCCTACTTTGCCAGAGCTGAAAAACATGTAAAGTACACTACAAAAAGACGTTGGCATGGCATACTTAGGAACGGACTATTCAACCCATTCAGGGTGGGTCTGAAAGAGGACATGTTAACGTTGGACGCAAATGTATTTGCGTCTTCATAGCTGGCACAGGAGGGAAGTTACATGCACTTTAACTCGTACATGGAGACGGTGGGGTACACGATAGGGAACATAACTTTGACCAAAAATTTATATTTCCTCATTCCCTCCTTGTTCCCTACGGACCCTTCATGATATATCGATCCTCATGAATTGATCAGTCTGTTCTTGTAACATAATTTGCTCGTCTCTCTTCCGTTGTCTGTTTGAGAGAAAACTGGAATGTTCAATGCACGATGTGGCGCACAGTCCACATATCGCCGGCCCACACTGTAGGCACAGGCAGCAACTGAATACTATGACAAGGCCAATGCCTAGGAAGGATAGGATCTTCCATCCCCAAGCGGACAACGTTGTCCAGAACCAACCGGACCAAGTCCAGGTGCCTGGATTCTGATGTATTAAACTTGCAATTTTGTGAAGACGTGTAATAGCTTTGTATACAGATGGCGCGTTTTCTGGAATGAAAACACAGCAACTTGACCCGATGACCTTACAGGCTCCACCTCTATCTGCCAAGATGACGTCAATAACAAGACGATTCTGAAGGACAACAACCCGCATGGCGGACTGCTCCTCGGTTAAGTTACCTAGGGCGGAGGCAGTTTCATGTACTACTGCTTCAAGTGTTCTAGTTAATCTACGTATTAATTTACTGTTTTGGACGGGGCCTAAAAAGAAAAAGAATCCTTTATTAAAATCGGTGTATTGTTCCCATGCCGTTTCTGTATAGTCGACAAGCGGGAGATCTCTTCGGAGTCTATTCTTTACTAGATTTGTGTTTCTGTGATAATCAGGAGGGGCTAGAAAAACAGGTGGCAGAAGGAATGCAATATAACAGGTACCATCCCAATCTGGAGGTAAACGTATGTATGCGGTATGACCACAAACAAAATAAAAATGACGGGTAGCTTTAAAGGACGATTTACCATGATCACTGAATTCGACCACAGTAGTACATTTACTATGACCTAAGTGTACTGAACCTTTCTTCCTGACACATAATTCACCAGTGACTGGTAATACTGACATAGCGGGCAGAACTGGTGCAGCTTCGGATTCAACAGTAAGAATCATAAGGTTAATTGTGTAATTACTTAATCCATATACTTCATTTTCTAGATCAGTTCTTATTCTAATGGGGAGTCCCTCCTTATCAGAGTAACAGACGTCGAGCAGGACTAAGTTCAGGTTTCCCCAAACCCAGCTCCCGTCGAAAACAGCAATATCAGGATCTAAGGAATTAATTATTTTAAACCATGCACCACAGGAGCCGTTGTGAGTGAACGGGTACGGAAAGAGGGGCAGAGCTCCCTTGTAATTCTGGTAGGGAGGGAGTCGGCCACATATCCAGCAGTTTGTAGCGTTATTAGTCTGATGGGAATGATGTAGCATACTAATGAATGTGTTGTTGCGCAGCGCAAGTCTGTAAGAAAGTTCATGTGGAGGTAACTCACTAAAAGAATGTTCAGCAGAAACATTGTAAGCAGATTGTTCACGCTTGAAAATAGGGCAATAGATAGGAAGTAGTATACTTGCAACAATAATCAGAATACTTAGAAAAAACATTATTAACAATGTCACTATACAGTGACTACGCAGTGATTTGCAGTATGTACGTTTCTTGAATTGTCTCTCTCTCTCTCTATCTCGATCTAGGGGGTACATGTCAGAAACTATTTAACCGATTCACCTAGGGGAGGACTTAAACAATTAAACTGTCTGTCTTGCTAGATCGAAGCTTCAATCGATACTCCTCTTGGGGAGTTTTCTCTCGTTCGGGTATTTTAAAGTCACTAGGTTTAATACAGTCTTTGGTGGGGGTGGACGAGTCAGGGTCTGGTTTCAGTTCATTGCATAGTTTAATATGACTCGTATGGACCCACCCCTTTCTGCCCTCCAACTTCACTGCGGTCCTCGTAGTAAGAAGGACGGTCTTCGGCGCTTTCCAGCGGGGCTCCAGCGGGCTTTTCCTGTCGAAGTTCCTAACTAGGACCAGGTCGCCAGGACGGACATCGTGCGGCTTTACATCAGTGTTGTCAGGAAAGGCTGCGGCAACCTGTGAACGACATGATTGGAGTGCAGACATCAAGGAGGCAAGGTAATCTGTCAACATGTTACAATCAACATCGGTAATTTTCTTAGGAATGGGCGTCCCCCACATATTCGGTGGTCTGCCAAAGACCACTTCGTACGGGGATAGTCCTGATCTCGAATGGGCAACCATTCTCATATAGAACAGTGCAACTGGCAGGGCGACTATCCAGTCGACCCCTTTCTCCTGGCATATTTTGGCAAGGCGGGTCTTAAGTGTCTGGTTATGCCTCTCTACAAGGCCTGCGGCTTCGGGATGTCGGACACAATGGAATTTCCACTGATATCCTAGCAAAAGGGAGACATGCTTCATAAGTTCGGATGAGAACGGCTGTCCGTTATCTGAGTACACGACACGAGGCAGGCCGTATCGTGGGAAGAATTCTCGAACCAGCTGCTTGGCAGTGGTCGGGGCAGTGTAATCTGAGACTGGGTATGCTTCGGTCCAACGAGAAAGTGCACAAACAACTACGAGGACATATTTGAATCCTCGACAACGGTCCATCTGGATATAATCCATCTGGAGGACTTCAAAAGGGTGATCGGGAGGATGAAATCCACCTTGCTCTACAGGAACGCTTTTACCTGGATTGAACTGACAACAGATCATGCAAGTACGCACTTTCTGTTTTGCTGCTGCTCGTAAGTGTTTGTTGTACCAGAGATTCTGTAAACTGTCTAACATAGCTTTCTCTCCTAGATGTGCAGGACTATGTGCTGTATTTATCATGATTTGGACCATTGAGTCGGGGAGGAACCATGTAGATTTTCCCTTTGTGACCCATCCTTGATCTTCCAGGATCGACTATGTTCTGTTGGACAATTCCTTAAGAGCAAATTATAAAGATGTGAAGCATTTAGCTGCTCATTTGCCGGACCAGGCAGCAGTGGCCTTGAAGTTAAAATTAGAATCAGGTAGAAAGGTGAGAAGATGGACATTACATCATCCCCTACTAAATGACTAGGCCTTAATAGATATCTTAAGGATAAGAACAGTTGGATTATTTGGGAATAATAGTGTCTCAGCAGCTAAACATATGGTCTGGGACACGGTCAAAGCTTATAATAGTGGGATTCTGGTTAGTTTTTCTGCACAAAAGGTTAAGCAACACAGAAAGGTAGTGAAGACCTGGAGTATGGGATAGTGGTATTAGGAAAAAAGTGTGTAGAGCTAACTGTGGAGGAGGATTCCATTGAGAGGTTAGGAGAGAGAAGCTGGGCCAGCTGGGAAGCCAGAACATGAGTGCATTTCGAGTGTTGTGAAAATACAGGGAAAATCCTGGCGTGGAAGACTAAGACAGAAGTGATAAGAAATTAGATAAAGTGCAGGAGAATGGGGAACAGATTAGGAAAAGCTCAGAAAGTGGACCAAGCCTATGTTGATTTTTTTTCAAACTTTTTATACAGAGGATTTGAATGCTTTGGAAGAGCAGGTCAATAATTGGTTGGGTGGCCAGTTCTTGAGTGAACTTTCAGTGGAAGGAAAAGAGACCCTTTATGAAGAGATGACCCAGGATAAGGTACTGTTATTGATTAAGAAAGGTAAAAGAGGCACAGCAGAAGGGCAGATGGGCTTCCCAATTAATTTTACTTAAACTTAAGTGATACATTATGTCCAGTAATGACCCAGCTCTTTGCAGTTATTTGGGAAGAAGGAGCTCCAATCCTGAAAACCTGGGAGGGAGCAGTAATCACCTTAATTCTAAAGTCAGAGAATCTTATAGACCAATCACACTGTAGAATTGTGACTATAAATTCTATGCTAGTATCCTGGTCAATAGACTAAGTAATGTAAGATGAGGGTTGATGTCAGAAGACCAAAAAGGGTTTATGAAAGGTAGATATATGCACCACCTTAGTCGCAAAATAATAGGGACAGTTGACTTGGCTACGTAAAGTAAAGCACCACTGGCGATTATTACACGTGATGCTGCCAAGGCTTTTGATAGGGTGAACTGGCAGCATTTGCATATAATGTTGGAGCACTATAGGATGGGCAAAAAGTTCTGCAAGGCCACACAGGGCATTTACAGGGCTATTTCAGCAAATATTTTATTTAATTGCAATCTCGCCTCACGATTCAAGATAACAAAAGGGACCAGACATGGCTGCCCTCTTTCCTTGCTGCTTTTTATTTTACATATTGAACCCTTTGGTGGAAAAATCAGATTGGAACAGGGGATTAGCCCCTTTCGGTATGGCACATGGTCAAAGAATGAATCCCTCTATGTAGATAATGTTATGGTATATTCACAAGATCTGGTCCCTGCTTGGAATGTTTAGACCTCCTGGTTGCAGAATTTGGGAAGGTGGCTGGGTATGAGGCCAACTCCTCCAAGACAGATGTTATGGTATGGAATAAAATGAAAATCATAGGCTGATAAAATCTAAAACATTTGGTTATAAAGGTTGTTTGCTCTTTAGAGAAACTGGCAGAATTAAACTTCCACAAAATAATGAAAGAAACAAACGGGCTGTTACTTAGCTGGTCCCATCTCCCACTAACAATACTTAGCCAGACAAATTTAATAAATATGTCAATACTCCCAAAATTCATCTTCCTTTTTTATATGCCCCCCTCCATTTTAAGAACACCTGGTAGGACAGGCTACATGGCAGAAAAGATTCATTCATAAGGGCAGACGTTTCGGAGGCAGTATAATAAAGGGGGCATTGCACTGCCAGATTTTCAACTATATGCATGGGCTTTTTAATTAAAACCATTAAAGTTTTTGTTGTCTGAAAAGGATGTGGCAGGTTGTGACCAGCAATGGGAGTTCCTGCTAAATGAAGTGGAAAACCATGGGGCCAATTTTATGTATTATTTGAGGACCAGAGGTATTTTAAATAAATTAGGCTAAACGTGTTACAGGTGGTGGCTCAATTATAGACCCAGACAAGGAGAGCAACAAATTTGTCAGATTACAGTAGGTATGCATCAATATGGGACTCAACAGGCTGAGGTAATTTGAATTTTTATGGTCAAGAAATGTCCCCTAACGTGTACCCCACCGTCTCCATGTACGAGCTTAAAGTGCATGTAACTTCCCTCCTCGACCAGCTATGAAGACGCAAATACATTTGCGTCCAACGTTAACATGTCCTCTTTCAGATCCACCATGAATGGATTAATAATTCAGTTCCTAAGTATGCCTTGCCAACGTCTTTTCATGGTGCACTTTCACGTTTTCCTAGCCCTGCAGAGCTAGGCCCTGATTTCTGCCATCGAGCCCTTTCTGCTCTCTGCCTCCTGAAAGCTGCAACGTGGGATACATCCTTGACCTCTGTCCTACTCCCTGCGTGGCGAGCGGTGCCCGGCTCGGCCTGCTTGCCTGCCAAAGACAGTATTTTGCCTTTGAGTTATCAGTATAGCCGAGCTCAGCTCCTCGAAAACACATTCCAGTCTAGCAGAGTAGATAAACAATCCCCCGGCTGCAGAGCAAATGGCCCGGCCTTTCTGTCTCCATGCAAGTAATTCATTGCTCCCGTTACCATGGTAGGCCCATGGCCCCTCGCATTACACGCAGACACGTAGTCACATATGCACGCATTAATAGTCAGTATAGAGTAGCCTCTGCCCAAGAGACCTTTCCTTCTAGATAATATAGTTCCCCAAACACAAGATATCAGATATGATTTAGGAACGAGTCGATCTGACATGCCAGACTTCTGTTTCTTCCTCTAGTGCTAGATGTCAAGTCCCCTGCACCCTCCAGCCTCACGTCAGTCACACGTCATGCTGCTGCGCGCGCATCTTTGCTACAGATTTCTGCTGACATTGCAAGATTCCTCTATGTATCCACCCACTTGTGACACTTTCATGTGACGTTTCTAGCACACACCTCTGTGTACGCCCTCGTGCACGCCTTCTGTTACGCACATGTGTTCTTATCTCGTTTCTCTCAGCTGTTACGCCTTCTGTATCCATCACCGCTATATGCATTGACTATATATATTGTACTCTGTTAATAAAGTATTGTCTATCCCTTCCTGAACCTTAATGGTGAAAGGAACATGATACCATGGTTCGAACCATTCCATTTTATGGAATAAAACCCTTATAACTCAGATACCACGGACTCTGCCTCTCATTTCCGATTGAGTTATTTTATTGAACTTTACCGCATAGAAATTCCGACGGTAAATATTTATTAACCACATTAATTTGGCGCCCGAATAGGGACCCCTCCCCCACCCCACGCGCCGGTAGGTGCGTCGCAGGCTTCGCCCCCTGCCACAGCCGTGACGGACAATTACGCGTACCCGCAGGATTTCCTGTATCTCCCTCAGGCCTACAGAGGTGACGGAGACTGCGATCAGCATCCAGACGAGGCGGTGAGGAGTGCGGAGGATCCCGACCAGAGCCCAGCCGAGAGAGCAAGGTCCGAGGTGTCTAGAGGCCCACCAGTTCCGACGTGCCTGTGACGTCACGAGTCGAGTCGAGTCCAGTCCGGTCCAGTCCAGACGAGTTTCCGAGGCCTTCCGTTCCGTGCTTCCCGGTGAGTACCGTTGCTGGGGACGCATCTAGACGGGTGCATTACTATGTATCCGGTCAAGACGGGTTTGGGTACACAGACCCGGTCTGCACTGTTTTAGCAGTGTATCTGTACTGTTTAGCAGTATATCAAGTAATTCGTGTCTTCAACGGTTCAATTTTGTTTTCGTTATAGAATTCATGCATAGTCAATATGTGTTCAAAATGTTTCTATGTGATTAATGTCGTGGTATGAGTGACTGTTTGATCTACTTTACTGTGTTTTATGTGTAAAAATTGTGTTCAAGTTCGAGTAAGTGTCAAGTGCCAAAGTATCGAGATGCCATTGTTCTCAAAGTTAAGACAGTTAGGAACTAGGAAAGGGATACTAGAGGAAGCGATTCCTGTCCCACCTAGGGACACTCCTGGAAATTTTATGTACCATAAACATGGCTTAGATGCCATATTGTATCTAGATTTATGGGTCGATTATACTAAGAACCTAGACGAGAAATATAGATGGCCCGTTACAGGGACATGGGATGCAGATTGCATCATGAGAGTAGAAGAAGCGCTATGGAAAAAGAAAGCCAGACAATCTCAGAAAGACGCCATAGAATTGTGGCGTAAAGAATCGCACAGACGTACAGAGAAGGAATTCAGAAAAGCAGAAAAACATAGAGAAGATTCAGATAAAGCTCGAGAAAACGTACTAGTTGAAGAAGGAATACGAGTTAAAGCAGAACAAGTAGACCGACAACGAAACACTCTTGTGAATGGTATGTATCCTCTTTTGGCCGAGGGTTTACCTAAGGCCACTCCGGAAATACCGAAAGATTTGCCCCCTCCATTGGTTCCGACTAAATGACGTCATAAGACCGCAGCAGACAGTTTTATTTCGTCCTACTTGGATGATGTAGCTCCTACATATACTACTGCACCTGCCCATGTACCCGCACCACCTGCACCTGCTGACGTCCACCTACCCCATGATCATCAGCCCCCAGGTCCGCAACAGCAGATCCCTCCAGGTCCGCTACCCGCACCCGCTCCCGTTGTTCCTCCCGGTATTCAACAAATGCATCCATTAAATCCTTTTGGGACTGGCGTGGTCCAGGATCCAACCCAGCTACAGCATGTACCGACCCTACAGCCAGGTTATGCTCAAGCCTCCTCTTCAGGAGGTGCTATAGGAGGTTATCAAACACCCCCACCGTTACACCGAGTGACAATGAGAGATTTAGCAAAGGCTCGGACACCTAAAGGTGCACCGGCCGAACAACTTAGAAGAGAAATTACAGACTGCAGATATGACCCAGTGCCTGGTACGACAGGACCCATGTTGTTAGCGTCCCTACGTTTGAGACGCGTTACAGATTATTTGATATTACTACCAGGAATGCCAGAACATCTAGACAAATTGTATTATTTTATTAGAACAGGAGAAGGACCGGAGTCTGTTGCTGAAGCCATGTCACGTCAGAAAGTTGAGAACAAAGGTTTAATAATGCGATTTTTGGTAAATTGTTTAATAAGAGAACAAGATCAGGCAGGTTTTCCGCAAAGTGAGATGAATAGACTGACTAGATGGAGCCAGAATATGGCGGAGGGTAAACATGATAAGGAGAACAGTGTACATCATATGGTTAGAAAGATCCGTAAAGAAATAATAGAAATACATGCCCAGCGAGCACCTGAAGAACAACTTGAATTAGACGACCCAACTTCCTCGCAAGAGGAGGATGATATAGAGGATCTAGCAGAAACCTCGCAACAGTCAGACAAAGAGATGATAGCATACGTAGGTAAGGGAAGATACCTTAAGAAAGCAATACGCCCAGAAAGCAAAAGACTTTTTCTCTCTGCTATATCAAATCCGAGTTCTCCTGAACATATGTTTCAGGCTACCGATAAAATACTTCAAGATCGAATGGGGTACCATGTACTCAATTCCATGGATGAACAAGAACTAGCCCGGTCCGCAGTACAATGGGCTGACAATTCTAGCACATATAATGATGATGCAGTAGCACAGACGTTTTTGAACCTCTCCCCTGATGAACAGAAATTAGCTGGTGTATACATGATTCAGCATCTCATTACGTTGTTCAAAAGCCAACATTCTGATCCAGGTCCCTTACCGGATATATTAATAGAACTACTCTCGAATAGATGGAGAGGCCTAGGTACTGATTTAATTAAAGAAATTCTAGAACATCGACACAAATATAGTGCCTTCCTGAAACCACAGTTTATTTCAGCTCCACCACCCCCAGAAAGAAAAATGTTTTACTTCGACAGACAGAATCCTTTACGAGAAGTACATCCAGTCAGGAATGCTGATGATACCCTTACACATGTGTATGTATACACACCCATAACTAAAATGGAATTATTGGAAATGAAGAAAATAGTGCCCAGTCATGATAAAGACCCTGCAGGTTTTCACCGAGAAATTAAAGATATGTTACTCATGGGCGATTACACGTATTCGGATATTATGAAAATGTTAAAGGTACTGTTGCCTGCAGGGATTTACGAGAAACTAAAGGAGAAAGAATGGGAGGTGGGAGACAAAAAGATTGATTGGGCTGCATTAGAAGTCGAAGAAAGAGGTTGTACCCCAGGGTTAGGCCTTGGGGATAAAGCTAAAGCATTACCAGGTTTATTAGTACAGGTTTTGCCTAGACTGTTAGCGACTAAAAAGGAAGACTGGGACGCAATCTCAGCCTGTAAGCAGAAACACGATGAAGATACTAGTGATTTTTATTCTAGATTCGAGAAATGTTTTATTATTAACAGTGGCCTGAAAACAAGTAGCGAGTCATAGCCGCAAATTAGTCGAGAATTCTCTGCCTCAAGTTAAGAATCGTGTTTTGAAAGTCGAAAGCACATGGCAAGCAAATACGCCTTCCCAAATGTTACAAATGTTACAGTACCACTAGAATAGAATTAGGGAAGAACAAGATCACGAACAGAGACGTATGAAAGATACAAAAATTAAAATGTTAGTTGCTCAGTCAGTTCCAGCTGATGGTCAGAAAAGGGGTATGACACAGTCTAATAATACGGCGGCTCCCGTTAAAGGGACATGCAACTATTGTAAACAGCCAGGTCACTATGTGAATGAATGTACAGTTCTGAAACACAACATAGCAACAGGTAAAACTAAAGAGAGACCACGTCAGCCTAGACAGGACCAGGTCCAACATCAGGTCCAGCAACATATTCCACAGAACGTACAGCCTATGCCTGCTCCACAACAGACAGTAGCGGTACCACATCCACAGCCCATTGCCGCAACACAGCAAGTTTCACAGCAGATGTACCAGTATGCACAGTCTGACTACCCCGATTATCAGCGATACTCATGAAACAGCCTAGAGAGGGAGGTTGGCTTGCCTCTCATTGAAGTTCCTGTAGATCAAGAGGGTCCTTATGTACATAGTCAAGTATTAGTAAAAGATAGAAAGTTTTTGATTGACACAGGGGCAAGTCGAACAACAATTAGTCACGACGAGGTCCCAGGGGCACCTCTCTCAGGCTCACAGAATGTTTCCCTAGGATTTTCAGGACAGCCTATTGTTAATGAAGTATCGAAACCTGTTCCCCTAGCAGTTGGTCCATTGTCACGTACTACAGACTTATTGCTCACGAAATCATGTCCAGAAAACTTGTTAGGTATCAAGACACTAAAAGCTCTAGGAGCAGTAATATGTTGTTCTCCGGAAGGAGTTAGACTGTTTTTGCGTGACTTTAAGGGTCACTATGTATTACGAGATTTTGAGGTCAGATTGAAAAATGTACCAGAACATTTGTGGGCGCAAGGCCCAACTGATGTAGGTTGTATGCACATTACACCATATCGAGTTACACTCAAGCCAGGAGTTGTATTACCCCGAATCCGACAATACAAGTTACCACCAGATGCTGTAGTGGCTTTACTGGAAATCATTGAAGAGCTCATTGCACAGGGAGTGGTTGTAGAAACCGACTCCAATCTATGTTATTCCCCTATCATTCCGATTCTTAAACGTACAGATCCAAATGCACCTCCAGTTTATCGATTAGTTATCGATTTACGAGAATTAAATAAATGCACCGTACCACAATATCCTGTGGTCCCAGACATCTCATCATTATTGACTGCTATTCATTCAGAGGCGACGTTCTTTACTGTAATCGATCTCAAGAACGCCTTCTTTAGTGTCCCCATTGATCCGGAAAGCCAATATCTTTTCGGATTCTGTTTAAATGGCCGTAGCTTCAAATTTGCACGCGCACCTCAAGGATTCACAGAAAGCCCCAGCATCTACAGCCAAGCTTTGAAAAGACAACTTGACAGTATTCACATGCCAGTTAACACTGCCCTACTCCAGTACGTCGATGATCTATTGATCACCGCTCGGAGTGAACCAGAATGTGTACAAGCCTCACTGACAGTTTTGTATTTTCTGGCTGACAAGGGACACAAGGTGTCCCCTTCAAAGCTACAATTCTGTGTTCAGCAAGTGGTGTACCTTGGGCACTTGCTGTCCAAGAGGTGGAGACAGCTAACACCCGACCGCATTCAGTTAATTGCACACTTACCGCAACCCAAGACGCAAAAGGAAGTGCGGGCCTTCATTGGCCTCACCTCTTACTGCAGACAATGGATTCCCCAGTACGCATTTCTAGCCAAGCCACTT
Source organism: Lissotriton vulgaris (assembly GCF_964263255.1). Lineage (NCBI taxonomy): Eukaryota > Metazoa > Chordata > Amphibia > Caudata > Salamandridae > Lissotriton > Lissotriton vulgaris. The sequence goes on along the minus strand of NC_141693.1, from coordinate 506,241,058 downwards.
ATACAGTTGACAACACAGGAGGCAGCGACTTCGACTGTCCTCCCTTGGACTCAGGAACACACACAGGCTTTTGATGAATTAAAGAAAGCATTATGTCAAGCACCAGTTTTAGCGACACCATGTTACAGCAAACCTTTTACACTTTTCGTTACAGAACGTGATGGCACAGCATTATCTGTCCTCACACAAGACCAAGCAGGTTCACATAAGCCGTGTGCTTATTTTTCGAGTACATTAGACCCAGTAGCCCAGGCCCTGCCTGCGTGCTTAAAATCAGTTGCAGCGACAGCCCTAGCAATCCGACAAAGTGATTCCATAGTGTTAGGACATCCCCTGACAGTGCAAGTTCCACACTCTCTGGAAGTTCTTTTAAACAGAACACAGACTCAACACTTGACTATAGCACGACTGACAGGTTATGAATTGACATTGTTCCAGCCCCACATAGAAATCAGACGCTGCAATATACTCAATCCTGCCACATTGTTACCCTCGAACACAACAGATCCAGCTCCACATGATTGTATAGAGATCATTAATGAAGTAACAAAGCCCCGACGAGACTTGACAGATGTTGCACTGACTAACCCAGACCTGACACTTTACGTGGATGGTTCATGTATGAGAACAAGCACAGGAGAATTAGTGGCCGCATATGCAGTGACCACTGAAACTGAAGTCAAAGAAACACACCGTATTGATACACTGTCTGCTCAAGCTGCAGAGCTCATTGCTCTGACTCGAGCCTGTATAGTAGCCAAGAACAGGAACGTTAACATATACACCAATTCACGTTATGCATTTGGAGTCGTACACGACTTCGGTGTACTCTGGCAAGAAAGAGGTTTCTTGACCTCTCACGGAGCCAAGATCCAGCATGGTCCGCTCATTCAAGCATTGTTAGAAGCAATACATTTGCCATCAGCCATAGCTATCATGAAGTGCAAAGCACATACTAAAGTTACAGATATTATTTCCCAGGGTAACGACCTGTCCGATCGAACCGCGAAACACACAGCTCTGACTCACACACATGCAGTTGATATGACAAAGACAATAGTTCCGACACCGACACATTGCATGACAGTTAAGGATCCCGCACTAGATGTAATTGGCATACAGACACATGCTACTCCAGACGAAATAAAGAAATGGACTGAACTTGGAGGGATCCAGACAGACCAGGGATGGATGACGAAGGGAAAAGCCACATGGTTTCTCCCCGACTCTATGGTTCAAGTTATGATTAACACCGCACACAGTCCGGCACACTTAGGAGAAAAATCCATGTTAGACAGTTTACAGAATCTCTGGTACAATAAACATTTACGAGCAGCAGCAAAACAGAAAGTGCGTACTTGCATGATCTGTTGTCAGTTCAACCCAGGTAAAAGCATTCCTGTAGAGCAAGGTGGATTCAATCCTCCCGATCACCCTTTTGAAGTCCTCCAGATGGATTATATCCAGATGGAACGATGTCGAGGATTCAAATATGTCCTCGTAGTTATATGTGCACTTTCCCGTTGGACAGAAGCATATCCAGTCCCAGATTACACTGCTCCGACCACTGCCAAACAGTTGGTTCCTGAATTCTTCCCACGGTACGGTTTGCCTCGTGTCGTGTACTCAGATAACGGTCAGCCATTCTCGTCCGAGCTCATGAAGCAGGTATCACTCCTGCTAGGATATCAGTGGAAGTTCCACTGCGTCCGACATCCCGAGGCAGCAGGTCTCGTAGAGAGACACAATCAGACACTGAAAACACGTCTTGCCAAGATTTGTGCCGAGAAAGGGGTTGACTGGATAGTCGCCTTGCCAGTTGCATTGTTTTACATGAGAATGGTCGCACACTCTAGAACAGGGCTATCCCCGTACGAGGTGGTCTTTGGTAGGCCACCGAATATGTGGGGGACGCCTCTGCCTCGTAAGATCACAGATGTTGACTGTAATATGCTGACAGATTACCTTGCTTCCTTGATGTCTGCACTACAATCATGTCGTTCACAGGTAGCTGCAGCCTTTTCCGACAACACCGAGGTGAAGCCACACGAGATCGTCCCTGGAGATTTGGTGTTTATCCGGAATTTCGACAGGAGGAGTCCGCTGGAGCCCCGCTGGCAGGAGCCGAAGCTTGTTCTACTGACCACAAGGACAGCAGTGAAGGTGGAGGGCCGCAAAGGCTGGCTCCACTCCAGCCACATCAAGAAATACTATGGACTGCCGCCAAAAACAGACTCCCAGCCCTGCCCCGTTTCAGAGACTGATACTAAACTTCCCCTGGTAGAGAAGACTCCTTCTCAAGAATTTCGCATGAAATTGAGGTCTAGCAAGTCAGACAGTTTAATTGTTTAAGTCCTCCCCTAGGTGAAGCGGTTAGACAGGTTCCTGACATGTACAAGTTAGACCCCAATAGAGAGAGAGATAGACAGAAACAGATCAAGAAACAGAAACACTGTAAATCTCTCCGGAGCTATTTCATCATTACGTTATTGATTATGTTTTTTCTGAGTCTTATGGTTATTGGCATAAGTGTATTATTGCATATGTTCTTTCCTATTGCACACTCTACTCTTAAGAACACTGCAGAACACACGTTCAGTGAACTGCCTCCACATGAAGTGTCTTACAGACTTGCGCTGCGCAACAATACATTCATCAGTATGTTACACCATTCCCATCAGACCAGCAATGCTACAAATTGTTGGATATGTGGCCGACTCCCTCCCTATCAGAAATACAAGGGAGCTCTGCCCCTCTTCCCGTATCCGTTTACGCATAATGGTTCCTGTGGTGCCTGGTTCAGCTTAATTAATTCTGTAGACACTGATTCCATAGTTTACCAAGGCAATTGGGTATGGGGAAATCTGAACACAGTCATGCATCAAGCATGTTTTCCAGACAAGGATGGCCTCCCACAAAGGACAGGGACCGATCTAGAAAACGAAGTATATGGATTAGGTAATTATACACTTAACCTTATGATTCTAAATGTCCAGTCTGAAACCAAACCAGACTTGCCCTCTATGTCAGTATTACCCGTTAAAGGCGAATTATGTGTCAGAAAGAATGGTTCAGTACACCTAGGTCATAGTGAATGTACTACTGTGATCGAATTCAGTGATAAGGGCAAGTCCACATTCAAAGCTTCCCGTCATTCCTATTTCGTTTGTGGTCATACCGCATACATACGTTTACCCCTAGATTGGGATGGTACCTGTTACATTGCATTCCTACTGCCCCCTGTTTTTCTAGCTCCTCCTGATTACCATAGAAATCCTCAACTTATACAATCTAGACACAAGAGAGAACTCCCAATTGTAGATCAGACTGAAACAGCATGGGAACAATATACAGATTTCAATAGAGGATCCTTTTTCTTTTTAGGACCTGTCTCGAATAGTAAATTGATACGAAAATTGACCAGAACCCTTGAAGCAGTAGTGAACGAAACTACTTCCGCCCTAGGTAACTTAACGGAGGAACAGTCTGCTATAAGACTTGTTGTTCTTCAGAATCGTCTCGTCCTTGACGTCATCCTGGCCGATAGGGGCGGGGCTTGTAGAGTCATCGGATCGAGTTGCTGTGTTTTCATTCCAGAAAATGCACCGTCAGTATATAGAGCCATATCCCGTCTTCATAAGATCGCTAATCAGATTCATCAGAATCCAGGCACCTGGACTTGGTCCGGTTGGTTCTGGAGTACGATAACAGATTGGGGATGGAAGCTACTTTCTTTCCTAGGGATTATATTGGCCATAGTATTCAGTTGTTGTCTCTGCATTCAATGTGGGCCAGCGATATGTGGCTTGTGTGCCACAGCCTGCATTCCCCGTTCAAGTTCACGCTCTACATCCCGCCTGAGAAAGGATGAGCAAATGATGTTATATGAACAGATAGATGGATTAATGAAGATCGATATATCATGAAGGGTCCGTAGGGGACAAGGAGGGAATGAGGTAATTTGAATTTTTATGGTCAAGAAATGTCCCCTAACGTGTACCCCACCGTCTCCATGTACGAGCTTAAAGTGCATGTAACTTCCCTCCTCGACCAGCTATGAAGACGCAAATACATTTGCGTCCAACGTTAACATGTCCTCTTTCAGATCCACCATGAATGGATTAATAATTCAGTTCCTAAGTATGCCTTGCCAACGTCTTTTCATGGTGCACTTTCACATTTTCCTAGCCCTGCAGAGCTAGGCCCTGATTTCTGCCATCGAGCCCTTTCTGCTCTCTGCCTCCTGAAAGCTGCAACGTGGGATACATCCTTGACCTCTGTCCTACTCCCTGCGTGGCGAGCGGTGCCCGGCTCGGCCTGCTTGCCTGCCAAAGACAGTATTTTGCCTTCGAGTTATCAGTATAGCCGAGCTCAGCTCCTCGAAAACACATTCCAGTCTAGCAGAGTAGATAAACAATCCCCCGGCTGCAGAGCAAATGGCCCGGCCTTTCTGTCTCCATGCAAGTAATTCATTGCTCCCGTTACCATGGTAGGCCCATGGCCCCTCGCATTACACGCAGACACGTAGTCACATATGCACGCATTAATAGTCAGTATAGAGTAGCCTCTGCCCAAGAGACCGTTCCTTCTAGATAATATAGTTCCCCAAACACAAGATATCAGATATGATTTAGGAACGAGTCGATCTGACATGCCAGACTTCTGTCTCTTCCTCTAGTGCTAGATGTCAAGTCCCCTGCACCCTCCAGCCTCACGTCAGTCACACGTCATGCTGCTGCGCGCGCATCTTTGCTACAGATTTCTGCTGACATTGCAAGATTCCTCTATGTATCCACCCACTTGTGACACTTTCATGTGACGTTTCTAGCACACACCTCTGTGTACGCCCTCGTGCACGCCTTCTGTTACGCACATGTGTGCTTATCTCGTTTCTCTCAGCTGTTACGCCTTCTGTATCCATCACCGCTATATGCATTGACTATATATATTGTACTCTGTTAATAAAGTATTGTCTATCCCTTCCTGAACCTTAATGGTGAAAGGAACATGATACCATGGTTCGAACCATTCCATTTTATGGAATAAAACCCTTATAACTCAGATACCACGGACTCTGCCTCTCATTTCCGATTGAGTTATTTTATTGAACTTTACCGCATAGAAATTCCGACGGTAAATTCAGGCTCCCCTGAATGTCTGAAAGACAGGCCGGCAGTGAATTTAAGGTAAGCAGGCATTACTGAAGGTGGTCAGGTCCTTTAAGAGTGGAAGCTCAGCTCTTGGATACTGTTCCAATAAGAAACCAACAAAACTATGTCCAAGTTTACATTTCTCCATTCCAGAGCAGATCCCGATCTCTGAATGAAGATAAAGGCGATATTAATGACGTGGAAGAACACGTGATTAAAAACTCACAATGAAAGAAGGTGGGGGCAACCTGATATACTTTACTCATTGACGACTCGGAGAAAGGGAATAGTACACCCAATTCTCTATGAGGAGAAATAATGCAGAATATAGGATTAAACCAATGATGGCAAGTATCTTTTTGGTTATTATATAGTGTGCCCAAACCAGCTTATCTAAGACAGAATCATCTTTTTTCCCTCCGCAGAGCTTATTGGTCATCAAAAAGGCTAGCAAAAGAGAGTGGTTCTGATTAAGTATACTGCAAGAAATGTTGCTTAAAGACCGCTGATGCTATCCATGTTTGTATCCTGCCCCAATATCCATGACTTCAGGAAGGATGTGTTTAAGTATGTGAATTATCTCTTGCATACTCCAATTCAAGTAAGCCTGGAAAAAAATATTTTTGGGTTGATACCAGATACAGGAGATCATTTGGACTATTGCAACAATTTAATGTTTTATTTAATTTTGTTGGGAAGAAAATAGATTTGTAAATATTGATTTAAACCGTAGCCACCCACAAAATTAGAATGGCTTGATTCAGTATTTTATGTTCATATGATTGATTTGAATAGTACCTCTTCCAAAACACTGGCTAAGTTATGGGACACCTGACTACCTAGCTGATAAAGGAGTGATGGGATATAACTCTCAAGCTTAATTAGGAAGGGTCTGAACTGATAAACTACTGATAGGGTCCGGTTATTATGCCCATCTGGGGACAGGACATAGTAGTCAAGACCAGCTTTTCATAATGATGTCTTCTCAAAGACTTTCTGGTAGGGCAGACTACCAAGGTAAAAGGGAAGCTGGGGAGTTTCAGTTGGAACAGTTATGGCAAATGAGGACAAAAAAAGGGATGTTTCAGTTTAATGGGATATACCAGGGTTCGTATGTGAAGGGTGAATCTCAGTCAAATCTTTGCAACAAACTACAGTCAAATCTTTACCATATTCCCAAGTTCACCCCATCAGTAAAGGATTTGGCAGAGATAATTTTCCAATTCCCGATATGGATTGTTTCTAACCATGGCCTGGCCTCCACCTTGTTTCTCCTAGACTGTGGTGCATTGTGCTGCTGAGGAACCAGAGAGGAAGTCTGTTGATAAACTCCACATTTAGGAATGGCTTTGAACAATTTTGAGACCATTTCATCTGACCTTATAGAAACTTCAGCTTTTGACACTGTACTGGGTGCAAGTAACAACACACAGGGGATGCTAAGGATCTATAAGGAGGCTACAAAATTACTAAACACTCAGTTGTAGTGTAAAGAAGTAATTATTCTAAGGAGAGAAAGACAGCAAAGTAGGAAGATGAGATAGAGTAAGAATACCCATCAGCCCACCCGTTGGCGGAGTCTCATCATCTGAGTTTTGGTTGAAAACTGGTATACACTAGGCACCTCTTCAGGTCTCTCTCGAGGAATGCTAGTATTGGATCCACCAGTGAGATAGACAGCCAGCAGGTTATATTGGTAGGCTGAAGGAGAAAGTTGCAGTGCTCAAAAAAGTTTGAATGTGAGGGAATAATGTGATATTGTTAAAATTGCCTGTTATGATGCCAAAATACAATTTTATTGGGAATGATCAACATAACGGCAAGGTTAAAAGCAGAGTGAAGATAGTATGTAAAATATGTTACTATCAATTATAGATAATAAATGGTCAACATGTTTCAGCCTCACAAGGCTTTCGTCAGGACCTATAATGTACACTACTGCAACAGTGAACAAAGAAAAATAATTAATTAATAGTGATGTAGACCTACCGGTAGAATATTACTATATGGTAGTCTCATATCATTGTGACAAAAACTCTCCTGAAAAAAGAAAACAAACACAGCAAAACAGATGTAACCATGTGAAAACATCAATGCATGTGTAGATCAATATACCACACTTTGGTAAAAGCAACTCACCCATAATTGATATGGAGACGGCCTCACCTCGCCTGGCACTCGCTCAGGTCAAAGAGGCCCGCTCTAAAAATGGGGAGGGAAAATAGATTGTATTTGTAAATCTCACCATCAAACATATAATGAGATTTCTTTAGTCGTAATATTTTTAAACTTGAAAAACCCAATGGGTTGTGTAAGCAGTTACTTATGGCAATTATGGCAAGCAAAACATTTGTTGTTTCATAGTGAAAGATGGGGGCGCCTATAACTTGTATGTACTAATAATGAGTGGCGCACTAGTTTGGAAAAGATAATTTTTTTATCTATATCTCTCTCTTCAAAGATGTATCCATGTAGAGCCACAGTCATGGAAAAGAGATCGTGAAGGGGGCAGCCATTCGTCAATCTTAAATGCGCGTCCCTTCCAGTTGTAAAACAATGATAATCCGTGTAATGAGCCCTCTCAATCAAAAGGAAAAGGACTTTGAAGACAATGCTGTAAAGCCCCAGTCTGCAGAGGCTCCACGGAGAACAATGTTTAAGCGGGATTCGCGGCGAGAGGTAGTGCAGAGAAGTCTGGGATTGCGGCCAACAACCTGTCCGTCGTTGCCTTGGTCTGGCATCTGAGCCGAGGGGAAGGTGGCGGTCATACGGCCTCGTCAGTTGAAATAGAACACTTGCGGACCGGAGTGGAACCGCATTGTGAAACTTGGCCGAATGTGCTGAATGGTGATTGGTTCATTGTAAAAACCGGAAACCGGAAGGTGAATTTGAAAACTGGTCTGTAGGAATGTATTCAACACTCGCCCAAATTTGTTTAATGAAGGACATGCGCTCTTGCGAACGTGCAAATTGTGAAACAGGGCCTTTATAAAGGATTTTTTGAAGTTGTACATCCCATGTCTAAGCTCAGGAAGAAGGAAGTTCCTTGTCAATTGGGCACAGAACAGGAAATTACCTTCAGAAACTCTTACTGAAGAATCAAAATGCCCCCAACCTCAGACATCCAGATTATAATTTGCCCTTCATTGTGGAAATTATAACTCCTCCTCATTTGGCTTCAGGGAGATTTTGCCACAGAAATATCCAAAGACTTATGAAATTCACCCAATGGCATATTATTCCTGAACATTAGCATCAGCAGAAATTGACTACAACATTTATGAAAGAGAGATCTTAGTAATAAAGGAAGCCATCTCACATTGGAGAATTTACTTAGAAACAGATCAGGATTGTATTACCACCATCTGGACTGATCACAAGAAATGGTGCTATTTTAATGCAGACACTTTATAGCGACTAGGAAAATAACGTCAGCCTATCAGCAGCCCTTCTTCCATTTTGCCCAATTGGTAAAAAAAATAGGGCTTCCAAGGGCTTCCTAAAAAAAAAGAATAGAATGAACTGTTTTAGAATGATCAAAGAGTCTTCAACCCTGGCAGAGTTCTCCCACAAAACCATTTAACGATAGGGCATCATTCTGCTCTAATATGAATTACAGGGATGAGAAATTCTCAAGACTTGGCTACTCACTACTTTTGGTGGCCTGCTCTAAGAAAAGACATAGATTGCTATGATAAACAGTGGTTAATATGCACACAGATTAAAACCTTCAAAATGAAACCTGGGGGACTGTTACAGCCTCTTCCTAGCCATCAACTATCTTGGTCGCAAATTTCCATTGATTATGTCACAGATTCACCTCCATCAGAAGGGAAAACTCTTTTTATAGTTGAGGTTTACTATTTTAGTAAGAGTGTTGATTTCATTCCCCTTTGAAAAATATCTACTGCCCCTCCTTTATGCATAATGTTCCTGAAGGAAAAAGTAATGTTGCCTGGATTTCATTGCATAATCATAACAAGCATTCCCAATATATTGCCACATTCTGGAAGTCCTTACTCCAAAATTGTATTCATCGACAAGCTATCATCCTCAGGCTAAACAGCAGGCTGAGAAGTAAAATCAAACACTGGAGCCCTATTTAAGATGCTTCTTAATGAATCTTCCAATAGTGAGCATAGTGTATACCAATACCTGAATTTGCATTTTACACATTGCCTACATCACTAAGGGCCCGATTCACAGAACTAACTTAAGACAAAATCCTAAACTTACTACCATTTTGGTATTCACAGAAGGCACTTACTCATTTCGGTATTGACAGAAGTTAGGAGTCCTAACTTTGGGACTCTTAAATGCCTTCTGTGAATACCGAAATTCTTAAAATTAGGATTTTTCTCAATTTAGTAGTCGTAAAGTTAGGACTCCTACATTTTGGACTCCTAAATGCCTTCTGTGAATACCAAAAGTCTTAAAATTAGTGTTGTTCTCAATTTAGTAGTAGTAAAGTTAGGACTCCTAACTTTTGGACACCTAAATGCCTTCTGTGAATACCGAAAGTTTAAAAAATAGGATTTTTCTCAATTTAGTAGTAGTAAAGTGTTTGTCATTAATGTCAACGCTTCAAACACCTGTGCCCAATATTCTCCCACCCCTTGACAGGCCCAGGCTAGATGTAGAAAATCCACCCCTGGTGCTTTGTACCTGTCACATCTGTCCCGCAAGTGATATCTATATAGCCTAGCAGGTGTATAATATAGCCTATGTAGAAATTTATAATGTATGATACGGAGTCTACTACTGGACGTTACTCTCTCCATTTGTAGGCAACAATACTCCCACTGGTCATCTGTCATGTCAACACCCAGTTCCTCCCCCATTGTGCGTGAGCTGGGGCAGCCAGTAGCTCCTTCCCCCGTGTGGACTGTCCTATATAACAGGGAGACATGACACCTAGCCGTCGTACTCTTGAGTAACAATTGTAGTGGGGTTAACTCCGGTGGTTCCTCAGGGAAGTTTGGGGTGAGAGATTTGATACCCTGCCTAAGTCTGATATATATTATCCCCATCCCTGAAATATCTGTTCTATCGAGTGGAAGTGCCCTTCGCAATATAGGTCCCCCCATATGTGAATGCTGGTGTGCTTCCTGAAATCGTGGAAAAGCGTCTCCTGGAGAAGGGGCATACTCGGGTGATATGTAAGTGGCAGCAATGAAGAACATAGTAGGGGTGATTGTAGTATGCGCCCCATACGGTGCCACGCCATCACATACTTGTAACAGTGTTCGGCTTCTGTTCCCTGGGGCTCGGCAGCTCATGAATCACTTCATCCAAGGGAAGGGGGTGTGCAAGCCAATGCTCCACCGCTACCTGCGGCATATACCTCAGCTGTTTAACCCAGAACCATCCATAATGTGTCTGTGCACTGATGTAGTATAATTCGAAGTTTCGAATTCCGAAACCTCCCAGGGCATATGATCTGGTGAGGATGTTCCATTGTAACCTCAGCTGTTTCCCTCTCCAGACTAGGCGCGTCATTTCCAACCTGAGCGTCTTGAAAAAAAACTGTACCAGGGTAATAGGGAATATTTATAAACAGATAAATTAGTTGTGGCTAAACCACCATTTTAATCAATGAGGCTCGGCCCGCCATAGATAAGGGCAACGCAATCCAACGGGTCACAGAGTTTGCTATCCGGGTCATTGCAGTTCCGTAATTCAAACGCATGAGGTCCTCTCTGTCCCTGGTCAGCTGTATTCCTAAGTAGCGCAGTTCATCCTCGCACCACTCCAGGGGGTAGTCCAGCGGGAACCGAACTGTAGACGTCGTCAGCAGAAAAATACAAGATTTCCCTCAATTTATTAGGATTCCTGACAGTTTCCCAAATATATTAAACTCCTGCAGTATCAGATTCAGATTGTCTTGCGGATTCCGGATGTAATGCGTAATATCATCCTCATAGGCCTCAGTCTTGCCGCAAGAGGTTCAACTGCAATTGCAAAAAGCCGGGGAGAGAGAGGGCACCCCTGTCTAGTACCCCGAGTGATAGGAAACGTATGAGATGTTCTACCATTAATTGACACTTTGGCCATTGGCATCTGATATAACAACCGTATCCAGGAAAGGAAAAGAGGGGGGAACCCCATTCTCGGCAGCACTCCAAATATAAAATCCCATTCAATGGAGTCAAATGCCTTAGTGGCATCTAAAAAAATGGCGGCCATAGGCAGTTCCGGTGACACATTATTAAGAATCGTAAAAAAAGTCCTTAGGTTGTGGGATGTAGCTCTTCCAGCCACAAAGCTGGACTGATCAGGAAGGATCAGGGTTTCCATGAGCAGGCTCAGCTGGGTGGCGACCAGCTTAGCTAAGATCTTGGCGTCGCAATTTAGGAGGGAGAGGGGCCTGTAGGAATCGCAGTGCTGGGGCAATTTCCCTGGCTTTACTAATGAGATAATCAATGCTTCTCGCATAGATGCAGGGAGGAGATCAACTTCTAGAGATTCCTCATACACCTCTCTTAGAATGAGGGCCATGAAGTCAATATATGTTTTGTAAAATTCTATCTGGATCCCATCCGCCCCCGTGGCTTTCCCTGATTGCAGCCCCATTATGGCTTCTCTGACCTCGTCCAGCTCAAACGGGGCACTTAAAAAAGTTCACTGTACATCACTGAGCCATCCCAGGGCCACATCCCCCAGATATTCCTCTAAATCTAATTCGCCCACCCTTTGGCTTTTGTATAAGCATTGATAGTGCTGCGTAAAGGCATTTAGTATATTTGCTGTGTCCCAATATACTGCCCCCTTCAGATCCTCTATCTCCAGTATAAAATTCTCAAATCTAGGGTTCCTGACCATGTGCGCCAGCATTTTACCCGGCCGCTCCCCTTCTCCGTAGCTTCGCGCCACCCAGTGTTTTCCCCGGAACCTCGTTTCTCTCTGGGCTGCGTCCATGTATTCTGTGAGTGTCTCTCTGAACTTAACTTGGGTAGCATTGGTCGGTGCTGTTGCCAGATCACCATCCAGCAATTTAAGCTCTGTCTCCAACTTACGTATCTGGTTAGTGATGTCTTTAAGCACTCCCGACCATTTAGCAATACAGAGACTGCGAAGTGTAACCATGAATGCTTCCCAAATGGTTTCTACACTATTCACCGAGCCCTTGTTGAGTGAGAAGAAATCCTGTATTTCATCTCACAGGTCTTCCTGAAATACAGTATCCAACAGGCTAGGGGCGTGAAGTCGCCAAGAGCCACGTGGCACATTAAAGTCAGATGAGAACAGTGTTAGCTTAACCGGGGCATGGTCTGGATACGTCCTAGCCAGATGCTTCACTTGGTCTATAGTTGGCCCCAATCCACGGAACAGCAGCCAATAGTCCAGTCTAGACCCTGACAGAGCTTGTGCCGTGTAGTGTGTACCTTCCCACGCGAGTGGATTGGTGTGTCGCCAGGCATCTATCAACAGAAAATCGGTAATTGTACCATCCAGGGTCTTGGGCGCTCTGGTATGATGATGAGGGGCTGGATGAGATCTATCCATCCCTGCGTTAACTGTTACATAAAAGTCACCACCCCAAATAATGTGATCGGATCCTACTTCAAAGATCTTGGCCCAAAGTGTAGCATGCACTCATCAATATTGGGTCCATAGCAGCAGGCTGGTGTGACAGAGACAGATCCTAGCCTCCCCATACCAGACAGTAACGGCCCTCCACGTCCCAGGATGCTCCGGCCAAGTGAAACAGCACTTGTTTTTTTATGGGTATTGCTGTCCCCCTCGCATAAGTGGAGTAAGAGGAGAATATTCTGTGCCCAGACCATCTATTTGCAAAAGCAGTGGTACATTGTGGGGCGAAGTGTGTTTCCTGCAACATAGCAATGTGTGTTCCCTGCCACTCTAAATAAGCCAGGATGTGTAATTTTTTCCTCGCATCCCCCAATCCTCTGACATTCCATGTAAGAATATTTAATTTCCCTTCCTCTGGATTAGCCATACTCCTGTACTTCAGTCATCAATGTGCATGCCTTACCCCCAATGCAGGGTACCTCATCCCCTGTCAACAATTCGCTCCTAGGACGTTCAACTACCAGATTGTCTAGCAATCTTGCTATACCAAAATAGCTGACTCGTTTCTGAAAATTTGGCATACAAAGAACTAGAGAGGAGTTGGCCTAACGGCTAGGGCACTCGACCTTGGACCTGGGGATCTGGGTTCGAGTCTCGGTAACGACGCCAAAACCTCCTGTGATTCTGGGCAAATCACTTAATCTCCCCGTGCCTAAAATGAATGTGTGTCCTCATGTAACGTAACTGGGGATATGTAAAGCGCTCTGATACCGGATTCGGTTTGGGTCTATTTCGCGCTATATAAAACTCTTTAAAAAAAAACCTAAACAGTCCCCCGGTAGTACCCCCCCCACTGTAGCAACCCCAACTTGCCAGAAATGCATGTCCTTCTGCCCCTCCCCCAGCCCCCCTCAACAAGAGTAACAACATTGTCCCTGCAGTAAGCATGTAGTGAACAATCCTGGGGTGTTTCCCTATGGGGGAGAGCTCTAGATGGCAACACAGCAGCCCTCCGCCCACCGAGCACATCGCAGCCGAAGCCGCTAGGCCCCACTGGTCATAGGGTGCCCAGTGAACTAGTTAGTTGTAGCACAATATGGGTCATCATGTAGGTACCACAAAGATTCTCCTGCATCCCTGCCCACATGTAAAGAACTCACGTGTCTTAACATTCAGTTAGAATGTCCATAAACCACAAGTATAGTCTCATTGGGGGCCGCCATCCACGTCATCCAGTAGGGATCGCTGAGAATCCACTCTTCCCCCATCTGACCGGTGCATCTTCTTCACTTGCTTAAGAAAATCCTCCACCTGCTGCAGTTTGGTGTAGAACTTCTTTCAGCCTTGATGCGTGACCTGCAGTCGAGATGGATATAAAGCGCATAGTCAATTTGTGCCTTTCGCAATTTAGCCTTGACGTCAAGAAATTTCCGCCGCTCTTCCGGAACCAAGGGTGTGAAATCTGGGTAGATGGAAAAGGTGTTTCTGTCGTACGCCAGGGACTGCTTGCTTTGTGCAGCTCGCGGGGCCACATCTCGGTCCCTATAATTCAAAAGCCTCGCTATGATGGACCTCGGGGTGGTGCCAGGCTTAGGACATGGCCCTAACGATCTGTGTGCTCGCTCGAAATTGGTTAGAGAAGGATTCAGGACCAATTACCATGAGCAGCATTTTCTCGACGTAGTCCTCCATCCGTCCCGTTTTGGTCCACTCCGGTATGTCTAAAATGCGTATGGTATTGTGCCTACTGCGTACTCCCCAATCCTCATTTTTTGCGGCTATGATCCTCAAGATGTTTTCCATGCGTGCAAGTTTTGCCGTGTGGCCAGCCGTCACGTCTTCTGATTCTGAGATGCGCCTCTCCGTTTCTTTGATCCTGTCTTCATAGCTGTCTAGTTTGTGCACAATGGCATCCATTCTGGACGATATCCTATCAAATTTGTCTACTATGGTGGCAAATCCCTGCTGGACCTCTCTTAATATATCCTGCATGTCAGTAGATTGTCCTGCAGTCTCCTCCTGGGCACCGTTTCTCCCATCCTGTTCCTGGTCATCTGGCTTGTTGCGGGCACCCTTTTTTGCCGCCGCTTCGAAGTTTAGCTTCGGCTGCCTAGTGTCAGGTTTGCCCATGTTTGTCCCCGGGACCGTTGCACCAGAGTCGAGCGCCCACCAAGCCTCTACCACACTATGCAAAGTTGGGCGGTCGCGTACCCATTTCCAGCAATGCTCTTTCTGCGGGTATCAACAGTAAAAGCGAGGCGGCAATACACAAGCAGCAGGGTCCATCCGAGTAATGTTATTGCAAGCACCTCCATTCCCAGCGCACAGTGCACATATCCAGTAGGTGAATTCACTGCTGCCAAGCTGAACCACCTTTTGACACACAATTTGCAGTCTATACCACTCAACAGTGCCAGCGTGCTCCTGCTTCAGTTCTAGCTGCCAGCTAGCATAAGCTGCTCCTGCCTATCCGCATAAGGGGGCAAGCAGGCCAACCAGGGGATGTCAGTACCACACTGGGAGCACCACTCGCACCACCTCTCCTGAAATTAAGGTTGCCCCACGGACCTCTAAAAAGGGGAGAGCTCACCCATGTCTCCCGCCTCACTGCACTGCTGCCTCCACCGTAAAACGGCGCTCAGAGACTTACTGTATGTGCCGGAGTTGAAAGGCAGACAGTCGGCTGCTTTCAGGCGTGAAGTATGGCGATAGATCAACTCAGGCCCATGGGATTCCCCTCTTCCAGTCCCCACAGTGTGGAAACGCCACTCGCCGTGGGCAGTAGCGGCCCGCAAGACGTGCCCACTGCGGCACCACTCCTCGGAGCACCTCGCTCCTGTCCAGTGCCACGAGCGGGGTGTGTAGTCTGTCCGCTCGCTGCTCCAATGCTGCTCCTGTACGGGTGGGAGTGGGGGGGAGTGGGATGGTAGGCAGCGCACACCCACGCCAACTAGCCCATTCACAGCACCAAGGGCCACCACCACTCACCGTCGGCACCGCGAATAGGCGCTCCTCACGCGGGAGGTTCCCAACCATTCGCAACTCGCCTCTGCCTATATCCTCAGCAACGACTCCTCACAAAGGCACCCCAATGACCAGAGAAGTCAGCCGCAGCCTCTGCCAAATGCACTTATTGTCCGTGAGGGGGGAACAGGGCCGCCCCGCCTGGCCTCTCTCAGCCACCGATGTTTCTCTTTCGGCCTCAGAGCCTCAAGGTCAGCCTCGGTCTAAAGTGGGCACAGCAGCCGGTCCCGGCCCACGTACAGTGCCGCTTCACCTCCCGAGCTCAGAGATGACAGGGTAGAGCAGGCAAATACAGTGTCCTACGCTCCTGATCTTTCGTAGGTAGCTGCAGTCAGGTCAGTTCTTGCAATCGGCGCACTCCAGTACCTTAGATGGCACCATATGGCAGGATAATTGTAGGATACTAACACCGAGCGGAAGGAGCCTCACATCAGTGTGGCCATTTTGCACGTGCGCCACCGAGTACCCCCGGGTTCAATCGTTCCTCCTACTACTGTAGAGCAGTTCCAGAACTGGATTTAGTTCAAAAGAATCTTCTTCATAACTCTTTTTTAAAAAAAAAAGAAAAAGACATTCAACTCGAAGTGCACATATGAACACAACCTGTTTGGAAATATTAAGGTGTTTAATACACAAAATGCATAGAATACTCCTTTATTTAACATATAACTACCTACCTATCTGTTGCTTAACAATACATTTCTTAACCAATATATTAATTTAGATAAATGAGATTGTTTTTACCTGACTGAGTTTATTAGGGCAAGCCATTAGGACCAAAGATGGAGGCCTTACTCATAGCTGTAGGAAAGCCTATACGAAGTGCATAGCTAACTCAAAAATGGGCCTGAGATGACTAAAGTTGACAGGATCTTAGAGAAGCCTCTGTATCCATGGACACAACCAAATACTGGAAACGGGTGTCGAAGGGCAGCAATCCTACTGCCTTAGAACCTACTAATTATTGACCGGTTAGAGTGGGTTTCCCACTTTAAAAACTCTATCATGAAGACTTTGTGAGTACTAAAGAGGGACTGTCCCAGCGCTTTTTGCCTTTGAATAGTAATGTGCCTCTGTTTGATAGGTCACACATATTAGATTTTTTAACACCATCTCAAAAGGTAGGGCTGCTGGCCCGGATAGTATTCCAGCTGATATTCTTCTCCATGACTCTGAAACATGTTCCAAATATATCTTTATACTAGTAAATGCTATTGCCAGGGGAGCCACAATCCCAGATTCCTGAAAGAATGCTATTGTGCTACCTATTTTTTTTTAAAGTAATAGGACTCAGCCGAATTCTTATAGGCCGATTAGCGCTCCTCTGCTGGCTCTCTGTGACCAGCTGGACTTACTCCTCGACGGTCGCTCCCTCTCTCTCCCTGCCTCACCTCCCGACCACCTGGAAACACTCCTGCTATTCACTGCCAGACATCGCCTGCAGTTCTAGCGCCTCGACGCCGGACTAGCGCCCTTTGCCTGCGTGGTATCGTTATTTAGGAATATATCATTGTAATTCACTTTAATGTAATAGCGCTGCATTGCCTGCCCTGTGTAATTTCGTTTCACTTTAAGCATATTTTATTTATATTGGGCTGCATTTAGGAGGTTCTAGCTGTCCCCTTCTGTGTGTCCGTGCCCCAGTTTCACTTTCCCTCCCTCCATTTGTTGTGCTCGTGGCCCGTGTCTCCTCCCAGCCTCCCAGCTGCCCCTCCCACGCTCCGCCCCCTCCACTATCCATTTAAGGCAGATGGTCCTACGCACAGCGTCTACGCGCTGCGGCCTTGCAGAAGGTGCGCCAAAGGTAAGCCCGTCTACGCCCGTCCGCGCCTGGACCGCCCCCAGCACCAGACCCCCTGGTCCTTGTACCACCCACCCCACCCGGATTACATACGACGCCACCACCCTCCTAGCCCTTAACCCCGGCCGACTCTCCAACTGCGCCCAAGCCGCTCCTGGACACACCCATGGACCCTTCACATGCTACTCCTGCAAGTTCGACTGCACCAAGAAAAACTCCTCATCCACGATCACACAACAGATATCTGACTCCAACCACCTAAAATGCATCCTGCTCAACACCCGCTCAGTCCACAGACACGCCATCGACCTCTGGAACCTACTAGACACCATTTCTCCCGACGTCGCCTTCCTAACAGAAACATGGATGAACGCCTCATCAGCCCCAGACATCACCATTGCCATCCCGGAAGGATACAAGATCATCCGTAAGGACCGCACCGACCAAACAGGAGTAGGCATCGCTATCGTCCATAAGAACTCCATCCGCATCTCAACCAGCTCAGACGTCAACCTTACCAGCGCCGAACACCTTCACTTCCAGATCCACACCGACCCCAAGACCACACTCAGAGGCACACTCCTCTACCGTCCTCCAGGACCCCGTGCACAATTCAGTGACGTTATCACTGACTTTATCACCCCACACGCCCTCCCCTCCGAGGAATACATTCTGCTGGGAGACCTCAACTTTCACCTGGAAAAGAACAATGACAGCAACGCCACCTCCCTTCTGGACAATCTCGCCAACCTCAGACTCAAACAACTTGTCACTACGCCCACCCACATCGCAGGTCACACACTCGACCCTATCTTCACCTCCAGCAAACATGTCTCCTTCAGTCACACCACTACTCTCCATTGGACGGACCACAGCTGCGTACACTTTATCTACAATAAGACCACAACTCACAACCATCCTCAACCTACTCTGCGAAGAAACTGGAACAAAATCACCATCAACCAGATCTCCTCATCGCTTCTTCAAAACCCCCCTGCCCACTCCTCAAACCCCGACCAAGCAGCCATTAACCTCACCCAATGGCTATCCAACAGCGCCGACATCTTAGCACCGCTGAAAAAACGTCAAATCAAACTAGGCAGCAAAAACGCCTCCTGGTTCAACGATGATCTTAAGAAATCGAAGAAACTCTGTCGCTCCCTCGAGAAGGCCTGGAAAAAAGACCCAAACACCAACACCAGGGACGCCTTCAAAAATGCCACCCGCATACACCACCAACTAATCCGATCTGCCAAGAAAGCCGCATTCAAAGACCGACTAGACAACAACGCCCACAACAGCAAGGAATTATTCAACATCGTCAAAGAATTTACCAACCCATCAGCCAACTCCAACGACATCACCCCCTCTCAAGCCCTCTGCGACTCCCTAGCTTCGTTCTTCCACAACAAAATTGCAGACATCCACAACAGCTTCGACAACCGAACCGGAGACCAACCCACCCAACCTTCTGCAGGACCTTCACCCCCCTTGAACATCCTTAATGACTGGAACCCAATCTCCACTGAGGATACCATCCGCCTGATGAACTCCATCCACTCAGGATCCCCCACAGACCCCTGCCCCCACCACATCTTCAACAAAGCAGACTCCATCATAGCACCACACCTCCGAGACGTCATCAACTGCTCCTTCAACTCCGCCACCTTCCCGGAAAGCTGGAAACACGCAGAACTTAGCGCCCTTCTGAAAAAACCCACAGCGGACCCCACCGAACTCAAAAACTACCTCCCCATCTCGCTCCTTCCATTCCCGGCCAAAGTCATCGAGAAAGTTGTCAACAACCAGCTCGCCACCTTCCTCGAAACCAACAAATCCCTCGACTCCTCACAGTCCAGCTTCCGAGCCAAACACAGCACGGAGACTGCCCTCATCGCAGCAACAGATGACATTCGAACTCTTCTGGACAATGGAGACACAGTCGCCCTCATCCTCCTCGACCTCTCCGCAGCCTTCGACACAGTCTGCCATAGCACCCTTCTACAGCGCCTCAGAAACATCGGAATCCAAGGAAAAGCACTGGAATGGATCACCTCGTTCCTCACCGGAAGAACCCAGAGAGTCCGCCTCCCACCATTCAACTCAGAGGCCACTGAAGTCATCTGCGGCGTACCCCAAGGGTCCTCACTCATTCCCACCCTCTTCAACGTATACATGAGCCCCCTCGCGACCATCGCACGCCAACACAACCTCAACATCATCTCCTACGCGGATGACACTCAACTGATCCTATCACTCACCAAAGACCCTAACACCGCCAAAACCAACCTACATGAAGGAATGAAAGAAGTAGCCGAGTGGATGAAGCACAGCCGTCTGAAACTGAACTCAGACAAAACAGAAGTCCTTATCTTAGTTACCTCCCCTCCGCCTGGGATGACTCTTGGTGGCCAGAGGCCCTTGGAAAAGCACCCATCCCGACGGACCACGCACGGAACCTGGGCGTCATCCTGGACTCCTCACACACTATGAACAGACAAGTCAACGCCGTTTCATCATCTTGCTTCAACATTCTTCGCATGCTCAAAAAAACTTTTCGCTAGATCCCCACCGAAACCAGAAAAACGGTCACCCATGCATTGGTTACTAGCCGCCTGGACTACGGAAACACCCTATATGCCGGTATCACGGCAAAACTCCAGAAAAAACTCCAACGCATCCAGAACGCATCAGCCAGACTCATACTAGACATCCCGCGTAAAGACCACATCTCTAGTCACTTGAAAAACCTTCACTGGCTCCCCGTCAATAAGAGGATTACTTTCCGACTCCTAACCCACGCACACAAAGCACTTTACCAACTTGGACCCGAATGCCTCAACACACGACTTTCCTTCTACACCCCCTCCCGCCAGCTACGATCCTCCAACCAAGCCCTTGCTACCGTACCTCGCATCAATAAAACCACCATGGGAGGTAGATCCTTCTCCTACCTCGCAGCTAAAACCTGGAACTCACTCCCCACTCACCTTCGTCTCACTCAGAACCATCTAGCATTCAGAAAGCAACTTAAAACTTGGATATTCGACAAGTAATTCCCCACCCTTCTTCAAGCGCCTTGAGACCCTCCGGGTATGTAGCGCGCTATATAAATCTTTTGACTTGACTTGACTTGACACAATGGGCCCTTCTTCTACAATCTATACTTCGTCCGGCACCTGCAAAGGAACACATGCGAATCGGCTCACCAATTCATAATGTTGCAATTAACTTTTACTAAAAGCAGCTTTCTCAAAAACATTTCTATGGTTTATTGTCAAGCAAAGCATTTTTCAATCCGGCCTACTCGATTTTCATGAACTAGGCCTCAACACACTTATGTGAATCACATTCTATCTTGAGCAATATATTTTGTTCTTTAGGCCTTCATCCTTAAAGCAAAATACATTCTCTAACTTTAAACAATTCTATCACGTTAAAAAGGGATACAAAATGAATTTTAATAATGCAACTAATACAATGCCAATCTATAGAGCATCTCTTAATTAGTGTAATTCTTCACTGCAAACGACACTTCTAGGTTAACATGGCCTCAATGCTTTTCAAAACTCTTTGCGTTACTCTAAGCATTTTCTAACACATTAATTCTTAGCCTACGTTACATTTAAACACGATTAATAAGTCCTCTATATATGTGGGTGCTGACTACTGGTGAATATGATGCACCCCTACAAACTTTTCTTTGGCTTAGCGCTCTCTCAGTTCCCCCCTTTGATGACCTGTGTCATCACCACCAACCCCAACATCATTTCAGGATAGGGACTGAGTCAAACAGAACTTGTCGCTACTTTCCCGCGCTTAAGCATCTCCAATGCTCTCAAGCTCCGATATTGACTGTCTTGCAGTCTCTTCATTCTTTGCTCTTGTACCCTCATCGACCTTGCCAACCTATTTGACTTATATCACTTGTACAATCTCATCAAACCCCACAATCCAATCACACATGCCACTACAATGATGAGGGCTTTCAACACGTATCCAAGGAAACTCCTTCCCAGGTTTGCAAACCAGTTTCCAACATTTCCAAATCCCTTGCCAACTTTCTCTCACACGTTCTCTTGCGTCAAATCCTCAAGTTCATAATGAACGGCAGTAATGTTATGTATATATTTCTTCAGATCCTTGGAGTTATCTGGAATATACGTGCAACATTCCTGAACCTTCAAAAGTTTACAGACTCCTCCCTCTTTTGCTAGAAGGACGTCTAATGCAAGACGGTTCTGTAAAACCATTGTCCTTATCGACAACATCTCACCCTCAACCAACACTAACGACTTAGCTGTACTCATTGACAGTTCATCCACCACAGTTGCCAACCGCCGTATTTTCACGTCATTCAAAATCACTCCCAACATGGGTATCGCTGCTCCAAACACATCCCCTATTATCGCACCAGCACTCTCTCCCCACTTCACCCTCGTCCTGTGTCCACCTTCCAGGAGAGCAAAGTCCTCAGTATGATATATCTTGGGAAAAATAATCGCCAGATAACATGTCCCATTCCACTTCTCCGACAACCGCACATACGCATTTTTCCCACAGACAAAGTACACAGTCGGGATCACTTGTACCACACTCTTCAGGAAATCCTTTGTGTAATACTCCAACGTGAAAGTGTGCTCACAAGTTGTATGACCCACATACACATTTTCATAATACGTCTGTGGTCTGTGAAGGCACAACTTCCCTTTCTGCACCTCATCTAAAGCAATCGGACCATAGCTCCCTTTTGTCTTGTGCAACTTCTCCTCATCCGTCCAGTCAACTTTCCCTTGCCCTGAGGCCTGCAACTGTTTTTGCTTCTGGTATCTATCTTCCACTTGTTCTATGAACTTTTTCTCTATCTCCGATAACGAAAATGTCAGATTGTGTCGGTGAGCATATGAGGTGTCTAACTCTTGTGTTGGAATGAAAAAATATCTAAGTCTATCCTCTGACTTATAATAATCCCACTTATTCAGGTGCTTATAACAGGGACTTCCGGAAGCACATCATCATAATTCGAAAAGAAATACTCAAAATGGTTTCGCCCATAAAATATGCTAAGCAGCAAACTACATGAAATTCCATATGTCAATGGAAGGTGATGGTATCTAATACCTTCGTCTACTGAAGCCGGCAGTTGCATACACACATAACAATCTTTCGCATCCATTGCATGAATGTATTCATACAACAACTTCGCATACGCATTTTTCCCAAAATTGCCTCTTGACAGATCTGCATGTAATCTACGACTCTCTTCTACTAGCAAAGCCTTTTCAGCTCCTATTTTGACCTCTTTCTAGCTAGGTGTGGTAGGTGTAGGGGTTCCCTCGACCTCCACTGCCTGCTCTTGTGGTGCTAAATAAGAGACTATAACTACTAAGAATATAAAGAATATCACTCCTCCTAAAAGTGTGCCTACAATGCACTTAGCTCTACGAGTCGGGTTCCCAGCCTCCATGGCCTCAGAGCAGTGTGGTTCGTTTCCAGCAGCAACACAAAGTCTCTTTCTTGGCTTTTGAGAGTTCTCGAACCACACCTGGAAGTAGGAATCCCCTTTTAGTTCTTCATTTTCATCACATCAGACAACCCTAATCCTTCTCCGTCCTCTAAAGGAAGTCCCTAAATTTCTCCTTCTTCCACTCGGCTCCAGGTAAGTTCAACAGCTATTTACAAAGTCTTTAATAATCAATGATGATATTTGCTCCAACTGCACATAGTACATAATCCAAAAGTTTCATGCAAAGCACAACCGCTTCATAAGCCGGTATTTCAGGACCAAATGTAGGGAAAATCAGTCTATCCAGGATTAAATCACGTATCTTGCTCAGGTAAGGGGGATTAGGAATGGTGAGTGTCAGTACGCCTTCTATTTCCAGTCCAGGTACCAACAGTATCACTTCCAGCTTAACGTTTGGGATCGTACTGGTCACAGTCACTGACCTCACCCTCCCGGACCTCAATACACCTGGCATTTGTCAAAGGGTAGGTCCACTCAGGAGTGGCGTATCTTCGACAAGGTACTCTCACCCTCCTCGACCTTCTCGGACCTTTTTGCTCTGACTCCTGCTTTCCCTCTTCCGGGTCTGACTCTTCAGATACAGGTGCAAGATCCCCTTCGGAGCCCAATCTTACGTTCAGTCGCCTTCGCCTCTCAGGCCAACTTGCCTCTGTGGTACTCACTCCTCTGCTTCTCGTTTGCCCACCTTGCTCATCACAGTTTTCAGCTTGTCCTGGATTCAAATCACCTTCACAGCAACTTCCCCATTCAGAGGCAGATTCAGTGTCGCTGTCGTCGTGATTTCCTTCAGCTTGATCAAATGAGCCACCAGCTCTTTCAGACACCCCCACAGCTTGACTGGTCCCCTCTAGTGGATCTTCCTCCACAGCTGGATTTTCATCAACGAGAGGAGCTGTTTCTTCCAGGGGTGCTGAGAAGCATGGATCCAATTTGGTAATCCACCACACTTCACAGCAGTGGTCATCACCAAGATAACTTGGAATGGTCCTCTCCAGCGTACATCTAGGCAGATCTTCCTCACGTGTTTCCTCACCAAGACCCAGTCACCTGGACACAGGTCGTGACAAAGGTCTTTAGAGGTCAGAACTTCAGCCGTCTGCACCTGAAGAGACACAGAATGGATGACATCAGAAAGTCCTTTGCAATAATCAAGAATCAGATCATCTGTGATATTTAGCAAGGCTGCTGAAGGGACGGACGGCAATCTCGTAGCCCTCCCCATCAACACCTTGTGAGGTGAGAGTCCTGTCCTCCTGTCTGGTGTACTACGTAAGCTCATTAACACCAATGGTAATGCATCTGGCCATTTCAGGGACGTGGATGAGCATACTTTCGCCATTCGGGCCTTGAGTGTTCCATTTTTTTGCTCCACTATGCCAGAAGCCTCTTGTCGATAGCTACAATGCAGTCTCTGGTTAATGTTCAGTGCAGAGCCGAGCATTTTCACAACTTCACTATTAAAATGCGATTCCAAAGAGGTCGGGACCCCGAATCGTGGCACTAACTCCCTCAACAATAATTTTGCTACTGTGAGTGTATCGCACCTACGAGTTGGGTATGCCGCAACCCACCTGGACAACACACACACAATCACCAAGACATATCTGAGGCGATTACACCTCGGCATTTCAATGAAATCCAGTTGCATCCTGTTGAAAGGTCCACCAGACCTTCCAATGTGACTCAATGTAACTGGAGTTCTTTTCCCAACATTCATTTGTTGGCACGTAACACACCTCTGACATACTGCTTCCGCAGCCGTTCGAAACTTGGGATTATACCAGGTCTCCCTGAACACTTGCATCATTGCATCTCTTCCCAAATGTACAGGACCATGTATCTGTTGTGCCATCAGACTCACCAGCTCATTTGGTAACACAGCTCTCCCATCAGCCGAAATCCACAAGTCCAACTCTCCTCTGACACACCCAGCGGTTGCCCACACCCTTTGCTCGTACTCTGATACTTGTTCCTGCATTTTCCTCAATTCATCCCAGGTATCAGCCACTTCAAGTATCATGTTTAACTCGGTCCCTCCCTGTGTCCCTTCGATAATTTGGTCAGTGAATGAGTATCCCTGTTCGGCACAATAGCGTGCAACTTCATCAGCATAGCGATTACCCAGGGACACAAAATCAGTACCCTTGCTATGTGCTGTGCATTTTACCACCGCTATCTCTGCTGGACCCTGCAAAGCCTCCAGCAGTAGCCTGACAAATTCTCCATTTTGGATAGGGGAACCTGATGATGTCATGTAACCCCTTTGAGACCACAACTGACCGAAGTCATGAACCACCCGAACCCATATTGGCATCAGTATATATGGTGATACGAATCTTGTCTGCTGCCAAACAGGCACGTGTCAGCGCAATTATCTCAGCCACTTGAGCGGAGTGTTCTCCTTCCAGACAAGCCGCTTCGACTATCCCATGAATGGTACAGACAGCAAAAGCTGCTCTCAACTGACCAACATTGTCTCTTACGCATGAGCCATCAACAAAGTAAATTTAATCAGGGTCTATCAATGGCTCATCAACAATGTCCGGTCTAGGTTTGGTGCATAGTTCAGTTACTTCAAGGCAATCGTGGTCTTCACAATCATCATCTAAGGCATTTGGCAATGGCATTAACGTAGCAGGATTTAAAACCGAGCACCTCTTAAGGGTCATATTCTCCGCGGCAAGTATGACCTTCTCATAACGTGTGAGCCTATTATTGGTCAAGTGCTGCGTTTTGGTCCTGGTCATCAACAATTCTACTGAGTGTGGAACATGCACCATCAGCGGATGTCCCATCACAATGCTTTCACATCTCTCAATGCTGACACCTGTTGCAGCAACGGATTTGAGACATCCGGGAAACGCTGCGGCTACTGGGTCTAAGGTAGCCGGAAAATAAGCAACTGGTCTACGGGCGGCTTCATGATCTTGCGTTAAGACTGCCAAAGCACAACCCTCCCACTCACAACAGAAAAAATTAAAACAAGTTGTTGTAATCAGGCATTCCCAGAGCTGGAGCACGACACAAGTCCTCTCGCAACTCACGGAAAGCCATCATGCAGTCTGTGTCCCATGGTACCGGATCACTCACATCCTTGTGCGTCAGTTTCTGCAAGGGTTTTGCCTTCAGGGAAAAATTGGCAATCCACTGGCGACAGTAGCCAACCATCCCCAAGAACATTCTAACCTCTCTCTGGGTTGTGGGCACCATCATCATCATTATTGCCTCTATCCTGTCAGGAGACACTTTCCTTTTCCCATTTTCTATTCTGTGACCCAGATACTGTACTTCAGGGAGACAGTACTGCAGTTTGTTGGGGGATACCTTGTGCCCATTTTCTGCCAAATGATTCAATAAGGCAATCGTGTCAATCCTACAAGCATCTTCTGTTTCTGACGCAACAAGGAGGTCGTCTATGTACTGCACGAGAACCGAGTTCTGTGGCAGTACTAGACTCTAAAGATTCCTTTTCAGCAACTGATTAAAGATTGATGGGCTCTCTGTATACCCTTGAGGGATACGATACCATGTTAACACGCGATCTTGCAGCTTAAACGCAAAAAGAAATTGGCTCTCCGCATGCAATGGTATCGAGAAGAAAGCTTGACACAAATCAATCACAGTGAACCACTCAGCCTGGCACGGTATCTGAAACAATATCACTGAAGGATTTGGTACCACTGGACAACAGGGAACAACTATGTTGTTCACCTTTCTTAAATCCTGCACAATCCTGAACTTCCCGTTAGGCTTCTGTAAACCCATGATAGGGGGGTTGCATGCACTACCCATGACTTCCTTCAGAATTCCCTGTCTAATCATGGATTCGATCACAGGTTTTATTCCTGCAATGGTTTCCGGTGTCTATTTGTATTGGGGTGTTCTTGGAAACTCGGCATCCGGTCTCACTTGAATCTTAACTGGCTCTACTCCTCTGACTAAGCTGATCTCTTCTACGGTAAAGTCCCACACCTCCTGTCGGACTGTCGCCCGCAAATCCCAGGGGAATTCCTCTACCGTTAACGCAGGATACAATTCTATACACACATGTGTGTTTGCAACTTTAAAAGCAGCATCATCATCATTGGTTTTTAACTCCACTCCCCGAGGTGTACAGTAGATGGTACAGTTAAGCTTGCACAGGAGATCTCTTCCTAACAGACACACAGGGCTGGAATCCCACACCACAAACTGGTGTCCGTCCCTGAAGCTTCCTATTTTTACTGGGACTGGCTCAGTCAGTGGGGTCGTCATCCTTCTGTTTGCTACTCCTACAACTTGGATGGTCTGTCCGGAAAGTGGTAGGTTAGGGACTACTGCAGACCGTACAGTAGAACGGGTAGCACCAGTATCCACCAAAAAGGTGGTGGGGTGTCCATCCACATCAGCCTCCACAAATGGTCCCCTCTGGTCTACCTCCAGTACTGCCCCAAGGGCACAGTCCTCCTCTCCACTCACGCACCATCCTGTCACTGGGTCAAAGTAATATTATTCGTCCCCTTCATTTATGAAAGGCATCTGCTGGTAAACCTTGTTCCCTGACGCAACCTTCGGTGGCTGGGGAACCGGAGCCCTAGGAGCTGAAGTCCCCCCTTTGGCCACCTTGAACTTGACTACTGTTACTTTTGGCACCGGAGGAGCCTGAGCCTCCTCCTCCTCTTCCTCCTGTACTTGGTTTTCTGGGTTATGGGGACACTCGCGTCTCCAATGTCCGACCTCGTGACACTGATGACACTTAGTTGTCTTTTTCAAAGTCGCCAGGTCTATCCTTGGCCTTGGACCATCCTCACTGTCCCTTTTCTGACCACCCGATTTTCTTCCTAAGGTTCCATTTCCTGACTGACCCTGTCCTCCCGGTTGCATCTGGACTAACATCAGTTTATCCTTAAGCTTCCTTGTCTTAGAGTCTATCTCATCGCTGCAGTACCTCGCGTACCTCAGAATCTCATCCAGGGGTTTGTTCTGCCAACAAATTAAATGTTGTTGTATCATGAGACAGATATCGGGCCTCAATCCCAGAACAAACTTGGACACAAACTTTCACATGTCCTTTGGATCCATCACATCCAATCCACTGTACTGCTTGAATATCTGCAATAAGCGCTCATAATACTCGTGGACTGTCTCCTTCGGTTCCTGCCTAGTCCGATCTATTTTCACCCAGTCTTTGTCCTGTGGTGGTACCTTAGTCTTCAACCACGTGATCGCCTGCTCATAATTTACCATCACCCTGGGTGAGGGTCCATTTGTGGCAGGGTCTCGATCTGGCTCCTCTATGGGCCATTCAACACTGACCTTACAGGCTATCCACAGGTCTCCCGGCACAACAATGTCGAGCAATGTGTTCAGATCAATCCACAGTACCTTTGAGATCTTGACAAACCTCTCTACCTGCTTGTACCACTCCACTGGACTCTCCCGCAACTTCGGAAAGGTGTTCGTAAAGGCAGCCAAATCTCCCCTACTCCAGGCACATGTACATAGCCCCCATGGGCCACCTCCCGCAAGGGGTACGCCTCCACATTCACCAACCCCCCTCCCGAAGGTGTCTCAATAGTGCTCTGTCCACCACTCTTTTTCCTTGACCACCTTTCCTCCCATTTGTCCCAGGGGACCCATGTTCGGAGTCCCACAATCAGTTCCCTGATGTGGGTTTTTAATCCGATCACTCTTTTCTCTTCTACATCTTGGTCCGAGTACTGCAGCCTATGGCCACCCTGCAATGTTTTTGTCCTTGTCAAATCCACAGAGTACTTGTTCGCTAATTCTGATAATTTCTCATGGGCTGTCCTAGCCCTGCGGGTAACATCTTTCGCTACAAACAACAGTTCATCTGGTTCAGAAAGTTCTATTCTCTCTAGAGGCAGTGTACCTTCCACTATTTCCTCCACCTCTGTTTTAAGCCTCAGCACATCAATTCTCCTTGCTTTTATCGCCGCCCTCAATGTACCTTGACTAGAGGATTCACTAGAGTCTCTCCCTTTACAGTCCTGACTCACTCGTCTGTCTTCTTCGGGTGTGTTATGGGGAACCCTTCCTCTCTCCCATCTTTCGCGATCCCACTCCTGTCTGTAGATGTCGGGGAGACGCTTCCCTATTCTCCTCACTCCCGCGGCCCCATTCGTGCCTGC
Source organism: Lissotriton vulgaris (assembly GCF_964263255.1). Taxonomy (NCBI): domain Eukaryota; kingdom Metazoa; phylum Chordata; class Amphibia; order Caudata; family Salamandridae; genus Lissotriton; species Lissotriton vulgaris. The sequence goes on along the minus strand of NC_141693.1, from coordinate 506,211,892 downwards.
TCCCTTTAGTCGTGCAGTGAGACAACCCCCTATTCTCCTGGCTTCAATGTCCACAATCCTCCCTTGATCTGTCGCTCGGGGTATCCACAACCGTCTACCAGGTTCTCAAATCTGGCCTTAATTCCCGAATTGACCTTGGCCGTGGTCCTCTGACGTGTATCGGTCCTCTCCAACCCCCCTGCTCTCTAGTTGAGTCCGCCGATGCTGCCAGAGGGGTGCTCCTTTCTATGGGCCGTGGCAATTGGCTTCACCCGTCTGCCACATTACTTCTTCCTTCGCTGGTACTTCTCTCCCTGTCTACTTGTGGCAGACCCTCGCTTTGTGTCTGTTCTGGATTGTACACTGATACTATGGGACCTATGGTGACAGGTACCATAAGAGCGTCTGGCAGCCTCTGAGAACTGACCCCCTCTTCACTGCGTACCTTCTGTACTGTAAATCTTCCCACTACCCTCGTTTCTGGAGAATGATGAGGTGCCCTCTCTCCCTCCACCGAGCCAGACCTGTCCCCTACCGGGCCCAAGTCGCTCTCCATTAGGACACCACCGTCCCCGACAGATGTTTCCCTGCCTATTGCTGATTCTGGCCCCCCTTCTACCTCAGGAGTATACGGAGGTGGTCTCTCTGACAACAGTCTCTCTATCAGGCTGTCGTCTGTCTCACTGTCATCATCCTCTGTGCTCTTTCTCTGCGCATCCCCTGCATTGACCAACAACGGGAATAGCCTGTCTCCTTCAATGGGCTGCACTCTCCACCTCTTGGCCAGTGCATCCCATCTAGCATCTTGGACCGCCCTAACTGATCTCTTCACTCTTTCCTGTCTCCTATCTCTATTCTTTTGATAGGCTGCCCTGATCCACGCATTCAATGCTTCAAACTGAGTTGGTCTAGGCAAAGGCCGCAAAGAGGCCATAGTCGCTTTTAGCTGGTACAGCACCTCCAATCTAAACGTTCCGTATCTAGGAAAAGTCAATTCCTCACTTCCGTCTGTCATCTTATACCAGTTCTCAAGCCACAATATGGTATGCAACCCAACATTCGTGGCCATATAATGAGCTGGCGTAACCTCGAGGTTCTAACCTCTTTTCTCCCTTAAAACAAGTTCGCAACACTTTTAAACATTTCATGATGAAAACCACAACGTTTCTTTGGTTACAGTGCTCTTTTGTTTCCCAACAGCATTCCACAAATCCCAGTGCAGCTTCACACTAACCGCCCTATCCCAGCGCGGCTCTTTCTGACGTCACTCGCTTCACTCTAACCGCCCAATCCCAGCGCGGCTCTTTCTGACGTCCCTCGCCTCCGCTCTGCAGCAGTTCCCCTCCTCTCTCAGCTCGTCTCTCGGTCACGCATGCGTCCCAATCATACACTTGAAATGATCACTTCCGACCAAGCAACCACTTCCTTGACTGTACGTCCACAGTCTGACTGTAATTGTCACCGAACTGGCAAATGTCTGTCCCCGAAACGACCGGACAATCGCCTCAACTGCGTCCATTACCCACACACTCACACATTTGTTCCCCCTATCTCGGTCCTGCGGGCGATCAATGGTACCTCATGATCCCCTTACAATGGTCGACAATTACTATAGGTGTTCGATACACCCGAACCACTTAAACTCTCCTTGAGCCTAAGATTTTCACCGGTTGCACGCTCTCACAACCTGAACTCCTTTCTCACTACAGGCACTCAACTCCGCAAGACAATACACTTCAACAATACAATGCACACCGCAATCTAACACGCATGACCCTTTTCATACTCACCCTCTTACGACCTGCTGCTTTCCGCCGCACCGCCACTTTCTGTCATTTTCCATGGAACGCCATCCTCCGTCCGCGGTCTTCTGGACGCTCATCGCCAGATCTCTATGGGCCTTGGGGAAATCTTAACCTGCTCTAGATTACCCTCACTCCAGAGGATAAACCATCCTACTCTGCTACCAACTGGAAAGGCGGGATTTTTTCCTCTAGAACCAGAATAACATTTTCTAGAATCCCGTCACAGGTCGACTAGACCTTTTTACCTGTCATAGAGTGTAGAAGGCAATCTATCTAAACAAGTAGTGAACACATTTCAATGCACTCCCATTGTTTCCCCAAAAAAACACCGACTAAGGACTAAGTTCAAATTTTTATTACAAAGCCAATAACAATTGGGTGTATAAACACCTCAGCAAAAGATTCAGAAGATAAACAGGCACTAATACAAACATAATCCTACGGAAAAGTCTCAGTCGACTAAGAAACAATACAAGGATCAGTTCCAAATTCATCAAGCTAACAAGAATTGCTATGACCTGTGTTTTAGTAGGCATTGGAAAAAGGAATAAATCCAGGTTAATCTGTCCCACAACAATGCTAAGTGACATCCTTACTCAACAAGGTTCCCTACTAACAAAAGGTGTCAGCCGTGGTGACTTTCAAAGAAGTACACTCACTTTCTCCGAATTTAGTCTCAGAACTGCTCCCTCATAGCAAAACTCTCTGCCTGATCAACCGCTTCCCTTCGCCCTCATGCTCATCTACTCTGCCTTACCCTCAGGGTGCTGTCCCTAATACAAACCCCCCCAATACGGACGACACGCCCTAAGGTACGCCCCTCTCGAAGGTGTTGGTTTGCAGAAAATTTCCACCATGGCATCGCTCCATCCTTGTCCGTTGAGACGTCCTTGGGTCCCAGACTGTTCTTCTCTTCAAGTTGCTTCCCTAAATTCCCCAGTCACTCCTCCATGTCTGGGTCTACCATCCTAACACTCATACACAATGGGCCCTTCTTCTACAATCTATACTTCGTCCGGCACCTGCAAAGGAACACATGCGAATCGGCTCACCAATTCATAATGTTGCAATTAACTTTTACTAAAAGCAGCTTTCTCAAAAACATTTCTATGGTTTATTGTCAAGCAAAGCATTTTCAATCCGGCCTACTCGATTTTCATGAACTAGGCCTCAACACGCTTATGTGAATCACATTCTATCTTGAGCAATACATTTCGTTCTTTAGGCCTTCATCCTTAAAGCAAAATACATTCTCTAACTTTAAACAATTCTATTCTGTTAAAAAGGGATACAAAATGAATTTTATTAAAGCAACTAATACAATGCCAATCTATAGAGCATCTCTTAATTAGTGTAATTCTTCACTGCAAACGACACTTCTAGGTTAACATGGCCTCAATGCTTTTCAAAACTCTTTGCGTTACTCTAAGCATTTTCTAACACATTAATTCTTAGCCTACGTTACATTTAAACACGATTAATAAGTCCTGTATATATGTGGGTGCTGACTACTGGTGAATATGATGCACCCCTACAAACTTTTCTTTGGCTTAGCGCTCTCTCACCTTCTTCATGTGCCCTGCATATGTCCATGCACGTTCTTTTTGGCCTTTGCCTCTATGTAAAGAATTAGGCACGAGAAGTCACTGTATTGCCTTCCACATACTCAGAACTGAGTGTCGACCAATATATGCTTGTGCTGTGGCTACATTTTTGGGTGCTCTGTCGCTGGTTCACAGGAGGGTTCTTTCCATACGGTATAGAGACAAAATATCGACTCCAAAATATCGACTGGACATAATATCGAGTTTTTAATATAGACTGGACAAAATATCGACTGGACATAATATCGACTACAAAAATATAGTTTTTCAGGTAAGTGAAGTAATATCGACTGTATAAAATATAGATAGCAAAAATATCGATTTTTTAATAATATATAATATTTTATAGTGTATTTTTATGTAATAATATGTGTGAATAGTGTGTATTAATGTTATAAAATATTTTATTAAATGAATTTTGTTTTTATAATAATTGCGTAATGTAATTCTGTAGCGGGTTGTGGGTTTATAGGGGAATAGGGTGGGAAGTAATTTAATAATAATTAATTAATATATGTTTGTTAATATTTTTAATTAATAATTAATTGATAATGAATTAATATTAATTAGTTAATTAATTAATATAATTTTGAACATATTTTGTATTAGTAAATAATTGTTAATTAATTAATTGTAATTAGTTAATTACATTAATTAGAGTACATTTTTAATATATATAATTTTGTGTTATTTTTAAGTAATTAATTTGGAAAAAATAATATTAATTATTAAAATAATTACAGCTAATGTTCTAATATATTTACTTTATTGTTATTGTTAATTAATAATTAATTGGTAATTAAATAATATTGATAAATTTTGGGTAAAGGAGCATTTTTAGGGTTCAGGGTCAGTTTTCAGTTTTTGGGTAAAGGGGCATTTTTAGGGTTCAGGGTCAGTTTTCAGTTCATGGGTAAAGGGGTATTTTTAGGGTTCAGGGTCAGTTTTCAGTTCATGGGTAAAGGGGTATTTTTAGGGTTCAGGGTCAGTTTTCAGTTCATGGGTAAAGGGGTATTTTTAGGGTTCAGGGTCAGTTTTCAGTTCATGGGTAAAGGGGTATTTTTAGGGTTCAGGATCAGTTTTCAGTTCATGGGTAAAGGGGTATTTTTAGGGTTCAGGGTCAGTTTTCAGTTCATGGGTAAAGGGGTATTTTTAGGGTTCAGGGTCAGTTTTCAGTTCATGGGTAAAGGGGTATTTTTAGGGTTCAGGGTCAGTTTTCAGTTCATGGGTAAAGGGTTTTTTTTAGGGTTCAGGGTCAGTTTTCAGTTTTTGGGTAAAGGGGCATTTTTAGGGTTCAGGGTCAGTTTTCAGTTTTTGGGTAAAGGGGCATTTTTAGGGTTCAGGGTCAGTTTTCAGTTTTTGGGTAAAGGGGTATTTTTAGGGTTCAGGGTCAGTTTTGGGTTTTTGGGTAAAGGGGTATTTTTAGGGTTCAGGGTCAGTTTTGGGTTTTTGGGTAAAGGGGTATTTTTTTAGGGTTCAGGGTCAACAAATAAGATTTTAAAAAATTATTTGTATTATTTTCATTTATTATTTAATTTTTATAATTTAATTTAAGTCGTTTTAAGTATATTTTAGTCATTAAAATTTAATATTAATTTAATTTAACACTGTTTTTAATAAAGTCGATATTTTTTACATCTATATTATTGTTAACGATATTTTGTACTCGATATTTTTGTACTTACCTGTTTGTAGATAGAAAGACGATATTTTGTCTGTCGATATTTTGTCAACGATATTTTTGCAGGTCGATATTTTGGCAGTCTATATTATTTCAGTGATCCTTTCCATACATAGGGGATAATTTGGTGTTCTAAATTGCCTCATGTAACACGTTTTCATGTTGCTGCCAATATTTGAGCCTGTTTTTTATTTTATTTTTTCGATGCAATTTTTATTGTATTTATGTCATGAATGTATTGTATTATTTTAACTTACCCTTGCTGCATTTTGTACACTCTTTTGTGGCTTTTGATAGCCAAAATAAACGTATTTAACTGCTTGCGATATTGACAGTGACGCTGCACCAACTGTAAAAACAAGTGCAGAAGCTAGAACGTCAACCTGAAAAGTTAATAAAAAGGACAGTTTTTCCCCTCAGAATGAATGGGAAACCTTTGGAAAATGTATATATATTGTTCTTTATATGTTAATAATTATAAAAATACATGTCATAATTTTGTGAAAATAAAAAAAACGGAAAATCTAAAATTATTTTATTCAATCCTTGCAAATATTTATATGGGACTAATAGTGTTGTGAGAATTTCCTTATTTGAATTATTTTTATCACTATTTACATTTACCTTATAATTATTTATTATATAATTGGTGAACTCGGATGCTCGGCTGCTTGGGGAAAGCTTTGAAAGCTTTGAAAGCTTTGAAAATCACACGCTGAATTTCGGTGCAGCGGTGAACTCGGATGCTTGGCTGCTTGGGGAAAGTTTTGAAAGCTTTGAAAACCACACGCTGAATTTCGGTGCAGCGGTGAACTCGGATGCTCGGCTGCTTGGGGAAAGCTTTGAAAGCTGCCGCTCGTGTAAGGAGTGAGACTGCGGACTTTGCCTGTGGCCATACCTGGGACTTCTACATTCACGGAGCCCTCCAGTAACCCTTCACTGTGACCTGGGAGCAATTGGCTCGGTTACCAACCCCGAGGGAGAGAGACAAAGGCCACCAGCACAGGGCGCGGGACTGCGAGGACCAGAAGTGCTTGCGCCGTCCACCGCGCGCACCTGGTTCCTCTTCCCGCCCCCTCCTCCCTCTGACCTTCCTGTGGGCAGAAATACTCCTCGCGGCCCCCGCTGGCGCGGGTGCCGCTCGTGTAAGGAGTGAGACTGCGGACTTTGCCTGCGGCCATACCTGGGACTTCTACATTCACGGAGCCCTCCAGTAACCCTTCACTGTGACCTGGGAGCAATCGGCTCGGTTACCAACCCCGAGGGAGAGAGACAAAGGCCACCAGCACAGGGAGCGGGACTGCGAGGACCAGAAGTGCTTGCGCCGTCCACCGCGCGCACCTGGTTCCTCTTCCCGCCCCCTCCTCTCCTCCGCTATTTCAGCTCCGCCCAGAACGCGAACGCGGGACGCGCGCGGACGAAGAAGCGGGCGAAGACCGGGCAAAGAGCGGGCCGTTCGAGGACTGAGCGGACTGGACTGGCAACTCCTCTTTCGCCCCGCATACCATCTCCAACCCCAATCCAGGACTACAAACTACCGCGACCCCTTCTCCCTCCCTCTCCCAGTGTTACTACTTTTCTCCATTTCCTTAAGGCATGAGCTCTAGGATGACTAGGAGCAAAGCCTCCAAAAGTGGCCACCCGATTAGTGGCCCTATGGACGACTTCATTACCCGCACTAACATCGCTATAGATCAGGAAATATCGAAACTCCAAGCCAGGGTATCCCTAGAGCTGGGTGCCGCTAGAAGGCTGTCGGAAATTATTGCCACTTCCAAAAAATCTTCCCTAGGCCCCATAGCTGCAGCTATCACCCCAGAGCGAACTACCATTCCCAGGTGTGTTGTCACACAGGTTGAGGTCCATCCGACCCCGCCCCCTCTGACTCTTATTCCACCTCCCGCCCAACTACCTAAACTAATCGAAGTGGGTGTACCCGCCACTTCTTGCACCCAGAATGCAAGCGCTAAATTTCCATCTCCGATGACATTTAATGCCCCTGGCGCAATCCTACCTAAACGGAAACACCGTTCTCGCTCCGCTTATTCGCGGAAGAAGGCAAAGATTGCGGTGTCTCATGATTTAGCAGGAATAGATGGCGTAGTCAGCACCACTCAGGGTGTACAGGTTCCTGTGGTACAGCCCGTAATGGAGGGGGGGGGGGGGTTAACCACCAAGTCAGCCCCTGAGCAGGTCACCTTGATTTCTGAAGATGAGGGCCCGCGGGTAGATGGTTTGGCCAACAACGATAGAGAATTCATTGATCTAGTGTGGGAAACTCTAAAAAAACTCCTCTCCCCTCTAGACCTCAGACTCTCAAGGATCGAAAATAATTTACTTGAAATGGAAAAGAGTATTATTGCTCTTGCCACTCTCGGCCTGAGAAGTCTTGAGAATAAGGTTGATCCAGACACTATTACATCACCTCTAGTTTCAACACTACAAGCCCCTCAACCTCTCCCTATAATCCCTACCACTCGCCCGGTCCCCAAACCAAGGACAGTGCCTGTGGATCAAATTTTAACTGGTACAAACCCCAAGGCCTCTAAACGCGCCCCTTCACACCACCCTGCAAATCCCAAACCTGGAGCCATCCCCAAAAATCATTCTGGCGACAAGGGCTACCAGCCTACTCAGGATCCCCCAGTCAAGAGCAACTTTAGAGGGGGCTACATTGACCTCCCACCTGAGGCCAATGACTTTGTGGTTGTCCTAACGGGTGTTCCTCAGATTGGTAACGACCAATATGAGAATCATTGGTCCTTGAAAAATAAAATAATGCATTGGCTTAATGTCAATAGACCAATTCCCAATGGCCATAGAAGTAGAGTCTTGATGGTACGTAGAACCCCATGGGTAGGTCAAACGAGAAAGAGCAACCCTGGGGATTGTATAGTTGTAACATTTGACGACCCTCACGCAGCACAGCATATATGCTCGTGGCCCTGTAGTGAAGGATCATCTGTCATCCCCAGGCCATTGTCCTTTTTCTATCCTCCACGCCCTACATATAACCAATTAAACAACTGGTCACTTGTTAACCACCAAGCTAGGAGAAGCCGCCCTAACAATTGTGTGGATCCCTACCCAAACTGGAACGGGTTCCCCACTTCAAATAGATTTGGAGGCCTGGAGGAAGTAGATTGACTCCCCAGGGACCTGGAAGCTGAAGGCCCCCCCGTTTCTTCTTGTGGTGGTAGGGATGCCCTAGTCATCGACCTCCCTCCTGACCTGGCTAGAACATCAAGCAGCCCATCTCGGGAGGGTGGACCGAGGACTATGAGCAAGGTCGTTCCAGTCGATCTGACCCCAGGTGATTCTTGCCCAGGTAGTAGGAAGGTCCAGTTGGTTCCCCTTCATACTTCTCCTCTGCCTCCTACACAAGCCATGCTAGCGCCAAACCATGCGTTGGAGGATACTACGACCTCTAACATCCTTCAAAACGAGCCCTTAGATAGTTTTCCTGCAGAGGCTGTGGTCTCCACATTCGAACCTGCCCACTCCGCTGTTTATTCTCCTATAGAGGCGCCAGTGCTAAAGATTTTAAGCTGGAATGTGGCAGGGCTTGTCCGCAACCTCGATAACCCAGAATGGAATGCGTTTCTTGAGCCTTACAACATCTGTATCCTGCAAGAAACATGGTCACAGGAACCAAAACATAGGGTAGGCTTCGCAACCTACTTTGTTCCAGCTCTTCAGCAAAGTGGATCTAAGGGCCGACCATCGGGAGGCCTTTTAATATGGGTCAGCATTGCTTTGGGCCTGAAAGTAAGTTCTAGGCCCACTAAATCTCCTGACCTACAGAGAATTTCAATCCACTGCGAAGGTGGGAGGATTTTAGAGGTTTTTAACCTCTACCTGAGAGGCGCTAGGAATGGGTCATCAAACCTACCATCGACAGGCCTAAGTAATGACCTGGCTGCTTGCAAAATTGACTCCTATGTTCTCCTTGCAGGCGATTTCAACTGCTGTTTCGAGCCATTGGCAAAGGAGGACATTTTGGAATCCTTCGACGAGGACACAAAAAGAGGAATTCCGATATTGACTCTTGATCCAATCCCAAAATGGACGCAAAGTGCGATAGACATAAATGCACTTTGCATGGAGCACAATTTGCGTTCGACGAATGGTCGTTCCAATTCGGATCCTGAAGGCGCCCATACTTACAACAGGACTGGCCACACCTCCAGAATTGATTTTATCTTGTTGAACTACAATCTTTGGCCTCTCCATAATGACATGGAGGTTATTGTTTCTACCGACAGCGACCATAACCCCCTCTCTTTAACTCTTATTTCCCCGTGGCAGACAAAGAAGCAGGATAAGCCCCCCCATATCTGGAAATCATCTCATAATGTTGCTCCGACAAACTGCAGCAGGCGCTTGAAGTGGGCTAAAGTCAAAGCAGACGAGGGCAGACTGTTGCAAGCTGGGGCCATTTTGTCTGGGGTGGAGTCTCAGCTCGATGTTTTATGCTCATCTAGCCTAAATGTGTTACCCTTATTTATAGAGACCATAGAAGTGCTGAGTGATCTGTTTGTTATCCCTCAACCTAAGGTCAGGTCTGCTGCTAATAGTGTCCCTAAGGCTGAAGATAAATGGTACTCTGCCAAATGTAGAGCTGCAAAGAAGGACCTTATTTATGCAGTAAAAAATAGGGACCCAGTGACCATCAGTTCCGCAAGGAAATCTTACAAAAAAGCGGTGGCTGAGGCGAAGGAGATTCATGAAAATCACTTTTGGCGGGAGTTAACTGAGGCAAGCAATAGGAAGGACTCTAAGGGGTTCTGGGATCTCTTGAGAGCAAGAAACAAGCCCATTGATCAGCAGTTAACCTGCAACATTCCCGGCGATGTATGGTTTGCCCATTTTTCCAAATTATACTCTGCTACACCGGGGGAAACTCCCCCTCAAGGCTCCACGATCTGCCCAACAACTATTCCTCTTGTCATCGTCGACTCCTTCACTACCCAGGAGGTCGAAAGGGCAATTAGTGGTATTGTTTCTAACAAGGCTCCAGGCCCGGACGGGATTCCTGGTGATCTGCTGAAGTCCCACCCAGCAGTATGGGGTAGATTAATTGCCACACTCTTAAATGAGGTTCTACTGGGAGGCTCCTTTCCGGTCTCTTGGAAAGGCGCTGAAGTGGTGCCAATCTTTAAGAAAGGCAGCAGGGATGATCCAGCCAACTATCGTCCCATCAGTTTGCTGGATTCAACCCAAAAGGTGGCAGGAAAAGTGGTACTGGGCAGGATTTTGCAGTGGATCGACGAGGAAAAGATCCTGTCTGACTTTCAGGCAGGATTCAGATCAGGGACAGGCACCATCGAGCAGACATTCCGTCTCCTAATGCTTTACTGGAAAGTAGTGGTGCTGGGAGGGGGCAGTTTGTATTTAGTCTTCATTGACTTGCGTACTGCCTTCGACCTGGTCCCACGGGCACTACTTTGGAACGTCCTCGATGGTCTAGGCCTACCCCCCTACTTGCTGTCCCTGCTCAGGAAATTCCATGAGGACAATTTCGCCCAGATCAGATGGGGTGTCCAGGGAGAAAAAACATCTCGAATCCCAGTAGACAGGGGCGTCCGCCAGGGATGTGTGCTCGCCCCCACTCTGTTCTCTCTTTATGTCAATGGAGTGGTGGAGCACCTGCTACAACATCCTGCAGATGCACCTACCCTGGCGGGCATAAAAGTGCCCACGCTCCTGTTTGCGGACGACACCCTTCTGATATCTAAATCTCCAGCGGGCATCCAGAAATTGCTCACTTCCTTCAAATCCTTCTGCGACTCCAAGGGACTTGCAATAAACATAGGTAAGACAAAATTCCTTGTCCTCAACCCCCCCAAGAAATCCGTTATTCCTCCTGTCTTAGACTCTATCCCTCTGGAAAGAGTCAAAGATTTCGATTATTTAGGAATACGCCTCAGCGATACCATGACCTGGAAAGCTCACCACCAGAAGGTATTTCTGACTCACAAAAGGGCTACTGGAGCCTTGCTTAAAGAGCAGCGAGCCTCATCTTTAAAACCAATAGGGGCACTGATTGATATCTATAGAGCTAGGGTTGTGAGCGCAGCCCTGTATGGGGCTGAACTGTGGGGTTTACAGAGAGTTGATACCCTGGCCCATCTCGAAAACAACTTTCATAAAGATCTGATGAGGCTACCTCACAGTACCCCCACAATACCTCTCTTGTTAGATACAGGCACACGCCCAATTTGTGAGCAAGCAAAATTGCGTCCCTTGCTACTCTGGTCTCGGATATGGAATGTCCCTGAACTCTGTAGCTATGCGGATGCCCTAAGAGATCTTTTGTCGCTCCCAGGCTGTAATAAGGTACCCTGGTTGAGGGAAGTCAAACTTCTGCTCTACGAGCTGGGTTTGGGAGATGCCTGGGTCAACAAAACCGCACCCCCCAAACAGTTACTTAAGAAGGTGTATTGGCTCTGGGTAGATAATAAGCGAATGACTAACCCCAACCATTGTAAATCTGTCGTCCAGTTCTTGCTAGTTAAGGAGTTACCTTATAGGGAACCCTATCTGGACCAAATTCATAACTCTGGAGACAGATCGCTGTATTTTAAGTTTAGGGTGGGTGTGCTCCCTTTAGGACTATTCACTTCCTCTTGGAACCCTCCGCATCAAACGCTCCCTTATTGCCCGTTTTGTGATACAAAGGTCGAATCTGTCGCCCATTTTTTGTTTGAGTGTGGAATTTATGCAGCGCCAAGATCGAAATGGCTGAAGCCCCTGTGTAAGACTTTGGGAACAAGGTCACATGTTGAAGCCCTACGCATATTACGCTCAGATGCACGCCCGTTTTTTGCATGTTGCATGGCGAAATTCTTAGGTTGGGCTTGGCGCTTAAGAACTTCAAGGTTGTTGCTGCTCCAGTAAGTGTCCCTTGATAAAACTAAATTTCATGCTGGTGTATATATGGAAAAGGTTATTATTATCTGCACACTTGTTTTTAACGCTTTTATCCCTTGAATCTTAAAGCATTATACTGTATATTCTGTATTGTTTTTATTTGATGTTGTACTGCTTTTATGATACGTACTGTATCGAAATAAAGTTATTACTTACTAATTGTGACAAAAGGGAGTTGACAGAACAGGAGAATGAAACTTTCCCGACATCCCACAGTGGTCCACGGTGGGCCCATGCCTACAATTCAGGATGAAAAAAAACAGTAAAATAGATAAAGGGGACATGTGGATACTAAAGACAGAAAATAGAAAGGACTCTATTCTTCACAGGTGAAAGAAAAGAGCAGTGAAAGTAAAGAAGAGCGAGAGGCAGAGGACGGAGAGCAGAAGGAAAGGTCATGGAGCATGTGAGAGGTGGAGAGGACACTGAAAACTTGCGTGGGTTGGAAGACGGCAGCAGACACAGAAAGAATGATGGGACAGCAGGAATCTGCTGTGTGCCCTGAAGGGTATCCGAGGGCAGAAACCACCTGAGTGGCCGTCAGTCTTGTAACGCCCCTGGACGTGTGTGACTAGCACAGGCGCATGCTAAGGTACAGGGGTGGAGGGGAGCAGCACGGGAAAAAGTGGCCAATAAAGTGGGGTCAAGGTCAATTTAGGAAGTAAGACCCACCCCCTACCTCATAATATTTTAATGTAATCATTACAGGAAAAGGGTATTACACTTTAGGGAAGGATAAAAGAGGTCACTCATGAGACGATAAAGTATAAGGGTGGCAAACTCTGCAAAAGACGCTTACTATTGAGGAATTCATTGTTTTATTTTTCTTTGCACCCTTGTGTTTAAGGAAATATATATATATATATATATATATATATATACAGCTACGGAAGGTCGGCTTGGGATCACCTGTACCTCGGCTATCGAACACAAAAGACCAACGAATCCCAAATGATATATATAAAACCTACTGGGTAGTAATAGTTAGGACCTATTTTCCAGAGGAAATTTGCAACATTCTATTCCCAACAATTTTGGTGAAACTTTCAAAACTCATGGGACGCTCAGGTCCCCTACTATCTTGAAAGTTTCGGGGTGATTCGTCAAGCGGGGGCCGAGAAAAAAGAGGGGTCGCAAAACGTGTTTTCCCCAAGCAATTTCCCATAGGAAACTTTAGACACGGCTACAGCCCAATCTGCTGAACGGAATTACACCAAATTTGGCAAAAATGTAGCCCTTGGTTCAGAAAGATCCATTTTTGTTAAATGGTGTAAATCCGTTCAGTAATTGCTGAGAATATCAAACATAAAAAAGTTTTGATATCTATGGCTGTGGAGGATCCGCGCACCCTCCCGATAACGAGCTGCATAATAATTGGCTGTCAACTCTCCAAACCAGGAAGTGTTGGCAGCCATCCTGTGCCTGGGTAGAACCGAGGCACAAGAAATCAGGAAAACAAACATGCAAACACGAAATGGGGCAGGGTAGAAACACCCTGACCCCTTAGGCCTGCTCAAGGAGTCCCACAAGGACCACCAAGACCCCAATAAAATGCTTTTTTTTTAATCGCAGGATTCGCAGAGGAACGCGGGGGATCTGCGGAGGATCCGTGGATCCAGGCGAAAATAAATAAAAACGAAGCATGGTCTCTAGGGGGGGAATGTTCATATTATAATGGGGGGCCCAAAGGGGCCCCTCAGCGCCAGGGGCTGCAACCTCCGGGGCTTTTTAATAATATTTGCAGGGGGCTCATGGCCCCCCGCAACCACAGGGACCGCCACCCCAGGGCTTCCATAATTAATGGGTGGGGGGGCTCAAAGGCCCCCCGTACCCCGGGGGCTTTTATAAAATATTGGTGGGGCAAATGGCCCCCCGCAGCCTGAGGACTGCTACACTCGGGGCTTATTTTATAAATTGAAAGCCTGTGTGGGGGACTTGAATACCTCCACACGCCCCGGGGTTTGCAACCTTCCCGGGACTCTAATTATTTAAATTTGGGGGTCTGTACGGGACCCCCTAGCCCCGGGTACCACCACCTCCCCGGGGCTGTTGAGATGTTGGGAGGGGGGCCACGCGGTCCCCCTCCTGGAGCCCTATGGAGGCCCTGGGGACCGACACCCCCTAGGGCAGGCTCCTGCAGTGTCCAGGGGTGCTACCCCCGGGACACTGCGGTTTGATATGGCACAACGGAGCCTTGTGGCTCCCGCCCTGTCATAGCAAACTATTTTGGTTTTTGGGAGAGAGAGCATTTGAGATGTCATCAGTGATGTCATGAGTGATGTTCCTGACCATGTCATGAGTGATGTAATATGTGCCGTCATCAGCAGTGCCTTGCGGGCGCACGAGTTATAGTTAGCTGAACTAACTATAACCGGGGAATTGCTATGTTTTTGTCTGAGTGAAATGTCCAACTAACTATAAAGCCCCTGAAACCTATGGTTTTTTCAGTGAATTTCTTATGTTTTCTAAATGCTAATTTCTAACTTTAACATGCCTGAAACCTATGGTTTTTTCAATGAATTTATTTATATATCTATATCAAAACAACAATCCAAGTTCCGATCGTGCACAAAGCAGGAACGGACTCCTAATTTGCTGCTGCTTAAAATAAAGTTTTTCATTTTAGCTTGTGCTTCAAATGATGAGATTCAGCCACTTCCTGTGGCCTTGATCACTTGACTACTCAACATTTGTACAGGTCTTTAAAAAGTGTAACAGACACTATATGACAAGTGATGCCACCAGTACTCATGGAAAAAAGACTGAAGCTCGCATAGCACATGACTTTTTATGCCTTTCCATAATGGCAACATCATTTTGTTCAAGGTAGACGATATTACATGTAAATACTTGATGTCAAAGCTATATCATTACGATAATTGTCTGTATAAAAACGATATATATTTAATACCTAATATTATACCCATACTCCTATTCATGTTTGGTGAGGAGATTTTCATAGGTAAAAATGGATACATAGTTGTTTATACCAGGATAGAATAAGATCAAGAATTTACAAATAAAATGTACAAATACATATTGTAATTCTAAGGTACCATTTTTAGGACAACAAATGTGCAAATAACAATAGCCAACATCATATTTCTAGGATTCATATTGCACATTATCTCATCTACAGTACAGTGATAATAATCCATGTTAAAGTGCTTTTGGTGCTGAAGTGCAATTGTGCATATACTATGATTAAAGTGCTTTATAGGGTGTATTACTGAGATTTCACATATGTGAGATCCAGTAAGTTAAAAAGTCTAATTCTAGACAAATTGAGAAGCTAAGGAAAACCTATTATCAATATAATACATAATGGACCAAGATATGGGGGACCCTGTACTATCAACCGGCCAGCCCATGCTGTGTCATCATGCATAGAGCATATTATGTACTGGCTAGGAGATACAGGAAAAAGCGCAGCAATTGATACCTAAAATCAAAGGCAGATCATATGAAGATAGTACAATTATCATAAATTGTTGTAAAGATCCTCGCCAATGTTCAAACCCAAAGGGGAAATGGTATCTAATTCTATAATATATTTAGATAACATTAGGCAAAGTATTTTCTCACGGTTAGCTCCTCTTTTATTTATCTGCAAAAGTATTGATTACAAAGTATTGAACACAGCTCAGATCATTATTATGTGCAGACTTGAAATGCCTCGTTACTGGGTATGAAGAGTCAGAGTTGACTATTGCACGTAGGTACTGCAAGATCCTAACATACACTTACAATTTAGTGCTACCTGAGTAGCGTAGGCCACAGTTGCATTGTAGCACATATACAGCATGGTGTGTTCTGCTCGTTTATTGCCCTTTTAGCTCAATACTTTCAGTAGAGAAGGCTGTACTGTAGGAGGTGGTATTGAGAAATTTTAAAAAAAAACGCTTAGTTGAATGCCAGCTGACTTTGTCAACTGTTTCTGGACTTGTTTGGACCAAATCATTACGCATGGAATATGGTTCACAAAATGTAAAGGTAGGCCTCTCTGGGAGCACTTGTCTAAGAGTGGAATCGGTGAGGATGATAGGCCATTAGTGATTGATTGTTGCCCTGATGCTCTGGTGTGGTGGTGCCAGATGGTCCTTCCACAACCTCTATCTCCCTGCTTGGATTCAGTAGCAAGTTCTTGTCCTTACTATTGGCTTTCTTTATACCGATATCCAATTTATTAGGCTTATAACCTCTTTCTATAAACCTCTGTTTGGCTTCTAACTGATGTTGGACAAGGTCTCTCTCTGTACCTAATGTCCTGCGTATACGGAGAAATTGTTCATTTGGAATACTCATGATAGTATGTTGTGGGTGAATGCTGTGTGCATGCAACAGTGAATTTCCAGCAGTGGGTTTTCTGAATAAACAGGTTTCAATTCTGTCTTGCTCTATATCAGGGGTCTCCAAACCGGTCCTGGAGGGCCGGATCCATGCCAGATTTTTGGGATATCCCCATTGAGATACATTTAGTAATTTTAAAAATCTGGCACGGATCCGGCCCTCCAAGACCGGTTTGGAGACCCCTGCTCTATATACACCCTTACATCCAGAAAATTGTTTATTTTATCATCAATATGTGCTGTAAACTGCAAATTCAAATTATTGACATTGATTTTCTTTACAAATTTCCCTACCTATAATGCTGTCCATCTCCACATAACAAGAACATCATCGATGTAGCTCCACCATTATACCACATGTGTTGTCTAGTCATTTTTGAGTACCACCTTGAGGACATGCTCCTCTCACCAGCCTACATGTAAACATGCATATCTAGGGGAGACGCATGCTCTCATAGCCACACCTCTCAGCTGTTGGAAGATGATGTTCTCAAACATAAAGACGTTTTTATGTAGACACTAATGTATCATATCAAGAATCATATGGTTATCACTATACATGTCAATTGGTCTTTTACCAAGATAGTACTCAACAGCCTTAAGTCCATCTGGGTGTGTAATACTGGTGTACAAGGGAGTAATGTCCATAGTTAAAAATATAAGATCACTGGACCATGTCTGTTCATTAAGATTTTGCAGAAAATTGGTGGTGTCACGAATATATGTTGGGAGGCTAGTTTCAAATTCTAGCAAATAGTAGTCAACATATCTGGATGTATTTTCAAAAAGGCTTTTTCGGCTGATATATTAGGCCTTCCTGGCACTTTTGTCCACTTTTTGAATAAAGTATATTGTCAGCATAATTGGAAAATCATTATTTAATAAAGTAAATGTATCTTTAGAAATCAGACCATCCCTTTTCCAAAGCACCAAACCATCTTTGTAGTTCTTACTCATCTTTTTCACTTGAGCCATGTTGAATTTTTTATAGCATGCTACATAATTCAAGTGTCTGTATGCCTCTTTTTTCATAGTTGTCTAAATGCCAAAGCACAACATTTCCCCCTTATCCAATTTGTTTATCACAATTGCTGAATTATTCTTTAGTTTCGTCATGAGGTTGAAATAGTTCTTTGTTTGATATTTCGGAATAGTTGGGTGCATTTTGGTGATGCGATTACGCTTTTTCAATTCGTCAGTAATCCAGTCATGAAAAATATCTACAGCGTCTCGAGGCATAACCGATACAAATGTTGATGGTGGCTTGAAAGGGCTGTGCCCAGGCATGATAACATTGATCCCCACAGAGTTAGCAAGGGCTTGCGTATTAGTAGTGTCATTGGTTGTACTGTTGGTTACTTCAGCCAATTCGCGCACCGTTCTTAATAGTGGAACATCTCCTGATTGTAATGCAGTGAGCCTGATCTGGCTATATAAATAACCATTACCATTACCATCTCGTAATTGTAGGTGGACTACCACAGAGATACAGTGAAGCTGAGGAAAGCTACACATAGGAGAGAACAGTAAAGTAGATAGGTAATAATAAAAAGAATATTTGTATGATCCTAAGAGCAAAGAATTTACCTGTGCTTTACTTTATTCTCAGGAGCTAAAGGAGCAAAGTAGGAGGTTAGGTGCCTGAGCTCTACCTCATTGAAGGCAAAGAAGTATAAAACATTCTTCAACAAAACTTTTCAAATTTAAAGCTGGGGAGGCTTAAATCTAACACTAATGGTGGCAGGAGTTTGCCACCAGGAGCAGTGCTCAAAAAATGATCTGTTTAGGGGCAACAGAACTGAAGAAATCTGCAATTGTCTTTCCAGCGTTTGTTTGATCTGCCCAGTGGAACCCCAGAAATTCAGGCCAACATATTTTTTAATAGAGAATCCAGAAGTTGATTAATTATTCCCCATTAATGGGCTAGCTACCCAGAGGACCAGCCCAGCAAAAATCATGCTTGCAAGCATCTCTGGCCGCCAGGGGGACATTTTTCACACAGGGGAAGGCTATTACCCAGGAAAACGTCTCTGTGGAAGCACAGTTCTCAAGGGCCACTGCTGGGTTCCTCTCACACCTGTTCCCTTGACCGTAACTGGGGGAAGCTTGGAGAGTAGAGCACACCCACCATTCTCCTACACACAACAGTTAAGATGTGTAGGTGTAGGGGAGTTGGGAGATAGGAGGATGCTTCTCTTTAGGTACCAGAGTCAGTGTGCTGTATTGGCCACAATATAGCCAGAGAATGTCTCCATGTGTCACACCTGTGCTACAGGGTCCACTATCTTGTAAAAACATAAATAAGCCACAAGGTGCTTTTCTTTCTCAAAAAGGGTAACGTAAAATAAATTTATCACCTGTGACTATTGAATAGAAGAAGATTATTGTTGGCCAAAGAGGCAGTCCGAAAGGTAGCAGTGACTTGCGGTTTTCAAAGGAGGGAAAGGGCACCACTAGTTAAGTCCCATTTGCTCTTGTAGGGCAGCAAGGTGAGCTACAGCACCCCATGAAAGGAGCCCGATCCAACTTCAGAAGACAACCTAAAACACTCATGGGTCTCAAATTATTGTTCTGAAGCTCTGAGATTTATTAACATTGGATGGAAGGTGATATTATCTTGAAAGATTTTGATTAATGGTTTATTATGTGTTTGAGTGTATATTTTGCCTTTGATGGTTATGGTGATGCTCTGACAAAGTCAGAAGGCCTGACATGTATTCAAAAGCAAAAAGGATTCAAGCTAGCCTGGCTGGTTAGAGATGATTGTGAGACGTCGGAAGCGCCGGAGGGACTCGGCATTGGTTACTCACCTCAAGGAGTATCCATGACGGACACGTGATCTTTGACACGCCGTCTTTTGATGCTTGACGGTACGACTACCATAGTCAAGCATAAGGTCCTCACAAAAATACGGAGGATTGAGAATTGAGACCCAACTACGTACCCTGACGAAGTTGCCAATGACAAGGCAATGAAACATGTCGGTCCAGTTATAATGAATCAATGGTATTAGTTCAACCATTTTTAACAGTGCAGTTTGGCAGCATCAGAATAAAATCGACTTAGCCAGCCAAACAGCTCTTGTTTTATATTTATTGGTTGTTGGGTGTAGGCACTTGGCATTCTTTTCCAAACACTTTTTCTTTCCTACGAGGTTGTGTATTTGTACACTCCTTATCTGTCTCTATCTTTTCTCTCCTGTGCACTTCTTTCTTGCACATGTTTCCTCCTCTCAGCAAGGGAAGTAACCGATGATGAGAAGTGGGTATACCGGTAATTAACAAACCGGGAACCCCCTCTGGTGTTAGGTCCGTGAGGCACTTCCCTTGCTTTCTCACATTTTTCTTTGTGGGTGTAGCTGTACACAGTTATTGTTTACGTTTAATGGCATGGTCGGACCTGTAACATTACAGTGACTATTTTGTCCTTGGTGAGCCAATAAGAGGTATGGCCCCAGTAGTTACAGGGCTCTGTTACTGTAACTCTAACCTTGCAGGCTAATTAGGGCTTCTTGTTTCAGATTTGTTGAGTGGGGGGCTGCCCTATATTGCCTTCTTTCCCCCTGTCATCCCTGTGTGATTGATTGGTTAGAGATGATACCCCAAAACCAGTTTCCGGGATGCTTGTTTCCGGTCAAGGGAGGACCTAGCCTGGTAGTTTGGGCTGGACTATTTTCATATACAGAAGGGTCAAGACTGAATTGCACATGGCTGGGTCCAATCTGGGGTAGTGTGGTGAGCAAAAAAATGATCTCCGACCTCAACTAAGATCTATAAATGCCAGATATGTGAAGTACTGGGTTTTTAAGAACCCAACGGTGACAGGGAACACACCCTAAGACTTTGAGTCCTGCCTGTTTCAGACTACAGAAACACAGAGTCTTCTTGGTGAAGTCAAAGATCGAATTTATTGGCTGCAGCCAGTAATAGGTATCCTAGAAGTACAACACAGTGTATATTCTCAGGAGACTGCTCGATCTTACAAAGCCAGCCTTCTCTTTTTATACAAAATATTATGCTTTAGGCAAACATTCCTTATTTTACAGTTGACCATTCACAATCTTTTCACTACAAAGAAAAAGCAGAGTCATGATGACAAGCCCATATTTCAGTTTGTTCAGCCCACAATCAATTACCCGGCAAGGCCCAGTATTTTCATCAGATATCGACGGACCCCCAATAAAAACGGGCACCTCCTCCTTGTAAAGAAAGTCATAAAGAAAGTAACAGGGACAGGTGTGTGTAAGATTAGGCATGGTTTGTGTGTGATGAAAGGTTTATGATATGTTGTGCTTTGATGCTAATCTCATTCGGCCACTGGGAAAGGAACTGGCCGAACAGGTTGGCTTCAGGCAGTGGACTCAGCTCGCCCAGGTCACAGAGGAGTCAGCAAAGGTGTACATGTCCTTCAGACTCGTTTTTGGCTTTAGTCATTTGGCCTATGTGAGGGCAATCACAAAATGGCTGCCGTTCACAAAATGGAACCCGAGGGTTCAGGACGGAAACTCTGATTTCAGGGTGATTTTGTCACCCGAATATGACGAAAATGCTTGTACATAGTATCTTAATCATTCTCGGTCTGCTGATACCAAAATCGTCATGATACGACGATGTTTATAACACGGGTCCAGAATTGTCAGTACCACATATGGACTAATTCATCCTTGCCTTTTTGAGGCTACCTATTAGGAGAAGACTACCACCTTTGAGGAACCGGCTGCCTTACAGGAATTTCTTCAACAACATGGAGCGGATGTCATGGACACTTCAAAGTCTACCTGACTATTATCTGGTTTTGCCGTATATGTCTGTTTCCCTATCTATGTAAATTCTTAAATGTTGTTTCACTCTTGTTTTAATTTTGTTGATGCTCACTCATTAGTCTTTTGGCTCTTTTTGCTCTTTTCCCGCTTTTATGAAAGTATTTTATACATATTGTCCCTTTTCTTCATATTACATGTGTCTTTTTTCACTTTCCGTCTTCCATATGGTCTCCTTTATATGTTGATATCCCTATCCATCCAAGGTTGCCCTGATGTCCGGTGGAGTTCGATTGCAGTCGTCGTCATCCTCTGTTGTCGCCATCCCCCATTTCTTATTTGTGTTTTGTAGGTATATTCTTCAGTTGTCATTTGCATGCCTTGTACTGTCATTTTGATCCCTGTTTGATCTTTTTTTTTGTGGTGTTTTTCTTTATGACTCCTCTCTATCATTTTCGTGTTCCTATTTTTTTATTTAATCACTCTTTCTTACATGCTTTCTCGTGTTTAAAAAATACCTTATTTCTTTCACTTTTCTTCCTCATTCCAGTTTTATCCTGACTTTATTCTCACAATTGTAAGCATA
This sequence comes from Lissotriton vulgaris, assembly GCF_964263255.1. Classification (NCBI taxonomy): domain Eukaryota; kingdom Metazoa; phylum Chordata; class Amphibia; order Caudata; family Salamandridae; genus Lissotriton; species Lissotriton vulgaris. Next base: position 506,190,196 of record NC_141693.1, on the reverse strand, counting down.
TTGATTTTTCCTGTTCTTTTTTTTGTTTTACATTCCGGGTCACTACATGGAATGTTAAAGGAGTAGGTAACCCTATTAAAAGGCAATAGGTGTTATCTCAGCTAGCTAAATTAAAAAACTGATAATGTATTGCTTCAAGGATCGCATCTTTCTGAGTCTGAAGCCTCCAAGTTGAAGAAATGTTGGGTGGGAAATGTGTTTAACTCTCCAGTTTTATGTAAGAAAAATGGGGTTTTGAGTCTATGCCATAAGAAACTGCATGTTTCAGTTGCTCATCAAGAGTCTAATACCAAAGGTAGATGGGCTATTGTTAAGTTACTTATAGATAAAGTTCCTTTAGTCATTTTTTTAAATTTCTTTATTATTCAGTTCATAGCAAATAGCATTTGTAAATCAGGCAATTAAATCATAAGCGTAGTAATATTATGCAATTATATGTAATAGCACCAAAACATGAATCGCATTAAAGCAAAAAAAGAAGAAAAAAGCCTGAGATAATCAAAGCAGCTACATTTCAAATCAACATCTCCATATATTGTAGCATAGGCTGCCTTATTTTAATCCCTAGTTGTTTCTTCCGCAAAGATTTTATGCAATACAAGCTAAATTTAAGATTAAACACATTATGAAACTTGGCATGCCACATTTCATATAATGATGCCTTTGATTGCAACCACATCGAAGCAAACACATAATCGGGCAACAGCCATATCTATAAATATAAAATATCAAAAAGGATAGCAAATCTGCGTGGGTTCAATATCCTCACCCACACCTACTAACATAATCTCTCTAGAAATACAAACCTGTGTCTTGCGAAAGAAATTCTGAGATACCAGCTAGAAATTGCTTTAAAGTGTACAATCAAAGAATATATGTACAATATCCGCTTTCCCTGCCTGACATCTAAAACATTTCCGTCGTGTACCCCACCCCACTTCTTCATCTTGACCGGTGTTTTTTATAAATTAAACAGAGTTTTGTAGTGTTGGGTGCGTAGATTTGCCATCAGTATAACTTTACTAGACATATCTATTGATGATTGCACGTATGAGCTGTTATTACCAAATCTATCCCTCCACTTTGCATCATGCATCTCAATGTCATCCCGCTGTGTCGCCCGTAATATGTCATACAGTGCCCCAAACTTAGCTCTTTTAGACAATGCCTCTAATAAATCATTGGTTGTTATAGACGTATATTTGCAATGTTTATTAATAAAATCGTGAATTTGCAAATATTTGAAAAAATCATACTTATAAATTTTGTATTGTTCCAATAAATCTGAAAACAGAATAATTATCCCAGCCCTTTATATATCACCTAGACGTCGTATCCCCTTGCCTTTCCAAGTAGCCATCTTTGTGTCCCAAAAAACCAACAGAAATATTTACAGGAGTTAAAAGGCCTATAGTAGCCAATCCGATTTATAGATACAATTTTGTGTATCAATTTCCATGCCTTATATGCAGCAGAGGCGATTTTAAATCGAGTTCTTTTGAAATTGCTTGGTTTGTAGAACTTAAGCAAGGCCTCGCTCGCCTGAGTCCCCAACAACATCTGATATGTTAGGAGCTTCAAATGGCCTTGCTTCATCCCCAACCAACAGATACTGCATATTGTGCAGAAGGCAAACTAGATAATAAAAAGCAAAGTTCTGCACCCCCCATCCACCATGTGCCAATGGAATCGTCATATATTTTGAAGCACGCCGATTTTCCTTCCATCCCCATATAAACCTATCTGCAATAGACTGAAGCTGGGTTAATTGTACTTGTGTCAACTCTAGCAGTACCGTCCTAAAATAGTAAATTACCAGGGGAAGTATACACATTTTTAGAACATTGCATCATCCTACCATTGATAAATGGAGACATTTTACCTTTTCCAACTGACTTTTCACTGAAGCTAGTATGTCTGCCCAGTTCACTTCGACTATCTCCTGGAGTGACATCATGATCTTTATTCCCAAATGTCTTGCTTCTGGGTTGACATAGACTTCGCCAGGACAAAGTCCCTCGGTACTAATAAAGAACACTATACCAGGGTACCCCAGAATAGACTGGAGTCATCAAAAGGAGAAGTAGAATCACTTTTATCCACCGCTAAAACCAATGGAACGATTACTGAGGAGGAATTTACATTTTTATATAATGAAAACCTGCATTTTATGGACTTCCTAAAGTCCACAAAAATATGGAGGATCCACCTTTAAGACCAATAGCGGCCTCCATTGACTCATTATTAGAACCACTGAGCAAGTATGCTGACAGGTTCTTGAAGCCTTTAGTGCAGCAACAAAAGTCCTACATAAAGGACACCTCCGACATGATAACCAGGGTGGAGGGCCTACAGTTCCAGGGAGAGACTGAGTATATGGTGACTCTAGATGCAGAGTCACTTTATACAAATATACCACAACAAGATACAATAACTGTAATCAGAACTCTACTGGAAGGAACAGAGATAGTTGGTGCCAATAAAGAATTTATAGTTTAATGTGTATCCATGGTACTACTGAACAATATTTTCCTCTTTAAAAAAGACCTATACATTCAACGTAAGGGGACCAGTATGGGCGCAACTTGCGCACCAAGTCTGGCCTGTATTTATGTTAGTGTATTTGAAGACAAGCATGTATATAATGAGATTAGCCCTTTTTATGAAAATATAAGAAACTGGGTTAGGTTTACAGATGATATTTTTTTCATTTGGTCAGGATCTGTAGATGTATTGAAAGAGTTTTTAACTTGGATCAACTTAGGTGACGAAAATCTTAAATTTACAGCCACATACAGCAATAAAAATGTCGATTTTTTAGATATTAGTATAAAGAATGTAAACAATCAGCTTATGATAGTACTGATTAAAAAGAAAACTGACTGTAATACGGTACTTCATTACAACAGTTACCACCCCAAAAGTCAGAAAGACAGTATACCTTTCGGAGAATTTCTCCAATTAAGAAGAAACTGCACCTCTCTAGATGACTTCTATAGGCATGCAGAAGGCACTAAGCAAAAGTTTATGGAAAGGGGGTACCCTAGAAAACGTATCAATCATTTGTTAAAAAGGGCCCGCTACTATGACAGAGAGAGTCTTCTGGAAAAGAAGGAAAAGGACACGGCCATGGACAAAATTGTCATGGTGAGTCAGTTCTCAGTGATAGCCAATCAGATTAAAAATGTGATATATCACAACTGGAAAATCTTGAACGAGGGAACGGAAACTAAGCTTCCCCGGCCGTTATATGCCTATAGAAAAAACAAGAATCTACGTTCTACTCTGGTACATACATACAGAGATGACGTAGTTCAAGTACAAAAAACTCTGACAGGAGAGAAAGCAGTAGGGAACCATAGGTGTAGATCTTGTAGCGTTTGTGACCAGTGCTTAGTTACAAAGGAAGTCTACCTTAACTCAGCTAAACACAAGATTAGCACCTTAAACAACTGCAGGAGCAAAAACCTGGTATACTTGATCCTGTGCCCCTGTGGTCAAGGGGAAACTGGAAGAGAACTTAGAGTTAGAATAGGAGAACATAAATCTGCCATTAGACTCAATAAGGAAAATTCTCCCTTGGTAAGTCACTGGAGAGAGAAAAAACATAGCGAGACAGATATAAAATGGGTAGTCCTTGAAAAAATTAAAGAACAGACTAGAATGGGGAATAGTACTAAGAGGCGTAAGCAACAAGAACAGTGGTACATGATAAAATCCAACACAATTAAAAATAGACTGAACACCAGAGAGGACTGGGATGCCTTGATATAAGAAATAGATGAGGGCACTATATGAATAAATAAGCAACCCGCTTTTAGGATGCGGATCCCGAGGAAACTATGGAGATAGGGGTAGAATACACAAAAAGGGACCCCTGATCTGTGGTAAATAAGACCCAAGTAGATCTAGAATGAAAATAACTAATAAGACATAGTACTGGGAACCACTTAAAGATGGCTACCGTTCTTGTAATACAATACAGTACACCGATACACCCTCTGTGTAGTAGGTATAAGAAGGCGGGGTGTGAAATATAAATATACAAATATAAAAATAAAATATAGAGTAGATTACTTAAAACAAGGGACAGATAGCCCTGTGTAGTATGAGAGTTTAGAAATAATAGACAAGGAGCGCCGGGTTAAATTTAGGAGAAAAACGGATATACTAACTTGTGCCCTCACAATTAGATTAAAATGTCTCGGGGGTCCCCACACAGTAAATTGTATGAAAATGACCCCATAGAAAGGCTAACGGGGTTGGTTATCTGCCATATATTCACAAATACGATGATGACACAGATTAGAAAACGCCTCTGTAAGATGGCCGCCGTCATACCGAGGAAAAAGAACGCTCTCTGCACATGCGCGATTAGAGAGTGTTAGCCTGATACCACAGCTGTAAATTATTAGTCACGGTGGATATAAGTACAACAGGGGAACACCCATACCAAATAGAAAAAACGAGACGAGACGTACCCGTGGTAGTAACAGAGCCAACGAAGCAAGAGGTAAGCAAGGGAACTTATGTGGGTTCTTACTAGAAGCTCTACTTAAATCTGAGATAATTACTCGATAAGGGGGCAGTGAGAGGAAAAAAAATCGAGCATTCCAGTTATGCGCCGGCCTCTGGGGGTTTTAGGGGTAGTTATGATGCAGTAACACCACCGGAATGTAGGCTAAGCATGTAAATAAAAAATATGAGGTACAGAGAGGTAAAATAGGAGAAACCCGGTACTGGGAATGGCCTCCTAATAAAGAAAACACGGTGCACTCTGATGTATATAAACATAGAGGGAGGTGATGCACTCTAGGCAAAATACTTAAAAGGTAACGAAAACATCGAGAGACATATTCTATCCATTGATGCGGGGTAGGATGTAATTAAAATATATGATTCCACAAGTAACCGTAGTCGGATCTCTCTGTGACCGGGGTTGGGCTCATAACAGAGGTAGAGAATCTGAGGTCTATATGAACATAGATAGTTGAGGCATACCACTCGATAATAGGCCAATGTGAGAGGTGGTTTTCGTAAATGGCATGTATCGCTTCCCCTGCAGAACATATCGAGTTCTACTATCCGGTACCAGGACGCGATTGGCAGTCCGAACGTACAGTGAAACCACGGGGAAGGAGGTGCCTCGAACAACACGAGGTAAGGAAAAAGTGAGAGGGACCGGTTAGGTAAAATACAGGCAAGAGACAAGAAATATAAAAAAGCGAGTCCTTTTCCATATATCTATATTAGGAGCCACTTAACGGAAACGAGTGATTGAAACCTACTGGAGCATTTTAACCAGTTGCCTGCTGAAGCAGTAGAAAAAGAAAAAAGACCTGTCTACACAGTCTTTCTTAAGAAAAACCGTAATGTCTGACCCTTTCCTAAATATATAAAAAATTAGCAATGGGGCCACATTAATTGAAATAAAATGCCATCCATACATTTTTCCATCCCACTATTAGATTGAACATCGAGTCTCCAGAATAACCTGACCTGTTGACCAGAGTGTATGGTTGAATGTGGAAATTAATGCATACAAAGACTGGAATAATTAGAATACTCAACTGAGAGGTCAGTATATATAAGTCTACATGGCATGAGTGATGTAGTGGAGCTGGTCACTTACTACAGTATAACGGAGGGACCAGTCACCTGGGATGATAGAGAATGTAAGATTATAAATAAATAAGATGTAATCTGAAACATAAGATATATAAAGGAAGTAACCAGTGCTATAATGAAGACATGCACTAGACCTTGCGGGAAGATACATGACCCAATCCACATATCAATGTTGTAAAGAGGTATGGTTACCTGTTGGATTGTTGACAGGGATGTTATACTACTGTGTTAATGTACAAACAAAACATGTACTGACTGATGCTTCACTAATATACAGAAAGGATACCGGTCTATTGAACTTGATGACCCCAAGTGAATACATATTGTCCTGATGAAGGTGTGACCATATCTGCGGGCTCAAACACCGAAACGCGTTGACACACTTTACCAAAATAGAATTTAAACAAAGCCTAGGAGACTCTAGATATATCGTATCTTGCACTACTGGGAGTCTTAATTAATTTTTTCAAAGGCTATTAAACCAGATAATCTGTAGCAACATCAATTGCTCTATTGAAAATAGGGAGTTTATTTTGTTTATGTTCTTTTCAATTGACCTTTAATCTATTGTATGATTATTTCTGACGATTTGAAAAATGTATTTTTTCTTCTTTTTCTAACATGCTGTAAAAGTGTAATTTTACTATGTTTTTTAAATAATCTTTTTATGTTATGAGATGTTTCTATGCTAAATGTTTTCAGTAGAATCCAATCGACTCTTTACTGAAATTCTAACAAATATCATTTTTTAATAAAAAGATTGTAAACGTTATAATCTAGTTCGTGACCAGTGATTTGAGCAATACATTTAGTGCATGCTGTGAGTGAATTAGATAGGAATACTGTAAGTTGGGTGTTAGTATTCTCATCTACAAACCTTTGACTTTTTAGTGCCTCTGTACAAACAACCTGAGTTTTAGAGACGTTTAACTTATACCCGGCAACTTCCCATTACTGCTGAGTCTGATTCTCAATTTCCCTTAGTGCTTGCTCTGGGTCAGCTGTTACTACAGCTAAGAACACGTACTTGATGTTGCCCCACTACCATCAACTGTATAGCATTGTTGGTCTCCAATGTTTGCAACAGTGGGTTGACGTAAATAGCAAAGAGTAAAGGTGCCCCTAGTTATGTATACAAAAGTTGACTCCTTCCCCATTGTACAAATTTTAGCCCTCGGGCGTTTGTACATAGTCTGTAGTGTTAGCAAAAATTGGGGACCAAACCCCACCTTTCACATTACAGCCCACAAAAACGACCACAATACTTGGTCAAATGCATTTTCAGCATCTAAAATAATTATACCTATGTGTTTTTGACATGTAGTAGCGTGATCTAGCAGTGCAATTACCCTGTGCATATGAATTACCGTGCTCCTACCGGGCAAGAAGCAATGCTGATGCCGAGATACCAATGGTGATATAACTTGTGCAAACCGAGTTGCGAGGATTTTTTAATACACCTTGCTATCAGTAATTATTAATGATATCGGTCTATACGACTCAGGGACACTTGTCCTTCTTTTTGAAAATCATTAGATTGGCATCATGGCTAGATGGTGGGGGGTTCCGACACTGAACTTCTAAAAACGTGGCCAACATATCGTCCTTAATGATTGAAAATATTATCTGATATACCTCCAGGGGAAATTTCTCCGGCCCTGCCGCTTTCCCTAATGCTAGTCCATCTAATGCTGCCTGAGGTTCTAGCATAGTAATAGGAGCCTCTAGCTCTTCCCGTTCGCCTAACCCTATCTCAGTTAAATCGAAATTACGGAGGTACCAGTCTATAGTACCCTGCTCTACAATATCTTGAGTATATAATTCTTTATAATATGACTGGAGTACCTCCATTATGCATTCCATAGTCTCAGCTGTGCCCCCTCTACCATCCTCCAAAATTTCTATTCACTGGGAGGCTTGTCTACCCCGCAGTCTCTAAGCTAAACATCTGCCAGTTGCCTCCCCATAAGCATATCTTTCTGCCTAATGTATTTTGAACTGAGCATCTATTTCTTGACTCCATACCCCATTGACCCTAGCCTTACAACAGGCCGTCTTACTGTGCACTTCTTTACTATCCACATTCACTCTAACCACTTGTATTAGTTCACATTCAGCCTTCTTTAGCTCCTCAAGTAAACCCAGCATTTGTTCTTTCGGTTGTTTCTGCTTAGCCCAAACATAACTAAGTGTTTCACCCCTTGGCGCCTCTTTCAAAGAATCTCAGATCATAGGTTGGGTAGCCGATCTTCTATTACTCTCCAGAAACAATGTAGCCCAGGTTTGAATATGATAAATATATTCCTCATCACTTAGAGGTTTTTTATTAAATGTAAAGGATCGCTGCTCCATTGACACACCTGTATCTTAGCAGCCACAGTCAACAAACAAGGTAAAAAAAATATAGTCCAGCCAAACAAACTTATTGTGTGGGGACGAAAAAAATGTATGCCCAGGATCACCATCTCCATGATTTGCTGCCGTCCACCCATCGACTAATCCATGATTCTGTAGTAACTGCTGCAAAGCTCTAAATACTTTAGGCTTACGCCCTTTATAATTAATGAAATGAGAATCCCATGTCAGTGCTTCCCAGTGTATATTAAAGTCTCCAACTAGTATCAATGGGTTCCCCGAAAGAGCCAGCTTAACATTTAAAAACTCCAAAGTCACAGCCTCAACCAAATTTGAGCCATTTACTGTGCAAAGCGCAGTCTTAATGCCCACTAGGATACACTCAGTGATAGCCCACCTCCCAAGATTATCCACCCTCTCTTTACATGTAACAATTTCGCTACCTCCCTATTCATAGTGGATTGTCTGGAGGTTGATAGCAATTTAAAACCCAACTCAGATAATATCCTACGATTAACTCAGTAGACATTCGTCTCTTGCAGGCAGAGAATATCAGGGTTAATTAACCGCAGCTCAGCAGTAACACGTTTCCGCTTGAGGACATTGTTCAAACAAAAGATGACAGGAAATAATCAAACAAGCAATCATAGAGTTGCATACAAAAACCTTTGCCTATATAATTATCCTCAACCCAAATATTGAAGATATTCTTTGGCTGCAATATCAGAGGTGAAAAAACGTATCTGTCCCTTGTTTACAATCTTTAAAATAGCTGGTTGTAATAGAAACACTTGTACGCCTTTTGCTTGGAAAGGAGTGATCAGCTGGTGCTGCTGCAGCTGCAATCTCTTTTCCACTGTAAAGTGACAGTAGTCAGGTATCACAAAGAATTGCGTCCCTTTGCCAGTTCTCTTCTTATCTGGTCTAGCCAAATCGTACAGTGCCTGTCTAGCCAGGAAGTTATTCAGGGAAATCGAAATGGCCCTCGGCTGTTGCACCACTTGCCCACTCATTGCAGGCCGTTGACAAAACGGAAATCTGTGCGCCTGTTGTATTTCCTGCAACCAGCTCCATTCTTTCAGCTCAGGGAGTGCTTCCTCAAACAGCTCAACTACAAATTTTTGGGCATCTTGCCCCTCGAGACCTTCTGGCACCCCTAAGATGCGCAAATTGTTACGACACAAGCGGTTTTCTAAATCAACTGGCTTATCCTGCATATCATCTTTATTGGCTTTTATGTCTACAACAGCATCCTTTTGAGCCACCATTTGATCTTCAAGCGACAAAATGCGGGTCTCTGCTTCACCATCCTGTGATTGATTGATTGATGGCGTTTTTGTAACTCGCAAACTTAGCCCCGGAGGGTGTCAAGGTACGGAGACAAACAAACAGAAAGTCCAGGCTACCAACTGCATAACCATAGAGCACTGGGAACGTAATCACTAATATGCCTGAGAGAAAAGCCAAGTCTTCAGGTGTTTTCTAAAAACCGCCAAAGAAGATTGACTTGAGAGCTCCAAAGGGAGGGAATTCCAAAGTTTTGGAGCAAGGGTGGAAAAAGCTCTACCTCCCCATCTTGCCTTCGCAAATCTGGGGACCGAAAGCATGTTCCTGAATGCTGAATGGAGGGTTCTTTTTGGAGTATAGACACATAGAAGGGACCTTATACCCTCTGAGCCTGAGCCATGTATACCGCTGTGGGCCAGACAGAGAAGTTTAAAAGAGATCTTAGAGGAAATCGGAAGCCAGTGAAGATCCCTTCTGGCCATGGTTACAGAAGCTAGCCTAGGAAGATTCAAAACCATCCTGGGTGCGGCATTCTGTTCCATTTGAAGACGGTGGATGTAACACTTGTTTATGCCACTGTAGAGGGCATAGCAGTAATCCAGCCTAGATGACACTGAGGCAACCGTTGCTTGTTTCCGAGCTGCCTGGGATAGATATGGAGCGATCTTCCTCAGTGTTCTAATAGTGGCACAGCAAGTGGACACCGTTCGGCTCACCTGTGTGTCGAATGAGAGAGCCGGATCAATTAGGACACCAAGGTTTCTAGCCGAAAGGGTGGGGAGGGGGCAGTCCCCCAGGGAGGGTGGCCACCAATCCTTTGACCATAAGTTTTGGCTGCCTCCAAAGACCATAATTTCGGTTTTATCCCCGTTCAATTTCGGTAAAATCATTGTATGTTTGTGCCAGTCTTCTAACAGTATTTTGCAGCTTTCTAGATACTGTATCTGTTTTTAAATTCTCTACCTGCGTTTCCAACCTATGCTCTGCGACTGATCTATAAATCGCTTCTAACGATGCATGACCTTGTATCTCTTCTACCGGGCCCCGCTAACTTGATCCGAATAGTCCAAACCTTCAAGTAACTGCTCACCACTGGAGAGCTCCCAGTCAGTCATTTCTATCATCGTTAATCCGGCCATTCCTTCCTTAGTTTCCTTCCGTACAGTTTGTGCTACCATAGATGCAACCCCAAAGAAGAATTCTTAGAGTGGTTTTCCTCCATGGTTTTAGGGTTAGTGTCTCCAGAACCCCTCATCATGTACATGGAAATTTCCTTCCACATCAGACTCTTCTGAGTGCTCTGAGAGTGAATAAAACTCACTATCGTTACAGCTAGTAGGTTCTTTTTGCTCCTCACTTATAATGCCAATGTCATGCATCAATGCAGGTTCATTAACAGTGTCAGTAATGACCTGGGGTGGTGCAGCATGTTCCAAAGATAAACAGCTCTCCGCAAGAGATAAACCAGATGGTTCACCACCCCCTTGTTGGGCTTCAAGAATATCGGCTTTTGGAAAAGCTGTCAAAGAAGGCACAGCTTTTTTGCCAGCAGATGCTTGAAAAATCTGTGATATCTTGGGTGTGTCCCTTGTACAAAGCCTGTGACCTGTGAACTGCTATCCGGATGCTCAACACCAAGCATTTCTTAGGAGCTTTTTGCTGCACGTGCTGCACGTGTGCATACCGTAGCCTACCCAGTAGCTCTTGTTTGCCGACCTTGAGCACCTTTAGGTGCCATATCAGACCTCCAATAGTATCCCAAAGCACCCATAAACAATGTATTTCAGACTTTCCAAATGTTATTGTGTTGTTTAAAAGTATGGTCCATCCCAACAGTAGAGAGTTCGCCAGGAAGTTTAGCCTCTCCAAACCAGCAAAATCCACAGAAAGTCGACTTTGGTTGTATAATCCAACACACAGCGATTACAGAAAGCAGTCTTCATATACCTTCATACCAAAAATAAAAGTTCTGCCAGAGCCAAACACACAGTAGTCTGCCTACTTGCAGCCGAGACTGACTACATTGTTTGCAGGAAACTTGTCTGGGAGTAGCATTATATCACAGACTTTACCTAAATGTTCTGCCTCTCCAAAACAGTAACAATTGCTCTCGCTGAGCTCCAGACCCAGTCGTGAGTCCGGCCGCGAATCTGGCCGCGGGCCTCGGGTTCCACAGAGAGTCGACCAGGCTGCCGCTAGCAACTATGCACAGGTGACTGCAATCCAATGCCACTCCTCCTCTGCTGCCACCGTGCCTGTCTGTGTGGTCGAGCACGCCACATTTCCTCGCTTAGACAACTTCTTGGAGAGCTGCAAGCAGCGAAAATTACCATAGGAAAGAGCCCCAATGCACGCCGACTAAAACCGCTGCTACAATCGATGTTGCCGGGCATCTGGCTCCGTAAATCGGACGGGAAAGACGAGGTAACCGGGAGTTCCTCACACTCACGTACGTTGTGCGGACACCATCTTGCCCCAATCTCCTTTAGTAATTTACATTGTATATGATAAGGTTTTCTGACAAATATTTCGGACATACTGCTTTTATATGATGATGACTATATTATTTTTGGCTATGACTGTAACCAAATTCATGATCCCATATTAGACAGCCACTCGACAGTGAAATTTGTTCCTCTACAATGCACTCACAATTTACATCCACGATATAACATAAATCTTTAGTTGATATATGGCAACCTTATCCCTTTTTCCCCTCACTCAGGTAGATGTCGCTTCAACAATTCTTTACTCTTAGACCCTAAATTTAGCCAACAATTCAGTTCCTTTGCCTCCGAATTCTTAGCTATCAACTCTACCCCAGAACCTTATTTCCTTATGATTTGGGACTCCTTAAAGGTAGCCAATGGAGTTTTTATAATAAATTTCATATCACAAAAGAAAAAATCTTTGGAGGCACAATCCAATCTACTCAATTACTTAATGATAAGCATGGGCGGAAAATCCGTTCTGCTTGCGGATTTTGCGGATTTTCGGTAAATTTGCATTCCGTGAGATTCGCGAATTTCCCGCAAAATCCGCGAGCGGAACGGATTGGGTCAAAAGTTCAAGCTGACTTTTTGTAACTATTTTAGAATGGTGCCAGCAAGCTGCCAGAGCCTCTAAAATAGTTACAAAAGTCAGCTTCAACAGGAAGCACTAATAGATAAAGATGGGGTGATTAATGACTGTGTAACTTAATTTGACCTTCAACTCGAGCACCTGCTTTACTTTATCTATTAGTGCTTCCTGTTGAAGCTGACTTATGGCTGAGGGCAGAAGGGCACAAAGTGGGACAGAGGGCATGAGTTAGGCAGAGGGCAGAAGGGCACAGAAACCAGTGAGGAGGTGGGCAAAAGGGCAAAAGGGCACAAACAAGAGTGGGGCAGAGGGCAGAAAGGCACAAAAGCAAGTGGTACAGAGGGCAGAAGGGCATAAAAAACGAGAGGGTGGCAGTGATGAACCAGGCAAAAAAAAAACCGCTAACACGCAAAGCTACCCGCGAACACGCAAAAATAAAAAATCCGCAAATTCGCGAATTTTGCGGATTGCGAATTCGCGAATTCGCAAATCCGCGGATCGCGAATTTGCAAAATTCGCCCATACTTACTTAATAATAAAATTAAACAGCTCGAATATATTTACTTACATTCCAATGATGAGTCTACCCTGACTTACTTCTGAGAGATTATCTACCAACTCTGCCTCCTCTTACTTATTGAAAAGTAGAACCCGCTATTATGGAGGTCAAAATAAAATGTGGAAAATTGCAGCCTAATTATTTAAAAGTGAGAAAAGACAGAGCTATATTAGGATCTTTATAGGGTCCCAAAGGAACTCCTCTTTTTAATGATAATGATATTTTAAAAGAATTTGTTTAATTTTATAAAAGTTTATATTCTCCTGAAACACAGCCAGAACAGTCTGATCTCTTGACTTATTTTCAATCCATTGCCACTCCTCACTCCCATCACATTGACTTGGATTCCTTGAGAGTCAATATTTGCCTAGCAGAAATTTCCCATTCAGTTTCGGTGTTAAGACGAGGGAAGGCCTCCGGGCCTGATGGCTTTACTATTGAATTGTATGATCACTTTGCAAATCTTCTCCTATCCAATCTTTTACTTTTATTTAAATATTTTATTGACAAAGGTATATCTGAGGGCACTTTCCAAGAAGCCTTGATCTGCTTAATCCCAAAAGATGGTAAAGACCATTCTCTGTGCAAAAACAATTGTCCCATCTCTTTAGCAGGTACTGACTATAAGAATTTTGCTAAGATTTTGGCATTATGCATCAACCCCATCTTGCCTCATATGACAGGTACTTAAGAATCTGGCTTTGTTAAACAAAAGTTAGTCTCTGACAATTCTCAAGTATTTTTCAATGTCCTAAGCAGGGCCTCATCTTTAGATTACCCTATTGCTGCTATCCCTTTGGACGCAGAAAAAGCCTTTGATAGGATTGGTTGGGATTTTATGTTACACGCATTAAGATGAGTTGGCCTCCCACCTAAGTTGACTGCTCTAATTTCTTTAATATATTCGGGTCCTAAGGCCTCAATCTTCGTTAACGGTAAAACGTCAGATTACTTCCCACTGCATAGAGTGGTACGAGAAGGCTGTCTCCTATCACCTTTATTGTTCGATAGAGCACTGAAACCCTTTTAACCAACAGTAGGCAAGATGTTCATATTTCAAGTTTCCAATGTGGTCCTCATCAGGACAAAATGCCTGTCTACGCTAATGACATTGTTTTATACTGTTCTAACCCTGTAACTTCGCTCCCCCCTTTTCTTCAACAAGTAGCCACAGTTTCTCAACGTTCAGGATATTGACTTAATATTGAGAAATGTGAAGTTTTTCCTTTAAATGTTTTATGTCAAAAACATATTTTTGTCCACACCGGTTTTTCATGGCAATCTTCTAAAATAAAATATCTGGGCTTGTGTTTCGCTCCGACAATTCCTGAAATATTCAAATTAAATTTCGATCATATTACCAAAGCATTAAATGATGCTGTTACACTTTGGCATCCTCTTTTTCTCTCTTGGTGGGGCACAGTGGATTTGATTAAAATGATGCTCACTCCTCTGTTACTATATATAATCTCCATGAGAGATTACCTTCCTGGGTATTATTTTAAGAAAATCGATTCTCTCGTAACAAAATTACTTTGGAAAGGCAAACCCCCTTGCATAGCTTTGTCTTCTTTCAAAAAAGGATAAATCTAACGGAGGTCTTAGGGTTCCCAACTTTGGGGCATATTATCACGGAACGGCGTTAAAATTATTGCTGCTTTAGTGGCAGGAAACTGCAGCTAAAGCGGCAATAATGGGCTTGATAATATGACCTTGTGAATTTCCATAGAAGCCCATGTTTTGGTGTGAACATGGGCTTCTATTGAAATTCTCAACAGCATATTATCAAGCCCATTATCGCCACTTTAGCAGCAGTTTCCAGCTGTTAAAGCGGCGATAATTTTAACGCCGTACTTGATAATATGCCCCTTCAAAACCTATCACTCTGCTTTTTCCTTAATACAAGCTGCCCGTTGGCTCTCTTCGGCGTTCTCCATATTTTCTCCATTGTGGATAAAAATAGAGAAATTTCTTATCACCCCCTTTGACTTTCAGAAAAAAATTGCCTTTTACTACTAATATTTCATGGTTATGTTCCCCTATCATTTCTCATTCCCGCAAACTCTTAGTTGCTCTATTACCATCATCATATCCCTCAATTTACTCTTATCAACTGCATTACATTTGGCATAATAAATCATTACAAATTAAGAACCGTTTTGTATACTGGAAAAATTGTCATTCTAAGGGCTTGTGTTTGATTTCCCAACTTCCACTTGACAATCAACCCCCTTTCATTTAATGATATTCAAACACATTTTTCTTTACTATGGTTCTCTGTGGGGTTTCTGTATGTGCAGGAAGGATTGCACCTGGACTGGTAGTGGTAAGAGTTTGGTGAAAAGTAATAATACTGGTATGGTGCTACAAGTTAGAGGGGATCCCCAAACCTCTACAGTGAGTGATAACAAACAAATCCTGTGCACACGTTAAGTCAAAAGTGCGGAGTCCTCTCTTACTGAGGAACAAGACACCACTGGTCTTGACTTTGCTGCTATCTTTCATAATTCTTGTGAAGACGGCGGTACCTGTCCATCCCACTTTCACCATTCACAGTGAGGCAAAACAACACTAAGGTACCTAAGTTACACCCGTGCTAGCAGGGTAGGAAATTTCAACAGCTATTCGAACTCCGCACTTTTGACTTGGACAGCCCTGAAGAGTCACGGGTCCAACATCCGCATGACGAAACACGTGTCGGCTGGTTGTATTCTTTGATGTCCAATATATTTCCATTTGAAAGGAACAACTCTGTGTCCACTTTGTTTCATTTGATGATACTTTTTGACTATGAATGAGTTGTACAGATACCAAACTTAACATGTGCCGGATTTGTTTGTTAAATTTTTCTTTACCAGCTTCCACTAAATCACAATATGGTCTTTGATGCCTCTCCCTCGACCAATATCTTCTTACATTACCAAATTATTCCAACATCCTTGCAAATTGAAATCCTTTCTCCTGTATTATATACTTACCCCTCTGCATCCACTATATACAAATCCTTACAATTGCCGCGGACAGACTTAAATCAAAGACTGAATTGACTTGGGAAAACGACTTGTTGGAATATTGGTCAACTAGTACATGGGATAAGTTATAGTCTACGCTTCAAAAAACGTCATGAGCTGCTAATACCAAACCAACCCTTTACTTTGTTTATCAGAGGGTGTTACTCTCTCCAGTGACCCTAGCATCTTTTTCATTGGATATGTTTTCTACTTGTTGGTCCTGCTCTTACCCTACTGCCGATTTAAAGCACATGTTATTTGAATGCCCCCATCCATTAATTTTGGTAGTTGGTTTGGTCCCAAAATAGGAACATTTTCAGAGTTAAGGTCCCCTTTTCTTTAATAAACGTATTCCTAGATACACTGTCACCCCAATGGCCTCAGTCACCATTGAGTTTTAAACTGTTAGATTTATTTTTAGCTGTTGCTTTTCATTTAATAACTTCAAATTGGAAACATGCAGATAAAGTCACTTTTGGATCCTGGTGGAATGCTGTGTGTTTTCATCATAGATTAGACACTAATTATGTCTCCCCTATATCTTTAGCGTTTAAAAGAGATCTCCTATGGCTTCCATTAACCACATATTTATCTTCATCTGCCTCTACTATTGTTAAAGTTATTACTGTATCAGATGATGTATGGAAGCCACCTTAACTTCACTCTTTACCTCTTTTTCTTCATAGATGATTAGAAGATATTCGTATTCTTAAATTTATACCATGCTATTCAGTTTTAAGTATTGTTCTGCTTACAGTGCTAGATCAATTATTATTCTTACCTTTATTCTTTATATTATAAATTACTTATATATTGTTCCCCTCCCCTTGCCCCTTCCCTTTTTTGTTTTATATTGTGTATATTCTCCTTTGTATACAGCTTGAAAGTTATATTCCTCATATTTTGCTTTTCCTTCCAACTTTTATGTTAAATAGGATGTGTTGTATTCATTACAATGCTGTATTTTTTCTTTTTCTTTTTTATTAAACTCAAACCTAAAAATAGAAAATAAAATCTCCAACAAACATATACATGGCCAAAGTTATTTTGCCATTAATATTTTCCCATCAAAATACCTCTGCTACAGGTGCTTTAACCCCAGAAGACATTTTAAAATGCAGCTTCATTGTGGCTGATTAAATGAGCCAGAAAGGATATATTGGCGTGTCTCTTTATTGCCATTTTCTCTGCAGTAGAGTTTTAAAATAATAAATGTATGTTAACTGTCAGGATTCTCTTTTCAAGGCTCTCCCTCACATTACTCCACTCCCTTTCCACTGCCACACCCTAGGCTGTAAACTATCGATTATCAGAGTACATTTTTCCAAATCCTTGCTGACTTGACAATGAATTATGGAATGTTGTTTGTTGCACTTCTGAGTTTTGAGCCTCTAGCCCATAACACCTTCCCAAGTGAGCTTTGAACTATTCTGCTTTACTTCCCTGACACTCAAGTGCTAAAGAGGGGTACTTAGTTCACAAGTAGGGAGTCAGCAGCATGTGGGCCCCAGGACACAAGAGGCAAAAACTCAGACCGTCATTTCTGTTTATCTCTCTGCTTCTGCTTTCCATGTTCCTAAAGCGCCAAGAAACCGTTTGGTGAACGTCGCGCTATAGAAATATTTTAAATTCAAATTCAAATTCAAAAGTGATGCATCTCTGTGAGAAAACAGCGATGCTTCACTTTTCATTGCATCCTCCTTGCGACACCAATGATGCCTCATATTTACAGTATGACGCATCATGTCAAAGGAGTTACGGATACATCAGTATTTCTGACGTATCTGTAGATGGAAAAATGCTGGAGTGTGTCACAAAAGTATGGGCAATGGGTCAGAGTGTGTCACAGAAGTATGGGCAATTGGTCATTTACACATGGGCAAGTCCCATGGTAAATGTTCCTGCATCCGTCTTACGACTGGCAGCAGGGGCGGCTCTAGGCTCATGGTGGCCCTGGGCAGGGAGCGTAGGTAGGGGGCCCCCGGAAGAGGGGGTCCGGGTGGGGCAAAGCGCGGAGGCCAAGGAAGATGGGGGGGTCAGGGTGTTTGGAAGTGGAACAGAGCCAGAGGTCGCTAAATCCCTGCCAAGGGCCACCACACAAATATGTATCCATCCTCAGAGGATTTTTATATTAAGGATATATATTGGCATGGTGGCCCCTGGTGTTTGGTGGCCCTGTGCAGGTGCACAGCTTGCACATGCCTAAGGCCGCCCCTGCTGGCAGGCAGAAGATATTGACGCATTTACGTCCTAGGAGTGGCGTAGTGCAATCTCATAGATTTCATTTCATCACTTCTACGACCCTTTCCTGTGTCGGAATGGCCCCCCTGCATACATTATACCTGGCACAGGTATAATGTGGCACAGGTGTTTACAAAGTGATGCATCAGCCTAGATGCATCACTTTGTAAATATGGGGCAACATGGCTCATTTTTAGGTCGAGCTCCCTCGACCTATTGTCACTGAGTTAGCTCTGAAGGGAGGCAGGACGGGGCACGAGCAGATTCGGTTATGTGGACGCGCACAGCAAGTCAGCCTCTCAATCACCCGTGCAAAACACGAGCGCACAGACACACCCCCCTCCCCCTACAACTAAGCCCCACACCCACACACCAACATGTGCACACACACATTCCACACCTCCCCCCTCCTCACCGTGTTCTTTCCGCGTGTCCCTCTCCCTCCTGCAGCAGGTCAGTCTCGGCATCGGCATCAGGCTACATGTCTTCTCCGGCGATCCTCCTCAGCTTGCGTACACGCTCACGGCGACGGCGTCTCGTGCGCTCTCACCTCGTGCACTTTTCTGCCTGAACCTGGGGAAGGGGATCGTTTTTGCGTGTCTCATGCTGGTGCACATGCAGCAGTTCGCCGGCGGAGGCTTAGTTGTTCGCCCAACAGCTGCTATATACCATGCAGGTTTTTATAAAAACACTTTCACACATGTTTAAATTATTTTTTGTTTTATTTACCGTTCCAAGTGCCGTCTGTCGTCTTCGAACAGTTAAAAACAAAAATATGCACGTCATTTAGGGCACCATCGGGTCCTGGTCTGTAGCCGTACATTCGTGTGAATGCATGACTGTGTTTTTTTTAAAACGGAATGAAGATAGCACGATTGGCACTGCTACACTTTACATAAATTAGTTTTGCACAAGGAAAGGTAAGGCGAGCGAAGTGAACCGACAGGAGTCAGCGCGTCACCTGTCTGCTGCTTGGGAGTTTCATCGCTGCTCTCGGGCACTGCAGAAATAACTGCCTGCTGCGCGCCTTCCGCCTCGGAAGGACGGGTTTTTAGAGTCAACAGATACCTGTGTGTGTTTAAACTCTGCAAAAAACTGCCCGGAAGCCAGTAGCTGTGTGTTTTTAGATTTGATGAGTAATGGCGCTTGTTTTTTAATTGATTTGAATTCCGGTTTTGGATTAGAAACTTTAGACTATGAATCCATAATCCCAATTTTCTGTCGTGGCAGAGTGAGCGGAAAGAAAACATCTAGGCATTGCCCCAGTCCTTAACAGTAAAACACAGATAACTTTGACATCAGGGTGAGCATAAAGACTGCTCCTTAAATAGTCCCAGAAACAGCAACTTATTGTAACTGTACAGCGCACATTTAAGCCTCTTTCCACGTACCCAGAAGCCTGAAACTGTAGTCCGGTTGCTGCTGCTACAAGATGAAGTCCAGATGTACCTTTCAAATCTAACAACTGACCATTTCATGTCCACGAATCAAATCGTGTTCAGAGTCACAAGTAAGAATGAAAGATCCTGAACGCCCGGGTTCACAACGACAGCTGATGACTTGAGGGTAAGTCATTATGTGTTGGACTTAGACTGGATGTGAACCCCAGTAACACTGGTTGAGCTGCGAAGGTCAAAAATCTTCAATTACAAAAATGGGATGCGGCATAAAATAAAGAAGAGCAATTAGGCTGGTGTTTTTCACGTTAGATCACCCAAAAGTCATGGCTTGGACAGTCACCCTTTGCGGTCAGTCTTGAGTTAAAACGAGTTCTCACACAGCACACTTTTTTTAAAAGAACTTTATCACTGCTGTGGTGCAAATCAACATTTGCCCCCACTTGTGTGTTGCGATGCAAAATTAAAAGACTTCCCTTTCCATTTTTTTCCCTTCTGCCATTGCGATGAACGCTCTCCAGTAAGCCAGGAGACACACGATTGAAGGAAATCAGTCACAACTTCATCTGTGGCGAGCAGCCTCAGCCTGACACAACGCACTAGGGTCAGCAGCGTCCAGAGCATGGTCTGGCCATAGTCGAGGTGCTGCAGTCCTGGTGTTGGGAAGGCCGGTCTCCTTTAGCGCTCACGTTTCCACTTCTGACACCGCCACAAAGACGTGACAGTCAATTAAAAATGCGCATGTTTTTAGCTCTCACAGAGGTTTTCTTGAGACATTACTACACCGATTAAAAGTAAATGAAATTAAATAGATTGGATTTCAAATCAATTAGTGTGTGGAATCTGAATAATACTTGAACAAAATAAGCATTAGGGAGAGTGGGACGGGCACTGGCCTTATGTAGGCAGAGAGAGACAAGTATTTTGAATAAAAAACAAATGCGAATTGGAGGGATGCGAGTCAATGTGTGCATCACTTGCTCAGCCTCCACACTCGGCCTCTCCTTCAGTTGTTGTTAGCTGCCTTGCCTGTCACTACTCACTTTTATTCCAAAGTATTGCTTCTAAAATCTCAGTAGAGTGTGGGAAGGAGGACTCTGCCACTGTGGATTTATCCCGAGTTATGGATATACCAAACCCTAAACCTGTCATAATGTAGATCCTGACCCACATTGTAGCAAATGCCCATTTATAATATAATAATTGGGCCTCCCAGTTATATGTTTTCTGTACATTTCCGTCTGTATTTACTCATATTAACTTTTAACTTTTTCTCACCTTATTTGCATTAATAAATATTTATTTTTAGATCAGGGGAAAATGAAGTTGCCATTAGTATTTTTCCGTATTTATGTAACTGATACATGTAAACCACACTTTGATGCCGGTAGAATTTTAATGCGCGGAGCAGACATATACAGTTCAGTCTTAGGAACTAGCCCATGCATATCTGGAGCTACTTAATCTTCATTAGTAAAACTCTCTGTTTTCCACTCAATGTGCTATCAGAATGTACAACCAATGGCCTGGCAGTGACAAGTGACAGCATAGAGAGACATAAAGACTGCATTTTTCCATCTTTAAAAATAGAGATTCTGTGTAAGAGATGGAAAATCCAGAGAGAAAATGACTCTTTAAAGGATTTCCCTTCCCCTACAACGCTCACTTGGCATGACGTCATGCCGTAACTTCTCCACTAGTGAGAAGTGAGCGGTGTGAGCTTGCCCACATCGATCTGCTCACCTGGCATGCTGTAACTTCTCCACTAGTGAGAAGTGTCACGATGCGCACATCGATGTGCCTGGTGTCACTGCAGTCCAGAACAACATTGAAAATGCAATAGGTCTCGCCTTTGATAAAGTTAAAGCCATTTGCTTTGCTAATAGTATTGTATAGCAAAGCAAATGACTTTAACTTAATAAAAGGCGAGACCTATTGCATTTTTAATGCTTGTTTACACTGCTGGTGCGTCACAAAAAATGAGGCACCAGCGGTGCAAAAGTGATGCAGGGGCCGGTAAATAAGCCCATCAATTTGTTACAACTGGAGCCAGGTACTCCAACTCTGCCCTGGAACTCTCCAACTCAAATTTCTTACCTCATTTTTCTCCAAAATATTTTGGCATCATAATCAATTTGAATTAGGTCTGAAAGTGGCCGCAGCTGACGATTGGATTTGATTACTTTAAGAAGGAGAAGATTCAATGTAGCTGTAAAGGCTGCCAAATATTTCCATTCTGCTTACTCTACTAAGGTCAGAAAAGGTTAAAGGTCAATATGCAACGCATTACACCCACTCCACGTATGGGTCAACATGGAAAAAGCATACATTCTGTAAATTTTAAACGATTTATGTTCACTTTGCATGAAATAAGATTCCAAAACTGTCGTATTGTTCTCCCTCCACTGAGCAGGCCAGATAGACGCAGTGCATTGCATGGAACGGGTTCAGTCAGCAGTTCTGTGCGCATAAATGATATCTCACTAAAGCAGGCCCTCCTGTGATACCATCCATCAAGGTAACAGTTTCATTTAGATGCTAATCTGCGTATCCCCCTAAAAGGGTTTTATGCCTTTGCAGATGTTCGAAATTGTTTTTGCTTTTTACTGTGAACCCGTTTGACAATTTGTTTCAGCTTTTACCGAGCCTTCCTCTAACCCAGACTTCCAGGAATGTGGAAAAAATGATACAGTAGTAGTTTTTACTTCTTACTAATATATCACGAGGACATGATTTCCCGATTTTTTGCGTTCAAAGCTCCATCTTGCGCGCGAGAGCTGTTTTTATTGTTGAAATTGATTCATTTTCTGCGAGACTGTTTGTAACCTCTGTCAGGAAAACAAGTGAAGCACTCTGCCGTGAGATGCCTTACCACATTATTAAGCATAATTGTCCTAAAGGGGTATATTTTCCAAATATTCATCAGTTATGAAGAGGTTTTTTCCCGAACTTAATGCCATGCCGATCTGTAAATTGCAAGGTATGTCGTAAGAAAGAGCACAATGTTATGAAAATGATAAGCATCATATGATGATGGACTGCACTGGTTCAGCGCCTTGATGAGTGTCTGTTTTTTGTGCGTCTGAGGCATATACAGTTCGTACATTTGGGTTGGAATGTCTGCAAGTGAAGAAGGCATGAACTCTCGGCAGAATAGGTCGGAAATAGAGAGAGACAATCTCTGCTCACCTACTCCAACCAGGAGCAGTACCGTAGTGGGCTGCAGTGGCTCAGCTCAGAGCAGAGCGCTTGTTTTTATGCTCCTATGGTGCATTAAGTCAATTAATGTAATGCGATCCTTTCTCCAGTTAGTGCATTATTTTATGCAGCACAGCTCAGAAATAGAAAGAGGCAAACTATGTGACATATTACCAAGCAATAGCGATAATTATCGCTATTGCTTGGTTACAGACAAAAAATTACCGCTGACCTGCGGCGATTTTTATCGCAAATAAGCCTTGGTATTTAGAAGCAGCAAAGAATTTGCAGTATAAGTAGCCAGCTTATCTTCTATTGTAGACAGCTTTCTAATGTTCAAACCATTCAGAATCACATCTACAGATGGGATTATAGCACCAAAAATATCTCCTACTTCCGCTGCACTAACACATCACCTAGTTCTAGATTTCGTTTCCCATTGAGGATCATTGAAATGTTCCTAATGGTAAATCTTGAGGAAAAGCATACCAAATTAACATGTACCATGCCATCGTTGGGGCATTTTAAAATATGCATACTGTCCACAATAAAGTACACTCCAGGAATCACAGGATCCTGTCCCTCCAAAATATGGTCATTCTTCCCTCTCACCTACAAAACATGTCACTCTGTCTTAAGAATAATGGGTCTATATAGCTTTGATCAACATGTAAACACAGCATTCCCTTATGTTGCCCACCTAAGGTCAAGGCAGGTAAATGTCCCTTTACCTGATGTTCAATTTATTCACTATTCCACCTATGGTGTTTTTTAAAGATCTTTATTAGTTTCTGATTTGGACTCTAGATCTCTGCTTCTGTCTTCCACCAAATGTTTGCTCCACATCTTACATTGAACGGGTCAAATTATGTCCATGTACGTACTCTGGGGTAGATTTACAAGCCCCCCTGCGCCACCAGTCCATCACTTTTTGTGACCTACTGGTGGTGTATCTTCCTGCTCCATATTTAGATGGACAGGAAATGTCACCCTCCGTGGCTTTTCCTGTCCTTGTAAATATGGCCCCTTTACATGCAACACTTTGCATGACAGGGGCATTCCATGGGTGTTGCTGTGGGTGTTCCCAATGTAACACCCATTGAAAGAGACACATTTCCAGATTTACGAGGAATCATAAATCTGGAAATGTGTGTGAATGCTACTTCTTCCCAGGGTAGGCGTTGGCAGGTGCAACGAGGAGAAATGTTTTCATCGCTCCTCGTTTTTTCCTCTTTCAATGCGTGCTGCATTCTACATCATGCATTGAAAGAGGAAAATGCCTGTAGTGATAGTTTTTGTGCGGGTAGGTGCACCTTCCTGCACAAAAACTAACCCCCCATGACGTAGGCATCCTTGCATGGCTGCGGTTTGTGAGCAAGTGCAGGGGAAAGCACAGAGATGTGACTTATTGTTGTAAACACGTCGCATCCCTGTGCTTTGAAAGTGACTCACTGCGAGGCAGCCAAACGGCTTACAGAATGCACTGAGTCACTTTCATTGCAAATCTGTACCTCTGTGTACAGTGACTTCGGCCACCTTGAGGGGACATATTTAATCCATGGAAACTAATGATAGTAGTTTCCAAGCTATAGTTGTTGAGACCAAGCTGAGCCTTTATATAGTGATTTTCTACAATATTGGTTTTAGCTGCCTACCTAATACTACATTTTCTTCTATGTTTAAATTTATTTCTAATATTGCGGTAAACTTAGAGCATTTAGGACACGTTTCATATGTTTGCCTGGCTTGAGATTTTAACATATATTTTCCCACTCGCTAGTTCGCCCAAATTTAGCCTATTACCCTTATAACTTACCTGACCCTTAAAGAGTGGAACTTATTTCATAATTAGCCACATTAGACTTGGTTAACGGACTATCAATAGGAGGTTTGTCCAGCTGTGAGGCACCTACTTTTAGAGGCAGGGGCATCCATTCCACCATTGACTACATCTTTGCCATGGAGCTTAGAAGAGTCACTCTCACGTGGTCTGGTTGTCCCATCCACATTTAGTGATCATATCCCTGCAGATATCAACCTGCTTCTTCGTTTTAAGGTAAAGTACAGTCTGCAAATTGGGGCATGTATTTTGCAACCCACTACTGAGAATCCTAGCTAACATGAAGGGCTAGTGACCCTGCACAGCTGTTTAATGAGGTTATACATATGAATATAGGGTTGTAAACTATATGCTTGAGTGAGGTGTATTGAGGTGGCCAGGTAGTGGAGGCCTTTCCTGACCTTTGTGTTGGGATCAGTATTGCACTTTTAAAAACCTTTCCAGTCTAAACCTTTTACCCCACAGAGGGATAACGTTGAATGCTCAGCAGCTAAAAGGGCGCTTCAACAGGCCTGGTATCAAGACTATGGGACTCAGAAATAGTTGCCCTTCGACGCAAGCAGTATAATGCCATTACCGCAAAACGACATCAGGATGTAGTAAAAGGTCTTTGGGAAATGTTAGTACAGGTTTCACATGTGTATAATAGCGAAACATTCTGGACCACTGTATCTGAGTTAAAGTGTTGTATCTCGTGGTCCTCTAGTCCTGTTACCTGCCATATTGCTTGCAGTACCTGGGAGGAGCATTTTGTCAAATGTGTGCCACACATATGTCACATGATACTTTTACTGTAGACCTTGGGTTAGATGCAGGTTTTCAGACAACCCTATTGGAAGATGAAATCAATCAAAGTGCAGGAGGTAAGGCTCAGGCCACGATGGGGTAATTATCAACTTAAAAAAAAATAATGTTTTTTTCTGGGTGCCCCTCCTTACAAATGTCTTCAATAATCTTGCCCACGCTCCCCTACCATGCACCTGGGGTTTTAAGCAAGGAGATAGCTCCCATCCAGGCGGTTATCAGCCAACCTCATTAATTGACACTACTGTAAAAATTCTGGGTAGGCTTATCTATAACAGGATAATGCATTGGGTCCATGATGTGTCAGTGTTATATTGCTGCAAGTCAGCGTTCAGGCGTACAATAGGGACAATCAAGCAACGCCTACACTTAAATCCAGTCCTTACCTACCATTCATGACCCATCATCAGCCTTTGACTGCGTTAACAGGGCCAACTTTTGACACCACCTTATCGTACAGGAGATGGATACAACACTGGCCAACTTCCTTGCATTCCTTCACAAAGGAATGAGGGCAAGAGCCTGCATTAGTGCTCAGGGGGAGGCCACTAGAAAAACATTTATTCATTGCAAGGTAAGATAAGGCCGCAAGCTACTTCTGCTTCTTTTTATTCTTTACGTAAATGATCTCCATCTTGCTCTGATATACAAATGATTAAAGGCTATCCGCTTCACACACTCCTTTATGTAGATGACGCAGTGCTGATGGCACGTACTCCAATGCCACTGCGTATGCTAGTTCATGGTTTTGTTGACAATATGGGTTCCCTCAACAGGCAGACCAACTTTACTAAATCAGATATTCTGTCCTGCGGTCCTAAGCATAGACCCATCCCAAAAATCCATGTTGGCACTCATTACCTGCCCAGCACCAACACTTTTCCATACCTGGGTATTATTATTTATACTCAGGGGTCATGGTCTCCCAATATAGCACAAACTCGACCAAATTTGCAGTGGCTAATGGGTCACTATACAGTCTCCCACAACCAACGAGGGGAGGCTCTCTCTTACTGCTGCTACTAGTTTATAAATCACAATATCTGCTAATTGCTATATATGGTGCAGAAGTGTGGGGGGTTTCCACCTGTTTGGCTATTCAACAAGAAGCAAAACAGATTTTGCAGAAATGTGTTAACTTTTCCTATTTCTACTTCCCATTTCATCCTGCACAATGAGCTTGGGCTTCCCTATATTACAGATGTAATTAGGGCCCGTCAGTCCTCCTCAGACTTTCGATCTGACGTAAGGATGAGGCTGCCATAACAGAGGCATTATACTGGATTGTCTCTCTCTGGATAGAGGGCCACTAATTCCATAGATAGCTTATGTAAGGACTGTGCACCTTAACATCAGGATGCAATCCATTTCTCTGACCCAGCTTCCTGTATTACTACAAGTAAAAGATCTTGGGTCATGCTTTCCACCTATTTTCGGAATTTCAGAGGCTTAGGGTTCTGAAAGAAATGCCTAATGTGGCCAGCTATCCTAGTCTGTATGATTTTGACCACCCTACTGATTACTGTGCCTGCAGTCACTGGGAATGCTCTGCTCTTCCTTTTTATGTCAGACACTATGAAATATCTCCCCTACTTTCCTATGAGATTAATGCATAGCCTTTAAACAAAACCATGTTCTTGTGATGATGTATCTGGCCAATCAATGCTCCATTTCACATATTTTTATACATGTTATACAAGATATACCAGACTCTTTCTAATCACCCTTTAAAAAAAGTATTGTTATGATCTTGATCAGTGCAGGCATACTTTTAGATTTTTATTGGTGTAGATCCAGGATAAATGAAGCTTTTGTTGCTTACTCATCGCTATAATGACTATGTTACATCGTATTTTATAGATAACTATCTGAGAACTTTGCGCCCTCTTCACTTTATGTGATGTCCAGCTGAATATTATTAGCTGCTATCTGCACTTTTTATATTCTTTTTTGCTTTTAACGTACTGTATATTTAATGCTGATTGCCTTGTATGATGCGTTAATGGGTGCTACTATGCTCCTGAATAAAGTCACCGATTGATTGATTGACTTAAGAGACACAAAATGTGTGCCTGCAATCTCTGCACCTTTGAATAAAGATTATTTTTCAAATATTTGAACATAGGGACTTCTGAAACAACTAAATCATAGTTTGAAATATAATATTGAAAACTACCCTGTAAGCAGAATAAGCTCAATAGAAGGCTACAATAATCCTATTTTTCAAAGGGATATGATGGTACATTATACTCTCTGCAACAGACAGAGGCAACAGAGTGCACATGTAACAATCTCTCA
Source organism: Lissotriton vulgaris (assembly GCF_964263255.1). NCBI lineage: Eukaryota > Metazoa > Chordata > Amphibia > Caudata > Salamandridae > Lissotriton > Lissotriton vulgaris. The sequence goes on along the minus strand of NC_141693.1, from coordinate 506,162,497 downwards.
CATTTATAATGTCAATGTATTCATAAAGCAATCTAAAATAAGCATTTAAAGCATAATGTCCCGCGATAGACCTGTGTGCAGTTTCTTAACCCCACACAACTGTACGCTACTATCAGCAGGATGTGGTGTAGTATGAGCAACAGTAGACTTATTTCAACTGACTTATATGTAGCTGGCGCAACCCTACATAGCACAATGATTAATACAACTACGGCCTTCTATAATGTATCCACACCTATCAGTATTAGAATTGCATTTCATTGCTTCATTAGAATCTAAACCATATGTGGAACAAAGCAGCTGCATAGTCTTCTCTGTCGGTTTCCACCTTTGCGAGCAGCAAAACCAAAGTTCAGGTGATGTACAACAAAATTATGTACAAAGTCTTTGTGACTCTTCTTTCTTCCCATAAAAGTATTTTTAAATGCCTCTAATAATAAATGGTGCAAGGCACTGACAATTCGTTCCAGAATAAAGTGTTTCATTTCAACTAGCATTGGAGACTCATTTGTATCCAAGAAAAGAAACTCAGCCACATCCATAATAAGATGTCACAATTGCACATTATTCATCACCCAGAAAGTACTGAAACTCATGGTCATTATTTAAACCAAGTTCCACAGCCTTGAATTTCATCAACCACATAACCTCAGTCCTTCTTAATTTAAGTTGTCTGTTACCTCCTCTTGGATGTGGGCTAATATGATCAATCCCATGAAAGCTAAAGTTATGTCCTTCCCTGTCATCACAATTTTGGACAGCATGTGCCGCTGATGAGATAAAGACTAACTGTATGGGTAGGGTTTCAGAAGTGGCAAACAGCCACTTCTGAAAGAAAGAGTCTGGTATATCTTGTATAACATGTATAAAAATATGTGAAATGGAGCATTGATTGGCCAGATACATCATCACAAGAACATGGTTTTGTTTAAAGGCTATGCATTAATCTCATAGGAAAGTAGGGGAGATATTTCATAGTGTCTGACATAAAAAGGAAGAGCAGAGCATTCCCAGTGACTGCAGGCACAGTAATCAGTAGGGTGGTCAAAATCATACAGACTAGGATAGCTGGCCACATTAGGCATTTCTTTCAGAACTCTAAGCCTCTGAAATTCCGAAAATAGGTCGAAAGATTGACCCAACATCTTTTACTTGTAGTAATACAGGAAGCTGGGTCAGAGAAATGGATTGCTTCCTGATGTTAAGGTGCACAGTCCTTACATAAGCTATCTATGGAATTAGTGGCCCTCTATCCAGAGAGAGACAATCCAGTATAATGCCTCTGTTATGGCAGCCTCATCCTTACGTCAGATCGAAAGTCTGAGGAGGACTGACGGGCCCTAATTACATCTGTAATATAGGGAAGCCCAAGCTCATTGTGCAGGATGAAATGGGAAGTAGAAATAGGAAAGGTTAACAAATTTCTGCAAAATCTGTTTTGCTTCTTGTTGAATAGGCAAACAGGTGGAAACCCCCCCACACTTCTGCACCATATATAGCAATTAGCAGATATTGTGATTTATAATAAAATCCTGAATCCTGAAGGATTTAACGTCAATGTGAGGAAACTGGAGGAGATACCAGTGTAGATCTATGATTGAATGTATAAGAATGTGTTATGACTTACTATGTTTAGAAATGAATCTGAATACTCTCCATCTCGAGAATTTACTGTATTTAAACATATATTATTTGTTTTTGCTTACACTGAAGACTCTGTATTGCGAATCATTTGATGCTACTTATGAATGTCTCACCTTATCTCCCATTTTCATTTCATCTCCTATTCTACTGTGGAATGAATGAATCTGTCTAAATATTGATAGCTTTTAATTCTTTATTTATTTTAGTTAGATCTTTATATTATCTTTATATTATTATTTACACTAAGGAAAGTTGACTTAGAAGAAAATATAATATGGCGCTCGCAAAATGAGTGTCATGGGACTGGTCAACAATGAGGACATTAAGGAAAATATAATATGGCACTGCCTTTTGGCAGGATGCTGAAGAGATGATACAAATAAATACTAGGATGCAAATAACGAGCATGTAAAATGGTACTCGCAGAAACAATACTGAAATAAAATATAACACCCGTTTTTCTTACGCGTCTATTAGAAATGATGTGATATTATATTTATCACGATGATGATGCAATTGACGCGAACGTATCCATTTATAATTATAACAAATGATAATGTCCGAGTTTGTTGACTATATAATTTACTTGAATACTTATCCCACTATAAGATGACGTTTTGATCAAATAGTGTAAACAATCACTAATATGAGTGGATAGATGACCTCGCGTTGAGGGACTAACTTTGAATTATTCAACAAACCTACTAACCCACTACAAGATGGCGCTTGAATACAAAGAATATAAATAGGAATTCCAATATGGCGCCCGTGCAGGACGCCGATTACTGAGCGAGTTCGTGGATAGACGAACACGTATTAAGATACGGGTATGTACGAGAATTTCATCTATGTGTGAGTTATTTATTTAAGTAGTTTAAAAACGTATCCAAACAGAAACTGAATTATATTTGCACTCGATCATTATTTCAGATCGAGAGTGTGGGGATACAACCACATTGAATAACATGCGAGGACTCCTGTCCAGATTATACTCAGAGAGTGGGGTAAGTTGAGTGTGGATAACATTTGGTGACATGAGCCTACTCTTAAAGTATTGTAAGGCATTTATCTAATTGGAGATCTTGGGTTGCTTAAATTGTAGGGTCGCTTGACATCATATTTGAAAGTGCAAAGTGAATGAACACTTCTCAAGTGAACTTATCGGTACATGTGGATTACGGTAAAAATTAATTCTTAAATTATCTGAGTTGACATATTTTTGGGTGGTGACTGAAAACCCACAATGACTCTGTGTATTTAAATATCGTATGAGAGTTGAACACGCGATAAAAAACTTAATTGAGGTAACACTCATGAGGGGGCTGACCATTGAAAATAAAGAGATGGGAGATCGAAGATCCCGTGTGTGGGCTTTGTTTGGGGTGCTTTAACCCGAGAACTTCTTTCTACACAAGGATGAGTGTTTTTGTTTACAAATATTCAAGTTATTTTGGAATGGATGCTTGATACTTAACTATACTATTTGGTGATGGCTTAGTGGAGACGTGCACATATACTCGGGTGTATGCTCTCTTGGTTTTGCCTGGTTCTGTTCTACTTATCTCGGGATTCCTTCAAAAACAGTAGAGTGTATAGACTTATACGTTATTTTAAATGAATTACATTCATGTTTATTTGTATTGTGATTTCAGCCCTGGTGAAGTCGATGTGTAATAATTAACATGACGAAACACGTGTTGGCTGATTAATCCGATGACTACTGTATATGGGAATTTGAAGAACTTGAACCAAGAAAAGAGAAAATAAAATATTATCCTTGATTGGAAGGACTTGAGTTGAGGACTTATATTTGGATTACCAACCTGTGACTGCATCAGATTATGAATTCTATTGAACCTGAATTTGGATATTTCTGTACATTTTGAGTGCTCAGGAAAATTATTTTGTTTTAAGTGTTTAAAGTTAACTGCAGTTAACCTAATGCTAAGGGGTGAACTGTGCTGGTAGGTGAAGCAATGTGCTCCCTCCAACCTTCAGTTTGAAAAGGCACCCTTGAGTCATTGAGCTGACGAGCTTTTGGAGCTGCACCTGTGCACCAGAGAGAGGTACTGAGACCTGACTGTTTTGTGGCAGCTTTCTCAGAAAACCCAGATGAATTTAGTTTTAAAATGGGCGTTCAATGGGTATTGCTGTGGGCGTTCCACCACAATACCAATTAGTTTTTGATGCTGCCCCACATTTACAAGGATCTGTAAATCGGAGGCAGTGCCAAAAACTAACACCATTAAAATGTAAGCGTTAGAGTGGTGCAATGAGGTAAAATACTTTAATTTCTCCTTGTATTTTGCTTATTCTGTGTGTGCTACACTCTGCAGCACACATATAAGGAGCAAATCACATGTAATGCTTGTTTATGTGCAGGAAGCTGTCTCTTCCTGCACATAAGCAATCAGCCCTGTAACCCAGGGGCCCTTGCACCATGACGCAAGGGTGTCTGCACCGGCGCTAGACCGCATTTTTAGTGCTGGCGCAAGGGAAAACAAAAGGAAAAACTATTCGCACAGTAGAACTGGCAGAACCAGAATCACCCAAAAGTGATATGTTGGTGCCATTTACCTCACCATCTACATATGAGCTATCCTGGTCTACCTCAAAACTGCGCCAGGCGCACAATGTTCCAAACACTCGGCCACGGACAAGCAGACTGATCAAAATCAAAAATCTCAATGGTCTCAGACATAGTATATTGGAGATAAGGAATGTGTTAGAAATGGTATATCTAGTTGCAAATGTTTTGCACCCTGACACAGAAGGGACCCACAATCCTCGTCAGGGTAAGTAAGTTATACCCTCATATTAACCTGTGCTCTCCCCGCTGGGTAGCTTGGCAAGAGCAGTGAGGTCTACCTGCAAAGTATTTGTACACTCAGTAATAAAGTGCAAACACTACAAAAAGAGTCCACACCAGTGTTGTAAAATAGCAATATTTATCTCAATAAAAAAAAGACCAAAACGACACAAATCCAGCCTTTCTAACTTAGGATATGTTATGTTAGCATTTTATAGAGCGCCTGGTTACTCCAATTCGGAGTATCCCTGTGCAGAATTCCTATTGACTAAACAGACAACAAACACCCCTCCCCTTATTTACTTTTTATTGGTTAAGGCTCTTCCTGAAAAGCCAAGTTCTTAAGTGCATCCAAAAAGAAACCTCTGAAGGCTCTAATCTAAGATGCAGCTGTAGTTGGTTCCATTGTTTAGCTGCCAGGTTCCTGAAAGATATCTAATGAAATGGTAAACCCAATATACCCCTGACGGCTTGGGTAGATTCAAACAAACAGGTAAATGAGCCTTCAAGATCTAGATTGCTGACTAGAAGACTGACGGTTCACTTCATGCGGTTCTACTATAAAAGATTACTACAGATTAAGGCTGTTGGAGTTCTGAGGCATGCCATGATTCTCCGTAGTATATATAACTGAAGTCTTTCTCCATTAAGGAGTGGTAGAACAATTGTCATTACTCACACTGTGACTTGCTGCATGAGAGATTACAGACTCAATCATCAAGCCTCTATTACTTTCCACAAAAACCTAAATAAGCTGCTCAACATTCTGAAAGAGCTACAAGGGGTCAACTATTTTTAAAGTTTACAGTCCTGATGATGGTCTTATTGACAAAAGCATAAGGTCCGAAACGTTGACATATACACTTCTTTCTTAAATATCATTTCTTTATATGAAAAGGTGTACACAATCGTTGCAGCGAAGGGGTTAATTATTGTAAAAACTTTTTTCCTTCTTGTTTCATTGTGAGTTAAACCTACAAGTACCCTATATTAACTCAATATAAAATTATTTTTATACTTACATCCGTGCTTGGATATATTTGTCTATGATTAGATCTTGTGTTCTCATTTTGTGAATAAAGGAACAATCTATGTCTGTTTATATTCTACGAAAATAAATTATGAAAAGAAATTACATTGCAAGTAATATTTGCTAGCTTGCCTTGAATGGTGAACTAAAAGAGTAAAAACAAGTATTGAAATAAATCCCTTGAAGGAACCTGAAAGAGCTGCTATCAAGACTCTTTCCACAAAATGTAGGAACTCTGGACAAGCCTATTCTAGCTGATCCAAGGCGATGATTGGGAAGGTGGGGTAGAATTAATGGAAAGAGGTATCCAGGGCCTTTTCCATGGAGTATTCTATGGACAAAGCATATGGCTTTGAAGGATATTCTCTCCTCAATGAGGAGCCATTAGAGTTTTACCAGGGCTGACCCCTTAGGGGCACGTCTAGGAATATTCAGCAGCAGACAAGCAGCTGCCTTTTGTACCCTCTGTAGAATTTGAATATTGCTCTTAGAGACCCCCAAATAAAGAACGGTGCAGTAATCAAGCTGTGACACCACGAGAGCCTGGACTGACTTTCTTTTTGATGAGTCAGCAATAAGCCATAAAATCTCCTGAATCATTTTCAGGATACCAAAGCATGTTCCTGTAAGGGTGGAAAGTTGCTCTGCAAAGGATAGGGTGGGATCAAACTACACTCCAAGATTCTTTACTTTTGAGTTGGAGTTAGGCAGAGGGCCTAACTCATTGGGCCACCATAATGTGGACCAGATACAAGGTTGTATTCCCACCACCAAGATGTCAGTTTTATTGGCATTAAGACTCAGGCAACTGTTTTTCATCCAGTTAGCCAGATCTACCAGGCATAACTTGAACTCTTCCACCACATGATTATTATCTTGAGCCATGGCCCTCAATTATTTCAGCCAGCTGTTGCATATATAGGTTAAACAGGGTCAGAGCCCTGAGGCACTCCCTGTTTCAGTGACTGAGTTGTGAAAGTAAACAACTGTAGGGTGACCTGAAAGGTGCGACCCTCCAAGAAGTCTGCTAGCCAATCCAGCACAGTGCCTCTGACCCCTGAATTCTGTAGCCTTTCCAGTAACAGTTCATGGGAGACAGGGTCGAAAGCGGCACTTAAGTCAAGCATGACCAGTGCAGCCATTTTGCCATCGTCCGCCACTTGGCGGAGAGAGTTTGATGCAAATAGGAGGGCTGATTCTGTACTACAAGATGGCCTAAACCCAGATTGTGTCTCGTGAAGAAGTGCATTTTCTTCCACAAAAATCATCAGCTGTTGATTGATTAATTTTTCAACATTGTTTGCAAAAACATGCAGCACAGATATCAGTCTTAGGTTCTCAGGTGCAGAGGGGTCTAAAGTTGATTTCTTCAAAAGTAAATAAAGTTATAGTTCTTTAGAAATCAATTGTTGCGCTTGACCAGGACAAAGCACCTTTGTGATGCATTCATAATCAAAGACGATGCATGGCGCAGGCGAGGTCAGACATCAAAAAGGCAGGTGATGCATTTGTTTCTTACTGCTTTGCAGGTTGGTGGTTTTTTGACACTTAGGGACAGTGCATTGTGCAGAGGAGGTCATGCGTCACTATAGGCAGTGATGCATTGTTCCTTAAAGTGGTGCAGAGTTGTTGAGCCTGAAATGCCTGGTGTCACTCCGTAGTGTAAGGGAGTTGATGCGTTGTTTGCAGGCACAATACCTCTGTTCCTTACTGCAGGGCAGTGTCATTGATGATATTGGTGCCCACAGATGATGCATCAGTGATGCATCGAAAGTCAAGTTGCACTATTTTCAATTCCACAGTGCTGAAGCAGGAGTTGCGTAGGAGCCGTGCTTTACGGACTTCAGAAATGCAGTGCTCAAGAACCACACAGCAGCGGTTCTTTGAAGGTGCTGCAGCAAAAAGTCAGACCTACATTGAAAGCCATGGTCGTTGGGTCGAGCAGGCCATGATTTGGTACCTGCAGCCATGATGCATTGAATTATGCAGTGATGTGCCAATTCAGAATGATGCTGAGAATCATTGCATTGATTTCTCTGCTTGTTGCACCAGAACTCACTTCCAAGGGCGCAGCAGAGGAGGGCAGGTGTTGGTGGGTGAAGTATTTAATGGACTGGACACTTCTTAACAGGAGGCATGCTCAGATTAAGCCCTGGCAAACCTCAGAAAGCAGGATGTGTAATACAAAGTCCAGTACTTTCACTCCCAGGACAGAATTAGCAAGCAGCAGGCCAACACACAAAACAAGCAGCAAAGTGGCAGTCCCTCCTGAAGCAACATGTCTTTTCTTTATGGCAGAGTATCCTCAATGCAGAAGAGTTTTGAATATGTGATGTTAAAGGTCCAGTACCTATATACATTTCAGCCTTTGAAGTAGACAAACTTCAAACGAAGTTCTTTTTAGTGCCCCAGACACACTCCAGGCGGTGGAGACTTATTTGTAAGAGGACAGGCACAGCCCTACTCAGGTGTCATCATCAACTCCTCCAACCACTCTAGCTCAGGAAGGCCCATCAGCCTGGTAATTGGCCATCAAAAAATGCTGTACACACCTCTGCTCTCTTTGTTTGACTGTCTAGAGTGAATGCACAAACAGCCCAACTGTCATCCTGACCCAGCCGTGTATTCAGAGACAGGCAGAGGCACAGAATGGTTAAAGTAAGCAAATGCCAACTTTCTGAAACTGTCATTTTCAGACTTAACTTAAGGGAGAGATAGGACTTGCTGTCATGAAAAAATGAAGTTAGCAGTAATTCACAACCAGGACATAATAAGAACATTTATACAAAGCAAGTGACACCTTACCTTTCTCTCCATATATCTGCAGAGAAGGGGCTAGTCACCACTCTTTGAAGCGAGAAACCCCAATCAAAGAAGTCCTGAAGAAGGTGCCAAAGAATCAATTGTACTTCACCGAAACGCGTCGACGCATTTTTGTAAACACAGAGAATCCAACCAGGGCCTAGTAAACAATTGATGTACATGTATTGTTGTCACTGTTGTTTATATTGACATAAGTAATATAGGCCTTTTTGGATCCAGAGATAAACAGTGGCAAAACACTAAGAAGCCACAGTCATACTAGGGGTTTGTTTACAAATAGGTTCTTGTTCATTGCTTTTGCGTCTGATTTGCTGAGATGTCATTTATGTGTTTTCCTTGCTTTCAAACTTTAAATTCTTGAATTATTAATTGTTTATGAAATACTATGATTAATTGCTTTTACTTCTTCTTTTCAAAGAATATTTCTTTGAAACTTTAAACTGTGTTGTTTGAACGTTTTTATTTATGTATATGGCTTTTATTAAAAACAGACTGTGAACGATTCTATTTGGTTGTGGAAATTATTATGTATTCCCTGTAGTACAGTACACTATTTTTCCCGGTTTATGTTTGTATGGGTATCCATAATAGTATGAAAGTTTAACTAGCGCACCCCAGGTATTTCCCCTTGACTTGTTGTCTTTGTACCCTGTTCCCTGGTGAAAGTGGGGTACCCTCTCTTTAGATATCTATATTTGGGCTCTAACAAAGATATAGCCCAATGTAGCCCAATATATATTTTTTAAAAGTTAATTTTCTTAAAAACAACTGGAGCATATATCTTGAGACATAGCAAAGGCACATCGGCCTACCAGTCCTTACAATTTGTCAAATTTTTTTTTGTATATTGTTTTTTTTTTTTTTTTGCCCTGGAGCGCTCCCGGTGCGTGCCCCGGTGAGCGCCCCAGAAAGCGTTGTATTTTGAACTGCCCCGGTGCGCGAACCGGGAGCGTCCCGTTAGAGCCAATGTCGCGATCGAAAACAACATCGTGACGCGTTGCGTAAGCATGACGTATCGCGTAGCTGCGCGCTGTGTCTTATGACGCGCTGCATAAACGCACCCGGAAGCGCTCCACGGCGCGGCCCGGAGCGCGTAACGTAAGCGCGCCGGAGCACGTAACGTAAGCGCATCGGGTCATGTGACTTGAAAATAACACTTTTCATTGGTTCTCATCATTTTTTTTCTCCAAATAATGAAAGCCCCCTCCTTTTTTCCTCATTCTTACTTTCTTCATTGAGAGAGCAAGAGCTATTTTTGAGCAAACAATGGCATCACTTATTGCTGCAGCTGGTGCACCCCCACCACCACCCCCACCACCACGAAAAGAAGGTCCACCACCACAGTTTCTTGGAGGACAAGAAGAAGAGGAGGAAGAAGAGGAGGAGGATCAACAACCAAGGCGCTTCCTGCCTGAAGAACCAAGACAAAGGCACGCTAAAGTGCACTTTATTTGGCAATTCTTTTCTTTTCCTGATGACCAGAAAAAGGTGAACGCCCCCAAAGTCACCTGTCTTATTTGTGACAAAGTTCTCTCCAGGGGCAATCCCAAAAATAAATATTATTTTGGTAATTTTACCATGATCCGCCACATGGAGAGGTGGCATCCCAATAACTTAGCCCAGGCTGAAGTACAGGAACTTTGAAACAACCCACCCCCTGTGGCCAGCACTTCCTCTACTGTACCCTCACTTTCTGGTCCTGAAGAACGCCAAATGGTGCCAAATATTCAGCAAAAATTTGGCAACCTCAAATTTGTTTGCATTTTTTGTGGCAAAACATTATGTTATGGTGAACTTAGTGTCACCTTAATAAATAATGCTGTAGACAACCACCAATGCAGCAAGAAAAGGAAGCAGTAATTCTTTTCTTTTTTTTTGCTCCTGTTGAGCCATTTCCAATTCCCTGTTTTTGTTTGTTCCCTTAAAAAAAAAAAAATATATAAAATTGTTCAAAAATACAAAAAAAATGTTCAGAAAAATAATAAAAAAATATAAAACAACAAAAAGAATAATAAAAAAGTTATTTTCAGAACTACCTCCCATTTATAAAATATTGCTAAAAATGTTAAACTCTGGCATTCTTTTTTCTCTTTTGTGCGCTTCCCGGTGCGCTCCCCGGTGCGCGTACCGGGCGCTCCCTCTGCGACAATCGAAAAAAAAAATATTTTTTTTTTGCCCCGCGAGGCCCTTTTATAGCCCCCACATCAAACCTAGGGGATCAGGGTGGGTCTACCCTGCCCCCCCTATAGTCATTTCCCCCTTTGTTTTGGGCACCTCTTGTGTCTCGATCCTACCGAGACACAAGATGGCGGCCAATCCGGACTGTTTCGAATGTTTACAGACACCCGAAAACCAATCAGCTTTCTGCATGCAAGTCGCGTGGCGCGCCCGGTGCGCTCCCCGGTGCGCGTACCGGGGCGCTGCCATAAATATATATATTTTTTTGAACCTAAATTACTCAAAATCCACTGAAGTACATATCTTGAGACATAGCAAAGGCACATCGGGCTACCAGTCCCTACAATTTTGCCAAGTTTGGTGGAAATCCATTCAGCCGTTCGGGCTAAAAGTGAGGTCGACCGCCCTATGGAAATTAACATGGGGAAAACACGTTTTGGGACCCCCTTTTATTTCAGCCCCCGCTTGACAAATCCCCCCCAAACTTTCAGGGAAGGACCGGGCTGCCGCGAGGCCATTTTGAGGAAATTTTCAGGCAGATTCGTCAACCGGCGCCAAAGTTATTTCAAATAGAATTTTGAGATTTAACATTGAAAAAAATCCTAACTATAACTACCTACTGGCGACCTCCAGTAGGTAATATATATATATATATGTGATCAAGGCTACTGTGACGTAGCCGAAACGCGTCATGCTGGAGACGATGGGACAATAAACCACCTTCAAGACGATCTTGGGCGGAGGAGCAGGAGCTGGAATTTCTCCGGAAATATCGTTATCATGGAAAAAACAGATTATGTCGCTGAGGCTCAACGCCAGCTAGAAGATAAAGATTTTTACACTGAATTGGAGAAAGATCCAATTAAGGATTTACAATCCACATTGCAAACAAAGCTAACCAATTGGCATGCGCGAGGCCTGATTGATGATCAAGAACTAAAATATTTGGACAACAAAAACCCTGTGTTACCTACCTTCTACCACCTGCCAAAGGTGCACAAAGACAAACAAAAACCACCTGGCAGGCCGATAGTTTCAGCTAAAAATTCACTCATGGAGCCCTTATCGAACTATATTGACCAGTTTTTGGCCCCACTGGTAAAAAAGTTACATTACTACTTAAAGGACACGACAGACTTACTTAAAAAACTTGAAACTGTCAAATGGTCGCCGAATTACCAACTGATCACAATGGACGCAGTGTAATTGTACACTAACATAGAACATCAAGTAGGGACACAAGCCTGTAAATTCTATCTCGCTAAACGGAACCTCCCATACAAAGATCATAATGAGATGTTATATGAAATGATCTCTCTATGCTTGAACAAAAACATCTTTCTGTTCAACAAAAAAGTTTACAAACAAATAAAAGGCTGTGCCATGGGCTTCTCATTCTCGCCGAACTACGCCAACCTGACCATGGGATGGTTCGAACAACATCTGGCGTGGCATACCACCAATTATCGATGGCATGAGAAAGTCATTTTGTGGCTGCGATTCATCGATGCTCTGCTAATAATTTGGGACGGCACTACGGAAGAATTCTCAATGTACGTTGAAAAACTAAACAACACCACCACAAATTTGAAGTTCACATGGGAAATCAGCCCGGAAAGGGTAACATTTTTGGATACAGGAGTCTACGTCAGAAATGGAACCCTACAAACTACCCTGCATCGCAAACAAACAGCCACGAATGCCATTCTCCATGGAGATAGCTTCCACAATAAAAAACTCAAATGGAGCATTCCATACGGAGAATTTCTACGCTTCAGACGGAATTGTTCAGACAATGATGAATTCCAACGACAAAGCAGAAACACAATTAAAAGATTCAAAGCAAGGGGTTATCCAACTAAAGTGGTAGAACAAAGTCTGAACAGAGTACTCACACAGGATTGCAAAGAAATCTTACACAAAACAAAGGAACCACAAGAAAACACAGATGTGATCCGTCTAATAACAACCCATAGTGCCGAAAATAACAAACTGTCCAAAATTATACAGAAGCACTTGCCGATTTTGAAAACCGACCCAACATTGGCGCAAATTATAGGTGATCACCTGAACATAACATACAGACGGGCAAGGAACCTGGGAGACCGACTAGTAAACAGCCATTACAAAGAAACACCAAAGAATGACTGGCTACAACGCTAAGGTTTCTTCCCGTGCAGACACTGCAAAGTATGTAAAATTGCAAAAACTACCAAAGAAATAGAAATCAGAAAAGGTACAAAATGGACAATACCCCAGCACCTCACGTGTAAAAGCTCATACATGGTGTATTTAATTGAGTGTCCGTGCCTCAAAAAATGAATAGGAAGCACAACCTTCGAAACAAAAAAGAGAATATTGGAGCACACAAGGGCTACGACAAACAGAGATCACTCCAATGCAGTGGCGAAACACATTGAACAATTCCACGACAGCAACTGGGAATCACTCAAATTTTGCGCCATAGAACAAATACCACAGACTGAGAGGGGTGGTGACCGCCAAAAAAAACTGAGAAGAAAAGAGTCTAAACATATTATCAACTTCAGGACCCTAGAACCTAGAGGTCTAAACCTCACGGAAGAACTTTATGTACACCTCTAATCTTGTTGTAAGAAGAAATGGAAATTGGAACCCCTAAATTCAGCAAGACAACTTGCCCACCGGAGGGCTAAAACTACAACACAGAAATGTAAAAACAAAAATATATCTGTGAACACTTTGCTGACAAACAAAGAGATAACCTGCGGAGTGCACTATTTGACACCATACCGTCAATTGAATTATCTCACCAGAGAGATACATTAAGAGAAAAGGAAAACTCATCAAAGAGATATATTAACTATCTGCAAACCAAAACATGCTCGCTCCCCCCCACTTTCTTTTAAAAAAACTACAAAACTGAGCACCCTGGTGAAGAGGATGTAGTGGAGACTACTTCAACCAGCATGCATGAACTTGTTAACACAGGAAGTCACATGTGCTACTGTGTTAAAAGAAGGACTTAGAAACTGGCTCAACATCCTGTGAACAAGCTTTGCAAGAAGCAAAACGCGTTAGGTTTTGGTTGGAGAATAAACTGCTGTATACTTAAAGAGACGAGATAGTGCATTTTCATTTCCCTGGGGGAAACCTTGAGCAGTGTATATATATATATATATATATATATATATATATATATATATATATATATATATATATATATATATATATATATATATATTTGAATATATATATATATATATATATATATATTCACTGAAAAAACCATAGGTTATAGACCATATATAGTTAGGAATTCGCATTTACAAAACCTTATTTTACTCACACAAAACCATTGAAATTCCATATATAGTTAGTTGCACTAACTATATATCGCGCACCCGCAATCCACTGCTGATGATGTCACATATTACATCATTCATGACATGGTCAGTGACATCACTGATGACATCACTGATGACATCTCAAATGACATCACTGATGACATCACTGATGACAACATCCAGTGACTGTATGTTTCTGTAAAGTTAAAATATGTCTTACATATTGAAGAATGAGTGGATGTATAAGTGTCTGGATGAAGGATTTAGTAGGTGCATGACTGACTGTATGAGTGAGTGATTAAATGTGTCTCACTGAGTGCATGGGTTAGTGACTAAACTGTCTTAATTTGTGCATCATTATGTCTGTTGGTCTGTAAACTGTTGCATGTGTTGATAAGTAGCTATATGAGTAACTATATGGGTTATTGATTGGTTGCCCAAGTATTTGTATGGGAGACTGAGTGTGTGCGTGGGTGGCTGGGAGGTGTATGACTCTGTGCATAGATGTGTGAGCAGTTGATTCACTAGATGTATGGTTTCAAAAGTGCATGTGGAAACAGCTGTATGGGCGGTTGACTGTGTGCATGAGTGTATTGGTGAGTGAATGGATATCTCAGTGCTACATGTCAAAGTAAGTACATATGTAAAACACAGTACATGTGAGAGTTGACATATATAAATAACTGTGCATAAGAGCCAGTGAATGTGTGAGTGGCTGTATGGATCATTGTGAACTTGTATCAGGGATTGTATAACCCCTTCAGTGCTGATGACAAAGCCAGCTCGTCATGGGTGTTACCTGCCCTGTGCTTATGACGAGCTGGCTTTGTCATGTAAAGTGCGATTCAGAGTATTTCAGCACCCAGTGGGAAAACCCCTAGCAGCCAAGGTGATAAGAGAGTAAATATGTGTTAGTATATGTTTGAATAAGTAAAGTTTGTATAACTGTATAGTTGAGGAAATGGAGGTGTGATTGATTCTTTGCATGACTGACTAGGTGTGTGAGTAACTCCATGGATGAGTGACAGTCTGTGAGTGTCTGTTTACACTGATTGTATCTAAGGTTATATTAGAGTCTGAAGAGGTTCATCGTATTATCACATGAATGATATCATCAGTGATGTGATCAGTAATGTCAAATGAGATGTCATCAGTGATGTCATCAGTGATGTCATTTGAGATGTCATCAGTGAAGTCATTTGAGATGTCATCAGTGATGTCATCAGTGATGTCACTGACCATGTCATGAATGATGTAATATGTGACATCATCAGCAGTGGATTGCGGGTGCGCGATATATAGTTAGTGCAACTAACTATATATGGAATTTCAATGGTTTTGTGTGAGTAAAATAAGGTTTTGTAAATGCAAATTCCTAACTATATATGGTCTATAACCTATGGTTTTTTCAGTGAATTTTCAAGGTTTTGTAAATGCTAATTCCTAACTATATATGGTCTATAACCTATGGTTTTTTCAGTGAATTTTCAAGGTTTTGTAAATGCTAATTCCTAACTATATATGGTCTATAGCCTATGGTTTTTTCAGTGAATATATATATATACATACATATATAAACATATATCATCTGTATATCTATATAAATACAAACATAAATGCATGCATACATATACTTATATGCATACAGATGCATGTTATTTACATGAAAGTTGAAAAAACACTAATAAAAGCAAAGCTAAAAAGCCACCTCATTACAAACAGAATGGCTTTAACTTAAACGAGGGCGAGATCTATTGCATTTTCAATGCTTATTTACATTGGTTCCATCAAGAAGGCATTCAGATGTGTCACACATTTGCCATAAATTCTGAATGTTAGCACTCTAGTTGCACATTAGATCACTGTAGTAAAGCTACTGCTCACCAGGGACGTCTGTTGCTGGTATTCAAAGTGCATGTTTCAGTCTGCATGTCAGAATTTTTTTAATGAAATAGAAGAGGATTTGAGAAGTCACTCAAAATGATCCCTAATTTTTCTTTCTGAAGCACTAATCATACTTTCTATGGCAAAATTAACCCCCTCATGTTGTTCCTTTTTAAATTGAGTGTTTTCAGACTTACCACTTCATTCCAATCAAGATGGCTTCTGGTGTGCCATACTTTTGTCATAAGTAAGACTGTTAGCGCTCTAGTAGTTCTTTAAAACACTCTGGGACATTCTGTCAATGGGCTATACTTGGGGTACATCTGGGTGATATTTGGGCTACATTTAGGCTCTTTTGTCTCTGGTGGCCATCTTGGGAGACTGTATGTCAGAATTTTTTAATGAAATTGAAGAGGGTTTGAGAAGTCACTCAAAATGTGCCCTAATTTTTCTTTCTGCAGCACTAATCATAATTCATATGGCAAAATATACCCCCTCATTTTGTTCCTTTTTAAATTAAATGTTTTAAGAGTTACCACTTTATTTCAATCAAGATGGCTTCAGGTGTGCCATACCTTTGTAATAAGTAGGACTGTTAGCGCTCTAGTTGTTCTTTAGAACACTCTGGGACATTCTGTCATTGGGCTATACTTGGGCTACATCTGGGTGATATTTGGGCTACATTTGGGCTCTTTTGTCTCTGGTGGCCATTTTGGGAGACTGCATGTCAGAATTTTTTAATGAAATAGAAGAGGATTTGAAAAGTCACTCAAAATATGCCCTAATTTTTCTTTCTGCAGCACTAATAATACCTTCTATTGCATAATATACCCCCTCATTTTGTTCCTTTTTAAATTAAATGTTTTAAGAGTTACCACTTTATTCCCATCACGATGGCTCCAGGTGTGCTATTCCTTTGTAATAAGTAGGACTGTTAGCGCTCTAGTTGTTCTTTAGAACACTCTGGGACATTCTGTCATTGGGCTATACTTGGGCTACATCTGGGTGATATTTGGGCTTCATTTGGGCTCTTTTGTCTCTGGTGGCCATTTTGGGAGACTGCATGTCAGAATGTTTTAATGAAATAGAAAAGGATTTGAGAAGTCACTCAAAATGTGCCCTAATTTTTCATTCTGCAGCACTAATCATACTTTCTATGGCAAAATATACCCCCTCATGTTGTTTCTTTTTAAATTAAATGTTTTAAGAGTTACCACTTTATTCCAATCAAGATGGCTTCAGGTGTGCCATACCTTTGTAATAAGTAGGACTGTTAGCGCTCTAGTTGTTCTTTAGAACACTCTGGGACATTCTGTCATTGGGCTATACTTGGGCTACATCTGGGTGATATTTGGGTTACATTTGGGCTCTTTTGTCTCTGGTGGCCATTTTGGGAGACTGCATGTCAGAATGTTTTAATGAAATAGAAAAGGATTTGAGAAGTCACTCAAAATGTGCCCTAATTTTTCATTCTGCAGCACTAATCATACTTTATATGGCAAAATATACCCCCTCATGTTGTTTCTTTTTAAATTAAATGTTTTAAGAGTTACCACTTTATTCCAATCAAGATGGCTTCAGGTGTGCCATACCTTTGTAATAAGTAGGACTGTTAGCGCTCTAGTTGTTCTTTAGAACACTCTAGGAGGCTGCAGTAGAACACAAAGGAATCAACTGACAGTCTCTGTCCTTGTTGGATGTACATGTTTTACTGAGAATGTCAGACTTCATTTTCACATGACTGAGAAAGATAATGTGAATTTACAGAAAATATGCTTTCAGTTTAGCTTATAGATCCCCTTCCAAACCACTGTGGGAAAATCATGAGATATTAGTTTTCTTTCAAACAATATTCATGATATCACAGCAGAAGGTTTTTTCACATGGTAAAATCACCTTAGAACCCACCACAATTCCTACAACCAGTATGGTACCATCAACAAATGATTTATAATGTAACTAAAGTCCTAAAACCCTCTATTAACTACAATGCTTTTTAATGAGGTGCTATCATGTATATTGGTCCCAAGATGGCTGCCAACACTTCTTGGATGAAGTGCTGACAGCCAATCAGATCAGATGTGTGGTTAGGCTCCGCCCAGATATATATCTTTTTTTGAACCTAAATTACTCAAAATCCACTGGAGCACATATATTGAGACCTAGCAAAGGCACATCGGGCTAACAGTCCCTACAATTTTGCCAAGTTTCGTGCAAATCCATTCAGCCGTTCGAGCTAAAAGTGAGGCCAACCGCCCTATGGAAATTAACATGGGAAAAACGCGTTTTGGGACCCCCCTTTTTTCTCGGCCCCCCCTTGATGAAACCCCCCCAAATTGTCAGGGGCTGCTCAGAAACAAAATGTTCCATTTTCCTGAAAATTTCAGCCAATTCCGTCCACAAACGCCAAAGTTATTAGACATAGAATTTTCAAAAATCCCATAGAGAAAAAATCCTAACTATATATACCTACTGGCGACGGCCAGTAGGTAATATATATATATATATATATATATATATATATATATATATATATATATATATTGAGTTCCACAAGTTGCCACTTTAGAAAGCACTCCCCACAAGGTTTTCAAATGCACTGGGACAGTCTTCGTGCAGCACAAGTAATTTAATCAACACACGCCTTGCCTGACGCGTTTCAGAGTAAACACTCTTTCCTCAGAGGCAGCATGTAAAACAAAGTTCGTTCCGTGAAAAACTCCAACTAACAAGTTCCCTCCAATTAATCTCCTGCCCAGCTGGGCCTGAAGCAAAGAATCACGGGAGTTGGAGTCATATTTGAATCCCAAGTGGGTCCGGACACAGAACCTGTAAAATATAAAGTACATATTTTCCTTTTGTTAGCATTGCTTGTACAAACATCAAAGGATTGTCCCAAACTCAAAGCGCCACTTGTAGTTCCAAGGCGTCACTCACGCAGAATGTCACTGGATTTGCATATTATAACTGCAAAGGTGCTTTCCCCGACCTGGCAGGCCGTAATACATTGAGTTCCACAAGTTGCCACTTTAGAAAGCACTCCCCACAAGGTTTTCAAATGCACTGGGACAGTCTTCGTGCAGCACAAGTAATTTAATCAACACACGCCTTGCCTGACGCGTTTCAGAGTAAACACTCTTTCCTCAGAGGCAGCATGTAAAACAAAGTTCGTTCCGTGAAAAACTCCAACTAACAAGTTCCCTCCAATTAATCTCCTGCCCAGCTGGGCCTGAAGCAAAGAATCACGGGAGTTGGAGTCATATTTGAATCCCAAGTGGGTCCGGACACAGAACCTGTAAAATATAAAGTACATATTTTCCTTTTGTTAGCATTGCTTGTACAAACATCAAAGGATTGTCCCAAACTCAAAGCGCCACTTGTAGTTCCAAGGCGTCACTCACGCAGAATGTCACTGGATTTGCATATTATAACTGCAAAGGTGCTTTCCCCGACCTGGCAGGCCGTAATACATTGAGTTCCACAAGTTGCCACTTTAGAAAGCACTCCCCACAAGGTTTTCAAATGCACTGGGACAGTCTTCGTGCAGCACAAGTAATTTAATCAACACACGCCTTGCCTGACGCGTTTCAGAGTAAACACTCTTTCCTCAGAGGCAGCATGTAAAACAAAGTTTGTTCCGTGAAAAACTCCAACTAACAAGTTCCTTCCAATTAATCTCCTGCCCAGCTGGGCCTGAAGCAAAGAATCACGGGAGTTGGAGTCATATTTGAATCCCAAGTGGGTCCGGACACAGAACCTGTAAAATATAAAGTACATATTTTCCTTTTGTTAGCATTGCTTGTACAAACATCAAAGGATTGTCCCAAACTCAAAGCGCCACTTGTAGTTCCAAGGCGTCACTCACGCAGAATGTCACTGGATTTGCATATTATAACTGCAAAGGTGCTTTCCCCGACCTGGCAGGCCGTAATACATTGAGTTCCACAAGTTGCCACTTTAGAAAGCACTCCCCACAAGGTTTTCAAATGCACTGGGACAGTCTTCGTGCAGCACAAGTAATTTAATCAACACACGCCTTGCCTGACGCGTTTCAGAGTAAACACTCTTTCCTCAGAGGCAGCATGTAAAACAAAGTTCGTTCCGTGAAAAACTCCAACTAACAAGTTCCCTCCAATTAATCTCCTGCCCAGCTGGGCCTGAAGCAAAGAATCACGGGAGTTGGAGTCATATTTGAATCCCAAGTGGGTCCGGACACAGAACCTGTAAAATATAAAGTACATATTTTCCTTTTGTTAGCATTGCTTGTACAAACATCAAAGGATTGTCCCAAACTCAAAGCGCCACTTGTAGTTCCAAGGCGTCACTCACGCAGAATGTCACTGGATTTGCATATTATAACTGCAAAGGTGCTTTCCCCGACCTGGCAGGCCGTAATACATTGAGTTCCACAAGTTGCCACTTTAGAAAGCACTCCCCACAAGGTTTTCAAATGCACTGGGACAGTCTTCGTGCAGCACAAGTAATTTAATCAACACACGCCTTGCCTGACGCGTTTCAGAGTAAACACTCTTTCCTCAGAGGCAGCATGTAAAACAAAGTTCGTTCCGTGAAAAACTCCAACTAACAAGTTCCCTCCAATTAATCTCCTGCCCAGCTGGGCCTGAAGCAAAGAATCACGGGAGTTGGAGTCATATTTGAATCCCAAGTGGGTCCGGACACAGAACCTGTAAAATATAAAGTACATATTTTCCTTTTGTTAGCATTGCTTGTACAAACATCAAAGGATTGTCCCAAACTCAAAGCGCCACTTGTAGTTCCAAGGCGTCACTCACGCAGAATGTCACTGGATTTGCATATTATAACTGCAAAGGTGCTTTCCCCGACCTGGCAGGCCGTAATACATTGAGTTCCACAAGTTGCCACTTTAGAAAGCACTCCCCACAAGGTTTTCAAATGCACTGGGACAGTCTTCGTGCAGCACAAGTAATTTAATCAACACACGCCTTGCCTGACGCGTTTCAGAGTAAACACTCTTTCCTCAGAGGCAGCATGTAAAACAAAGTTCGTTCCGTGAAAAACTCCAACTAACAAGTTCCCTCCAATTAATCTCCTGCCCAGCTGGGCCTGAAGCAAAGAATCACGGGAGTTGGAGTCATATTTGAATCCCAAGTGGGTCCGGACACAGAACCTGTAAAATATAAAGTACATATTTTCCTTTTGTTAGCATTGCTTGTACAAACATCAAAGGATTGTCCCAAACTCAAAGCGCCACTTGTAGTTCCAAGGCGTCACTCACGCAGAATGTCACTGGATTTGCATATTATAACTGCAAAGGTGCTTTCCCCGACCTGGCAGGCCGTAATACATTGAGTTCCACAAGTTGCCACTTTAGAAAGCACTCCCCACAAGGTTTTCAAATGCACTGGGACAGTCTTCGTGCAGCACAAGTAATTTAATCAACACACGCCTTGCCTGACGCGTTTCAGAGTAAACACTCTTTCCTCAGAGGCAGCATGTAAAACAAAGTTCGTTCCGTGAAAAACTCCAACTAACAAGTTCCCTCCAATTAATCTCCTGCCCAGCTGGGCCTGAAGCAAAGAATCACGGGAGTTGGAGTCATATTTGAATCCCAAGTGGGTCCGGACACAGAACCTGTAAAATATAAAGTACATATTTTCCTTTTGTTAGCATTGCTTGTACAAACATCAAAGGATTGTCCCAAACTCAAAGCGCCACTTGTAGTTCCAAGGCGTCACTCACGCAGAATGTCACTGGATTTGCATATTATAACTGCAAAGGTGCTTTCCCCGACCTGGCAGGCCGTAATACATTGAGTTCCACAAGTTGCCACTTTAGAAAGCACTCCCCACAAGGTTTTCAAATGCACTGGGACAGTCTTCGTGCAGCACAAGTAATTTAATCAACACACGCCTTGCCTGACGCGTTTCAGAGTAAACACTCTTTCCTCAGAGGCAGCATGTAAAACAAAGTTCGTTCCGTGAAAAACTCCAACTAACAAGTTCCCTCCAATTAATCTCCTGCCCAGCTGGGCCTGAAGCAAAGAATCACGGGAGTTGGAGTCATATTTGAATCCCAAGTGGGTCCGGACACAGAACCTGTAAAATATAAAGTACATATTTTCCTTTTGTTAGCATTGCTTGTACAAACATCAAAGGATTGTCCCAAACTCAAAGCGCCACTTGTAGTTCCAAGGCGTCACTCACGCAGAATGTCACTGGATTTGCATATTATAACTGCAAAGGTGCTTTCCCCGACCTGGCAGGCCGTAATACATTGAGTTCCACAAGTTGCCACTTTAGAAAGCACTCCCCACAAGGTTTTCAAATGCACTGGGACAGTCTTCGTGCAGCACAAGTAATTTAATCAACACACGCCTTGCCTGACGCGTTTCAGAGTAAACACTCTTTCCTCAGAGGCAGCATGTAAAACAAAGTTCGTTCCGTGAAAAACTCCAACTAACAAGTTCCCTCCAATTAATCTCCTGCCCAGCTGGGCCTGAAGCAAAGAATCACGGGAGTTGGAGTCATATTTGAATCCCAAGTGGGTCCGGACACAGAACCTGTAAAATATAAAGTACATATTTTCCTTTTGTTAGCATTGCTTGTACAAACATCAAAGGATTGTCCCAAACTCAAAGCGCCACTTGTAGTTCCAAGGCGTCACTCACGCAGAATGTCACTGGATTTGCATATTATAACTGCAAAGGTGCTTTCCCCGACCTGGCAGGCCGTAATACATTGAGTTCCACAAGTTGCCACTTTAGAAAGCACTCCCCACAAGGTTTTCAAATGCACTGGGACAGTCTTCGTGCAGCACAAGTAATTTAATCAACACACGCCTTGCCTGACGCGTTTCAGAGTAAACACTCTTTCCTCAGAGGCAGCATGTAAAACAAAGTTCGTTCCGTGAAAAACTCCAACTAACAAGTTCCCTCCAATTAATCTCCTGCCCAGCTGGGCCTGAAGCAAAGAATCACGGGAGTTGGAGTCATATTTGAATCCCAAGTGGGTCCGGACACAGAACCTGTAAAATATAAAGTACATATTTTCCTTTTGTTAGCATTGCTTGTACAAACATCAAAGGATTGTCCCAAACTCAAAGCGCCACTTGTAGTTCCAAGGCGTCACTCACGCAGAATGTCACTGGATTTGCATATTATAACTGCAAAGGTGCTTTCC
Source organism: Lissotriton vulgaris (assembly GCF_964263255.1). Classification (NCBI taxonomy): domain Eukaryota; kingdom Metazoa; phylum Chordata; class Amphibia; order Caudata; family Salamandridae; genus Lissotriton; species Lissotriton vulgaris. The sequence goes on along the minus strand of NC_141693.1, from coordinate 506,139,643 downwards.
CCGACCTGGCAGGCCGTAATACATTGAGTTCCACAAGTTGCCACTTTAGAAAGCACTCCCCACAAGGTTTTCAAATGCACTGGGACAGTCTTCGTGCAGCACAAGTAATTTAATCAACACACGCCTTGCCTGACGCGTTTCAGAGTAAACACTCTTTCCTCAGAGGCAGCATGTAAAACAAAGTTCGTTCCGTGAAAAACTCCAACTAACAAGTTCCCTCCAATTAATCTCCTGCCCAGCTGGGCCTGAAGCAAAGAATCACGGGAGTTGGAGTCATATTTGAATCCCAAGTGGGTCCGGACACAGAACCTGTAAAATATAAAGTACATATTTTCCTTTTGTTAGCATTGCTTGTACAAACATCAAAGGATTGTCCCAAACTCAAAGCGCCACTTGTAGTTCCAAGGCGTCACTCACGCAGAATGTCACTGGATTTGCATATTATAACTGCAAAGGTGCTTTCCCCGACCTGGCAGGCCGTAATACATTGAGTTCCACAAGTTGCCACTTTAGAAAGCACTCCCCACAAGGTTTTCAAATGCACTGGGACAGTCTTCGTGCAGCACAAGTAATTTAATCAACACACGCCTTGCCTGACGCGTTTCAGAGTAAACACTCTTTCCTCAGAGGCAGCATGTAAAACAAAGTTCGTTCCGTGAAAAACTCCAACTAACAAGTTCCCTCCAATTAATCTCCTGCCCAGCTGGGCCTGAAGCAAAGAATCACGGGAGTTGGAGTCATATTTGAATCCCAAGTGGGTCCGGACACAGAACCTGTAAAATATAAAGTACATATTTTCCTTTTGTTAGCATTGCTTGTACAAACATCAAAGGATTGTCCCAAACTCAAAGCGCCACTTGTAGTTCCAAGGCGTCACTCACGCAGAATGTCACTGGATTTGCATATTATAACTGCAAAGGTGCTTTCCCCGACCTGGCAGGCCGTAATACATTGAGTTCCACAAGTTGCCACTTTAGAAAGCACTCCCCACAAGGTTTTCAAATGCACTGGGACAGTCTTCGTGCAGCACAAGTAATTTAATCAACACACGCCTTGCCTGACGCGTTTCAGAGTAAACACTCTTTCCTCAGAGGCAGCATGTAAAACAAAGTTCGTTCCGTGAAAAACTCCAACTAACAAGTTCCCTCCAATTAATCTCCTGCCCAGCTGGGCCTGAAGCAAAGAATCACGGGAGTTGGAGTCATATTTGAATCCCAAGTGGGTCCGGACACAGAACCTGTAAAATATAAAGTACATATTTTCCTTTTGTTAGCATTGCTTGTACAAACATCAAAGGATTGTCCCAAACTCAAAGCGCCACTTGTAGTTCCAAGGCGTCACTCACGCAGAATGTCACTGGATTTGCATATTATAACTGCAAAGGTGCTTTCCCCGACCTGGCAGGCCGTAATACATTGAGTTCCACAAGTTGCCACTTTAGAAAGCACTCCCCACAAGGTTTTCAAATGCACTGGGACAGTCTTCGTGCAGCACAAGTAATTTAATCAACACACGCCTTGCCTGACGCGTTTCAGAGTAAACACTCTTTCCTCAGAGGCAGCATGTAAAACAAAGTTCGTTCCGTGAAAAACTCCAACTAACAAGTTCCCTCCAATTAATCTCCTGCCCAGCTGGGCCTGAAGCAAAGAATCACGGGAGTTGGAGTCATATTTGAATCCCAAGTGGGTCCGGACACAGAACCTGTAAAATATAAAGTACATATTTTCCTTTTGTTAGCATTGCTTGTACAAACATCAAAGGATTGTCCCAAACTCAAAGCGCCACTTGTAGTTCCAAGGCGTCACTCACGCAGAATGTCACTGGATTTGCATATTATAACTGCAAAGGTGCTTTCCCCGACCTGGCAGGCCGTAATACATTGAGTTCCACAAGTTGCCACTTTAGAAAGCACTCCCCACAAGGTTTTCAAATGCACTGGGACAGTCTTCGTGCAGCACAAGTAATTTAATCAACACACGCCTTGCCTGACGCGTTTCAGAGTAAACACTCTTTCCTCAGAGGCAGCATGTAAAACAAAGTTCGTTCCGTGAAAAACTCCAACTAACAAGTTCCCTCCAATTAATCTCCTGCCCAGCTGGGCCTGAAGCAAAGAATCACGGGAGTTGGAGTCATATTTGAATCCCAAGTGGGTCCGGACACAGAACCTGTAAAATATAAAGTACATATTTTCCTTTTGTTAGCATTGCTTGTACAAACATCAAAGGATTGTCCCAAACTCAAAGCGCCACTTGTAGTTCCAAGGCGTCACTCACGCAGAATGTCACTGGATTTGCATATTATAACTGCAAAGGTGCTTTCCCCGACCTGGCAGGCCGTAATACATTGAGTTCCACAAGTTGCCACTTTAGAAAGCACTCCCCACAAGGTTTTCAAATGCACTGGGACAGTCTTCGTGCAGCACAAGTAATTTAATCAACACACGCCTTGCCTGACGCGTTTCAGAGTAAACACTCTTTCCTCAGAGGCAGCATGTAAAACAAAGTTCGTTCCGTGAAAAACTCCAACTAACAAGTTCCCTCCAATTAATCTCCTGCCCAGCTGGGCCTGAAGCAAAGAATCACGGGAGTTGGAGTCATATTTGAATCCCAAGTGGGTCCGGACACAGAACCTGTAAAATATAAAGTACATATTTTCCTTTTGTTAGCATTGCTTGTACAAACATCAAAGGATTGTCCCAAACTCAAAGCGCCACTTGTAGTTCCAAGGCGTCACTCACGCAGAATGTCACTGGATTTGCATATTATAACTGCAAAGGTGCTTTCCCCGACCTGGCAGGCCGTAATACATTGAGTTCCACAAGTTGCCACTTTAGAAAGCACTCCCCACAAGGTTTTCAAATGCACTGGGACAGTCTTCGTGCAGCACAAGTAATTTAATCAACACACGCCTTGCCTGACGCGTTTCAGAGTAAACACTCTTTCCTCAGAGGCAGCATGTAAAACAAAGTTCGTTCCGTGAAAAACTCCAACTAACAAGTTCCCTCCAATTAATCTCCTGCCCAGCTGGGCCTGAAGCAAAGAATCACGGGAGTTGGAGTCATATTTGAATCCCAAGTGGGTCCGGACACAGAACCTGTAAAATATAAAGTACATATTTTCCTTTTGTTAGCATTGCTTGTACAAACATCAAAGGATTGTCCCAAACTCAAAGCGCCACTTGTAGTTCCAAGGCGTCACTCACGCAGAATGTCACTGGATTTGCATATTATAACTGCAAAGGTGCTTTCCCCGACCTGGCAGGCCGTAATACATTGAGTTCCACAAGTTGCCACTTTAGAAAGCACTCCCCACAAGGTTTTCAAATGCACTGGGACAGTCTTCGTGCAGCACAAGTAATTTAATCAACACACGCCTTGCCTGACGCGTTTCAGAGTAAACACTCTTTCCTCAGAGGCAGCATGTAAAACAAAGTTCGTTCCGTGAAAAACTCCAACTAACAAGTTCCCTCCACAGGTTCTGTGTCCGGACCCACTTGGGATTCAAATATGACTCCAACTCCCGTGATTCTTTGCTTCAGGCCCAGCTGGTCAGGAGATTAATTGGAGGGAACTTGTTAGTTGGAGTTTTTCACGGAACGAACTTTGTTTTACATGCTGCCTCTGAGGAAAGAGTGTTTACTCTGAAACGCGTCAGGCAAGGCGTGTGTTGATTAAATTACTTGTGCTGCACGAAGACTGTCCCAGTGCATTTGAAAACCTTGTGGGGAGTGCTTTCTAAAGTGGCAACTTGTGGAACTCAATGTATTACGGCCTGCCAGGTCGGGGAAAGCACCTTTGCAGTTATAATATGCAAATCCAGTGACATTCTGCGTGAGTGACGCCTTGGAACTACAAGTGGCGCTTTGAGTTTGGGACAATCCTTTGATGTTTGTACAAGCAATGCTAACAAAAGGAAAATATGTACTTTATATTTTACAGGTTCTCTGTCCGGACCCACTTGGGATTCAAATATGACTCCAACTCCCGTGATTCTTTGCTTCAGGCCCAGCTGGGCAGGAGATTAATTGGAGGGAACTTGTTAGTTGGAGTTTTTCACGGAACGAACTTTGTTTTACATGCTGCCTCTGAGGAAAGAGTGTTTACTCTGAAACGCGTCAGGCAAGGCGTGTGTTGATTAAATTACTTGTGCTGCACGAAGACTGTCCCAGTGCATTTGAAAACCTTGTGGGGAGTGCTTTCTAAAGTGGCAACTTGTGGAACTCAATGTATTACGGCCTGCCAGGTCGGGGAAAGCACCTTTGCAGTTATAATATGCAAATCCAGTGACATTCTGTGTGAGTGACGCCTTGGAACTACAAGCGGCGCTTTGAGTTTGGGACAATCCTTTGATGTTTGTACAAGCAATGCTAACAAAAGGAAAATATGTACTTTATATTTTACAGGTTCTGTGTCCGGACCCACTTGGGATTCAAATATGACTCCAACTCCCGTGATTCTTTGCTTCAGGCCCAGCTGGGCAGGAGATTAATTGGAGGGAACTTGTTAGTTGGAGTTTTTCACGGAACGAACTTTGTTTTACATGCTGCCTCTGAGGAAAGAGTGTTTACTCTGAAACGCGTCAGGCAAGGCGTGTGTTGATTAAATTACTTGTGCTGCACGAAGACTGTCCCAGTGCATTTGAAAACCTTGTGGGGAGTGCTTTCTAAAGTGGCAACTTGTGGAACTCAATGTATTACGGCCTGCCAGGTCGGGGAAAGCACCTTTGCAGTTATAATATGCAAATCCAGTGACATTCTGCGTGAGTGACGCCTTGGAACTACAAGTGGCGCTTTGAGTTTGGGACAATCCTTTGATGTTTGTACAAGCAATGCTAACAAAAGGAAAATATGTACTTTATATTTTACAGGTTCTGCGTCCGGACCCACTTGGGATTCAAATATGACTCCAACTCCCGTGATTCTTTGCTTCAGGCCCAGCTGGGCAGGAGATTAATTGGAGGGAACTTGTTAGTTGGAGTTTTTCACGGAACGAACTTTGTTTTACATGCTGCCTCTGAGGAAAGAGTGTTTACTCTGAAACGCGTCAGGCAAGGCGTGTGTTGATTAAATTACTTGTGCTGCACGAAGACTGTCCCAGTGCATTTGAAAACCTTGTGGGGAGTGCTTTCTAAAGTGGCAACTTGTGGAACTCAATATATATATATATATATATATATATTCAACTTTGAGCAGAGGATTAGTTACCGGGATCCATGTCCCTTAGTCAGGTGGCGTGTTGCGCTCGGCTAATCCCATCGCCGAGTATTGACCATGTCCAGAAAAAATTGCTTTCAAAAGCAAAAACACGCACTCGGAAAGGTGCAGCAAACAAGGGGTTTATTCACGAGGTAACGCTACGCGTTTCAGCACAAGGGTGCCTTGATCACACGTTTGACCTAAACCAATCATGAACAACTTATGTACAAACAAGAATGACCATAATGTTTGGTAAACATAGTAGAAGGACACATTCAATGCATGAATCGCGTCGGCCATTATTAACTAGTCATTTCACGTTTTATGTCTATTACATCATAGAATTGCAAACGTAAAAAATAACTTTCAACAAAATCGTGAATGGAGACATAACTCATTCTCATCAAGCATGTAGAATCATATAGTGCCTGTATAGCGTATGACAGTTGCCTGCAGAAGTAATTATTAACTTATGCCTCTTAAATCTCATCTTCTTTCCATATATATATGTATTAATTATTATATATTTTTTTAATTATATTAATTATCTCTTACGTTTAATGTTATTTAAGTACTTTCAGTATTTTTAAGTTAGTTATATTTATTATTTTATTAATTTAAAATTATTTTTAACTATTTAAAAAAGTCGATATTTTGACTATCTATATTTTTTACATCGATTTTTTTGATTCGATATTTTTGTACTTACCTGTTTGGAGATAGGAAGTCTATATTCTGGCATTCTATATTTTTAACTCAATATTTTTGTATATCGATATATTTGACATTGATATTGTGTCAGTGATCCCCAGTATACGTCAAAGGACCTGGGTATCGATTAGTAAAGAAAACAGTGGTCCTAGACAATTCTTATTCAAACACTTAGTATAGCCAAATGCGTATAGATGACATTCAGAAAAAGGCACACATGAAAAGGTAAGGCAATGGGCCACTTCAAAATTATCAATATTCCATTTATTTTCATCATAATAATGAACATTCGTTCAAATCAAAAAGGTTCAAGCGCACAATATGCAATTATACATGTACTTGACGGTTGTCATCAGGAGAAAGAAAAAAGTGTGAGAAAATGTTGCTCTAGTGAAGAGAATGGAAGGAAAGGGAAAGTATTTCACTGGGAGATAATTCAACCAATTCAAATAGAAGGGACCCGGTGATGTCTTTAAAAGAAAATGGTCTCCCTTTCTGAGATTCCGGCCTACCCCTATATATTAAATACAGTATTCTTCATACAGCAGTAATACTCATTTGTTGTCACAGGGTAATCACATCTGTGATTTCAGTATGGGGATCACAGGGGGGAGTGGGCTGTTTAGGGGGGGTTTCGTTGATGTTTCGACCCTGGCGCAAAAGCGGGTTAGTGAGATTCTGTGCTACAGGTCTTCATCAGGACAGGGAAAGGAGGTATCTGAAAATAACCGTAAGATTTCAGAATAGTGACCAGTTGTACTATAAAAATTGCCTAATTAAATTAGCGATGTGCCATGATTAAAAAGGTCACCAAAACGTTAATGGGATAGAAATTCATTAGAAAACTTCATTGTTGTATTAATCATATCTAGTCATCGTAGTACACGTCACTGAAAAGCAATGAACATACAATGTATCAAGAGAACGAAACCGGGGGCTGATTGATTGGACTCGACATGAAAAAGAAAAGAGTTTGACTCATCCGCCTCATGAGAGCGCTGCGCGTAGGCGTCTGGGCAAATTTCAAAAGGATAATGATTCTGTAGGGATGATGAAATGAAATAAAATGAGCAGTGGGTCTCACTTGTGATATATTGTGAGCAGTGACTAGAAAAGGGCAGTTGCTGGTAGAGCCAAGGCTCAGGGAGCCTGTTTAAATACCTTAATAGCGAACTCTCAGTCTGTGCGCCCAGCGCGTCGCGTCCATCGGCCTCCCTGTCAGAGTGACAAATGAGCACGGGCCTCATCCAGTATTTATGTAAGCAGCAAGCATGTTTAAGTGGCGTACGTGCTCCGTGCGGCGTTACATGAAATCGAATTAAAGCAAGGAAAGACTTAAAGCACGGTTAAGGTCTGTGATGCCGGTGTAGATGAAAATATACAGTGAGTGCCTTGCGCTCGAGTAAAGCCTCCAATTTGTTTCAACCCAGATTTAAGTTAAAATCCAAAGTGGGCAGAGCTCTGTCCGTACTTCTCCTGCAAATCTCAAACGAGTTACCAGCCAGCCTGATGGAAGACTCGCAACTACTGTCTTTTAGGAAGAACTTGAAGACTTATCTGTTTAAAAAGATAACATCCACGCCCTAATCAGGGCTGAGGGAGGAGTGATTCAGACGGCATCAGGTTATGTACCTTTTTTGTGTGAGCGCTTAGAGACCAGTGGTGATTTGCGCTATACAAAAACTTTTTAACATAACATAACATAATCAATACAAACTTTTGAAACATAACAGCTATTGCACATTAAAGTGAAACAGTAATCGAGCCCATCAAATAGTAAGTGATACCATAGGAAGGGGCAATACATGAAATACATTACATATACAAACAGTGCAGGCTTGATCAATTTACAGACGATCGTATCAGCAACAATTAGCGTGTAAGATAAATAGTACAGATTAAACAATAACGATATATACATACAAATAATAAAATAAACAAGGTGCACTTTAAACGGTGTCCACACAGTGAGGTGGTATAAAGTGCACACTGTCCTCCAAAACTGTCTCAGCTGCCCTAGGTGATCTAATGGGCATTGTAAACTATGTTGTGTATGCACAATGTTTGTATATGTGGCATACAACATATATTAATACAGATTCAGCAATGGTAATATGTGTTCCCAGCTACAGACTATGCTACCCATTGTTGAGTGTGGATATCTGGTTAGAAATCTACTCGTAATCATTGAGTCCTTTTCTTACACTGTCAAAAATGTGATTCCATTTGCACTCATGGGTATTCAAAACATTAGCAAAATTGCCCCCTCATGGGTTAGTCTGCACCTTCTCCACCACCCACCATTTCAATCTTTCTGCCGGGTGTCCAAAACCTGTGAAGTGATCTACCAAAGGGGTACCTGGGTCTTACACTGTATCCTGCTACAATGCTGTAGGATGCGGCACTTGACTTTTTGTACTGTTTGTCCTATGTACAAGAAGTCGCAGGGGAATACTATTGCATAGATGACTCCAACAGAATTACAGTTGGTGTGCTGTCTCATGGTGTGTACATAGTTGTTGTAAGTACATCGTTTCAGTTCCTTAGAGAGTGGGCATGCGCTGCATGACCCACATCTGTAGTGACCCCAGATAGGAGGGATGTTCCACAATGTTAATTGATTCTCTCTGGGTTTGACAGGTAACAGAGACTTTACCACATAAACCCTCACATTCCTGCCTTTTTTGAATGCATGCATGGGGGATTCAGGGATGGCAATTTCATCCGAAACAATGTGCCAGTGTTTTTGTGGGTAGAGATGGGTTTTAGTAACCAGGAAGTAATGGCGCTCAAGCAATGTTCACGTTATGTTAGTATTTAGGTCAAATAGTGGGAATGGTGCTGGCAGGAAGGGGAGACCCTCAAAACCCCTCAATCTGTATAGGAAAACCATACAACAACAAATTAGCAAAAATCCTGTGCACACATATACAGTCACAAATTCAATAAATGAGTGTGTTGAGAAAAAAAGGACAATCCAAGCGGTAGAGTCTTTGTTCTTTATCTTGTCTTTTTAATCGTATACCAGGTCTAGTGTACAAACAGCCAGCCAGGCTGTATATGTGTGCACAGGATTTTTGCAATGTGCCAGTGTTGGTTGACAATCTTTTTGACCTCACTACTTTTAGTACAAAACGTGGTTGCACACACTTTTCTTTCTTGTTTAGATTGTTTGTTAGGTTTTGGTTCTAGGAGGAATTCACGATGGCAGAGCCAAGCAAGTTTCTGTGCATTTTTAGTAGGTTTTTTTGGGTACCCTCTATCACTGAGGCGTTTCATGAGGTCAGCCGATTGCTCAAAGAAGTCCTCCTTCTTACAGCAATTCCTCCTCAAAAATAGGAACTGACCAAAATGTAAATTGTCCCTAAGGTTGCGTTGTTGATGGCTGGTGTCCCGCGGGAGGGTATTCCTCTTACTGGGTTTTCTATAGAGAGTCGTCTGGAGTTTGCCATCTTCTGCCTTGATGGAGATGTACAAAAAGTTAATAGACCTGTCACTAGACTCTAGAGAAAATTGAATGTCCGGGGATTGGGAGTTAAACCATGTGTGAAACTCCAAAAGCTCTTGTATACTGCCTCTCCACATCATTAAAACATTGTCAATATAATGACACCATAATGTTATATGGTCTCTGTGGAGGTTCGTTTCACTGAGGACATAAGTGTGTTCATACGTGTCCATTAAGATAATGGCTAAATCTGGGGCGAAACTCACCCCCATCACCACACCCTTAGTTTGTACATAATGTTGTCCCTCAAAATAGAATAGCTTGAAACTGACTGTGTGCACTACTGAGATCAATGTTTCCATTCTTAACAATTTTGATTATATGGATAACACATTACACTGCGTTCATACAAAAAACACACTGTAGACAACAAAAATCTATCCATGAAATTCTTTTTTCATTATTACTCAGAACAGACCCATATTCAAAGAGTTGATGATTACAATCCCATTACGTCATATGATCTGATACACTATATACATGATCCTCATAACATAAATGTGTATTACATTCTTCTTCATGTGGGTTCCACTCAATTGCACAATGCCATATGCATTTCGGGACCCTTCGTCCCTTCTTCAGGGGCCACTGTAATGTAAACAGAAATAACAATTCATTGCTACAAAATTATGATAACCAAACATAACAGCTACCTTAATTAATGACAGCCCCTATCTGGAGAGTCAATGAGGGGATTGTCACGATTTGTAAATGTGTCAAAATGTCAAATGACATACATGCTGGGAACCTTGCTTGTATATAATAATACTAGTGTACACGGAAGTCAGAAACTGTATGCAGAAACTGTTGACTGCTGCTAAACAAATGTAAAATCTTCTGTGGAGCCCCACAAGAAGGATACCAATGCCACAAGCAGAAAAGCCCAATAGTGCACAAAAATATAAAAGCTATACGAAACCGATGGAAAGTGAATGAAAGGACTGTTCTGTGCAAAAAACATACATTGCATGTATACTACTGGCAAGCTCAACAATGCTTCTCTGTGCCATAGTATACTTACTGCCAACTGAAAACAGCATAGTGCAGTAAAAGTGGACTGAACAGTTATGTCCTTCTAAAACTGGTATCACAACCGTGTTATAACAAGAGTATCACAAGCAGTACAGGGTACTATACAAAGTCAAAAAGTAAGCATACCTGTGGCGACTGTTGCAGTACTTGCCACAATCTACAGCATATAAAAAAACGCTTGTGCATTATTGCCTGCATGATCCTAAATCGAACATGGACACAATAATTAATGGGATGAAGCTTACTGGTACTCGAACGAAACCTGCTTCTCAAACCGACAGGTCAACAAGCTTATCGAAGAAGCTAGCTTGCAGTCTTCTGAATATATGCCAAACGGTAATCGCGCTATTCTTACTCCAGTCACCTGGTGCTAGGTCTGCCTTGATCTATAATGTTCTGTGCACCTCTGAAGTTGTGCCGGCCATATTGAAATGTGCAAAACTAATTGGTCATGTAAGAAACATACCCAAAAACCATAAGCTATAAGTAACAAATGTCGTAAATACTACATGAAGTAAAACAAAACTGTTAGAAGACAGTAATTCCTGCTGGACGTCAATATGATTTAGAAAGAGTGACTGCCACACAAAATACTAATGTGCTAATATAAAGTACAAGATAACCAAAACAACTGATTATATAATAGAAAAAAGTATTAAAACAACGCCAGAAAACACCCAATTGACTTCTTATGCTTGAAAAACAAGGCCACATGACTACATAAAGGAAAATTCAAATACAAAGGACAATCGTGCTTGTGTCAAGGGGATGTCATTACATGTGTAGGGCATTGTGCAATTGAGTGGAACCCACATTGAGAAGAATGTAATACACATTTAAGGTATGAGGATCATGTATATAGTGTATCAGATCATATGACGTAATGTGATTGTAATCATCAACTCTTGGAATATGGGTTTATTCTGAGTAATAATGAAAAAAAAATCATGGATAGATTGTTGTTGTCCATAGTATTTTTTGTATAAACGCAGTGTAATATTGTGTTGTCCATATAGTATAAATTGTTAAGATTGGATAAATTGTTCTCAGTAGTGCACAAGGTCAGTTGTAGGTATTCTGCTTGATTTATTTTCATACCTATCATATATGTGGGACAGACAGCCCACAAGTACTGTGTAGCACACATCATTAGTTAAGCTAGTGGACTGTTATTATCTACTTTTCTTACTTGTATCATGCCATTCACGGTGTGCATCACTTGCACCATTCAGTCTTTGTTACAATTGGATGTACTTACCAGGTTGAAATGGCAGTTTAAAACTGCGCATACAGACACTGCAGTGGCAGGCCTGAGACATGTTTGCAAGGCTGCTTGTGTGGGTGGCACAGTCAGTGCTGCCAGCCCAATAGTAGCATTTGATTCACATGATCTTGGAACACATGGTGCACTGTACTAGAAATTTACTAGTAGATCAAATAGGCCAATCATGAAGAAACCAAATACCATTACATTTTAAACAGGGAGAACGTACACTTTAGCACTGGTCAGTAGTGGTAAAGTGCCCAGAGTCCTAAAACCAGAAAAAACTAAATCAAACACACAGTCAAAAACAGGAGGTTAGAGCCAAAAAGACAGGTGAAATCACGCCAAAAGATGGCAGTTCTAACATGTGTACCTCTAAGCTAAAAGTGGGGAGAGCTACCCAACCTCTAGGGGGCTTTCATCACTAAGGCGGAAAAATCTGAAAGACATCAGAGTTGGCGTCTTCTGTTTAAGAGTGAAGTCAAACTGTAAAGTCCATTCCATGTAGGGAGATCGACCACCTCAACAGTTTAGGATTCTCCCCTCACATCTGAATTAACCATCTGAGGGATCTGTGGTCTGTTTGAGTCCCAAAGTGAGTCCATAGCAAGTAGGATCTTAATTTCTTCAATGCCCTGACCACAGTAAAAGCTTCCCGTTATATTGTACTCCACCTCTGTTCCCTGGGACGTAACTTCCTACTAATGAAGGCTATAGATTGATATAGGCCCTCATAGTTTAGCTGTGAAAGCACGGCTCCCATACCATGCTCTGGGACATCAGTCTGAACCACAAACTCCTTGGAGAATTTAGAAGCACAGGCCATACACATAGCCTCTTTCAGGGTGTCAAATGTGGTCTAACATGCCTCTGTCCAGTTCACCTGACGGGGCTACTTCTTGAATGTTAGAACTGTCAAGGGACAACAATGGTGCCATGACCCTTTTCAAATCTCCTGTCGTACCCAGTGTGAACTAAAAGTGCCCTCACCTCAGTCTGGGTCTTGGGGGTGCCCAAGTCATATTGACATTATTCTTAGGCTGCAGGGTCTGCCTTTACTGCTCCCTACTTGGTGCCCAAGTACACCACAGACAGCTGTCATATCTGCACTTACTGGCCTTGATAATGAGATCTGCACTCCCCAAGGCTTTCAACACCTCCTGAAGATGGTACGAATGGTCCCCCGAACTGGAGCTGAAGACTGAAATGTCATCCAGGTAGGTGGCACTGACGTTTTCAACCAGATAGGAACTGATTGACCATCCTCTGGAATGTGACAGGGCCATGATTCAACCCAAAAGTAGGCCTGGGCGGTAAATTCCGTTCCGTTTGCGGAATTTGCAGAATTTGACTAGTTTCGCGTTCCGCGGAGAATGCAAAATTGCCCAAAATTCTGCGTTCCACGACTTCGTGAAATTATTTGCTTGTTCGCGTTCTCAAATGCGTGTACACAAGTTATTTCCCCCCGAGGTCGCAATCAGCAACAGTAAAAAAGCATTGCAAAGGAGCAATTCTGTGTGTTTGCGGAATTTCTCTGTGTTCGCAGAGATTTTTTACCATTTCGTGGAGATTTGCGTAACACGATTGTGCAAATCCGCCCACCCTTACCCAAAAGGCATGTCCCGGAATTGGTAGTGCCCTTCTAGTGTTGAGAACGCTAACCTCGCTTGTGGCCCCAAGGTCAAGGCAATCTGACAGGACCCTGATGCTTGGTTAAACATGCTGAGAAACTTTGCAGCTCTAAGATGATCAATGAGCTCATCAGCTTTGGGGATGGGTGCGCGTAAGTCTTGGTGACAGCATTGAGCCCATGTTATTCAACACAGAATCACAGTTCAGGTGTGACACCGGGTGGGGCAGCCTTGGGGACCAAAACCACTCAACTTGAACAAGGGCTGTTGGAGGGCTTAATCACCCCTAACACCAGCCTCCTAGAGACCTGCTCCTTGATGCTGATCCTCTCTCTATCATCCAACCTGTAAGACTTCTGCTTAAAAGGCAGGCTGTTCCTAGTGTGAATGTCGTGGGTGCACCATTGGATGACTCTAGGGATGTGTTAGAGCAGAGAGGCAACCTGTCCCAACAACTGGTGACAGTCTCTCTGTTGTTCTAGGGTCACGGAAGAAGATCCTGCTCTTTGGAGGCTAGGAGGTCGTGGAGAGATTCAATCTCCTCTTTCATCCCATCATCCAGGACCAAGAGCATGGTCAATTCAGATCTCTCAAAATGGGGTTTTAGTTGGTTCATGTGTAATACCCTATAAGCATTCCAAGGAGTCTGAATATCCATCAGGTAGATGACATCATTCTTGTACTCCTTCACTGCAATTGGCCCAGACCAGTGGTCTTGTAGAGGACGAAACTCTACTGGTCCATCACTCATACTTTCTGGCCAGGCTGAAACTAAATCAGAGTGGTATTCTGGTCATACTGTCATTCCATGACCTCCTGGCTAGCTTTCAGATTCCCCTGGGCAAGTTTCATGAAACAGACTGTGTGGTTTTGGAAAGTCAGCGTGTAACTGAATACATCCTGGGGTGGGTTCCTCAGAGCTTGCTCCCAGCCCTTCTTTTCCAAACTGGGAGGTCCGCTCACAGGGTGTCCATGCAGAAGTTCACAAGGGCGGAAGCCAACTCCTTTCTGCGGTACCTCCCTGAAGGCATGGTAAGAGAACATCCTACTTACACCTCATGGGCTCTGGGAGACTCATAATTATGCCCTGCAGGGTATGGTTGAACCTTTCCACCAACCTATTTCTCTGGGGCTTGTAAGGGGTGGTGAACTTGTAGGTTACACCTCAGGTTTTTCACATGGTTTTATGTACAAAGACATGAGGTTGTTTTGAAGGACATGGCCCTCTAAGGGCCCTGCAGGTTTTATATACAACCACCTGCTATGCCTTCCCAAGTGAAGAGTCGGTCAGACAGTAGAGAATATAAAAAGGCTTTATTAGTAGTTCTCTGCAGAGAGAACCCCAGTCAGACCTGCACCCTAAAACGCTGAGGGGACTGACTTCCCAACTGGTTACAGTAGGTAAAAAGGGCTTCTCAGCCATCTCCAACCCTCCCACTGTGCAAAAGTACTGGCTTGCGCCAGACCTGAACAATCACGCACAAGAAAGATGAGCTAACACATGCCAGATGGGAACATGTTATCGGGATTACAAGGCCACGGTGGTGGGTTTCAGCATCTCCTAAGGTAGGGGCAGAAGCTACACATCCAGCTAGTCATGTGATGGCAGATTACCTTATTCATTAGCAAGTCAAGAAAACAGCCTTGGACAGCAGGAGAAATAATTAAAAAAAACACAATGTTCTGCTGAAGCAAGCAATATGCACAGTCTAATATGGATTTCGGAATTTGAAATGGATGCACACTTGTTAACTAAAGGTTACATGCTGTAAGGATAACTCAGTGGGTTGCATAACATAAATACAAATGCATGTATTTTAGACACACACTGCTAACCTAAAACAGCACGACATCAGCATTATGGGAAAAATAATTTTAAATCTAACAGGTTTCCCAGTCAGATACCACTTCCTTGGGGAAACCTACATGAGAAATCTCACCATCATGCCCTGGTCACAGTGGGTACACTCATTGTCCAATGGTTATCTTCTGGGTACTGGATGGCGTATTCCACCTTGATAAGGATTAACCTGTTGCGCGTGGCTGTCTTGGGATCCAGAGGGCCCACAATGTCAAAGACCACCTGCTTAAAAGGGGTGCTCATGACAGGAAATGTTTGGAGCGGAGTCTTGTATCTCCCCCCAGATTTTCCCCTCGCCTGGCAGGTAGGATAGTACCTATAGGACCACGAGGACTCCCAGCATACACATGCTACTTAAAATACACAAAAATCTTCCATCGCCACCATTTAGACCAATAGTTTCCACAAGGAATTCCATGCACGAACCTGTGGAAAATATTTTGATCTTCATTTACAGTCACTTGTCCAAAACATGACGACCTATCTAAAAGACACTACCCACTTCTTAAATAAGATTGAAAGCATCCATTTGAAAACAATGACAACCCCATCTTATGCACAATCTATGCCAAGCCCCTACGTACTTCAATCATGCACAACTTGGGTTTGAAAGCAGAGGAGTCATTTGTAATGAGCTATCACCTGGATGAAGATCACACAGTGTTCATACTCGACCTGTTACACTTTACCCTGTATCACAGCTATTTCACATGGAATAAGCGATATTACCTACAAACGGCAGGAGCTTCTATGGGCATTTCTGTTGCTCCATATTATGCCAACCTCTTTATGTACAGATTTGAGTTCTACAACATCTTTAGTGATCAGGAGTGGCAAGAGAACTTACTCACATATTGGAGATATATAGACAATATCTTCATTATAAGGGATCCAAAACAAGATTGATCACAGTCATTGAAAGGCTCAACACCATAGACAATTGAATAGATTTCACCAACACGATCAGAGATCATAACACCACATTCTTGGACTTGAAAATTGCAATGAAGGATCACACTTTGGAAACCAACATATATGTAAAACCTACGGATCGGAAAAATGTGTTACATTTCATCAGTTTCCATCAGAGCTCAATGAAGAGGCATCTTCCTCATTCTGAGTTACTAAGAATATAACATATCACTAGGCCTGGGCGAAGCACTACGCTACGCTCGCGGAGTTTGCGAAGTTTGCGCAACTTCGCACTACGGGAGCTGCACGTAGCACAGTGTGAACATACGTAGTACAGCATAGCGTAGTGCAGAGCTAATTTTTTGCTTGTTCGCGGTCCTGAACGTCATGTTCGCGACCGCGAGCAAGCAAAATGATATCCCAGCTAGATTCTCAACGCGGGGAGGTAAGGTTTCTCATTGTGAGTGGTTGCGCAGGCTCGCGACCGCTCTCAATGAGAAACTACCAGTTCGCGTTGAGAAAGCTGCAGCTCGAGTAATAATCTACTCGAGCAGCAGAAAACTACAGCTCGCACTGTGCAAGATGCCGTTTTCAATGATTGCACAGTGCCGGATGCTTGTCCGCACTGTGCAATCATTGAAAACCCTTCTTGCACAGTGCGAACATGCTACTACGCAGCTCGCGTAGTGCTACGTGAAGTTCGCGTAGTGCGAAGTGCACTTCGCGTAGCTTCGCGTAGCGCTACTTCGCGAACTACGCCCACTCTTACATATCACATCCAATTATAGGATCGATGACACAGGGAAGAGCATGATAGTGACCAAATTTAAGCAGCATGGTTAATGGTCATTCAGGAAGCTATAGAATGAGTTAACACCAAAGACAGTGTGCAGTTCCTAACCGCAAATACTTCCCTTAGCCTCTTAAGTGCTGCGTCGGGGCGTTGGCCGACGGCAGCACTACCTCCCCAGTGCTGCGCACGACCATTGGACGTCCATTCAGCACTAGTTCCAATGGACAGCGCAGCACTGGGGAGGGATATTTGCGCCGCATCTAAGGTGTTAGTTATACAAAGAGGATGGTATTTGTCTCCAGATACACCACCAGAAGAATGAGAATTGAAGGCATCATAATAAAGTATTGACCAATTCTTCAAACTGAAAGTGATTTTTGGGAAATTTTCAAGCAACCTCCATCATTCGCATATCAAAGAGGAAAGAACCTCAAGGAGCTTCTAGATAACAAAGATGACCAAAAGAATAACTCTGTAACATAAGGTACTAGTGCTTGTGTAAATAGTGGAAGCTGTAACCACATCACAAAAGTTACCACCATTACTCACCCATTCCAAGGTCCAAAAAAGAAACTACCTACAAGTGCAACATGTGGCTCCAAAAATGTCCTTTATTTACTGAAATGCCCCTGTAGGCTATCCTATGTAGGCAAATTTGAATGCAAAATAAAAATTAGATTGATCGTACACAAAAGCAGCATCCGTACAAGGAATGAGAAATCCACAGCGGCCTTACATTTCAACACTCTCAGGCATAACTCCAGCTAACTGAAATTCACAGTTAAGGAAACTGTTCAAATCAGAAAAGGCATCCACAACAAAAAGAGCGTATACCGGAGGGAGTTATATTGCATTAAAAAAAAGTGACAAAGTAAAATTTAAAGGATTGAACGATCGCATGGAATTCAGTTGTTATCTTTAAGGACCACAATAAGCATGCAATTTTGTCTCAGAGATCTTGAGGATCATAATAACCTTGAATTCATGAGAGTGTAAATATCAATGTATCTTTTGTAGCCTTGTATTTATGGTAGTGTACATGCCAATGAATCTTTTGCATTTAGTCAACGTATATGCAACACATGCTGTTGTATTTGTTTCACTAGTCAGAATCACATGTGTAACTTGGCATAGCACATTTTCTGGCTAAGGTAACTCTATGACAGATAATATTTTGTTTTTCAGCATATAAAATTCATCATTGTTTATATGATCAATACATAATGTTTTACAATTGTTTACTTACCAAACCTCTATGGTCACCTACATGAAAGATGGCCTACATTTGTTAACCTTGGGCACATATCTCCTTTGGAACAATTTATACCACTCTAACAGCGTGCTGACCTTTTCACTCATCCAGGGCTCCACATTTGATCCCCTCAAGGCAATATCACGTTCGAAATTACTCCCCTTAAACTTGGAGTTAATTAGCCTTTTTTCACTATTACTTGAGCAATTTCACAGCTTCCTTGCTAGTCACTTTTTCCTCATATCTTAAGTGTTATACGCAGTTCCTACATGGCAGTGATTTAATTATCTACACTCAAGTCTTGTCCACTTTCTTTGTTTTCTGACTCATCCAATCACAATATTTAACAGCTCGACGAAGGCAACGCAGATGAATGCCATCAGAGACTATACAGGAGCAGATTTTTCTTTAATTTTGCAGTTTTATATAGCGTAAACTCGACCTGAATTTATTAGATCGCATTGCATGAGCACCAGTTACATTACAGATGGGCACATAATTTTTTTAGGCACAGGTAGATTAAGTGATTTGCCCAGTATCACAGATCGTTTGAGCCTCCTGCCAGACTCGAATGTGGCTCCCCAGCTTCATAGTTAGCCGCTTTGGCTGTTAAGCCACAGCCTCCCATTCAGCGAGGTAAGAACTCACAGGAACTTTACAAGAAACTACTGGACATCTTGGTTGTCACACAGACATTTGTAAAACACAGGCTCACCATACAAGGGTGTTTACACTATCCCACCATGGTGTAGTGTTGTGATGACAGTAGCGACACCAAATTCACAGGGGTGATTTGTGGTTGGACCCCATGTGCATGCACATTGTGGTATCATCTGGCGCTTGGCCAGTCATAATAAATAGCCTAGGGAGCCAGGCATGATTAGAGACTAAAGTAACCACTTCCCTAATCACTGCTTGTGCGTGGTTATTATTTGGGCACCATGCGGGGCCCATCCAGCAACTTTGCACACTGCACATTTTACCGATTATGTTTCAATTTAAGCCTTTCGTTTGCACTAAATAGGAGGCATGGTTCAATACTTTAATGTCACGCATTTCTGCAGAGATTGTTTTAACTTTGTAAACACTTATAAGCACTTATTTGTCCCGTATGTGGAGCTAACACTGGCTTCTGCTTGATTCACTACTGTTCTAACAGCAACAACTTCCTGAAGTTATCTTGGAGTTTACATTTGTCGGCACACCTGGTTTCATTGATGGTCATGGTTCCTTCCCAGACACGTCTCCCAAGAAAAAACACACCATAATCTTAACTGCACTATTACAACCTTGTGATAATTCTCATTCTAATCAGCATTTTAACTGTTCATATACAAGACTAATGTGAAAAGGACCTGATTCAAGTACTCCATTTCAGAATATTTGTTTTATTCGCTGCTTTAACATCCCCCATGATAAAGTCTCCCTGAAGAAGGGCAAGGCTCGAAATGCACAGGGATAAAGCATGGGTTTACGTAAGCCAGGTCCTTTCAGCACCAGCAGTTCTAAAAAGCAGGTGTTAAGCAGTACCACCCTTAATTGCCTTTGAAGTAACTTCAGAGAGACTCTTTATAGTTCTTTCACAGTTTCACTGTCCCATCATTTCAGAACTTAAGTATTTTCAGTATTCTATGTAAAGTAGCCATGATTGTTGCTTATTTATCTTACACAACTAACAACCATTGACAGAGCCAATAGTGCTGACTATTTATAGGTGTAATGTTACATGTTATATATATATATATATATATATATATATATATATATATATATATATATATATATATATATATATATATATATATATATATATGTGTATTGAAAAAACTAGGGGGTCTTTCAAAGGTACGTGGTCAACATAATTAAGGGTGTGGCTTAAAAATAGGCAAGTAAAAATTCTGTGCTCAGCATAGTGTGCCACCTGCCTGGTATTTTGCTGTTTCTGTCATTGCATACACATATATATATATATACACACTACTATACTGTTGACAACAGTCTATATATATATATATGTGTATGCAATGACAGAAACAGCAAAATACCAGGCAGGTGGCACACTATGCTGAGCACAGAATTTTTACTTGCCTATTTTTAAGCCACACCCTTAATTATGTTGACCACGTACCTTTGAAAGACCCCCTAGTTTTTTCAATACACTTAATGCCATGGGATATAGGAAGTGTATGAACATGCAGGACTATTTAATGTGATAACATAACATTGCATACCCTTGAATAAAAATCAATGCATTATATAAAAATATTTAAAAAACAGAATCAACAACACTATGGTTGAAGAGAAATTATTTTGTTTATAGAATCGTGCAAGAACTTCATAATTTACTCCATTATTATTGACTCAGCAGTGGATTGTGTTTAGGCGATGCCACTCCCATCAAGAGAGAGCGCATTTGACTCATTTCTGACTCACACCCACGATCAGAGTGCGATACCCATGTGCACCCAAATAATTTGGACTAAGCAATTACTCCCTAGTTATACATGCTACGGAGTGCATTGTCAATTTTTCTGTTTTTCTACAAACCTATTTTCAAAATATTCCATGTCCTTAGGGTCCAACTTTTACACACTACTATACTGTTGACAACAGTCTTAAATAAAATTAATGAATTATCTCTTTAGATTCCTGGGCTGTAGGAGCAGTTTTAACCCAGTCAATACTTTCCAGTGACACTTTAGACTTCAAACACATCATCACCTGGTTGTACTTCCTCATTACAGTGGGTGATGTCTAGTTAGTCAAAAGATCCCTCAGTGGTCCTCTCTCTAGTCATTCTGCATCTATCGTACATGCTGTCCACAAATCACTTGGAACTACAGTATGAAAAACTTGCTCAACTCCTGATCACAAATGCAGAGCCACAGGTTTTTCTGTAAACACTTTGTCTGTTTCAAATCTATTTCAGATTTCTGAGCTATTTCAAATAACTTTCATGAGCTTCTCTCACTTTCCTAGTGGCATCTTTGCTCATAAACAGAAGCTCATTGTGTTGAGAAGTGTCTATTCAAGCCAATTTAAGACTTCACTTATCATTTCATCTAATCTAAGTTCTAATTTAGGAACATCCACCAAATTAACTTTTAATGATGATTTATTATTCCTTGGATTATTTCGGTGCTTCCACTTTTATTAGAGGTGGTATCTAGCTCCTGAGCATCAAGTGTATGTGGCCCCTCAGAGGTTTTGGTACAGGTCCTTCTTTGGGGGTGCTACAATGCACATTTAGGAGGGGAGCCCAAGTGAACCCAAATCTTGCAACCCCCTGAATAACATCAAAGGTCCTTATTCGGTCTAATTTACTGATGGGCCTGCATTTGCACCACAACGGGAATTCACATTCATTGGGACCAAGGGAATAAAATTTACATTCAAAATTTTAGGAGTCTTTTCTGGGGCTCTCAACTAAGTTGGAACAGCCACATTATATGTGACGCTCCCTTTGGGAGCCTGGATTATATATAGTGAATACATGGCCAATGTTAACCATTACAATGAGAGCATCAGAAATAATCGACGCTTCAGTAACAGTCAGAACTGTGGAGGGGGCAGTGGCACAACTCCCTAACTCTCTCCTACTGGTGTTTGATTCATATTCACAAGGGTGGACCCCATCATATTAGGACTCCCAGTTACTGGTGAAGTAGCAATTCCAGAATTTCTACTAGTATTTGCACTTCCATCTCTCCTTGTTTGAGTCTCACTGTATAGAGGAGGATACTCCACAAATAACACATCAAAAAGATTATCACTAGTGTCACTGTCTCTGTTTTAAGCTCCCACAGCTGCTTCCTTTGCCTCACTTCCTCTCTCTATTTTTTTCTCTTTCCACCCTTCTAAAACCCCTCACCTGTAAGTGTTGGGTACAACTTAGCTCCCTCTACCATGTCTGTTCTCCACTACTTCTGATCTGTATCCCCCCTTGCATTACCATAAGTATGCATTGCCTTTGTAGCTCTTCTCTGATATATTTCCTTCTCTCTAGCATGAGCTACACAGTCCTAGGCATTGCGTGCTTCAAACTGTGTAGGTCTAGACTGTGGTTTCATGTTATATAAAATCCTCACAGTTAAGTGTGACTTGGTGTGGAAATGCCAGTGCACCTGCTTTCTCAGTGATCTTGTGCCATTGTTTAAGCCAAATACAAGTCTGTAACCCTACATTTATCACCATATAATGACATGTTGTGTCTTGGGGTGGTGCTTCTTCTCCCTCTCTACTAGGTATCCTCACAACTCCTGTGATCAAATTTTGAATGACATTAAAACAATTTTTTTTCACATAAAATGTCAATAATCACAATTGAAAATGTTTATTTCAAAAGAAGACCCAATAATTAACTCACAATTCTCAGATCTAATAGCAGCATGACTTTAAACCAACCGACCAATCCCAGCATGACACACTGTGACGTCAGTCTCATTCCTTTCTGCAGTTTATCCTCTGCAATATTCATGAACACACTCCACAACAATACGCATATAAACAAATGCAATGCAAGTAGCAGCAAATAACAATTGCCTGCTTTACTAAGGAAAACAACAGAATTCAATCACACAAGAAATAATTCAACACACATTCAAATGAGTGCTGATCCTGCAGGGAATCACCCTGATCAGTAAAGTTCCCTCTGCGCAAAAGTTGAACCACACTAATCATATCTAACTTTCACAAATAAAGATAAATGTCCCTATGTTAATTGTGCTGTCAACGCCGTTTAACAAACCCCAAAAAACCGGAACAGACATTAACAGTAAAGTGTCTTCTACACTTTTAATACCATCCTAGGATCTTAGGCCACGCTGAACCTTTAAATAATTACAACTTTTTTACATGAAACCCACATTCACACAACATTCAAAATACCTCTGCCAAACATCACACAACTGTTAAAACACTGCAAGTTAAGCATGGGCCGCACATGTGCAACCCATTATTTTGACATGAACAAGGGATTGATAGACAAAACTGACACCCTCTGAAAGAGACATTGAAAATGACAACATGGCAATCTCCTGCCACTATGTAGCAAGAGCTTATGGGGAGTGCGGTAGTCTGGACCATACTTTTGCTACTAGAATATCACCAGCTAGAGAGCAAACTCAATTGATAAATTTTACAGATAATGACAGTGTAGACCACTAAGACCCCAATAGACTTCTGTCAACATTCTCACAGTTTTATGAACTATACTCCTCTCGTGGAACATCCATCAGAGCAGAGATTGATGGCTACCTGTCAGGCATAGCATTACCATGGCTGTCTGAAAGACAGAGAGAGTATTTGTCATGAAAGAAATCACAGTGAGAGAGCGAGGAGGAGAAAAGCAACCCTACTATCCTTCCAAACAAGATAAATTAACCACAACAGAAGTGGTTTGCCTAACAAAAAACACTGAGCTAGAGCCCGGCCTAGGGTTCAGAAGCTACCTACTACAGGTCTTGTGGGACCCTTCAAAACAGGGAGGCCATCCTTATTGGAAGAGGTTGCCTCATACACGTTATCATGTCATGTTTCATCATAGGGACCTGGTTCCCACCCTAGTAAGATTCATGATGGTTATTGGATCCCTATGTGCCTACTGAATCTGATATTCTACACAGTAATGTAAGACATTGCACCTATAAGTGAACCCAAGTGAGTCCTACCAGTAATGCTACTAACAGAATTTTGTCATTCACCCTATGGTTTAGGGATACCAAAGATGTGGACAAGGGGGTGGTGTCCATCATAGTCACACATTCATCAGAAGGAAAGCCGCTTGTGATCACCTGCTGCTCTCCGCTTCTTGCCACTTGTTACAACTGATAGAAAAGGAAAAGGTGCGAGAAGCTATTTGATCTCTGCCAAATTGCAAGGTGCCATGGCAGGATGGACTAAAGAGCGAATTCTACAAGGAAATATGGAATTATGGACCTGTTGGTGCCCCATTTACAGGATATGTACACAGAGGCTTACACAGGCACACGCCCCCTACATTCTGAGAGGCTATCATTATTGCCCTAATAAAACCTGACTAACAACGAACCAATGCAAGTCCTACCAACCTTGTGCCTCGTTAATATAGATGTGAAGATTCTGGCTAAAGTTCTCGCCACTGGGCTTCAACCCCTACTGACAAGCATGGTCCTCCCGTACCAGTTGGGATTCTTACCAACTCACTCCACTGCTCATAATGTACACATGCTCTTTGGGTTGCTACACCAAGTATACCCCGACTTTAAAGCTGCAGTGGTTTAATTAGATACCACCAAAGCATTTGACTCTATAGAATGGAACTACATGTTCACTATACTGAAACAAATGGGGATCCCTAATTCCTTTATGAGGTGGATAGACCTGATGTATTCGGACCCAATGGCATGCATCCAAATAGACATACATCAGTGCCTATATCTATATATATGGGCATCTGGTAGGGTGCCCCTTCTCACCAATACTGTTCAAACTGACCCTAGCACCAATGGAATCTATCATTAGACAGCGACATGTGGCAGCAGCGCCGTGCTTCCAACATAGATCACTTGGCATCTCGCCATATGCAGATTACATGGTTCTTTACATAATAGACCCTTAGTAATACCTTACACCACTCTTTTGGGAATACATTCACTTTGAATAACACTCAGAACTAAGCATTAATTGGACTAAGTCGATGACAATCCCACTGACGCAGTGCAAAACACAGCACAAGTTGGAATTTCCCCTGGAGTGGAGCCATAATCGATAAAATACCTTGGGATATGGATCTACAGTGATCCATACTAGGAGATCTGGGAATATTATGGCAGGGCAATGGAAAAACTAGAGGCTCAAGTGACAAGATGGGTTAGATTGCCATTCTAATTATCTGACAGAATAGCTATTGTGAGAATGATCATTTATCCGTGATTCTTATATCTTTTCCCTAATATACCAATAGTGCAATCTTGTACCCTCTTTTGCACATTGTGTACACTCATGAAAGGGCTGGCATGGTCAGGTAAACAACCTTGTATCAGCGGGGAAATTATGATTCTGCCCTATAAACAAAGGGTATTTTTGTGCACTGGGTATGTACTTATATTATCTCTGTGCCCAGACGCAATTCAGACAAGCAAAATATCACACAGTGTAGTGTAGTTCCTATATTCCCAATAGGCTCTGCGCATTGGAATAATATATTCAGCAGTGTAGACGTAGGACTGAGGTCGACTAGGTCTCTATTGACTATATTAGACTTAAGGTTTGCCAGCTAGCTCCGAGGTCACTAGAAACTTTCTCGAATAAACAAGGAGGAGTTTAACCTCCCTGGATTGACAAGAAGGGATTAGCTTCCGACAACCATATAACATGACAACTTTGCTCACTCGGAGCGGAGAATAGAGACACAGGCGTGTTCAATAAAAGGTGTAATTTATTGAGCAGCCTTCTTTCTCATGCAAGAGAAATGAATTGCCATAATTTCAATACTTAATGTAAAGTAAAGTGCGTACAGTAAAAAGAGTATTATGAAATAATACTGTAAAAGCATTGATATGGTTTCTTAGCCATAAGATACTTTAAAATGGATAAAATATATACATACATATATACATTGAATAACATACTCTACTGGTGCTTCTAAAATACGCCTACCCCGGTGTACCTGACCTAAGCCTAATACGTGGGAAGGAGTAAGTAAGTAGCAGTTTAAGTTAAGTTGCTTTTGCCAAGAATCTGACTCAAGAATTCTCTTTAAGGATTTAGTCAGCTCTGTACCTTGGGAATAGAATGCAGGAGGTCTGGCATCTCTCTTTCAGGACTCGATATCCCAGCAGCCCGCGAAGGCAGCTGAGAACACCGGAGCTGGATTTCTCGGCAAGAGAAAAGACAGCGTCTCTCTCAGTGCATCAAAGAGGAGGGGCAGCGTCCGTGGGCTCTCGCATCAGCTGGGCTCTCGGGCAAGTAGATAGCTGCTCAGCTCCAAAACCACCACCGTGTGTTTGCTTAAGGCAACGTTGGTATATTTATACCTGAAAGCTGCCTAGTTTGACGTAAGGTTTGGACATAAGACGTCAATAAAGATGTCACTAAGAACTGACTGTTCCTTTAGTGTTCGCAGGAGTTTAATGACAAATCAAAACAAAAGCAAATGGGGATTTCCCAGGTTGCTGGAGGTTTGGTGTATCGAAAAAACTCGTTGTGCTTTCTAGGAATCCAAGGAAGTAGCTTCTGCCGTGCTTTGGACTGCAAGGGCTATTTACTTAAATATGGATCTGATTCTTATGCCATTATAGGGATATTATTGATTATAGCCGGACAAGGGCATAAAATAGCAATATTGATTCAGGTTCCTAGATAAAAACACAATAACAGTTCTTTACATTTACATATTACCATGTACGGTAAGCCATACAGGAGTTATATCCTAAGTTTCTGGATTAGCCCCAATGTATTGTGCTCTACAAACACTATTAACTACCCCTATATGTAGGCACCTGGTAAATCAACTATATAATGCAGCTCAAGATGACCGACCGCAAACACCAATTCAAGCTCTTGATAGATGGAACACTACTAGACCCACAATTATCACTGGAGGAATAAGAATTCTGTTGTAATTGGACTCAGATGCTAACAGCAAATTGCAATCTACTTATTATCTATTTGAAATTCCAACAACAAATGAACTATACACCTGCTAGGCTGTTGTAATATGGGTTAAGAGGTGATGAGAACTGTAAAAAAGAGGTAGAGCAGACTTTGTACATTTGGCATGGGATTATAAGCAAGTACAGATATTCTGGAACACTGTGGTACAGGACTTCAGAACCATGTCGTCGGAGACAATGCTTTGCATCCCACATATGTGTCTTCCAGGAATGCTCCAGAAGCTGATACCAGGAAAGTGTAAGCTTATAGTGCAGTGCTAGAACTGCCATTGGCCAAATGGAGGGTGGCCCTGCAATGGAGGGGGGGAAGGATGAACACCCAAACATGAACAATGGTTGCAGGACTTAATGTACTGTAAAACTAATTTGGAAATTTAAGCAGAAGAACTTAAGGGCCTCACGTCTGAAAATCATATGGGTACCCTGAATGGACTGTATGATGGAGAACCCTGTTGTAGATCATGGCACTATGTAATAAGATGATATTGACAGGTTAGACTGCAACATTTATTACGGGGGTTATATAACAATACTCTATAGGTGTGTTGCAATGTGAATACTGAAATTAATGAGAATGCTGTTGGCATGTTGTCTATGTGTTATATTACACTGAAAATCAAAACTAAATTAAAAAAAAACTATTCTCCCTTCCTACACCGTTAACCACTCCTCCCCAATCCACTGCAACTCTGTTGATCGTCTGAGTCGAACCATGGTCTCTGGGACTGGGATTTTAGTTATTGTCATATTAAGTCTCTTAAATACCTACCTCAGGACCTAACCGTCCCTACTACTTTCTGAGAACACATAGAATGTGGACTCTTTCTTCGTGGGCCCATGCAATGGAAGGTTATAAGTGCCTAGGGAACAAAAGGTGTTAAGATCAACTACAATTTACCAATTACTATTTAACCCATTTATTCACACAGTAAAACTCAGGGGCGATTGATGGGATTAAGTTTGGAAGTGTTACAAATTGAAAGACAAGCTAATATAAATCAGTCACTGAAACACATTATAAAAATACAGTGTCACTAAGGGATATTTGAATGAAATGACCAACAAAATGTATCCTCAATAAAAGAAAGCAAATTAGAAATTCTGTAGTTGCAATACAAAGATAGAGAAACATAGTCTGATGAGTGGATTGAAAGTTTTGATCCTTTGCCTAAATAAGAGATTGTCTAAGAAGATCTGCTCAACACTATTCTAAGCTAGATATCAGGAACACATGATTATGTCAGGGAAGCAGAGAAAGGAGTCAGCACATGTAGAACCTCTGTAGAAGGTCTCTAAAGGAAAATGATATTGTATAGCATAAAGTCACACAACTGAATTGTCACAAAGAGGTCTGCACCTGTTAGAGTCTGAAGGTAATCTTACTAACCTAAAGCGTAATGTTCAATTATACCCACCTGAAGCACATTTGAGAATCCCATGTCACATGTCCAATTATTTTTTCATCTTCAAACACTTAACACTGCAACTACACTCAAAATATTTATTTTCTTTGGTCCACACATTAGAATGTCCTTGGATTCATCCAGGCTCTCAATTCAGCATGAACAGTAGTCCTCCATTCACTCATTAAATCTTCTCATCCTCACCAAAAGATACTCTTTTTGAGTCTCATTATCTCTTTCACCCAATGTACCTTTCTTTAACCATGAGCTCATACAACTGCACCTGCAGAGGAAAAAAAACATTGCATCCAAAGAAAGCATTCACATTAAAAGTTAAACGCTTAGTAATCCTAGTGCTAAGGGCCTTTGGTCAATTTAGTGTGGCAAGCAGTTCGGTACACGTTATAAATGCATGATTACAGATATAAATACGGTTATGATATAGATGTAAAGTACTATTCAATGGATACATTTTCAGTTATATAATAAATGAATATGTGAATATATAAGAATTGCAACATTATTAAAACCACACAATTGCAGATAAATGTGAATACTGCAACTTGCTATTGTAAGGGAAAAGTTAATATCCCCACTCATTTAAATGTCAAAATTATACAGTAGATGCACTTTCTGAAACTGTACAAATGTACAACATTACATTAAAACATCTATAAAGCACAAGTACTTAAGGCCATTCATAGACATATATGTGGCCAAATTAATCATTAAACGGTGGAGGGGGCCTAGAGGGCGCCGAGCAAGATGGCCGCACGTAAGTGAGGCTCCGCCGAGACCATCCAACATTTGCTCATTTATCCTCTATAACCCGAGTCCTGAACCCCATAACCGAGCCGAGCACCACCCTCTGTCTCTGGGGGTTTGCTGAGGTGCTTTTCACCTGGCCGACAGTTGCTGAGAACTTCCCCGGCGCCGAGCTGCCCCGCGCTGGGATCGCGCCTACGAAGCATCGACCACTCGTCTCGAGCCCGCCCTGCTGCAAGACCGGTCTGGGAGCCCCCTCTGCCGCCTGCGGGGAGAGCCTGGAGTACGCGGCACCCGGTACCTGAGGTAGCGGCGCCGGAGTGAGCCCAGCTGAACGGAGCCTGGATCTCGAACGGCCGGACCCGGCCCTGCTGGTTGCGGTGAGTGGGGCGGGGTACTACGCGAGCCCGGGGCTGCAGAGGCGGCGCTGGGCCGCACTAGGCCACGCCACGCGAGCTGTGACCGGCGGGGACACGGGGGGAGGCATAGCGGCGGAACGGCGGCGCTGAGATCCCCAATTGGCAGGGGGGCTGTGGGACTGTCATTGTCCACATAAACTCGGCGGCTGGTTCAGTGACGTTTTGGCGCGCTTTCGCCACCAGGCGCCATTACAGTACCTATCCCGGGCTGGGGATAGCTGTGGAATCACGGACCCATTCTTTGGTGCCAGGCACCTGATGTGCGCCTTGCGGCTCCCTGGGGCACCATTCCTGTAGTATCTCCTCTGTGCTTACGGAGCCTTGGCAGGGCTGCTGCACTGCTCGCCGCCATGGGCAGACCGGAGAGAAACCAGCCGAAGATCACGTTTGAAGCCAAAAAAACAGCGCTCATGTCTTCCCAGGCACCGCCTGACTCTGAAAAAGGGGGGGCAGTTGGGGGCACCCCGAATTTAGAGACTACATTGGTGGCTATGCAAAAAACCTTACAATCCATCGAAGGCACCATGGAATCTGTTAATCACCGCGTTGACCAAATGGCGACACAATTTGACCGCCAAAACGAGCGGATGGGGGAAGTGGAGCAGAGAGTGTCTGCCACGGAGGATGGCCTCGCCACGGTCTCGACTAAGGTTTTCAATATGGAGAGAGTGTTGGCGGTCATACAGGCGAAGAATGAGGAATTAGAAGGGAGGTCCAGAAGGAACAATGTACGCGTCACGGGCCTGCCAGAGTCCACAAATGTTGGCCGGATGGAGGACTACATGGAACGTATGCTGATAGACATTTTTGGGGCGGACCAGTTGTCTCGTGTCTTCATAGTGGAGCGTGCCCATCGCTCCCTGGCGAACCGTCCGGCGCCTGGGGCACCACTGCGTCCTATTGTGGCCTGGATCTTGAATTATAGAGATCGGGATACTATACTACACCTTGCGAGGGAAAAGGGCTCCATTGAGTACCAGGGTAACAAACTTGAGTTCTATCCTGACTTTACCATGGCGGTACAAACGGCGCGCAAGGAATTTGCCACAGTGAAACAGCTTTTGCGCGCCGAAGACATCCTGTATGCCATTTTGTACCCTGCTCGCCTTCGAATAGGGCCTCCATCAGACAATAAGATCTTTTCCTCCCCTAAGGCGGCCATGGATTACGCCAAAAAACAGAAAAAACGTAAAAGAGAGCCGAATGGGCTTCGGGATGGAGAGGATGATCGGCAGGACGAGGTTGCCTAACTTGTTATGTACAATCCACCAGGGAGGGGTGCTACTGTGATGTCCTGCACTGGTACTCATTAACTGCTCTCCTGTTTGTAGTTATTGCCGATCCCTGAAGCGACCTGTTATCTGGATTAGCGCATGCGTGCCCCGCGCACACTGCCGTGGGGCATGCATACTGGCCCGTGCTATCGACCTTTGCTGAGCAATATGTGCTATTGTCTGGGCCATGCATCCTGTAGGGGTTGTTGAGGCCTGGCTTGATGGCTACGGCCAAAGTGAGACGTGCACGCATATTGCGCTGTTTGCCTGTGACGCTGTTTACATAAGTTGGCGCCTCTACAGAACCATGAGTGTGCAGATAGGAGCCATATGGCGCTGTATTGATATTTGGCTGCTATTTGTTTATTCCTGTGACCATGCAGATGGGGTGAAGGGGTTGGGGTTAGTAGTTATTGAGAATGGTCTGCATTCTCGTTAGATCTCTAGCGGGAGTTGTGTGCCGCTGCGCCCCTGGACATGGGAGATCCCCACACACAGTTGTTTGCATTGTTGGGGGTTGCTAGGGGGGGGAAAGGGATGGCTTTGGCAGGTTGGGAATGCTGAAGTGGGTGGTGGGATGGGGGGGCTCTTGGAGTTTGAAATGGGGTTGCTGTTTTTCCTGGTCAATGGTGGGGGATCTGAGATGACTGTAAGATGTGTTAAACATTGTTGGTATGGGTACGGTGTAACTTGCAAGGACGCTCATGACCTTTCTGGATCGCTGAGTAGCGGATGCTGGGTAATCAAGTGGGGGTTGGGTGGTGTCTATTGGTGGCTGGGTTGCTTGAAGGTTTGGCAGTATGGATAGGGGGGGTAAACTCACTTGTATTACTTGGAATGTGCGGGGACTCAATTGGCCGCAAAAGACTAGACAGATGCTTGCGTTCCTGAATAGGCATAATGCTCAGGTAGTATTTCTTCAGGAGATGCACCTTCGGGGTAAGGCGGCTGAAATTGTGGGTAAGCAGTGGGCGGGGGTACGGCTGGCTACGGCCTATTCATCCTATGTGCGTGGGGTGATGATCTTGATTAAGAAAAATGTGCCATTTGAAATACTCCATGAAGAGATTGACCAGGATGGAAGGTACATCATTGTGCAGGGTAAATTGTGCGGTACACTGGTCACCCTTCTTAATGTATACGGGCCAAATGTCGATGACCCTGACTTCTATGAAACACTTTGGAACAAAATCTATGTGCTTCCCATGTCGGCTGTCCTCTGCGGAGGAGATTTGAATGTCACGTTGGATGTTGACTTGGACAAAAAACAGGATAGACCCTGCGTGAGAAAGAAGGCTGCGGATGCGGTCTGTGAGGGTATGCGTGGGCTGAAGCTGTTGGATGTTTGGAGGTTGAGGCACCCGGGCAGAAGAGAGGGAACGTGTTATACGTCGGCGCATGACACGCGGTCGAGATTGGATTACTGGCTGGTGACTCGTGATGTGAGTGGATGGGTGATAAATGTTGAACATCTGCCTCGCACTATCTCAGATCATGCGCCTGTTCGACTGGTGCTGCAGTTGCCAACGCATGCACCGGCTCCCTTTACTTGGCGTCTCTCCCCTGGTGTCTTGTCTGATGCTGCGCGAACGTTTACGTCAGATCATTGAGGAGTTTTTTGCGAATAATGTGGGGTCTGTGGATACTATGAGTACGGTGTGGGAGGCCTTTAAAGTAACTGTACGAGGGGCGTGTATTGGCCTCAGATCAGGGGTGCTGACGTCCATTAGGGGTTCCATGACCAGGCTGGAAAACTATTTGTTGGGCCTGGAACGCCGGCTGGAGGAAGGTTCGGAGGAAACATTGTTGGCTGACATTAGAACGAAAGTCACTGAATATAACGAACTGGCGGAGCAGAAGGTGAAATTCCTATCCAAACACGCTACAGCTAGATATTATGTTGAAGGGGGCAGGCCAGGGAAAGGGCTAGCGGACCGGGTGAGGAATCCCTGGGCGCGCCATTGCACTGTGCAGGAGATTGAAGACCAAGGGGAAGTAGTGACTAGCACGGATGGTATTCTAGCTTGCTTCGCGAAACACTACACACTGCTTTACGAGCACAGGGACACGGCAGATGAGGAGGAAATAAATAGGTACTTTGAGAACATTGCTTTGGTATGGTTGTCCAGGGGGCAACAGGAGTTTCTTATGCATCATGTCACTGAGGAGGAGTTTAGAGAGGCAATTGCCGCTCTCCCAAATGGCAAGGCGGCTGGCACAGATGGTCTACCCTCTGAATTCTATAAAGAATATGCTGATTTGTTAATACCGCACTTGGCGATGGTTCTAGAGGAGGCGTTTGACTGCGGCCGGCTACCAACGACAATGAGGGAGGCGCTGCTAGTAGCGTTGCCAAGACCTGGGAAGCCCCCGAACAAATGCGATTTGTATCGCCCTCTCTCTCTCATGAATACAGACGTAAAAATAATAGCCAAAGTTTTAGCCACGATATTACGTTTACTCCTCCCAGTCATGGTGCTGCCGGATCAATCGGGATTTGTTCATCTCCGGTCCACTACTCACAATCTGAGGGCCCTATTTGCTGTGTTACATCTGCTTAAACCAGAGCTGGCTGCGGTGGCAGTCATGCTTGACGCTGCCAAGGCCTTCGATTCAGTGGCATGGAGATATATGATCGCCGTCCTCCACCGGATGGGGGTGCCCTTTTTTTTTACGTCGCTGGTAACTCTCCTGTATACTGAACCCATAGCGAGAGTGAGGGTCAATGGTCATGTCTCCTCCCCATTTCCGGTTCGGAGAGGAACGAGGCAGGGCTGCCCTCTCTCGCCCTTGCTGTTTGCTATTGTGATGGAACCACTGGCCTGTATATTGCGGCAGAGGTATGCAGCATCGGCGCTGAAGTTCCCTCTTAGATCTTTAGCTGTGTCCATGTATGCTGATGACATGGTCCTTTATATTCGAGAACCAGCACTGTACCTAGAAACCATACTCCGAGAGTTCATCAGGTTTGGTCGTCACTCCGGTCTGACCATCAACTGGGACAAATCTGTCGTGCTGCCCCTCACGGATGCCACCCACCAGATTCCCCTAGAATTCCCGTTGGAATGGGCGACAGAGTGGATTCGGTATCTGGGCGTCTGGGTGCACAGGGACTGCCAAGAAATTATAAGGGCTAATTATGGAGTGGCCGTCTCTAAGCTGGAGGATCAGGTGGCACGCTGGACTCATCTCCCTCTGACCCTAGCGGATCGGGTGTCTTTGATTAAAATGGTAGTGCTACCAAAATTCCTCTATCTCTTTGTCAACATACCTGTCCCACTGAAATCGCACTTTTTTGCCAGGCTGCGATCCCTACTGATTACACTCACTTGGCTGGTAAGAAACCACGAGTAACGTGGGAGGTATTAACCAAGCCGTACGAATTGGGGAGCTTCGCTGTGCCAGATATGAAGCTATATTATCTGTGTGCGCAAGCGCATTTCGCAACCTACTGGATATGTGCTCCACCATATACCCCGCATGTAGCGCTTGAAGCCAGTGCTGTGCTGCCTCGTCCCCTGAGGGCCATGATCGTTAATGATCATTCAGTGTTTGATAAAGGAGAGATTGACACTGTGAAATCCACGGCGTCCGCCTGGAGGGAACTAGGCAGACGGGCAGCCAGGTTGCCATTATACGCGCCTGCCATGCCACTTCTTTATCACTCAGAAATATCGGTATCGGGCGAGATTGGAGGGTTACAGGTTCTGAGGGAAGCTGGGCTACAAACTATGGGGGATCTCTTCCCTGGGGCATCGTTTCTCTCCTTACAGGCTATGACAGCCCACTCCACTAATGCTGCTATGTCTACCTTTGCGTATGTTAGGCTTCGGGCTGCTGTTCATGCTCTGTATCCTACGTACCCGAAGGAGCCGTTGACACTTGGAGCCTTACAATTGCTTTACACCACTACGGACAGGGCTAAGGCAGCGCAGGAAGATGAGGGGGGTGGTGCGGTTCTAGCCAGGGCTCGATGGGATAGGAGTCTCCCAGAACCACTGAGTGATGATGAGTGGACTGAATGTTGTGCTATGACTGGAGGTTACGTGATTAACGGCAATTTTCGCCTTCTCCATTATAAGTTTGTGCATCAGTGGTACTACACACCGGTTCAGCTGGTTCGGTATGGCCTTCGAATGACTGCTCAATGTGTCCGGTGTGGTGAGGATGATGCTGACTTTGTGCACCTGGCCTGGGGCTGTTCACGTGTGTATGACTTCTGGAAGGCGGTATCTGAGGCACTCACTGCCATGACGTTGACCTAAGTTGCGTTGGATGTGCGCCTATGCCTCCTGGGAATAGCCTCTGGTATATCTGCGAAGTCGAGACGTTTCATAGTGCTGGCACTCCAGTTGGCTAAACGGAGAGTTGCTATGGGATGGGGGGGGGGAGAGCACCTGATGTACAACTGTGGCTGAAAGACATGGCTTATTGCAGAGATCAACTGACTTGCTACTATGAGGGACTGCCAGAGAAGGCGCGCCCGCAGGATATATGGGCTCCATATACGCAGTATATGCTTTCCCTAGCTGATACTAATAGCGACAGGAGTGTGATTACTGGATTGTCGGACGGAGGGGGTGAACCTGAGTGAGTGCTACCTGCGAAAGTGAGCGCCGTATGTCATGCTTAGCACAAGTGAGCCATGGGTCTATCTAGGGGGTCCACATGGACCATGAGAGATTAGCGCGAACTGGAAGTCATTTGTATACCTGCTATTTTGTGCAACATGGTGGGAGTACCTGTCAATGACTGTCTACCCTGTTTGATAACCTTCTTGCCACCTGGGGGTTGAGGGACTCCTTGGCATTGTACCTAACAGATTCGGAATACTCACAAGGGCCAGGATCGGGATTGAATGGGTGAGAGTTGGGGTTCGTTGTTGCCTGAGTTTGATTCAAAAAACTATAAAATAAGACCGAGATTCCATGAGGGCGATACGGCCACAGTCTTATAGTGTACTTTGAACATTGCATTTTGATACTCTGATGTGCCTTCACAAACCATACCTTTTTTATGCTGTACACTTGTGCTAATGGTGTCTATTTATGAGCTCAGCTACTTCGGCTGGTACACTGATTGCGGCCGGCCCTACCAGTGGATTGTAGGCACACCGCTGTGTATATGTGTAATGTGCAATAAAGGTCTTACAAAAAAAAAAAAAACATTAAACGGTGGAGCAAAAATGCACTCCCCCATCTGTCTGTTGTGAGTTTTGTTTCATAAGCATTTTTTCCACCTACCCAAAGAAGTTCAACATTGTTTGCAAGATAGCAAGGGAATTGTTTCTGTTGATTGAGTGTCCTGCTTGGTACAGTCATAGGGGGGGAATAGATCTTAAACTTTTCTACCACAGAATATACCTGATGTGAAACCTTGTAGTGGTAGCCAGAGTTTTATTAATTGTGACATGATCTTTGACACCGCATTTGAGTTATACCTTTGTATTCTCAGTTGCACTTGGGTTAAAGTTTTTTATTTAGATATTTAGATATACATGGCAAGAATAGGCGTGCAGATGCAATAATTGTATACAAATATTCCATCTGCTTCAGTCTTATGTATTTCATGTGAACATCACAGTGAGCACGATTTGAGAAGCCTATCTGCTTTTTCCCTTCTTATATTCATAACATATATTCCAGAACGTATGTCAATTTATATGGTCATAATTACTTTATACAGTGGTCATAGTCTTGCTTCAATTTATCAAAAATCATGGGATGGATTAAAGGTTCCCAGAAATTGAGGCATTACCTTTTTTGGGAAATGTCTGCTTTGGAATAACCAGCCTCAATTATCTGATTCCAAATTATAATGTTAGAAGGAGCTCTTTAGGAATTGAATTGGTTCATTACCAACAAAAGCATGAAGTTATGGAAAGCTATTCGTGTTGGCCAAAATCAAAGACTAACATGGAGATCAATACGTTATCAACAAGTACAGAGTGATTGAAATAACCATGGATATTTGAGTGAAACATCACAGTTACTAACCAGGAATAGTGAGTGGTGGAGGGCTCATGGACTGCAAGGGGAATGTTCGCTGGATTTTGGGTTCTGTTGCTACAATTCTTGGCCAGGGACTGCTACAGTTGGCAATCCACAATACCCCTCAGGTGACAATCCTTAAAATACTTAGGGATCTGGGTCGCCCTGCTCACAGACCTCGCCTGGTCCCTCAACATCACCCCGCTGGTGGGAAAAGTAAAGGAATACCTCCACAAGTGGCAGATGCTCCCCTTGAACACCCTGGGGAGGGTTGCCCTGTTTAAAATGAGGATTCTCCCCATTTTCCTATATGTCCTCGAAAACATCCCCTTCAGCTTTCCGCAGGCTTGGTTTAAGGGAAGTCAACAGAACAGCTACCTAATTCCTCTGGGGGGTGGGAGGTCCTGTATAGCTCTGACCCGATGCCAGATACCATCTTTCAACGTGGGCATGGGGATGACCAACTTAAATTGATACTACTTAGTGACCCGCCTCCTCACATTGCACGATTGGTTCAAAGGGGATGGTCCGACTCGGCCTACCGACTTGAACTGAGCAAGATGGGCCTGCCTCAAATACAATCTATGATGTGCGGAGGGTCCATACCTTCCACCTTGCCAGATGGGACTCGTACCATGCTTCTTGTCTGGCGGGCATCACTGTGTCACACATAATGGACACATAATCGCACTCAATACACACCTCTCTGGCACTGTACTTGGCTCCACGAGGTTAGTGGGCTGAAGCGATTTTGATCTTGGGACCTTATAGGGATCTCCCAACTCGGTGATGTGTGGGCTGGCAGCCAACTGCGCTCCTTCTCGAACCATCAATCCAGGTACTCCCTACTCCTGACACAATTTTACAAGTACCTGCAACTGCATCATACCCTCCACTCACACATATTAGCCGATACAGCTTTTTAGGAACACAATCCTCCCGAAGCAAGATTATGATGGGCGATTTGGGAAAATGGGGCATCTACCGTACAATAATAAACAACACCCCAACCACACTAGACTGGCTCAGAAGCCAGTAGGAGGAATGGGTGGGTCCACTGGAAGAGGAGAACTGGAGGGATGCGCTCATGGTACCTTAGATGGTCACTACATCGGCTATACTCTGCCTTATTCAGCTGTACTACTTGCATGCCAGCTATTTAACCCCTGCACGCCTTCATAGGGCATGCCTTCACCCAAATGCCTCCTGAACACGCTGTGGCAGAGACCAGGTGGATTTCTTCCATATGGTCTGGGCGTGTCCACAACTGACATGATTCTGGGGGAGCATTGAGGAGGAACTCACCAAAGTCTTGGGGTGGGAAGCTCCCATGACCTGTGATACACACTCCTGGGGATCATGGATGGACTGGAGGGGTCCAGCAATAAGAAGCTGTTTTTTGACATGGCTATGGTTGTAGCAAAGCTTGACATAGCCGCCGACTGAAAGCTTCCAGCTCCACCTAGCCTCACAAAATGGAGGGAGAGGGTGGACTATGTATGAAGTACAGGGTTGTCCGAGGAAGTACCGCAAGGTGTGGGGCAAATGGTTGAGTGTAATAGCTTAATTCTGGATTGCCTACTACATATTTGTATCATGTCAGATTGTGTGAGTCTTGCGGTACAAGATCATCTTCCAACCGTCTGGGAATTGTCATTTCTACTGTAATGTGCTGAACTGCTGGTCCTTGTTTTACATGTCAAAATCAATAAAGTTGTTTATCAAAAAAAGTGCATGTTTTTCTTAAAAGACTGGGATTTTAACTATGCTCATATAAAGTCTCCTAAATCCCTAACTCAGGACCTAGCCATCCTTTTCTACCATCCGCGAATGCATAGAACATGGACTCCTTCTTTCAAGGCCCATGCAATGGAAGGTTAGAAGTGCCTAAGGAAAAAAAGAAGTTAGGATCAATACAATTTACCAATTACAATGTAACCCATTTGGTCACACAGTAAAACCAGGGACAAGTGATGAGATTAGGTATGGATTTGTTACAAATTGAAAGCCAAGCTGATATGAATCAGTTACAGAAACAGAGTATAAATATAAAGAAACAATAAGGGATATCTGAACGAAATGATGTACAAAACATATCCTCACTAACAGAAAGCAAATGAGGAATTCTGTAGCTTGAATTAAAATAATAATAAACAAGTCTGATGAGTGAATTGAAAGTGTGGATCCTCTTGCCTATACATGAGGGTGTTTAAGAAGATCTCCTCAACCCTATGCTAAGCTAGGATTCAGGAAAAACCTATTAAGTCAGGGAAGCAGAGAAAGGTGTCAGCACAGTGGCACCTCTGCAGATGTTCTCTAAAGGGAAATAATATTGTATAGCATAAAGCCACACAATTGAAATTGTCACAAGGAGATCTGCAACTCTCAGAGTCTAAAGGTAATCTGGCTAACCTAAAGCGTGATGTCCCATTATACCCACCAAAAGCACCTTTGAGACTCCCAAGTCACATGTCCAATAAATGTTTTCATCTTCAAACACATAAACACGGCAACTACACTCAAGAAATGTATTTTCTGTGGTCCACACATTAGAATGTCCTTGTATTCCCCCAGGCTCCCTATTCCGTCTGAACAGTAGTCCTCCCTTCACTGGTTACATATTCTCATCCTCACCAAAACATAGGGGCATATTACCAACAACTAGCGATAATTATTGCTATGTTGGTTTAGCTGCGATATTTTTCTCGCCGAGCTGCGGCGATTTTTATCGCTTAGGAACCTTGCTATTATCAAGGTTTATCTCCTAAGCGATAAAAATCGGCCGAAATGCATGAATATCGCTGAAAAGTCAGCGATATTCATGCATTACGGAGCTAATGCTCTTAGCCATGTTATCCACCTACTATTGGATAACATGGCTAAGAACTGCTCAGGGGCAGGTGTTAGCTTTTGGAGATATTCGCGCTTAGCACAAATATCTCCAAAAGTTGGTAATAGGAGATAGCGATGTTAGCGACTGTTTCCAGTCGCTAACATCTTGGCACGCCCACTTTGCATGTCATTAGTGATAAATATCACTGATATGCAAAGTGGGGCCCAAGATGGTCGCTATCTCCTACTAGCTGTCGCTAATAGGGAGATAATTTTATCTCCGCTTTCTTGGCTTTTAAAGCCAAAAAAGCGGAGTTAAACCCCTTTGATAATATGCCCCATACTCTTTTCAAGTCTCTTTATCTTTTTCAGACAATGTGCCTTTCTCTTTCAAGAAGCTCATACAACTGCACCTGTAAAGGAAAGAGAAACATTGTTTCCAAAGAAAGCATTCACTTTAAAAGTTAAAGAGTAATGCCCAGATGCATCAAGCATTTTTGGAGTCGCAAACGGTGCGACTCCTTAAAATCGGCCGTTTGCGATTCCAAAAATGCTTTTTGAGATGCATCATTTGTTTTTGTTGACAATCACTAATTTTGCGATTTTCTAAAATGCGATTGCATTTAAGGAATCGCAATATTGCGATTCCTTAAATGCAATGCATCATTCTTAAAAAATGTTCGATTTTACAAATTGCAAGTGCAAATTACCACGAGGTTGAACCTCGTGGTAATTTGCAAAATTGTTTAAAAATGCACAAAAATGCATTTTTTAAACTGTTTTTACAGACACTCATGTCCTTAGGACATGTGTGTATGTAACTTATAGGTAAAGTGCATTTCATGGGTGCGGGGGGGGGGTCATTTGGACCCCCCTCTCCACCCTTGAAATGCTTTGTTGAATTCTGATTTCAAATTGCGAATTCGCAATTCCCATTCATTTCTATGGGCATTTAAGCCCATAGGAATGAATGGGAATTGCGAATTCGCAATTTGAAAATCGCATTTTTTATGCGATTCGGTAAAAATTGCGTTTTTTACCGAATCGCAAAAAAAATTCGAGAAAAATGATGCATACCATTTTGAGATTCCTAATTTGCGATTCGGTAAATTTCGCAAATTAGGAATCGCAAAAAAGTACTTTGATGCATCTGGGCATTTGACACCCTAGTCGCTTAAGGACTTTGGTCAATTTAGTACAGCAAGCATTTCCGTACATGTTGTAAATGCATGATTACAGACATAAATATGGTTATGAAATAGATGTAAAGCACTATTCAGTAGATACATTTTCAGTTGTAAAATAAATCCAGAGTATTATTTAAGTGAATATGTGAATATATAAGAATTATAATATTATTCAAACAACACAAAGGAAGATATATGTGAGAACTGCAACTCGTTACTGTAAGGAAAAACGTTAATATTCAGACTCATTTATTTAAATGTCAAAATCACACAGTAGATGCAATTTCTGAAACTGTTCAAATACGAAACATTACATTAATAAATTTACATCACATGAGTACATAAGGCCATTCATACACATATATGTGGCACGATTAA
Organism: Lissotriton vulgaris; assembly: GCF_964263255.1. NCBI lineage: Eukaryota > Metazoa > Chordata > Amphibia > Caudata > Salamandridae > Lissotriton > Lissotriton vulgaris. The sequence continues at coordinate 506,098,584 of NC_141693.1, read as the reverse complement.
TTATGAAAGGGTGGAGCGAAAATCTTGCTGTTCTGTCTGTTTGTTGTAAGTTTTGTTTCATAAGCATTTTTCCTGCCTTCCTGAGGAAATTCAACATTGTTTGCAAGATAGCAAGTGATTTTTTTCTGTTGAGAGAGAGTCCCACTTGGTGCAGTCAAAGGGTGGTGCTATATCTTAAAATGTTCTACCACAGAAAATACCTGATGTGAAACTATGTAGTGGAAGCCAGAGTTTTAACTGTGAACTGATCTTTCACACCGTAGTTTATTTATACCTTCTGCATTCTCAGTAGAACTAAGGCTACATTTTTAATGCAGATATTTAAATGCACATGGCATGAATAGGCCTGCAGATGCAATAATTGCGAGCGCATATTCCACCTGCGTCAGTCTTAGGTTTTTCATGTGAACATCACAGCGAGCACGATTTGAAAGGCATATTTGCTTTTTCCCTCCTTGCATTCATAACATACATATTCCAGAAAGTATGTCAATTGTTATGGTCATAATCACTCCATACAGTGGTCATATTGTTACTTTATATTATTAAAAACCGTAGGTGGGCTTAAAGGTTTCCAGATTTTGAGACGTGACCTTTTTTTTTTTTTTAGAAATGTCTGCATTGGAATAGCCAACTGAAATTATCTGATTCCCAGGTGTAATGTTAGAAGGAGCTCTCTAGGACAACAGCTGCTTGCGTTGAGCTGCTTCGATGCCTTAGCTGTAAACTTTTAAAGCAAATGACCACAAACTGTGACATTTGTGGAACATTTACATCGAATGGTGCATAATTATACAAAGGGGCATAAAGACATAATTTCAGGAATTTGGCATAACGTGAAGTTCCCGAAACTAAACCAATTATGCCGGTGTCATTTAAAGTCACTGAGTCCTACTATTTAGTCATCTTGTTCATTGTTCGATAACTACTGCGATGGTCACGGTGCTTCAAGTATAAACAAAATGACTCTTTTATCCTGTGATACTTTGTAGTCATAGAAACTAAAAGGAAACTCTGAACATGAAGGCGAATTATAGGCATAGATTTCTATTGAGACATTTTAGATTGTGTTCAATGCAAACATTAACATTCTTTGCAAGGCAAACTACAGTAATGAAACAATTTGCAAACAAGTCACGCTCAGACCGAAAAACATCTTGGGGCAATAGCTTGGTATGACAGAAACATAACGAAACAAACAGCTTGCCTAAACATAGGCAAACTACATTCCCTGGAATATTTCCCCTTTTGGAAAATTTTGCAAAAAATACCGAGCACATTAAAGCATCCGAAATACGGCTGCAGGAAATGTGTGTGTCCTTATGTCAATACGATTTCGTTTGCATACAGTGCACATCCATTTACAATGTAATTTTAATGTTTTACATTTTGAGGAAGGCTGTTAAGAAACAATAGAAAAGGTTGCAAACAATGATAAAAATGTATCACCTAATTTTAAAACCAATGGGGGCATATTACCAAGGCGGGCTATATGTGATTTTCGCCGCTTTAGCGGCCGTTTTCGGCCGCTAAGCGGCGATAGTTTTATATCCATATTAGAAAGCTGTCGCTAACAGAAGTTAGCGTCAGCTTGTAGGCGATAGCGAGCGGTTTGGGGCTCGCTTTGCATGTCAGCGATATTTATCGCTAATGACATGCAAAGTGGGCGTACCCAACCTGTTAGCGACTATAAACAGTCGCTAAGTGCGAATATCTCCAAAAACTAACACCTGCCCAGACCAGTTCTTAGCCATTATATCCAATGGGAGGTGGATATAATGGCTAAGACCCTGTTAGTGATAATGCGTGAATATCGCTGTATTCTCAGCGATATTCCCGGATTTTGCCGCAAATATTATCGCTTTTGAGATAAACGTTGCTAATAGCACGTTATCTCAGCCATAATACCTGGCGATGAGCGGCAATAAAAAAAATTGCCGCTAAGCCTACTTAGCGATAAATATCGCTAGTTGTTGGTAATATGCCCCTTAGTATGTCTGCTAATCTGTGAATGTTAATTCTATCTTTCATTTCAGAGCTTGTGTATCCTGAGCCGAGCCGGATGACTCCAGTAATGTTTTGCCAACTTCCTATGCATGTGTTATTTTATCAATTCTACAAACAAAGGGGCATATTATCAAGCCTGGGCGATAAAATTATCACAGCTTTATCGGCAGGAAACTGCCAATAAAGTGGCGATGATGGGCTTGATAATATGCTCTATGGAATTCCAATCTAAGCTCATGTTAAATGTGAAGGACATCGAACATGAGATTCGATTGGAATTCCATAGAGCATATTATCAAGCCCATTATCGCCACTTTATCGACAGTTTCCTGCCGATAAAGCAGCAATAATTTTATCGCCCAGGCTTGATAATATGCCCCACAGTTTCAATGTGAAAGCCAGGACTAAACCCTCTTATCAAAAACCCAAGGTAGTATGTTTTCCATAGAAACACAAGATATTTAGCTAGCAGCAGGCAAACACAGAAGTAAAAAAGGAAAAGAACATCCTTAATAAATTAAGTAAAAAGAAGAAAAGTGTAATAGCAGGCATGTCACCAATCAGATTATGGGAACACGATATATGGTATTTTAAAGTTTTCAAGTGAAAAAACAAGGAGAAACTTAAAAGTATCCATGGTTATGGTTGGATGTCTCTTAGACGTCAATTCAGGGACATTGTGAGGAAGGAAGGGTCAGTAAACCTAGTAGGTAACGTTGGTCAGGAATTTTGTCTTCTGACTTAAGGGGTCACTTAGCATTTAGTTTCTGCGTTGTATTTGCCAAAATGTTGTGGATGCTACGTCTAGTACAGTTGCAGGTACGAACTGGGCACAAAGTGTGGTATACGTCAGTGGAACCACAGCTTGCTCTAAAGCTCAAAACATTTGACCACCAGATCCTTCACCATTGATCAATGTATGTCAGAATAATCTCCTTACACAGGGTGGTCCTTCCTCTGCACATTTGTTTTGCTTGGGAACACTAGGGAGTACCTATTAGTCCTGAGCAGGAAACAAACAAAATGACCCCAATACACTGGGAGCCAACTGGGCCAGTGTTGCTTTTTTTTGTTTTCAAATAATAAAAGTTTATTACCAAAGAGCACAAAGCATTGCTGAGCAGGCGCATCAAAAAATGGCATCTGCTCAGAAAATATTGTGGGCCTTCAGTAGGCTCTGCGGCGGTATCTCTGAATCTAGCTGACATTCTTCCACCAGGTGCAGCCCTCAATAGAATCCATTGACCTGTTGGGCCAGCAGCCGGTCTGCCAAACTTTAACTCACCTCAACATTTCTTTTTATTAAAATTCAAATGCCTCAGTGACACAATGCAGGACTCTGTAGGCAGTGAGCTCCTCACAGAGACAAATACTTGTATTTTTGAGTGCCCAGCTGAAGTCTGTGGCCTTAATGCTGACTGCTACAAGCATGACTTATTTGAAGGAGATAGCTACCAAAGTTTGCTTCTTCTTGCCAGGATAATTTTTAGTATTGAGTTTTCCCATTGAATTTAGTTTATTTTTTTAATTTAAATTCGTCTCTTGGGAATCCAGTAGCTGATAAGGATTTACAAGTTTGGATACTTGATTTTAGGGGTGCTGAAGTGGCCTGCCAAAAAGCTCTGTGTGAGACAAAATTCTAAATATTGGTTGAAGATTCAAGGAGCCTATGTCAGCCTCAGACACCCATTCTGAAAAATTACAGAGAGCATTATTTAGGGTTTAATTTAAACCCTAAATAATGGTCTCTGACATTTTTCAGAATGGGTGATTAATGGTATGCACCATTCTGTCAGCTTTGCAATTCCTCCACTATATATAGATAAGTAGATTGAGCACAGTTAAATCTGGCTTCATTGGTGTAAACCTTTGGGGCCTTATTTATGAAGGCCTTGCGCCGCCGGTGCGTCACTTTTAACATGGGAAAAAGTGACGCACCGGCGGCGCAAGGCCTTCATAAATAAGGCCCTTGGTCTGGAGCCTCCACAGGCATGTGCTCTAAAGGTCATAGTGGCATTCGCCCTATTCTATGTAATTAAGGTAATTAAGGTGTGGTAGCCATCAATTGTTTTTCTTATCCATGACTACCATGTGACACACAGTGGCCCCAAATAGAGAAATAACACAATTATATACATGCAAACTTGTTGCAACGATTTGGGAGTTTATTTTTACAGAACAAAATCAGTTTCTGATTGAGAGCTCTTAACACTGGGATCCTTTGCAAGAGGAGTGACTTAGCAGTCTGGCAGGCCCCCAACCATGGTCAAAATGACACTGTAAATCCCAACTTTTATAGCTGTGGTATATTGGTGTATTTTTCTCTGGGTCACTTCTTAAAGCTCCCAGACGGCTCAGATAAAAAGAGAATATGAGAAAAGCAACTGCAATATAATTATCACGTTAAAAAGTAAAGGAGGACCCCGCACAGGCTAATAGGGGACTGGAGGGATAATGAATCTTAAAAGACAGGGGTGTCCCCTCGAGAGAACAGTCTTAGACTGAATTTCACACCTGGTTCTTAAGTTCTAGGGTGAACATTTCATTCTAAAAGAAACATATTTATGAAGCATGCCATTAGTATGGCGGGAGAGGTAAAGTTACAATGATTTGTACTCGACTTCTATCAGTGTATGGTGAGACCAATTACTTGCTTATATCCCTAAAGATGCCAGATTCATAAGGAGATGACTGTTATACACCCTTGTTCAAAACTGCAGTTATTTAGTACTCCCCACCATGAACACAATATTTGGTTTTTAAACAAAGAGTATAAACAAGACACAATGTCAACAATGTCAAAAGATAAAAATAAAATTTTTCACACCATGAGTTACTCTGTCAAACATTTATTGTATATATACATTGTTAAAATTTCATTGTTACACAGTATAAAAATACATCATTAAATACATTTGAATAAACACAGTTAAAAACAAAGAATCACAGGTCGACGCGGCGTTTCGGTTTCTTGGATTTGTACCTTCTTCAGGACAGATTCTTAAAACCAGTGGAATAAATTCACCACCGGACAGCGTTTTCTGTTCAAAATCTTGTTGCCATCTTAATTATGGGCTTAATAGCAGTTTCTCTTTGGTATTTCACCTTCTATTTACACTTGGTATGCTTTGTCTTTGACTACCAGGAGGAGCCACCGTATTTTTCGTATTTGGGTTTCTTCAATGACCCAAAGAAGTATTTCTGCTTGTTGCAGTTCCTTGAATGTTCTGATTCTCAGTCCCTTTTGTGGATATCAGAGTTCGTGGCTTTTAATTAGCAATCGGCCTCCTTGCTCCTTCGTCCTGGCAGTTTATTCTGGCGTCTCTTCGTCGGTCTGCTCCGATCCGGTTATAAGAACTCCTGGTTTTAAGAATCTGTCCTGAAGAAGGTACAAATCCAAGAAACTGAAACGCCGCGTCGACCTGTGATTCTTTGTTTTTAACTCTGTTTATTCAAATGTATTTAATGATGTATTTTTATACTGTGTAACAATGAAATTTTAACAATGTATATATACAATAAATGTTTGACAGAGTAACTCATGGTGTGAAAAATTTTATTTTTATCTTTTGACATTGTTGACATTGTGTCTTGTTTATACTCTTTGTTTAAAAACCAAATATTGTGTTCATGGTGGGGAGTACTAAATAACTGCAGTTTTGAACAAGGGTGTATAACAGTCATCTCCTTATGAACCTGGCATCTTTAGGGATATAAGCAAGTAATTGGTCTCACCATACACTGATAGAAGTCGAGTACAAATCATTGTAACTTTACCTCTCCCGCCATACTAATGGCATGCTTCATAAATATGTTTCTTTTAGAATGAAATGTTCACCCTAGAACTTAAGAACCAGGTGTGAAATTCAGTCTAAGACTGTTCTCTCGAGGGGACACCCCTGTCTTTTAAAATATAATTATCACACCATTGCATTTATTTTCTGAAAGAGTCATACTTGTCAAACCTACTAAAATGTATTAGGGGCAAAAGCCCCGGAAAAAAGGTAAAGCGTGAGGAAGTTGATCTTGTAAAAATAATTCTGCTGGTTATGCCTTATTTTTCAGATGAAAACGCAGAAAGCAGGAGTTTACACACACGGTAAACACCTCACCCTGGATGTTATTTGCCACAAGTAGTACCTGTTGGTCTTGTCCCATTTTGCAGGGTCATGGTATCTTCTCTGACCTGGTGTTGGTGGTTTTAGGACTCTGGGCACTTTATCACTGCTGTTCAGTGTACAGTGCATCTGCTCTCTAGGGTAAACGTGGTAAGATTGGTCTACACCTGTTTGGCGTATTTAATTTATCTATCAGTCCCTTGTAAAGTGGTATCTCATACACCCAGAGCCAGTAAATTAAATGCTACTGGTGGGCTTGCAGCGTTGCTTGCGCCACCCACCAAAGTAGCCTTTCAAACTTGTCTCAGGCCTCTGCCATTACAGGGCCTGCGCACCAAGTTTACTGCTGCTGTGACGTGCCACATAAAGTGGTTGCCACCTCTGTGACTTCCCTTTTACTACATATCAGTCACCCCTAAGGTAGGCCTTAACTAGCAATATGTAATATAAACAAACAATGGTCCGAGACCCAATTTTGTTGAAGGCGAGAGATCAAGATTTGAGTAGTTCAAGGTGTATACTAAATTCACAGACCTAAACACAATTAATGAAAAACAGAAGAATAGGCAACAGCAACAGCCTCAGACTCTTTCATAGCATTTAATCCATTTTTTGAAACAAGATTCAATCTACAATTATTTTACATTTTATATACAGTGCCCCGTATCTAGAGCGTGCAGTAAAGGAAAAGAAGGTGTTGAAAGGGCGTGATCGTGAAAAAGTGAAAAGGAGAGGTTTCACACAGAGTATACAAAAATTATTCTATATTATTCAAGCAAACACCAGTCAAAAAAGAACTGGGACAGTGGATCCTGGCCACTTAGGTAAATCAATATGTAGTCCTTCTAGTTATTCAAGAGACATCAGATGAGTCAATGTCTGCACAAGGGGGGGAATAACATTAGTGGTCCAGGTATTATTGGATGTCGACGTTTCGACTCGTCTTGCGGCCTTCCGGTTAGTTATGCCTGGGCCATGCGAGTCTTCCTCAGGACAGGTGCAACGGGGCAAGGGATCTGACAGATGACCCTATGGAGAATACAAATAACCATGAGGGTTGGGGCTGTTGCCTATTTGATTTAAAACTTTGGGAGGGGGCAAATTTGCTTACCCTTCACAGGATGAAGTAGGCGTAATGTCTTCCAAAATAACTCGGTCCAAATAATTCAAATGAGGGTATTGAACAGATCCTCTGAAAAAATCAAATGAGGAACCTATGTTTTATAATAATGTATACTTAGTAGAATTGATATCAGGATAAATAATGTAAAAATATTACCTTGTTCTATGCGTAGGGGGTTCCTATCAAGATACTGAGACCATATAACACTATATGTCTCTTCAGGCACAATCCATAGTCAATTGTGCTGTATAGAGAAATCTTCAAGTTTTAATTAAGCCTGAAAAATTAAGGACCAAGCTGTGGTAAGTATCAGCACAATAGTGTACCACACATGCTTAGTGAGGTGGCCAAAAAGGGGGGAAAAGGAGCCATTTACCTGAAATTGAGCAGATTGTCAATGTTTCAAATTGAAGGAAAATTCCCTCGCCGATCGAGAAACTTTAACCGGCAGCTAAAAGTAAAGAAACAAGGATGAGTGCCCCCTATCTACGTTGGTCCGCGTGAATAATCCTAGAGTAGTCCGGTTTTTACTCACTTTTTTAGGATAGGCAGGGTACTTCAAAGTAGACACGCGTCGGTAACCCCTGGACAGAGTAGACTAACACCGAGTGTGGTGACTCTGTTGTAGCGCGTTCAGGGAGTAAAAAGCGACGACGGACTACCCGATTCCCAACCACTTCCTGGTCGGAGAGGGCGAGAACGGACCCTTCGCCCAAGTCATTATTGCAATTAAAACCTCCGGAGGACGTTTAAAAAGGAGGGGGGCAGCCGAGGTCTTTACAATATTCAGCGCTATGAATTCTAATGCGACCAAGTTCGCAATTATGTTGTGCCGAACACCACGGAGATATACGCTCGGAATTGATAGTAAATTTCATATTTAACATGCTAAGTACATATATAGTCGGTCTGGAGGACGTAGGCCACTTATCAGTACAGTGGTCATAGGAGAATCATTGTAAGATTGAAGGAACTGTGGTGGCCATTTTGGGTAGGGGAGACAGAGATCGAGCCCCAATGGTCATCATGATACACAGATTTAAAACACATATTTACACATGAAGAAGGCAATATTTACAAGTTACACACAAACAAAGCATGGTAGACATATTGAAAGTCAGTCACACTGAATATGCAAGATATGAATGTCATAACTGATTAACACTTAAAATAAGGAAAGGAATGATGGTTAGAGGATTCACTACCTTTTCACATCCCCCGGAGAGTATCAAATGGTGGGTCGTGGAAAAAGTACAAGCTAACCCACGAGGAGGGGATGTACAAAGTATCCTAAGCAGGAGGGAATGCCGTTGGATACATCTCCTTGACACGGCACACAAAGGGCTGAATGAATTGGAGGAGATCAATAGACAAGTGGGAATCCTCTAACCATCATTCCTTTCCTTATTTTAAGTGTTAATCAGTTATGACATTCATATCTTGTATATTCAGTGTGACTGACTTTCAATATGTCTACCATGCTTTGTTTGTGTGTAACTTGTAAATATTGCCTTCTTCATGTGTAAATATGTGTTTTAAATCTGTGTATCATGATGACCATTGGGGCTCGATCTCTGTCTCCCCTACCCAAAATGGCCGCCACAGTTCCTTCAATCTTACAATGATTCTCCTATGACCACTGTACTGATAAGTGGCCTACGTCCTCCAGACCGACTATATATGTACTTAGCATGTTAAATATGAAATTTACTATCAATTCCGAGCGTATATCTCCGTGGTGTTCGGCACGACATAATTGCGAACTTGGTCGCATTAGAATTCATAGCGCTGAATATTGTAAAGACCTCGGCTGCCCCCCTCCTTTTTAAACGTCCTCCGGAGGTTTTAATTGCAATAATGACTTGGGCGAAGGGTCCTTTCTCGCCCTCTCCGACCAGAAGTGGTTGGGAATCGGGTAGTCCGTCGTCGCTTTTTACTCCCTGAACGCGCTACAACAGAGTCACCACACTCGGTGTTAGTCTACTCTGTCCAGGGGTTACCGACGCGTGTCTACTTTGAAGTACCCTGCCTATCCTAAAAAAGTGAGTAAAAACCGGACTACTCTAGGATTATTCACGCGGACCAACGTAGATAGGGGGCACTCATCCTTGTTTCTTTACTTTTAGCTGCCGGTTAAAGTTTCTCGATCGGCGAGGGAATTTTCCTTCAATTTGAAACATTGACAATCTGCTCAATTTCAGGTAAATGGCTCCTTTTCTCCCTTTTTGGCCACCTCACTAAGCATGTGTGGTACACTATTGTGCTGATACTTACCACAGCTTGGTCCTTAATTTTTCAGGCTTAATTAAAACTTGAAGATTTCTCTATACAGCACAATTGACTATGGATTGTGCCTGAAGAGACATATAGTGTTATATGGTCTCAGTATCTTGATAGGAACCCACTACGCATAGAACAAGGTAATATTTTTACATTATTTATCCTGATATCAATTCTACTAAGTAAACATTATTATAAAACATAGGTTCCTCATTTGATTTTTTCAGAGGCTCTGTTCAATACCCTCATTTGAATTATTTGGACCGAGTTATTTTGGAAGACATTACGCCTACTTCATCCTGTGAAGGGTAAGCAAATTTGCCCCCTCCCAAAGTTTTAAATCAAATAGGCAACAGCCCCAACCCTCATGGTTATTTGTATTCTCCATAGGGTCATCTGTCAGATCCCTTGCCCCGTTGCACCTGTCCTGAGGAAGACTCGCATGGCCCAGGCATAACTAACCGGAAGGCCGCAAGACGAGTCGAAACGTCGACATCCAATAATACCTGGACCACTAATGTTATTCCCCCCTTGTGCAGACATTGACTCATCTGATGTCTCTTGAATAACTAGAAGGACTACATATTGATTTACCTAAGTGGCCAGGATCCACTGTCCCAGTTCTTTTTTGACTGGTGTTTGCTTGAATAATATAGAATAATGTTTGTATACTCTGTGTGAAACCTCTCCTTTTCACCTTTTCACGATCACGCCCTTTCAACACCTTCTTTTCCTTTACTGCACGCTCTAGATACGGGGCACTGTATATAAAATGTAAAATAATTGTAGATTGAATCTTGTTTCAAAAAATGGATTAAATGCTATGAAAGAGTCTGAGGCTGTTGCTGTTGCCTATTCTTCTGTTTTTCATTAATTGTGTTTAGGTCTGTGAATTTAGTATACACCTTGAACTACTCAAATCTTGATCTCTCGCCTTCAACAAAATTGGGTCTCGGACCATTGTTTGTTTATATTACTAATTACCCAGGTCCAGTACCTCTAGGGTTACCCCATTACTATAATGGTTAACTAGCAATATGGGCAGGGTGTGCTGTAGGTAAAAGGTAGAACATGTGCCTTAACTGTGTGGCATGTCCTGGTAGTGACAAACAGCATTTTTGGTTTCTCACTACTGTGAGTCTGCCCACTGATAGGAATGTATTGGGGATTCCCTGATATGTGTTTCAACGGTAATTCCTGACATAAGAGGAGTAGCATGATCAAGTTTGGTATGTTTGGAATAGTGGTGATAAATGCTGCATAATTATGTGAGCATATTTATTGTCACTATTTTTAGAAGTGGGCATTTCTGTGTGCTATGTGTCTTTGTGCCTTCCTGTTGTGTTTTGCATGTCTGGCTCTGGATGACAGGGGCTGGTGAGGTGCAGCGGCTCCAGTGGGACTGGGTGAATCAGCAGTAGGCTGAATAGGCCGATCTGCATTTGGAGTGGTGGGAGGAGAGGCTCCTGAACCTGAAAAGGACTGTGCCTACCTTCCACAATGCTGGCTCCACCCCCCTGTGGTTTGTCTGGGACCAGAACCTACACTGACAAAGGAGGTTGTTGTGCACTGTAAAGAAATGTGTAAGTGCCTCCCAAAACTGGTCTGGACTGGGCACAGAGCCCCATGCCAGGGGGAGAACAAAGACATTTGTAGCATAAATATTGGGGATTCTGACCCCATGTTCGTGATCCCTGCTTGGAGCTGTGTTGCTGAAGGACAGCTGGGCGTCAGGAGGAACTGCCATGAAGGACTCCTCCTCTACTGGAGGGCCCTGAGAGCTGGCCTGCCTGGGCCAAGCTCTGCCCCTTGTGACTTGGGGTTCAGCGCATCATGAGTGCTTGACCCGTTCCCTTCAGGGTTTGGGGGATCCTGCTCTGCGGGACTCAGCTGATTTAGCGCTATGAGAGCGCTGGAGTCAGTGACGGTGCCTCCCCCTTGCTACAGGGAAGTGTTATCGTTAGTTGCATGATCCTTTGGGACATTGCGCCTCCTGAGCCAGAAACAACGGTACTCTGGCTGACAGAAAGCGCGTGCTGAACGCTTTGACTTTTTACTGCCTGAGCCTGAGGAGTGGTCTCTGCCTGCCAAGGTGCGCAGGCACCGTGTGTGGTAGTGCGGAACCAGATAGGGGCAAAATCGACAGTGATCTCGCTTCGTGAATACCAGCATCCAGGATGTCAGGCAGCTGTTGCCTGGTTGTGGGCAGGGCCGAGGCTGTGAGCAGGAACAGCCGGGAATGGCGGCTGAAAGTCAGGCAGAATCAGAAGCCTGACCGGGAGCAGGGCCCCCTTGATGACTGAGGCATGGGTGGGGAAAGGATGGATCCCTGCTGGGATCGTAAGAGATGATGTTCCGGCAGAAGGACCTCGTGGGCTCAAGGGAAACACCATCAGTACAAGCTGGGGGGTGGGGCTTGCGAGGCACACTGTTTGTACCTCACTGTGGTCACAGCTGCACCGCTGGATTGCGGACAGCAGCAACATCGAGGGCATTTCTTTTCCAAGGAGAGACAAGAGTGAGCTGCAGCCTTGCCCCCCTCCATTGTGTTACGGGCCCGTTGAGGCCATTGCTCCGCTGCAACTACAGCTAGGGGGACTAGTGGTAGCCCCATGAAGGGACCAGCCATAGGGAGAGCCCTCACTTGGGGCCAAGAGCATTGCGGGGACACCCAGGAAGGGCCCTGAGGTTAAGGCCAGCTGGTCTGATGGTCGCCCCTATGTTTACGTGGGGCCTAATGTGATTAGCTGTTGTGGTATAAGGATCACCTATTGTGCAGTTTCAGTCTAAGAGGGGCCAGGATGTGTGCACCACTTACAAAAGTTTACTAGTGAGGCATAGATGATGGTGGGCATGATGTGTTATGATGATGTACTTCACTACTGCTGATTATGTTTAGCACATCATGCTATACTAGGTAGTGCTATGATGTTAATGCCTCATGATTTATGCATAATGTGTTTATGCTAAGTGCAATATTGCCAGTAGCTATTGGTTGTTTTCACTAACTGTGATATGATGGTTATGACAGTGGCCCGATTGGACCTGTTTGTATATAATCCCTGTAAAGTCATACCAAGTGCCAGGTGGCCCAGTGTATATATGTGATTACATTCTAATGTGTTTTATGAGTAATACAAAGGCTATTTTTTATATAACCTTGTGCGGAGTTTCTTCTGTGATGTGCCTAGTGTGTCACTGCTGTGTATGTGTGTGTTGCGCAAACGCTTTACAAATTGCCTCTGGGATAAGCCTGACTGCTTGTGCCAAGCTACCAAGGGGGTGAGCATGGGTTATCTTCAGTGTGTAACTTCCTTGCCTTGACTAGAGTGGTGGTTTCTGCCTGGCTTAGCCGCATGCCCCAGCCAACCAGAAATCCCATTTCTAACAGTTCCCTATTTTCACATGCTTGAAAAACTGACCTTTGTAGTGTTTCCTCAATGGAGTTCTCTATGTGAAATATCTTGATGTACACATGCCTATGTTAATTTCATGCATACTTTAGCACTTGGCTATTCTATACCTATTGCCTGTTGCCTTTTAGAAGCTTTTAACTATCCTAGATTATTTTGGATGTATATAGCCCATGATTGACATATCCATACATATAGATTTGAATCAGTTCAGCTAAAACAATGAGGGTAGTTGATGAGTACACACTTTCTCATCAAGCCTTCACTCGTAAAACAGCTACATGCCTTTTATTGCTACTCTATAAAGAATCACACATTAATTATTACATTTGGTATTCAAATCCATATGCGATATAATGAAATGAAAGTCAAATCAGTTGTAGACGATGAGTAAGCTAGACTTCCTGAAGCAGTTTCACTGAGAAAAACTGGAGGCAAAATATATTGTTTTAGTTTTAACTTTGACGCTAACTAATTAAAAGTGGCATACATTCTGTGAGACCTTTCATGCTTGGTGTGGTTTCCACTGTCTTTTTGCCTCTACCTCCTGTTTTTAGAAAGGAAGGACATGTACCGATGTGTTTTACATGTTGTGATAGTGGAATACTGCCAATTTTGTTTTTCACTAATGCAAGGATTTGCTCTTTCATATGTTATCATTGGAGCTGCCTTGTAACATCTTACAAGTGAAACTTTCAATTGGGAAGAGCTAGAGATTTGGAATTTGGGATACCGTGAGCTCATAATTTAAAATGCTTCCTTTGGTAAAGTTGGTTTCTAAATTGTGTGCTTGAAAATGCCACTTTTAGAAAGTGCAAAAAGAACAATTGATGAACAGAATGCAGAACAATGTCATACATTCACCTTAGTACAGAGATCTGGGTCTAACTCCATCGTTTTTTGCTCTCCATGCCATTCCAGGTTAAAGCCAAAGAACGAACAAAAGAACGGTGGATTAAACCCAGATCTTTGTGACTGGGGGTGAATGTTTGCATTGTTCAGCATTCCGTCCATCATTTGTTTCTTTTGCACTTTTAGAAAGTGGCCATTTTCATGCTTTACAATTCTGTGTCCCTGCATGCCTATGGAATTCACATCTGGTTTAGACTGACAGTTGGGCTGTTTGTGCATTCATCACTCTAAACAGCCACACAAAGGAAGCTGAGGTGTGCCCTGCATATCTTGATTACCCATCACCAGGCTGATGGGCCATCCTGAGCTAGAGTGGTGGGAAGAGTTGTTACAGACACATGACAAAATGTTGTCTCCACCCCTCTGTAGTGTGCCTGGAGCCAGGACAGGACAAGTCAGGATCTGTGCAGTTCAAAGACTATCCTTTGAAGTATTCCTACTTCAAAGACCCATAGAGGTATAAGTATTGGATCTGTAACACTTCTGGAACAAGAACAAACTCTGCCAAGAGGAAGAGCTGGAGAGCTGTCAGGAGGAGTACTCCCCCTTTGCTGTATTGCTTTCCTGGGATGGGCTGAAGTGGCTGCTTCCATCTTGGAGACACTAAAAGGAGAGGACTTTTGTTTCATATGCTGCTTGGGAAGATTTTCCAAGGGATTGTGTGTGCTTGCCTCCTGTTAAGAAGTCTCAGGGCCATCAGAGACTTCATCTGCAGCACCTCTGAGCTCCTCTGCTGTGAGCTGTGATCATCCAAGGGGTGCTGATTGCAGTTATGGGCCCTTGGAAGTGGTTTGGCTGCTTTAAAGACTTAGGGCCTGCACGGTCGAAACGTCACTTTTTGTGATGTTCCACAGCGCAGTAGCCTGCCCCATTTTTACAAGGCAGCACTAAGCCACTTTTTTGGGCTTAATGCTGCCTCATAAATATGGTTCCCAATAATGCAGTTTTCTGTGTTAAAGGGGCGTGCAATGGTTGTTGCTGGGGGTGTTCCCAGAAACATCCATGGCATTTTGACACTGCCCCAGATTTACAAGTAATCGTAACTCTGTGGCGATGTCAAAAACATACACCTCCCCAGGGGAGGCATAAGAGAGTCACAAGAAGGAGAAATATCTTTATTTCTCCTCGATTTTCATTTTTCTATGTGTGCTGTATTCTGCAGCACACATACAAAAAGGAAAAAAACCTCTTGGGATTGTTTTTGTACAGGAAGGGTTCCCTTCCTGCACAAAAAACAATCATTCCCTCAACTCAGGCACCCTTGCACCATGGTGCAAAAGTGTCTGCGTTGGTGCACGGCAACCCATTGTGCGCCAGCGCAGAGGAAAAGGACAGGAATGCGCCATATGTCATAGATACAGTGCATTCCTGCCCTTTTCTTTTACAATAGGGCAGCACAGCAGGGAGGACTGCGGCGTGGCCCTACAGTAAAAACTAAGAAATAAGGCACTCAAAATTTACCCATTGCCCTTCCAGTGCCAGTTTTCACTCTGTAAGCTTGCCATTCAGTAGAAAAGCCAACGCATTGATGCAGCACCTGCTCCCAGCCAGAAGAACTGCTGCAGCCTAAGTCCACAGAGCAGTGTGTCCGATGTCAACTCGGACTCCGACGCAGGCCCTACTGTGTGGCTGAAGAATCGATGCATCCCCGGTGTTTGGCTGGAAGACTCGATGCAGCGCATGTTTCTCCACCGCTGAATCGACCCCAGCGTATGTAGATTTTCAACGCATTTCATCTGTCCACCAAAGTTTCCAACGAATCGCCTGCAGAAAGGAACCACCTTCGGATTTTGTGCGGAAGTAGTGTGGCTCACTGGTTAGAGGCGGCAGACCCGAGAGCAGAGGACGGCCCGGGACCAGGGTTCGATTCCCGGCGCGGCAGGTTTCTGGACCAGGGTCAGCGGACTCGATAATTCTCTCGCCTCGGTGCCCACTCTGATCAGCGTTCACACTCGGCAACTCTGGGCATTAGCTTGCCTCATCTTCACTAACGGCCCCACCAGACCGCCGGGGATGCCTGGTCTCACCCTGGAGATACCCATTAAGGGACCATCTCTCAGGGAAGCCAGGAAGGGTTTCGCAGCGGTCGAAGCGCCTTGGGACCCTAAGGGTAAGTAGTGCGCTATATAAATGCCTATACATTTACATTTACATTTACATTTACATTTTTGATGCCTCGCTTCTCCTTGCATGCAGCAGGACTGAGGCCTCCATTGCCCTGGGACTCCAGAATTGACGTATCACTGTTTTTCGTATGCTTCCATCCTCTGCGGCTGTCTTTCAACCCCGTCATAGAGTTCTATGGACACAATTGCTTAAACCTTTAACAAGTGATATCTTGAGTTCTGTATGTTGGATCTAGTCTTGGTCTTGTGTGGTTTAGATAAAAATTGGTTATCTTTCTAAACTAGTGTGGTGTTCATTTGTAGTGTTTCACTGTATTACTGTCTGTCTATGTACAAATGCTTTACACATTGCCTCTGAGATAGGCCTGACTGCTCGTGCCAAGCTACCAAGGGGGTGAGCAGGTGTTATCTTTGGTGTGTAACTCCCTTACCCTGACTGGAAGGAAGGGTCCCTACCTGGACAAGGTGCATGCCACTGCCAAATAGGGACCCCGTTTCTAACATTGATGACAGCGGTGGGATAAGACTTGTGTTTGTCCTTGACATACAGTGATTGGTGTACAATACTGTACAGTGCAGACCATTATGCAACCACGTACTGCATGTTGATTTTTCCTGTTTTTGTTAATCCTTGAATTTATCTACAAATCACATCTCTGCTTGGTGAGACAGAAGTTGAAGATGCAGCAATTGTTATTGAGATGGAGAGACTGAAGTCCTTTACAGTGACTCAACTTAAACAGATCTGCAAGGAGTTGAATTATCCTGTTAAAAGTTCTGCTTGGAAGGAGGAGCTGCAAAGGGCACTGAGGGCATTTTGAGTTCAAGTCTGCCTGTGGGGGGAGCACCCTCCAAGACTGGCAGCAGTGTGTCATCTAGAAATCTGTCCCCGGAGGAGCTGGATGACAGGTGATAGGCCAGACAGCATGAGCAGGAACTTAAGAAGCTCAAGTGGGAAAACGAAAAGTTGGAAATGAATCAAATACAGCAAGGGAAGGAAAGGGCCCTTGCTCTGGAGGAGAGAAAATTGATTTTATCACATTAGTTGAGTATGAAGAAGCTGGACATCAATGCCAAGCAGGCAGAGTCCAGCACAAATGGTGGCAGCATACGTCCCGTGCAATCAGAGGGGAGAGTGTACATTCCTAAAGATTTAGTAATGGATTTTAAGAGGGAGGATGATATACATCTGTAGTTTCAGGGGTATGAGTTGGCTCTCCACATGCACCAGGTCCCTGACATGCATTGGGGGATGGGTCAGTGTAAGCACTTTGAGGTAGAGGGGAGGGACACTTTCACAGCCCTAGTGCCAGCAAAGAATGCCACCTACACCGCCAGGAAGTATGCCCTGGACACTACGGAATGGTCTCACCCCAGAGCAGTAGAAGAACATGTTTAGTTCCTTCAAGAAATCTGATTCCCAAACTTGGCTGGAGTGTGTTAATCATGTTTGCAGAGCACTGGATGGTTGGGTGAATGGCAGCCAGGTAACAAACTATCAAGGGTTGTATAATTTGATTGCATGGGGGGGAACTTATATAGTCTTTGTTTTTCAGAACTGCACCAGCACTTGATTAACAGTAAGCATACTGACCCCGGAAGCTTGCTCAGGAACGAACTGCTGGATGAGTACCAGGGTCCACAAGAGTTATGAGGGAGAATCCGCAAGGTACAAGGTGGCCTTTGAGTGGGGGGTCCCAGGTTCCTTGAGGGTAGCTATGAGTCCATCCATGCCTGCTTATTGTCTGTTGGGTAATCACCTGGAGGATTCCCCTTGGCGTGAGGTGAAACACTGGTCCCACTTGGAGATGGTGGGTCTGCCTGAGTGGGCATACATGACTACTCTGTCTATGACAGTCAGTAAGAGTGATCAGAAGGACCTGGAGCCTTAAAGAGTGGCCCAAGTGCCTGCCAGAGAGAGTAGGGGCAGGGATCATGGGAAACCAACCCTGAAGTTCCCCCCGTCCAGAAGGCAGGCCTTACTATTAAGGCCAGTAAGTGCCAGACAGCGCAGTGGTCTGTGGTGTACTTGGGGAACCAGTTGGAAACCGGCCAGGTGGCACCCCTACCTCCCAAGATTTTCATCATTCTAGCTTGGGAGCCCCCCAAGACCCAGACTGAGGTGTGGGCCTTTTTAGGTCTCATTGGCTATTACTGGAGATTTGTCAAGGGCTATGGCGCCATTGTTACCCCCTTGTCTGAGCTGACTTCTAGGAAGTAGCCCAGGAAAGTGATTCAGACTGGGGCCTGTCAGGCTCAAGGCACCCAATTTCTCCAAGGAAATCATTTGTCCTCAGCTGTGCTCCACGTATGGTTTGGTTGTTCCAGTGCCTGAATACATCATTTTGGTATCATGAACTGCCTGATTTGTGCATTACGCATTGCATTATTTTTGTATAATGAACTGCCTGATTGTTGCATTACGCATTGCATTATTTCTGCAGAACGAACTACCTGATTGTTGCATTATGCTTTGCATTATTTTGCAGAACAAACTGCTTGATTGTTGCAAAACAAATTGCATTATTTTGGCATTACGAACTGCCTCATTGTTGCATAACGAACAGCATTATTTTTACATTGCAAAGTGCCTGATTCTTCCATTACGAACTGCATAACATTGCATTAGGACAGCATTGGATCACTAGAATGGATCATTAATACTGCAAGCCTCCACTGGCTCCCCGTCGAGAAGAGGGTCACCTTCAAACTCTTCACTCTTGCCTACAAATACTTCAACAACATCGGACCCAAATACCTCAATGACCAAGTATGTTTCCACGTACCCAAGAGGAACCTCTGCTCCACCGACCTAGAGAAATAGACCCCGCTGGAGAACTTTCTCCTACATCGCAGCCAAAACCTGGAACAAGCTCCCGGTTAACATTAGACACTCCCCAACCCTCCACATGTTCAGGAAGGACCTCAATACCTGGCTCTTTGACGGACCTGGATCTGCTCACCCCACCCCCACCGCCTTGAGACTCTCACTGGTAAGTAGCATGCTCTATAAACCAGTGATTGATTGATTCGTTGAATCTCTAAGGCAAAATCTACCTACCCATTCAGAGACATGTGCACTGAGGACTGTACGGCACAGGCATGGCATGCTATGGCAAGACGTGCAGGCAGACAAATTGTATATGCTCTGGCTCTTCCAACAGCACACCATCCTAAACTCTCGGTGTCCCAGGACAAAAGTGCTTTGGAAATACTGGCAGATATGGGTTTAATTACAATGGGCAATGTTTACCCAGAGGGCACCTTCATCTTGATGGAGGAGATAAACGACCGACATCACTGTGCACAAATATCAGTTTTCACTTATAACAGGCTGCGGGAGGCGCTTGAGGTCTTTAACGACAGACACCCCAGCAAACCAGTCACCCTGAGCCCCTTACAGACACTATTGGCATGTCCATCGCGGGGTAAGTTGGTCGCCCAACTGTAGAACACCTTGCAATCTGACACAGCACCTATTTTCAGTCAGGCACGAGAGCATTGGGAACAGGCATTGGGTAATGTTCTTAGCAAGGAGGAATGAGAGTTCAGCCGTTCCAAGACCAGACGTCTGACGACTGATTGTAATCTATGCACAATTCACTTGAAATACTTACAGCAGCTGTACTACGCACCCCTTCAATTGCATAGGTATGGACTGAGAGGGATGTCTAGTTGCAATTATGTGGGACACAAGAGGCCCATTTCCTTCATCTTGCTGGGATTGTCTAAGGGTTAACTAATTCTGGCTGTTGGTTACACAAGTCTTAACAGTCATGGTGTTGGAAAAAGTGGACTGTGCCCTTCGGATCTGTTTGCTGGGGCTGGTGAAGCAAATAAAACCAGAGAATAGGCGATTGGTGCTGATCTCATTATTACTAGCGAAGAGGAAAGTAGTGTGAACATGGGACAGTAAATGGGCTCCAAACTTTAAAAACTGGATACAAGACTTAGGGGTCTATTAGGATGGCGGGCGGACTCCAGTCCACTCGCCACCCTAGAGGTTCTGGGACCAGCCGCAAGTGGTCCCTCACAGCCAATTAGGATGCATCCGTAACCATGGCTGTCCCATCCTGTATATTTAACATTGTGGCGGGTGGTGCTGTATTCAGCACCCGCCACAATGTTAAAGGGCAGGTTGTGCATGCACAACGTGACAGGCACCACGTGGTGCCGGCCACCTTGTGCATGCAAATGTCGGGGGGTACCATTGTTGTGTGTCGATTTAGATACCGTCTATAGATTTCCAAATTCATGCCCCTATATAGGTACAATTCACATTGCCCTTATTTAGGCATAGAAATCCAGCCCTTATTTAGGCATTGCTCATGCTAACCAAATACAGGTATGGTCAATTACATCCGATCCTCTTCGTCACAACGAGTTCTTGGAAAACCAGTCTCTTAGGCCTTTAGGACTTCCCCTTGCCTGGATATTGATTCCTCCAAGAACTCATTTATTATGCATGAACATCTATTCCTTAGGGGATCATTCATGATGTTCCCATGCCCGACTTGTATGTCAATACTGGCATTCCTAAACACCTGCAAGTTATAAATATACCTTCACTTGCTTTGGGAAGGCACTGTGCGGTTCTGCTACCTACTTGCACAACTCGGCTCGCCACAGCAAGTCCCTAAGGAAGTCAACTCCCCGACTGACGCACTGACCAGATGCTGTCATCCTCCTTGCCGAGAATCCAGCTCCAGTGTTTCTGATTCCCCTTGCGGGGTGTTAGAGATCGAGTCCCGGGAAAGAGATACCAACCTCTTTCATTTTAAGGTATGGAGCTGATTAGAACTTAGAGAAACTTTTGGTATTTTAGCCTATATCATTTATGGATGTATTTTTATATATGTCATAGCAACAGAACATCCTATTGCAGTATTATTTTATATTACTGTTAACGCTGTACGCATTATACTTCGCTTTCTGTCTTACGATTGTAGCAGTTCATATCTCTTGCATAAGAAAGAAGACTGTTCAATAAACCCTTTTTATTGAAATGCCTGTCTCTCTATTTCTGTGCATCCCTGTAGAAATGAAGCATGTACAATTGACTGAGTGTAACTGTAATCTATTGTTTCCACGACTCTGAAGATATTGTTCTGACTCTAAGGGAAACAAAGTTGTCATGTTTATGCGGTTGTCAGAACCTAATCCCTTCTTGTTCATTCTAGAAAATTTCTAGTGACCTCTTACTTAGCTGGCACACATAAGTAATTAAGTTTAATGTACTCGATAGAGACATACTGACCTCAGTCCTATGTTAAATCTATAGTGTATATGCACAGGGCCTATCAGGGATATAGGAACTACACTATACCATGGGTACCCCCGAAGTGCAGCCACCCACCCTGTTGTAAATTAACAGCGATTATTAGATTAAGCATTAGCAGAAGACATCCTGTATTTAGAGAATATCTTGTCCGTTCATTGAATCTATTTTGTATTTCTGTCAGCCATTTTGTTTACCATGTGCTCACTATGTGCTCTGTCCTACCTTCCTGTTAACTGCTCTTGAAATCTGCCTAGAGACGAGATATATTTATCCTCGTTTGCTTTGCACATGCCCAGTAGAGCTTACAGCTGTTCCTAACTTTTAACTGTCAAGCTGTGTCCACCAGAATTAGCTTGCTGTCAGCCCTTCCCACTTGTTGCTAGAGCACTCTCTGTATGACCTTATTTATATTTGAAACCAACACTCTGTGCCTTGTACCACCTTCATTTCAGCCCCTGTGTGGGTGTAAAAGGACCAAGCTCCTTCTAGTCAGTGGGCCCGATTCACAGAATGAACTTAAGACTAAATCCTAAACTTACTACTATTTGGTATTCACAGAATGCACTTACTACTTTCGGGATTCACAAAGTGAACTTACTACTTTCGGGATTCACAAAATGAACTTACTACTTTCGGTATTCACAAAATAGATTTAAGACTACTAACTTTACGTCCGCACTCAGGGCATAAATTCCGGCCCGGAGGCGGAGTTTCCGGCTTGGGGGTAGTAAGTTCATTCTGTGAATCCCGAAAGTAGTAAGTTCACTCGGTGAATCCCGTAAGTAGTAAGTGCATTCTGTGAATACCAAATAGTAGTAAGTTTAGGATTTAGTTTTAAGTTCATTCTGTGAATCGGGCCCAGTGTGCTACTTCATACACTACCGAAGGGTGTTGTATGGTTGTGGTTCCACCTCATGAGGTTTAATAAATACTTTGTTTTCTATTCCAGTTTCCGTGCCAACTTCTAACTATTGGTCTGAGGACTCTGAGCAAAGAAGGGCGAATACCTTGCACTGGCAGGCCTTGCTGAGGCTTGCTACGACAAATTGGCGCTCCAACGTGGTGCTCATCTGCAACTCGGATGCCCGAAGGACTGATCAAGACGAAGGATTGGAATCCCGCTTTGGACGCGATCCCTGCCTGAGGAGACCCGAGTCTTGGCATCCACGGCATTTTTCCTTTCTTTCTGATCTGACTATCCAGGTGGCGCCGGTCCTTGACTGAGATCTCTTCTGTTGATTCGCCGTGCAGTGACCATTTGGTCAATTTGAGAACTTGGCAGTAGGAACCTGGACACCATTTGATTGGTAAGAGCCGTTTTATGGCACTTGTTTGAAGCCTTGGATTGGTGACGTAGTTTAGAAACACTTACTGTGGCATTTTTATTGGCTAAATATTGAACTTGCCCTATGATTATGAATATATATGTGTTGCAATACATGTAGGCAGGTAATGAAGAGATTTTTCTCTACTTCTAAGAATATTTGAACGGCGCAACGTACGATGAGTACTTTAAGTGTTACTTTGATTATAATACTGCATATTTTGCACTATTTTTAGCATGCCTGTTTCCAGCACACTTCGTAAGATGTGTTGCTTTTGTAGTGGTACCAGTTTTAAACTCGATGAAAGACAACCGCCCCCCCCCCGGAGGGGACGCCTAATAGGGATATGTATATTAAATATGGTATTTCGTCCATAATGTACTGCACATTGTGGAATAAATACACCAGCAAGGGTCCTGAGTTGCTTTGGCCTATGCATGGGTCATTTGATTTGCGAAAGATTCAGTATGTGGAGCAAAGGATGTTCAAGCAAAAGGCTAGGCAAGACATGTATGACTGTGTGCTAAAGTGGGAGAAAGAAGTGTGTGATCGAATGAAGCATGAACAAGCCTTGATTGAAAAAGAACAGCGTAAAAGTGTGCATGCAAAAGCATTATAAATGAAAGATAAAGAGATTAAAGAAATTAAAGAAAGGGAAGATAGGGAGCGTCAGTTACAGGTAAATGGCCAATACGCTATTTTTACTCCTCTTTATCCTATCCTTAATAAACCTCAAGATGATTTCTTGTAATTAGAGCGTTCTCCACCTCCGTATATTTTCCCTTCTGCTCCTTCTGAGTCAGATGAGGACTCTCCTACAGATCAGGATAAAGCCAGAGACACTTGTTCGATGTTAACTACCAAACGTTCCTCTGAGATTAGATCTGCGGCGTGAAAAGCTGTTTGTGGTACTCTCATTGCTTCTAAAGTTCTAGATTCTATTAAGAATTGGTCGGGAAAGGAATATAAATATTTTACTGAGATATTGGCTACAGAGGTTGTTGAGCGATTTAGGAAACATTCGGTGGAAATAGAGTCAGTTGATATAGCAGCTGATTGTAAGCAATTACGTGAAGGTTATTTTGTCTTCTCCCAGGTGGCTGACACGATCAGACGCCTGGTTAAACTACGTGATGAAGCAGTCTGTTTGCGTGAGGAGAAAAAGGCAGCAGACGCAGCTGCACAAACATCTCAAGTCAACATGGCACGAGCTTCGACGCTCGAAACAGATAAGAATGTTGTAAATGTGAAACCCGTGTGGGAAGCAGCGCCTTTATATGTTCCTCCTAAAGGAGCAGGTATGAGTGATGATGAGACTTCTGCCTACATGAAAGGGTATTTTATATTATAATTGGGTTTACACTCCTTGGAATAGAGCAGATGTCATGGCTCTTAAAAATGCATTGCCTGATCCGCGAAAGAATCCAACAGCGTTTTATGAAGAAATTGAGGGTGCCATTAGTTCTTGTACTATGACTTTGACATTGATTTGTTTTTTAGGTTAATGTAAATTGCCTGATATGTGGAGAACTGTGCGTAAAGTCGATGATTGTGCGGTATTTGGGGCATTGTGATCAGATATAGAACAATTAGATAAAGATAGGAGACCTGCACAAAAACCATGTCAGCTAATTTTAGATCTTCCAGAAGCTTTCTTGGTTAAATTAAAGACGATTATTTCCCCTAAAAAGATAGATTGGACTATGTTAGCGTCTTGTAAGCAAAAGATAGATAAATCATTTTCAGACTTCTTCACACGCTTTGAAGAAGCATTCCACGATTTTAGTGTTCAGACATTGACAGATGACACGGGTAGGCATCTGTTTGTCGATAAATATGTCACAAACATTTTGTCAGAAATAGCTAGTCGCCTGAAGGTGAGTGAAAGTTCATGGACTACCTCCTCCCCGGTTTCTCTCTTCACTATGGCTCAGTATTATGCGACTTTAAAAAGTGAGAGAAGAGGCATAATATTGTTAGAAGTGATTTAGCACAGAGCGCGTTTAAGTCCTTCGTTCATGTCTATCCGCCGAGAGATGGATTTATATTAGAGAAGGGACTAGTCCCTGTTTGTGAAACTCGAGTAGGACGCCACTACGCGCGGTAGATCTTCTACTTTTCGGTAAGAGTAGATAGCGGTTTAATGACTACCGTCGTTTTAAAACGACATCTCACTGGCAATCCATAATTTCTAAATGGACGTTATTTTATATTGGCAGGACATTTTCTTTGAGACTCCGGCGAGACCGTAACTAAAACGTCAAGGCTCGCAGGTAAATCCCTTTTCACCAAACTGCTCAGTAGTCTCGTTATACGCGATTTGATGCAGTGTACTGATCATGGCTCTTGTTCTATTTAGGCTCTCAAGAGATCGAAATACAGCACAGGTGAGCTCTTTATATGAGCATTCATGAAGTTTGAGTATGCCGTTTTCTTTGCAAATCGATTCACTTTATTTACATTAACCTCTCCTCACCCCCCCTTCTTGTCGTTCCTTACAGATAATTCACGAAAAAACATCCAGGTAAAAGTCTGTAGAAGCATGACACGTATAGTGTTGATCTTAGCTAAATAGATTGCGCATTCTAAAATCCTGTAACGTTTCCCCTTTTTTAGAAAACACAAAATTATTGGGCACAATGACTTTAAATTGGAATTCATAATTTCTCCACATCTGTGGTAAGAAGCTGTTTAATCACAGAAACTCTACATCAATCAGTCTAGTTTCAACTTTGCATCATGAGTAATAAGATTTCTTCTTTTCTTTTCTCTTTTTTCTCTCTTTTAATCACAGACCCCTGACCAAGGGGCTTCAGCCCCGTAATGCATTGGGTGTTGATCAATTATTATGATTTATGTTTTACGAGTTGATGAATTGGTTTGTATTTACCATGCTACTGTGATGATATAAATAATGATATTGTTGTAAAAAAGTGGAAAAAGTGAAGTAAAAAATATGATTTATCTTTCATTTTTTGACGAAATAAATAGAATGTACTAAAAGAAAAACTGTATTGAAGTAGTGCGTACTGGAGTCCTGGTGACTCACAACACCAGGCCACATACATTTGTTTAATATAGTTAGCAGACACTAATCCAGTACAGCACGCATACCGGATTAAGGTTCTGAGTAGTGTGATTAGTGTGCAGCACCCTTCCACATTCATTTTATTCAGTATTATGAACAGCAAGAATTAGAAGCTAAAGGTAAACAGGATAAAAAATTCTAAAGAGTTAAAAACAAAGGTCATGATGGCTCAAGCTTATGGCCCACCTTCTAGAGGTACTAATAGAGGTGGACGTGGATCCTATGGTTTGTCTTTTCCTCCCTATCCTCGTGTAGATTTGTCTATTGTTCAGTGTGCATATTTTAGACAATTTGGACATTGGATTTCTAAATTGTCCAGTGCTACGTGCTCAGCAGAGTTCACGTGGTCGGGGACAAGTGAGAAATCGTTCAGGATATTCGGGACCTAGAGGAAATACAAATGATCGTGCTAGGTTTGATGCTAATACACGTGGACAAGAGGGGGCTAACACTTTTGACAGACGGGATCATTATCAAATGTCTGACTATGAGCCGTCTAATTTGCAAGATTCTGCTTATGCATATGATTGCCTAGGATGGGGTAAGGAATCAGTTGAAGTTCCAGTAGATCAGAAGGGTCCCTATGTTACAGCACATGTTTTGGGTTTTACTGTTCAGTTTCTGGTTGATACAGGAGCTACTCGTAGCGCCTTGTCTAAACACTTGATTCCAAGGGCTTCCCTGTCTGGCTTAACTATTACATCAATAGGTTTCGATGGAACATCATCCCCTAGCCCATTGTCACAGCCACTACCACTTCATGTTGATAAGTTTACCGCTCCATGTCCGTTTTTGCTTTCTCCAAATACACCAGACAGTATTGTGGGTCTTAACATGCTCAAATATTTCAGGGCCACAATACGATGTTCTCCAGAAGGAGTGCAGGTTATTTTAAATGACAACCACCCCATGATTGAGAGATCCTGTATTGTTAAAGAGGACATTGACCTAGCTTCCCTCCCTAGTACTCTGAGGGCTACTTCAGATACTGATGTAGGACAAATGGTTATTCCGCCAGTACATATTAGTGTCAAGGAGGGTACTATACTGCAGAGATTGCCTCAGTATAACATTTCTCGAGAAGGAGAAGAAGCACTTACACGTATTGTACAAGACCTGAAGTCTGATTCTTCCCATTCTGAAAAAAGATACTGACACTAAAATGTATAGATTTATCATTGATTTGAGAGAAGTAAACAAGATTGTAGTTCCACAGTACCCTGTAGTGTCTGACATAACAACATTGCTTACCTCCAACAGCCACTACATTTTCAGTAGTGGATTTGAAGAATGCTTTCTTTTTGATTCCTATTCATCCTGATAGCTGATATTTGTTCGGTTTTACTTTGAATAATCGATCGTACAGATTTTGTAGAGTTCCTCAAGGCTATACTGAGAGTCCTAGTATTTATAGTCAAGCCTTAAAACGACAACTTGATTCCTTTATTTGACTGAAGGAGTGGCTCTCATACAATATGACATATTGTTGGCAGCCAATACACCTGAGCAGTGTGAACAATGTACTTTGTCCTTACTTTCTTTCCTTGCCACACATAACCATAAAGTATCACGGAAGATATTACAATATTGTAGACCGAAGGTGACCGACCTAGGACACCTTCTGTCTAAGGAGGGCCGTGCATTGACATCAGATCGCATTCAAGCAATTCTAGACAATCCTGTACCTTACACACAGAAAGATGTTCGTGCATTTATTGGTTTAACTTCTTTTTGTAGGCAATGGATATTGGGTTTTTCATACATGGTTAAACCATTGCTAGCACTCTTGACTAAGAATACTCAGATTCCTCTGCCTTGGACAGATAAATGTCAAAATACTTTCCGTCAGTTGAAATAAGCTCTTTGCTCTGTACCAGTATTAGGCACACCAGATTATACGAAGGCCTTTACACTCTATGTACACGAGAAAGATGAATGTGCATTGTCAGTTTTAGTACAGACACACGGTGACAAGCAGCGTCCCTGTGCATATTTTTCTGCAGTTCCTGCCCTGTTGCTCGTGCGTTGCCTGGATGTTTCCGTTCAGTTGCAGAGACAGCTGTGTCCATACGTCAGAGTGAAGGGATAGTTTTGTCACACAAACTGTTGGTGCTAGTACCCCATGCAGTAGATGCCGTTTTGAAACAGACTAGAACGCAACATTTAACTAGTGCTCACCTGACAGGATACGTACTTACACTGTTAGCACCTCATATTACATTGAAGAGGTGTGCAACATTAAACCCAGCCACTTTGTTGCCATATTCTACGACTCAATCTCAATCAAAGGAGCCTCATGATTGTATATTCCTGACTGAGGAACAGACAAAGGGTTGCATTGACTTGCAAGATACGCCCCTGACAGAAGTAGATGGGGAGCTGTGGGTTGATGGGTCCTGCTTAAGTTACCGGATGGCACTACCTCAGCTGCATATGCAATCATCACTCTTGAAACAGTAGTGGAAACAGCTCACATCCCACAGAAGTCGGCTCAAGCAGCTGAACTAATAGCTTTGACACGAGCGTGTGAGCTTAGTACTGATTTATGTGGGAACATTTACACGGATAGCAGCTATGCTTTTGGAGTGGTTCATGATTTTGGCATACTCTGGAAGGAAAGAGGCTTTCTAACATCCCATGGGATGCAGATAATGCACGGAGAATTAGTACATAATCTTTTGACTGCAGTTATATATCAGAAGAAAATTGCCATTGTGAAGTGTAGCGCACACAAGAAGATCACTGACAAGATAGGACAAGGAAATGCCTTTGCAGATCGTGTAGCTCGTGAGACTGCAATACCCCGAAACACTACATCCATGTATGTAGTAAAATCACAAGCTGAGCGTTGGCATGATGCTAGAGAGGAAGTATTGGATATTCAGAGATCTGCCTCTGTGCAAGAACTTGAGCAGTGGTCCAAAGAAGGAATCTTAGACGATGAGGGTTGTTGGCGTAACAAAGAAATGAATAAAGGGAAGTTACCTGCAGCCTATTTGCAACCTATGGTTCAAATGGCACATGGGCTGGCACATGTTGGAGCTCTAGCAGTAACAAAACTACTTACACAAGTTTGGCAGCATCCTGAGATTGCCAGCACAGCTAAAAGAGTATTACAGTCCAGTTTGATCTGTTGGCACTACAATCCTGGAAAAGGGACACAAACTCCTACAGGAGGGTTTGCTATACCAATCGCACCTTTTGAGGTTTTGCAGATGGATTACATCCAACTTGAACACTTTAACAATCTAAAGTATGTACTAGTGGTGGTATGTGCCTTCAGCAAATGGATAGAGGCATACCCTACGAAGGATAATACAGCTCTCACTACAGCCAAGGTGCTTTTAACCCCTTCCACGCTCATGACGAGCTGGGCTCGTCATGGTGTAGCCTCCTCGCACGCTGATGACGAGCCCAGCTCGTCATGTAACATGGGTTTTTAAAAATCTCAGCATACGGCCGTAAATACAATAGCGCCCATGAGGTTAAAGGAGTTTTTCCCACGGTATACTGTTTGTAAACCTTTGTGGAGTGACAACGGACCTCATTTTAATGGGCAAGTTGTTGATTATGTCATGAAAGGATTAGGGATCAAGCAGAAGTTCCATGCAGTCTTCCACCCACAATCAGCAGGATTAGTGGAGAGGTACTACCCTACTCTGAAATTAAAGTTAGCGAAAATTCTGGCTTCCACTTCCTTAAAGTGGCCAGATGCGTTACTTCTGGCATTGCTGTCCATAAGATCGGTGCCACACTCACAATCTGGGCTCACACCTTACGAGGTGGTATATGGAAGTCCAATGAATATGTGTGGAGTTCCTAAGCCATGCCCCATACATGATGTACCTTTTGTTCTGTTGAATGATTATTTGGCAGAATTACCTGATAGATTGATTTCTATTCATCAACAGGTTCGAGAAGCTCTTCCAGACAGATCTACAGGTGAGACCCATGACCTCCGTCCCGGTGACCAGGTGATGAACAAAGCCTTCGACAGATCGAACAGCTTGGAGCAAAGGTGGCGAGGTCCGGAGCAGGTGCTGTTGGCTATAAGGACAGCGGTTCGAGTGACGAACAGAAAGAATCGGCTCCATACCACGCACTGCAAGCATGTATCGCCCGCCTTGGTGGACCCTGCTGTGCTGACTGATCATCGAGAGACTTTGGGGACGGAGAAAGGTCAATCTATCTCACTGGACGAAAACAGCTAAGAGGTCTTTTAGTTTTCCAGAATTACTGGGCGCACTTCCTAGGTAGCCGCAAGGTAATATATTTATCGGTCGTCAGTTTAGGCAATGAGGCGAGCGGTAATACCTCTGAACCGCTCCAATGAGGACCAGCGAGCTGATCCACAATAACAGAAAAACAACTATGCCCCTGCACTATAAACAATCAGTGAGTCGATAGTAATAATAGTGTAAGTTTTTTTGAAAATCTAATAATTAAGGCATTTAAGACAAATCTAAACAAATAGTGAATCTCCGAGAATGAGTATATGTGCATGGAGAAACATAGGTGGAGATACAGTCTGTTCTTGGTGTAGTCACTTCTGTTTATTGTTCCATTTCCAAAGCCAACACGTGTTTCATCGCAGGGAACAAACTGCGAATCTTCAGGGCTGGATGAAAACATAAAATACTTTTTTTGGGAACATGTTCTTTTCGTAAGCACATTTAGGTTGTGACTTGATGGTGTCAACCCAATGTGACAAAAGTATGCCATTTATGTGAATTAGTGCGGTGAAAAATCCAATGACTTGGTGATGTTTGTGGGTAAGAAATATGTTTATTGTCCACAGGGACAGAGAAACACTGGCCGGGTCCATAGGTAAAGTGGCAAGGTGAAAAAGTGTTTTTCTCTTTATGTAACAAGATCCCGAGTGACTTAGAAGTGGTGTTTAAAGGAACAAAGGAAAGAATGGCAGCATGTATTTCAATGTTTAAACGCGTCGGACATTTGTGCATATAGTCTTGTACATGATTTACTCTTTTTAAAATACATACTATGGTTATTTGTGCACTTATTTCAAGAAACCTTAAATCCCTCTTGGGTATGTAAACCATTTTATTTGGTAGAAGTCCTACCTAGATTGAAAACAACCTTTGGGATTAAATACAATCCATACGGATGTCTAGTCCTCTATCATTATTTGGTAATGAAATTTAAGGAGATGGCCGCTCAGTGTGCAGACTCACCGGACGAATCTGCGGAAGTCTTCCCGGACCACACGATTCCTGGAGCATTGCGATACGATTCGAGTCCAAGAAAAGAATCTGCAGTTTTGAAAAAGACAGGTTGAGCTACCGCCCTGGGTTAGAGGAAACAAAGGGAATGCCGATATGACAAGGGGGGTGGATCAGCCCTGCGTAGTGTAGTGACACCCGTCTTGATCTTCGGTGAAGAAATCAGCGGCTACCCACGGGATAAGAGCTCCAATGATTGTTTCAACGAGTTTGCAGAAATATTAAATTATCACTGTTGCTAAAATGCTCAACAAGCGAATAATTTGTGCTGTAGGGTTTGTTGTTGCTCTGGTGGTTATGGCGATAATCACCAGGTTTGTTGAGAAAGTGGCTCCTGGATGACATCTTTTTGCTGCCACTACACCAGTTCCAGTGAAACATAACTATTTTACGCTTCCCTAACATGAACAGAAGCATCGACAATCCTACCTAAATAGCACCTTTATCCAGATGTTGCATCATACACATAATGCCACGAATACCACCAATTGTTGGGTGTATGGGATGATACCTGCACACCAAAAGAAAGGAGGAACGCCTTTTATTCCTTTACCGTTTTCCCATAATGGTTCATGTCAAGCTTGGTATGCCCTTTTGCTTGCTTATGGAAAACCTTCAGTAGGTGGAATAATTTTTCAATTAAATAAATAATGTAACCAAGATAAAGACGGTTACCCTCTGGCTAAAGGGACTAAATGGGAATGGGATGAATATCAACTGGACAATATTTCGACACCATATATCTTCACAAATGTGAGGAATATGAAGAACATTGGACCCTTTGTGATTTCTGTAACCAGAGCGAAAGCAGATTTATGTATTGGCAGTGTTGGGAGAATTCCCGTGGGACAAAGTGAATGTATTTCTGTACTGAACATTGAGGGCATAAATAATAGTAGTTTTATATCATCGCACAACACCTATTTTGTGTGCGGTAATAAAGGATATTACCTGTTGGTTGGTCAGGGGTATGTTATGGGGAAC
Source organism: Lissotriton vulgaris (assembly GCF_964263255.1). NCBI lineage: Eukaryota > Metazoa > Chordata > Amphibia > Caudata > Salamandridae > Lissotriton > Lissotriton vulgaris. Next base: position 506,066,684 of record NC_141693.1, on the reverse strand, counting down.
ATCACTTACAACGCATTTTTTACAATGCACTACCATTACATCGCAACCATTACAACGCATACCATTACAACGCATTGCGCTGGGGGGCGCTCTAGGATAGGGAATATATTTAATTTACTATCCAACACCTTCCCTGCTATCCACGGGGACTGGAGTTGGAATAGTAAATTAAATAATTCACTATCCAGCGCCTAAAAGCATTATGCGTTGTAATGGACTGCGTGGTAAAAACCGCGTTGTAAAGGCATGCGATGTAAAAGCATGCGTTGTAGTGACACCAATCCGTATGTTATATATCATTTTTGTTACCACCTGTGTTTTTAGCACTTGCATAATATCATTGTGACCTGAAACTGTACAATGATATTTTTAAGAATAGATATAAATGGACAACAAGTACTGACGAGATTGATCAGACAGACAACACTCTGCAACAATAAGTTGATGTGAATTTGGATTTCTTTTTCTTTGTGGGGGCTGCATTGAATAGCAGAAAGATCAGATAATTGACTCGTGTAGTGGAAGCTATCACCAATCAGACAGCTATGGCACTTGGGAACATTACAGAAGAACTGCATATTGCAAGAATTGTAGCACTCCAAAATCGAATGGTGCTTGATGTGATTTTGGCTGATCGAGGTAGTGCATGCCGCATCATTGGTAGCAGCTGCTGAGTCTTCATCCCAGTCCACTCACCTTCAGTTTATGACCCAATCTCTAAGCTACATAAGATTGCTAAAGACATTCACCCAAAGACTGGTACATGGACATTTTCAAACTTGATATGGACACTCTTTGTTACTTGGGGCTGGAAGCTACTGACTATTCTATGTATACTGCTGGTGATACTATTTACATGCTATACTTGTATACATTGTGGTCCCATGATTAGCTCCATGTTCATCACTGCTTGTATACCTGCAAAAAGAGGTATTACAAAAGAACAACAAATGCTAAATAGTGAAGTTACTGAGATGATTAACATCAATGTACAGGATGCAGAACTAGATTACCCTAGACAGACGATTGTCTTCAGCTAATGCTGAAAGGGTCGTCTATTGTAAATTAACAGCGATTAGATTAAGCATTAGCAGAAGACATCCTGTATTTAGTGATTATCTTGTCCGTTTATGGAATCCATTTTGTATTTCTGTCAGCCATTTTGTTTACCATGTGCTCACTAGGTGCTCTGTCCTACCTTCCTGTTACTGCTCTTGAAATCTGCCTTGATACAAGTTATATTTATCCTCCTTTGCTTTGCACATGCCCAGTAGAGCTTATATCTGTTCCTAACTTGTAACTGTCAAGATGTGTCCACCAGAATTCGCTTACTTTCAGCCCTTCCCACTTCTTGCTAGCACACTCTCTGTATGACCTTATATATATTTGAAACCAACACTCTGTGTCTTGTACCGCCATCATTTCTACCCCTATGTGGGTATAAATGGACCAAGCTCCTTCTAGTCAGTGTGCTACTTCATATACTACCGAAGGGTGTTGTATGGTTGTGGTTCCACCTCATGAGGTTTAATAAATACTTTGTTTTCTATTCCAGTTTCTGTGCCAACTTCTTACTATTAGTCTGAGGACTTTGAGCAAAGAAGGGCGAATCCCTTGCATTGGCAGGCCTTGCTGAGGCTTCCTATGACAACCCCCCCAATAACCTGGGGGCCCGCAACGGTCCCCCAAAGCAATTCTCTGCCTGCCTTTTCATGGCGAAGTCTCGCCCATGGAAAGGCATGAGACCGCCATCATCGTAATATGGATGGTGGCGCCTGGAAGGCACCACCACCATATTGCAGGTCTGTTCTGCCCGGTAGGCAATCGGGTGGATTGCCTACTGGTGGAAAACTGGCAGACGATCTTTCCGTCCACCTGGGCCCCCACCGCCATCGTTAAATGGCGGGGGGAAATGTTAGGCAGGCTGACGGAAATGGCGGGCAGATCGCCACCGCCATATGGGCGGTGGCGATCCGCCCGCCATCCAAATAGACTCCTTGGTGTTTTGCAGAGACCAACTGTCATATTATGCTGAGGAACTTCCAGCACCTTCTAGACCAAAAGATGTTTGGTCACCTCTAACGGCCTATTTATTGTCTAACCCTCCAGATGTCACAGGGGTCATGATTTCACACTAGGAGCATTGATGATGTAGTGTACAAAATTGTGGGTTAATGTATGAGACTGGATTTATGATGGTATACTGTAAAACCAATTAATCCTGTTGTCACACAAGGGGGTAAATGCTGTGTGTAATATGCATAAGTTGCATATTTTGGAAATGCAAAAAAAAAAAAAGAGATTATGTGTGCCTCTGGGTGTTTGTGTATTCAGCGTCTGGTGTTGGAGTGACAGGAGTTGCGGATGTGCATTCACTCTAGACTGTCACCGGGGGGGAGGAGGTGTTCTGTGCCTTGTTTTTGTGACTCATTGCTAGGCTGAATAGGCCTGGCCTGCATTTAGAGTGGTGGAAGGAGTTTTGTTTGCACCCGAATAGGCTGTGTCTTCTTTTCACAATGCTGTCTCCACCACCTGTGGTCATGCTACACCAGGGAGGACAGACCTGTTTTCTGCTGGGTTCAGAGATCCTTGCCACAAAGAGAACAAGGACAAAATGGGGTATAAGTATGAGACCTTAAAACCCAGGACTGGAGATTACTTCAAGCAATAAAAAGATCGTGCCACGAAGAAGAGAGGAAGAACTATGGGCTAGATGTAGGTAATCACATTTTACCGATTCCTAAGTACAGAATTTTACTGATTCGGTATTTAGGAATCAGTTAAAATGTGATGTAGGTAATAATAAATCGGTAAAATATTTTGATTCGGTAATGTTGCTTATTACCGAATCGGAAATACCGATTCGGTAATAAGAAATAGCTTCCCATTTCTTCCTATGGGCCTGGAGGCCCGTAGGAATGAATGGGAATCCATTCACTATTACCGATTCGGTATTTACCGAATCGGTAATAGCAGGAGCATATTCAAGGGCGGCAGGGTGTCACATTGACACCCTGTTGCACCCCTGAATCGTGCATGTGTGCACATGTGGCGCACATACATGCCCTAAGGGCATGTATGTGTGCCACATGGCACTTTTAAAAAAAACACAAAATTGCTTTTTTAAAGGGTTTGGATTGGACTTCAGTTGCTGCTTCTGTCTGTGATGGAGGGAAAGGACTGACTCATTTTGCCCTGCTGTGGTTTCCCGCTTGTGAAGAATCTCCAAGGGCTTGTGTGTGCTGGCCTCCTGTTGAAAGTCTCATGGATATAAATGTCTTCAGTAAAGATCCTTGTTGGGTCTAAAAGAAACCTGCCTTGGAGGAGAAATGGAGAATCTGCATAAGCAGCACTGCCCATGTGGGGGTGGGATGGCCTGCAGTTGCTGCTCCTCTTGGGAGCAGGAAAAGGACTGAACTGTCCTGGTACCTTTCTGTTTGCAAAAAAAAGATTTAAGCGCAAGTGAGCGCTGCACTGGCCCCTTGTGTGTGGAGCAGCCGGACGGGAGAGCTTGCTAGTGAGGGGGAGCTCACTAGTAATGGACATTGATTAAAACATCACCACACTTGGTGTTGTAGGTGCGCAGTTGTTTCTGCGGCCTACCTTTCCAGACAGATTTGATTTGAGCAATTTGTAAGCCCCTACAGCCTTACCATATAAAACTTAATATTAGTGCAGGTCTGCTGCACCCTAGGTGCTTTGGGAGACATGAGGTAGTTAATGCATGCTATACACCACTGCATCTTGTTTTTATGCCCTGATATGGGGCTATGTGGCATTTTATGCCTGTTGACAGGGTAAAAAGTACAATTGGTAGGAACTACCTATTATATACAGTGATAATGTTTTCCTGATGGTTAATTTAGGATATATGTGACTTATAAGTCATTTGCTTTATTGCACTAAATGTGGTATTATGACAATTGCCTAGTTGGCAAGGTGAGTTATGCATTATGTGATGATGGTCTATGTATTTTTTATACAATATATGAAATACCTGTATATAACCTTGTGTGGAGTCTTTTTTGGTGTGACTAGTGTTTCACTGGTGTGTGTGTGTGTGTTGTGCAAATTCTTTACACATTTTCTCTGGGATAAGCCGAACTGCTCTGCCAAGCTACCAAGGGGGGGCGAGCAGGTGTTATTTCTGGTGTAACTCCCTTATCATGACTAAAGTGGTGGGTTCTGCCTGGCTGAGGTGCAAATCCTAGCCAATCAATCCACACAAAATAGGGGGGAGAGGTAATGTTCCTTCCCGACCGCCCCAGTCAAAAAACACAATTCACACAGCAAAGCGGTAGGAAAGGTTTGTTCAATTGTTGATTGTATGTGGCATGTGCTCTGTGCAAAAAGACAGCCATCACTCACAAATTGTGACATGCTTCATCATCAGGCTTTCTAACCGACACCCCTGTGCAGACCAACGCCTACGGTCGCGCAAAGGGGAGGGGATAACAATACAAACATAAAATAGCGGGATCACCAAAGAATGTGCACCTCAAGTGTATCCGTGGTTCTAGTTTATTCCTGGAACACCCTGCCAGGGTTAAAAAACATGAAGGATAGTGGTCAAAGGAGAAAATTAGGATCAGTTCATCCCTCCTTACTGCAAAAGTGTTGACATGTTTCTGCGGATTTTTCTGCGACCTCAGTGTTGGCTCACTCCGGCATTCATCAGGACCATCTGGATCCCCTTCAAAAACTCTCCTGTTCTATTTTGGACTCTACTTGGTAGTTCCCTAATAGCCAGGGTTGTGTAACTTACACTCCTGAAGGATCTGTGGAAAGGAGGAGTCACTCAATCAAAAACTCTCATCTGATTAATCATCTCAAGAGCCTGCAAACCCTTTGCGTTGGTGCATTATTACACCTCACACACCACAATCTTATGACCTTCATGCTGGGACCTCATTGGTGCTTGAATTAAACTACCGACCTCTTCGGTCTCAAAAACCGCAAAGTATGGCATGTATTGCCCATTAATCTATTAAAAAATCCAAGCACTGGGAAAAGCCGTCATCATATACTCATGCCAGTCCATTTCTTAGTATGGTGATGTAATCACAAGGCCGCTATCACCTACTGAGTTCCATCAGCCTCAGTTAAAGAGATACCTAACTCATTTACACAAGAAGAGCAACCGCAGACTAACATCTCTATTTTCTATAGACTGCGTGACTACAGGGAGCCGCTCCTACCCCAACGCCATTTCAAGTTCACTTACTGATGGAACACTGATTACAGCACCATACTAAGAAATGGACGGGCATGAGTATATGATAAGGCCTTTTACCAGTGCTTGGTATTTTGAATAGATGCATGGGCAATACTTTCCAGTTGTGACCGAAGAGATCAGTAGTTTAATTCAAGGACCAATGAGGTCCCAGCATGATGGTCATGAGAATGTGGTGTGTGAGGTATAATAATGCACCAACGCAAAGGGTTTGCATGCTTCTGGGATGATTAATCAGATGATGGTTTTTGATTGAGTGACTACTCTCTTCCACAGATCCTTCAGGAGTGTGAATTATGCAATCCCTGGCTAATAGTGAACAACCCAGTAGAATCCAAAATATGACTTAAGGGTTTTTGATGGGGATCCAGATTGTCCTGAAGAACACCGGAGTGACCCAACACTGAGGGCTCAGTAAAATCAGCAGAAACATGTCAACACTTTTACAGTTATGCGAGATGAACGGATCCTAATTTTCTACTTTCACCACCAACCTTCACGTTTTTAAATCCTGGCTTAGTGGTCCTGGAATGAACTAGAACCACGGATACACCCAAGCTAGTTTTAACCTTCACTGACTGCACATTCTTTGGTAATCCCGCTATTTTATCTTTGTATTGTTTTTCCCCTCCACTTTGCTCCACCCCAGGCATTAGTCTGTACAGGGGTGTCGGTTAGCAAGCCCGCTGATGAAGCATGTTACAATTTGTAAGTGAGGGCGGTCTTTTTGCACAGAGCACATCCCACATGTCATTAACAATAGACAAATGAACCACAGCACACATTTCTACGTATCTACAATGTGAATTCCATATCCTAGCCAACCAGAAACCCCATTTTGAACAGTCAGGATAGAGATTCATTGACTGTGCCCTCTGATCTGGGCATCAAGAAACACATTTTTAAGATGTGTTACGGCAACCAAACTCACACTATGATGATTTCATGAGTCTACAGTACTGGGTCCCCGATATACATCAGTTGACTTGATATACAGCCTCTCAAATGTGTAATGAAGCAGCCCCAGGTATTCTGCTAGTGAGATGCACAGAAATGCACATTTTTCAGTGCACCTTAGAACTGACGGACTGGAACTCTTACTTTGCATTTAGAGACCTTCCCTACTCAAATTATGAAAGGCATTAGAGGGAAAGAACGGCGCCAAAGCATATATTTCAGGACTAAGGGCTAGATGTGTGAAAATAGGAACATTGGTTACCCAATTGCGCTTTTTTGTGAATTGCAATCTGGAAATCCCTATTCCTTTTATATGAAACAAATTGAGTTTCATTTAGTGATTCAAAGTGGGTCATAAATAGGCCTACCTAATGCATATTAATGAGGTAGGTTGCAATTTGTGACCCACTACGATTCACTGTCAACACAGGGATGGTGCAGCTGCGGCTGGCAGTGGGAGTACCTGCAGGACGGTGATGTGGGGAAGGGGAGGGGCAGGGTGGAGGGTAGTAATGTATGGAACACGGATCTTCCCAGGTAAGTAAACATTTAAATAAATAAAACGAATTTCGTTGAGTGCACTGCATCCCCAAATGCGATGCAGTGCGCGCAACATAATTAATTTTATTTATTTAAATGTTTACTTACCTGTAAAACTCCGTAATCCATACATTACTACCCCCCACCCTGCCCCTCCCACTCCCAACGTTACCGCCCTGCAGGTACTCCCACTGCCGGCTGTGGCTGGGATGGTAGGCTACTGGTGTCAGCAGACCACCATGTCAGTGATTGCTTATAAAAAAAGTAACTTTGACATTTGTTTTCAAGAGTAGGCAGTAATACAAAGAACCTGCTCTTAAAAATATTTTCCAAACTTTCTCAGAGGGAAAGGGGTCCCTAGTGTCCAATTTGCATATGGGTTTCTTCCAACCTTGAATTGGGGGTAAATTGCAAATATTTTGCAACCTCATTTCGTTCGAAAAACATCCGTACATATCAATGTGATTCGGTATTAGGAATGGGCACCCCCAACGCGCCCCTTTCAAGTACCAAATCACATAACCCATAGTGCATTCAGTAACAAGTTACTGAATCGCAATTTGGGCTTTGTACATCAGAAGGGCGTTTTTGCAGTCACAACCAGCTCGGTTCTCCAAATCAAGCTGTTTGCTAAGGCAATAATGCTTTGTACATATAACCCTAAATGTTTATCAGTTCGAAAGTTAATAATGCATGTCTATCATGTCTTTACTTTATTCCCTTTCACTCCTTGTCCTGGTCTCGATTTTCCTCTGAATTTCTTCTACTTATTCTCACCTTCCTCTCAACCTCAGCTTTCATTTCTCAATTTTTTTTATCTCAGTTGCTCCCCTATTCCTCTTGTTTCACCTTTCTCTCTTTTCACCATCTACACTCAATCTTCCCTCTACCCCCAGTTTATTTCTAGCAACTATTTCACTCATTTCCTCTAGCCCACCCTTCTCTCTAACACCTACCATCTCAGCCTTCTATCGTTTACTCTCTCAGTTTTCTCTCGTTCACTTTTACTTTATCACCTTATTCTGTCTTCAAACTGCCTCTTCTCTCACAATCATCAACCTATTTAAGACTGCCTCCCTCTGCAATTCTTAGGACAAGTGCAAGGGACTTTGCTAATCTCCCCACCAAGCTGTAGGTGGATTTATCAATACCAACCCTTCTAGCAACAGCTCGATATTTGCTGCTTGTATTGGTGATATGGCTTTCAACTGCTGGAAGAGCGCTAATCATCCACCTGTTATTCCCGCCACAAATATTGGGGCATCTTACCAAGCAATAGCGATAATTATCGCTATTGCTTGGTTAGAGACAAAAATTTACAGCTGAGCTGCGGCGATTTGTACCGCAAATAAACCTTGGTATTACCAAGGTTTATCGCAAATGCGATACAAATCGCTGCAAAGCATGAATATCGCTGAAAAGTCCGCAATATTCATGCATTACCGAGCTAATGCTCTTAGCCATGTTATCCACCTCCCATTGGATAACATGGCTAAGAACTGCTCAGGGCAGGTGTTAGCTTTTGGAGATATTCGCGCTTAGCGCGAATATCTCCAAAAGTTGGTAATAGGAGATAGCGATGTTAGTGACTGTTTTCAGTCGCTAACATCTAGGCACGCCCACTTTGCATGTCATTAGTGATAAATATCACTGACATGCAAAGTGGGGCCCAAGATGGTCGCTATCTCCTACTAGCTGTCGCTAACTGGTGTTAGCGACAGCTAGGTAATAGGGAGATAATTTTATCTCCGCTTTCTTTGCTTTTAAAGCCATAAAAGCGGAGATAAATCCCCTTGATAATATGCCCCATTGCTCCTTCTTTCCACTCTTGTCTCCACATTATCCTTTCTCATGCCTTCTCTCTCGTGAACTCTTCGCTGCTCACTTTCTTTCCTCTTCTTACATCCAGACTCGTCATACCCTTGCCATTATGACCCTCATCATTCATTATTTCTGTTTTTTAACCTTCCCACTTTCTCAGTTTCTTGACACCTTATGTTTTCCCCCTTCTGCACACTCTCTAGTTCACAATCGCCATGATCTTCACAGATTTCTCTTTACTTTGTTTTCCATATGTTCAATTTTTGCTGCCTTCGTGCATATTCTATGTTCCTTGTGTCTCTCGCACTCTCTTCCTACCAACCAGCAGTTTCACACGCAAGCTAACACCTCCCTTCTCACGACTACATCTCACTAAACATTTCCCCCTAAGCGCTCACAACGTTTCTTCTCTAAAAATCTCCTTTCTAGCAAAACCATTTCTATACAGCCTCTTCTACCCTCCACTCTGAAAAGCTTTACCTCCATCACTGTCTGCTTCTCTCTTTCGCACCCCCTTCTTTTCCTCATCATGTTTCTGATATGCACTTTCTCTCTCTCACACTTCTTACCATTCACAGAGGCGCACATCCGAGGATGGCTGTGTTTCTTGTGCAGCCTATCACTAGGGCAACGATTGAATGATACCTTTCACGAATAGTGAATTACAATGACAATGTCACTGTTCATTACAGGCTGAAAGGGACAACCATCCTACGAATCCTGGCCATTATCGCCCAACAGGCCAACTGCACCAACACAGTGGAAAACCCACAACCCACCCCTCACCAAGCTGCTGGCTGTGCTGCACCTGATGGCCCCTGGCACACCCCAACCAACACCCACCAGAGTCAACTGAGTCTCACAGCCAGTCACATCCAAGTCCCCCACACATGTTCTGGGCATCACCATCACCCTGAGACCCCAAGCCCCATATGTCCAACACAATGCGCAGGAACCACCGGAGGCTACGTCCAACACAATGTGCCGGAACTGCCGGAGACCAAGCAAGAACCATATAAAATAGCCGGATGCGCGCACGTGTTGGGGGCCATCCACTGCACACATGTTCCACCTGTGCCCCCTGGTGACACAGCACACAATCAGTGCAACAGGAAGCACACATCACACATCAATGTCCAGGCAACATCCGAACACTGTGGGACCTTCAACAATGTTGCCTCCAAATACACAGCCAGTGCGCATGAACCCTACATCCTCCGACAGTCCATCAGCAACCAGCGTTCCCAGGATGGCACCAAGGGAAATACACAGCCCCTTGGCAAGTTCCCAATTATCAACCCACTCATCTCAACACCAAAACCATGCAATCCACAACTCTGGCAATGCACACGTCACAAATTCACAAACAACATGTACAACAACAGGCCCACCCACCAGACACGATAGAACTACTTACAATGGTAACCTGGGCAAGCTGTGAATATGACCAATCAACGGCATGGCACCTCAGCCACACAATATCTGAATGTGGGGAAAGGTGGCAACCCGGCATGTGTGAAGGATGCAGTCGACCCATGATTGGGAAAGTACACAATGCCAAGAGTGGCGGCGATGTGCTGGACAGACGCAGAAAGCAGAACACACTCATATCCACGGCAACATACACCTCTGGTGTATGGAGTGTAGTGGACAGTGGATGCAACCATGTCACACCAGCCAGTGGGGGTCCTCGCAGAAATGTTGCCCGTTACAACCCCACCCATCATAAGCATGAGCAGAGTGGGATGGCCCGGTGTATGTCAAGCCAGCGTAGGGGTGTGAATAAAAAGCACATAGCCCTTGGCATGGTCTTCCGTAAAGCCCAATGTCTCTGCCAGGGCGGTGCCTCCCACCCCACCATGAGGCCAATGCCGTCCTCTATAGCCGAGTTGCCTGAGATCCTATGCGCCTGCCATACCCCGAGCCACTTGACCACGAACCCTTCAGGCCCGACCCTGTGCAGCCAGGCCACACTGATCAGCAGCCGAAACCAGAGTTTGTCAAGGAGGGCCCACCACATGCCTGTGTAAGCCCCAAGCCTGAGGCCCACGACCCTACCAGCCTTTCAGATCATCGCTGGCCCCCCGACTCTGGCCCACAATACTCCTTCCACGTTGACATATTCTACTGTGGTCCTCTGCGGCCCAGTGGCTCCCATATGTGAAACTGTTTCCTGGCTCCTGAATGGCACTGACCCTAATTCCGGCCAGCTGCCACAGCATCAGACTCTCTTTGATCCATGAGGCATAGTTCCAGATGGGCATCTTGCAACAAGTGGTGGCACTAACCCTATTCAAAGCCAGCTGGTGACACGTGCAAGCGATATGTGCTGCCACAAACCCTGTGCAATGCCAGCGGCAACAAGTTCTGCCACAAACCCTTTTCAATGCCAGCTGGTGACACGTGCAGCCACAAACCTTGTTCAACGCCAGCCGGCAACACGTGCCGCCACAAACCCTGTTCAACGCCAGTCGGCGACATGTGCTGCCACAAACACTGTTCGATGCCAGCCTTCAACACGTGGATGAGGGCCCAGGACTACCCTGAGGACAAGTAGTTCTCACATCTAGCACCTAGTCGTGAATAATGAATAACCCTGAGCGAAGAACTATGCTCCGTTCGCGGAGTTTGCGGAGTTTCGGCAAATCCGCGTTCCGCGGAGAACGCGTAGCTGTCGATTACTCTGCGATCCGGTGCGTAGCGTAGTTCTCGCGCGCTGAATAACAATATCGCGTGCGCGGCAATGGCTTACCTTGGTTCTGCGTTCGCTTTTTCCCGGTCGCGTGTGCCACCATGTTTGTAAACCCTCCGGCACAATTCCGTGCGACTGTGCGAACGCGATAACCTCATTTGGATGCGCGATAGCGTCATAAGGACGCGCGAGGATGCTTGTTGGTAAGATTGAGTTGCCGAACACGCAGAAACTGCAATCTTGCACAGAATAACTCGCGAGCATGTTAAAAGTAAAACCACAATAAATTACCATTTTGGTTAGCAAAAAAGTGAAAAACCCCTTAAAGTTGTACCTTTGGCTGTATTTTTGGGGGGGAAGGAGTCCTCTTTTCGTTTCTACTCTTTTTTTGAAGAGTAAGGAGGAAGGGCCCTTGAGTTTACAACTTCCTGTTCCTGTCCACCAGGCTCCTCCCAGTGCGTTGTCCATGTGGTGCTCACTTTCATTTGGATTTTGAGCTGGAAGGATCACTTTCTGTGTGTGTTGGCTGCTATACTGCTTTTTCTTGGATTTATTGAGGACTTTTGGATTTTGAATTCTCTTTTTCAAGTAAGTTTGAGTAATGTATGAGTGAGTATGATGTAGACTTGTGTTTATTTTATTTGAGATTTCTTTTAACTACAGTATTCAACCCTGGATTTAAATTATTGATGGGGGCCTGTACTTTTATGAGGTCCCAACTTGAATTTCTTTTTAAATTTCATCCAGGCTACATAGAGAGTTACCCATGGGTCCAATCATGTTTCTGTGGTCTGTGTTTAAATTTTTATCCCAGTTTGTAAAGAAACATCATGGATGGCATTGGATTATGGTCATTATGCAATAGCAATGTCTGTTGTGGAATTTCTGTTTGTGTAATTTAAATGTTTTTATTTTTTTTAAGCCAATAGCTGACCCTAGTACTCCATGTAGTTAGTGTGTGGGCATGCTTGAGTTCATTGTATTAACTTTCTGTGGTTGGCCTGGCCATGTGTTGGCGGCCATTTTATGTTTCCAGCCACTTTGCTCTTGCCATAGGCCTCCAACCTTGTGGCCTACCCTGCCAGTAGGCCAGAGGTACTACTCATAGGGTCATGAAAGTTATTCAACTGTTTTTGTGGTGTACCCTTAATTAGAAAATCATGGATGGCTTGGATTGATTTAGAAAATCTTATTTTTATGCGTGGGGTATTTCAGGTTTTGGGTGTGTTTAACTAATCTGTCAATTTCTGCCATTAGGTAACCCTAGGAATACAGCTTGGGTAGTTTTGGTAACTTCGCACAGTGTGAGAACGTGACCTTACATTTTTTGTCTTGTTCGCGCGCTCAATTTTCGTGCCCGGGAACTCGATAACGATGTTTGTACAATTTGCGCTGCCGAACACGGCGAATTTGCAATCTCGCGAACAATATGTCCCGAGTTGCATAAAAGTTTCTCGAAAATGTTTAATGTGTTTCTTGTGCTACTTAAAGTCCTCGTTTATGTGTCATTTGGTTGTAGTTTTCTCTTATTGGAGCATGGACCACTTCCAGTTTCTGTCCTCTATGTAATGATTTCTTGTTTATGGGTGGGGTGACCAATTTGGACGGTGGTGTGTCCATTTTGTGAAGCTAAGCATTGTCCCTTTGCCATAGGCATTTATTGTCTGTCTTCTCTTTCTTTTCATGTTGTTGTGGGTGGCCAGGCCATGTGGTGGGGGCCATTTTGTGTGTACTTCCTTTGTGATGATTTTGCCATGTTGTTGTTGGTGGCCAGGCCATGTGGTGGCGGCCATTTTGTGAATGCTTCCTTTGTGATTTTGCCATGTTGTTGTGGGTGGCCAGGCCATGTGGTGGGGGCCATTTTGTGTGTCCTCCCTTTGTGCTTTTGCCATAGGCATCCAAGGTTTTTGACTATTCTGGCAGTAGGGCAGAGGTACTACTACTCATAGCCATAGGTGCATTAAAGTTAATCAACTCTTTTTGTGGTGTATCTTTAATTTGTACATCGTGTATGGCTTTGGATTGCTTCCATTTTTTTTATGTGGGTACTTTCAGCTTTGGGTGTGTGTAACTAATATGGCACTCCCTGCCAGTAGGTAACCTTAGGAATACAGCTCGCGTACTTTTGGTAACGTCGCACAGTGTGGACACGCAACATTACATTTTTTGTCTTGTTCGCGGGAACGCGATAACGACGTTTCATTCAATTCACGCTGCCGAACACACCGATTTTGCAATCTCGCTAACAATATGTCCCGAGTTGCATAAAAGTTTCTCGAAAATGTTGAATGTGTTTCTTGGGCACCCAAAAAAACTGGAGTTGTCATTTGGTTGTAGCTTTTGGAGCATGGAACAATTCCTGTGTCTGTCTTCTGGTTTCTGGGTGGGCTGACCACGTGGGCAGCGGTGCAGCTACTTTGTGAAGCAAAGCAAAGCAAAGCATTGTCCCTTTCCCATAGGCATTTATTGTCTGTCTTCTCTTTTCTCTTTCTTTTCATGTTGCTGTGGGTGGCCAGGCCATGTGGTGGCGGCCATTTTGTAGGTACTTCCTTTGTGCATTTATCATTGGACTCCCAGCTTTTGGTCTGATCTGACAGTAGGCCAGAGTCCCAGAGGTAGTAGTTAGCGGGGGTGCTTTATGTAGCTGTTTCTATTCGGTCTATTCAATTAACATCATTAGGGCATGTGTGTACGGCATTGCATTTTCAAATGTGTTGTCTGGGCAGGGGTGTAGGTAACTTCTTTGTGTGTGTAATAATTTTATGCCTTTGTATGTGTTTTGCGGTGTAGGTTTCCAACCTCTTAGCCATGGGGTATTTTTATTCCTTGCATTAACCTGTCATGTGTAGCAGGCATCCTCCTTTTTATTGGTATATATAGGCCTGCTTGACTTTATTGGTCCTTTCTGGACTTCATGTGGCTGGGAGCTGTGGTGCTGGTAGTATTAGTCTTCTGTTTTGTGTTTTATACATTGGCCTGTGTGTCTTTCAATTGTTCATGTTGGCTTACTGCTTGTTTGACTGATGTTGTTCTGCCTTCTTTGCTTGTAGGTGCACAAAAAAAGACTGAGGAGGTGCTGGTTGTTTTCATCCATCGCCCGTTCTACTGCCAGACGGACGTCCTTCAGTTGTACACCACTTGTGGTGTGTGACTCATCTGACCAGACATCTCTGCAATTTGTGCTACTGAGTGCTGCTGTGTGCTGACATCAGAAGAAGATGGGCCCTAAGAAAGCAGGTACCAGGTCCTCCACCACCAAGAAAGTTGCTGAGAAGAAGGAACAGAAGAAGGAAGTGTCACTTAAGTCTGGTATGGACCCCAAAACCTTTTTTGGGCCCCCAAAAGGTACGCCTGCAGCAGCGGTATCCGGGGTGCAAGCTGGGGCCAGCACATCCGCATTAGTGGGGGCAAGCCACCAACCCAGGGCCAAGCACATGAGGGTCGAAGAGGTAGCCAGCCTAATGTTAGAAAGCAGTGATACTGAGCCTGAACTAAACTTATCGCTGTCTCAAAGTAGTACACAATCCACGCAAGATGGAAGTGCTAAACAACCACCGCCAGCAGTAGATGTTCAACAACCACAACCACTTCCCGCAATAGTTGTTGAACAACCACAACCACCGCGTCGCAATTGTTGTTCAACTACAACAACAACAACCAAATCCCACAATAGTAGTTGTTGAAGAACCATAGCCCGCAATAGTACTTCCTCAAGAACACAACCACCATCTCCGCACGCAATAGTAGTAATTGTTCCTCCCGAAGTCGGGGCAGTTCAAGAAGTAGAGCCTCATTCCGAGCAAGAAGAAGAGGAAGCCACTTCTGGAGGTGATCTATTGTCTTTCAATTCACCAAGGGAAAGCAGGGTTAGTGGCAGTGCATCGAGTTCTTCGCCAAGCATCCCTTCAGATGACCTTGATAAGGATTGGCACCCACAACTATCTGAGCATTCAAAGGAGAGACATCCCAAGACCAGGCTAGGAAAAAGGAAGGATCCAGCAAGGCTTGAACTTATGGAGGTTGATGTAGGTGAGCAGGATACTGCTGGTGATAAAGACGGGTCTGACACTGTCATCATCACGAGCGTTATTCCTAGTGCAGAGGATGTAGAGACCAACATTTTCACCCTATCCAGAAGGGCTGCGATTAGTGATGAGCAGGTAGCACGTATCTCTCCTACACACTCAACACCCAAAGTAACACCAGCTCCCATTTTTTCATCAGTGAAGGCCCAGCAGCGTCCGACATCCAGCACAAACGCCACCTCAACAGAAGGAGGTAGTGGCAGTACTAGTACTGAGCTGTCACATAGGGAAATTCAACAAAAATCCTCCAGTTCATCCGGCATTGGAAGTGGGTCCTCTTCCTATGGCAGGTGACAAAAGTTTACCTCTCCAGTGTGGGACTTCTTTACGGTTCACCCACATAAGGAGAACATTGCTATATGCACCATTTATCATGTCAATGTTAGTCGTGGTAAGATTGGTACAAACTATGGTACTGGAGGCCAAACGACCCATTTGAAAATAACACACTTAATCAGGTGGGAGAACCACCTTGCAAGCTTAAAAAATGTAAGCACTGGCGTTGGTGGGGATACAGTACTACAAGGTCCACTCATGGTTGACCAGGAGGTAGAAGAAGAGGTAGACGATGACCTTCTATCTGGGAGTGGTACACAAATGAGCCCTGTCGCCAGCACTGGAGTGGTACAGTCCACATCCTCCGCATCAGCAACTTCTCAGCGGCACCAGAGTCAGCCGTAGACACCAAGGAGTGCAAATACTGCGATGCAAGGTGGTCCGTCTAGCATAACTGAAAGAAATACCAAGCAGCGTACCATTCCTAGCATGTTTAGGCAGGAGGGAAAGTACGAGCGGAACCACCCAATAGCACGTTTGTACAATGCGAAACTTGCAAAAATGTTGGCACTCGACCTTCTCCCATTTTCATTTGTTGAGGCTGTGGGATTTCGGGAATTAGTGGCAACCCTCTGCCTAAAATGGAACGTTCCCAGTCGCTACTATTTTGCAAGAGTTGCTATTCCAGCACTACACCACGACGTGCTGGAATTGATTGGGAAAGCCTTACAACAGAGTGTTGTCCATTGTATGCACCTGACAACAGACATGTGGAGCAGTTGCGAAGCTACAGATTACATGTGCATCACCGCACACTGGATCTCTTTTGCAGGTGTTAAAGACAAGTTAACTTCAGGCCTTGGCGTTGCTGGGATTTTTAATGATACTCGCAGACATGCAACTGTAGCCATGTTTGGTATGGAGAAAATTCATACTGCTGAAAACATTTTGTCTGAGTTTAACAGCAAGGTCTTTGAATGGCTGCAACCAAGAGGCCTTAAGATAGGTTTTGTTGCCACCGACAATGGCAGTAATGTAGTGAAGGCAATGAGAGAAGGACATTATTTCAGGGTACCCTGTTTGGCACACTGCATTAACTTAGTCGTGCAAGACTTTCTGAAAACTGAAGCCAAAGTCAGCAACATATTGACCATCTGCAGAAGAATATGCACGCATTTTAATCATTCTTTTAAAGCACGGAAGCTGCTACGGGTCATTCAGCGTGAGAATAAATTGCCAGTCAAAGTACTGATCCAGGAGGTCCCAACACGTTGGAACTCTACTTATTTCATGCTTGAGCGTCTCTTTGAGCAGTACATACCACTGAATGCTTATGTCATGTCAAGAAGATTAGGGGATCCTACTGTTAATCTTAAAGCCCTGACTGTTGAGATGTGGCAGTGGGACCTCATTAAATGCTTGACAGAGATGCTACTACCTTTTGAGGTCTTCACACGTGCAGTTAGCAGGGAGGACTGTACTATGGGCCAAGCCATCCCATTGTTGTACATGCTTGAGCAACAGCTGAAGGAGGTCTGTGAAACATACGAAGGTGACGAAGAAAAAGTTGATGCATATACCTTGGCCAAGGCCTTAGCCAACCGCTTATCTCTAAATGCAAGGCTTCAAATGATTGTGTCAGATCAACATTACAACACTGCAACAATGTTGGATCCACGGTACAAATTATTTGTCAGCAATAGCGCAGTAATTCCTTTTTCAGATGGGGATGTTGCCAAGTACAAAACTTCCATAGCTGCGGAAGCTAATGATTTAGAAACTGAACGGCTGTTACTTAAAGGCCTGCCAGTGCCAGCCCAGGACAGTCAAAGTACTCCAGGCCATCCTCCTGAGGCAAGTTCTTCAGAGCATGAGAGCAGTGCGTCTGCTTCCAAGCAGGCACCAACAGTACCAAAAGCAGCACCTACACAATCTGATTCAGCAGACACAACCAAAAGCATAACTGCTTTTTTTCTACAGAAAGGGATGGGTAAGTCCGTTGCTGTTGCAAAGGGGAAAGAGGACCAGCAAAGCTGCGCACCAATGAACACTGAGCGGATGGTTCAGGCCTATCTGGATGACACAACAGAGGTGTTCATGGAGCAAAGCCCATTGGTCTATTGGTATGAAAGAAGGAGACAGTGGCCAGTGCTGAGCAGGCTGGCGAAAAAGTATCTGGCTTGTCCTGTAGCCAGTGTCCCTTCTGAGCGGGTTTTCAGTTCTGCTGGTGCCATTGTGACATCGAAAAGGACCAGTCTCTCCCCCAAAAGCGTGGAGAGGCTGACAATGATAAAAATGAATCAAGACTTCATACCACCAGACTATAAAGTACGTGAATCAGAGCAGGATGAAGAAAGCGAGTCCGAAGACATCATCACTACTGTGTTACATGACGTCATCTGTCCGAACCCCCAGAGTTTGAAGACGAGCTCCTCTTCCCTGACAACTAGGCTTTTAAATTGTTACTTTCTCCCTTCCTTTATTTGTGTTCTTTATTTTCTTATTAACAATGGCTTTCTGGTGCAAAACTGCTAATAAAAACCACAACCAAATCCATCCCCACCACTGATTCTTTTTATGTACCTACTGGAGTTGCACGCCTGTGCATTTATTTTCACTGTATCTTTTTATTTACCTCCTGGAGTTGCACGCCTGTGAATTTATGTTCCATGTTGACTGCACTCCTCAGAGTCTTGCTCCATCTTCTTGACTCCCACTCAAGTCAATACAATTCCATCTTGCCAGCCATACATTGGATGTTGTAGATGGAGTATAGTACAATAATGTAGCCTCTAACAGTCCCTCCATAACAAGTGAACCGTACATGACTACAGCCATCCTCTATTTCATTCGAAATCTGCAACTCATCACTGTCTTACTCTTAAGGCTACCACCTCTGTCTGCAGGCATTCATTGACGACTCTTCAGTGTCAAAACTTGAGCAGGCATCCACAACTGAAGTCAACTTGTTGTGACTCGCCATTACTTTTAAAAGGCTCAGCAGCCTCTGTGATCAATCATCTGACAGTGAAAGAGAAGAGCAAGACAGGTATATTAAATGAATGATGCCATGCATTGCATTGGATGTTTTGCTGACTCTGAGCAAATGTGCATGGAGTTGAAGTATACTAGTAACATCAGACTCACGTGATAGCCAATTTTTCCATGTTATTTAATAATATAAATTATTTACGCACTTGTGTTCCACTTCCTACTACTACAGGTGCAGTCAGGACTTAATTTATCGTAGTCACTCACTACAGACTGAGTTGCTGTTGCTGTTGGACTAGACGTGCCACACCTGATAATGATGGTGACCACCATATCTTTGCACGCTGTCAGGCAGTTGGATCTGAGCTGATTGATGTACGATGTTTCTTGGAGTGGAATACAAGGTAAATACAAATAAGAGGCACAGCACAGTAGACCCAGGCTACTACATGTGTGTGCACTGTGCAGTGGTAGAGTACAATAGTGGTATGATTGATGACTTAGAATGACGCATTGATTTTGTTGATTAATTTTGAAAATGCTAGGTTGCTTTTTTATGCCTCTTTCTGAGGCTCAGTGAAATTTTTAGGGAAATGCAGTTTGTGTTACGGGCGACCATGTGTAGTGGGCCTGTTCTGTGCTGGCTCCTGTCTTTTCTTGTACTTCTAGAATATTAATGATGTGCAACTAGTAGACTTATACATATTGTATTGAAGCCGACTCAGTCTGAAAGTCCTCTCTTAAGTTACGACTACTCCTCTTGTATTATTTTTTTGATCTTCACTGTATTACAATTTGTTTAGGTCATTCACATTCTTTTGTATTTGCCTTTTCTTTTTCAGGCTGGACGTTTTTCACCCACTGCTATTATACTATGAGCATCAACTCACCCTTACCACTAATCCTCATCATCAAGCAATTGGATGGCGGGAAACCAAGAATGATATTCAGCGTGTCCTTTTCCTACGTTTATTCCTTACATTCATTGGCTAGTGGATCAACATCATAAATCATTGTCTTCATTGTTTTGCTTTTGTTGTCTCCATGCCTACTGTTTTTCTTTCTCAAACCTTTCCCAAAACCCCCGTACCCATCCATTCAACAAACCCTAACCCTCTTCCCCCGGGCTGCGTGGTTTCATTGAGGTGTGATGTTTGTTACATTAAATATACACCAACAATTTGATCACGCGCTTGCTGGGGAAGATGTGGTGAAAGCAACAATAGTGAAATTTCAACAAGGCATGGCCAGGATCTTCTTCTGCTTCCCAACTCTGTGTATAATGCCAAATAATTTACCATTACCATCAAACAACGAATACATCTAATGAATTGGGGTCATTGTTTGGGTTTAAGTTTACAGCATTATGATTTTGAAAAGTTTGACGTTACCGTGAGTACTACAACTACAGTTGAACTTCTTATCTTCTCTTGCACTTAGTTTCCAGTCCCCAAAACCATTGTTTTGTTTCAGTTTAGCAGTTGCAATATTGTTTTTGGGTCAGTCTTGTAATGTACTGTACTTAATACTTATACTACCCCCACATTGTCTATCACGCAAATGACTGCCTTTTTCTTTTTGTCTCAAAATGCTACTGGCAGGGTCTGTCTACTACTACTATCACAGAAGTTCAGAACCACAGATTCTTCTCCATTGTCTTGGGAAACAAATGCAGCCCTTGCAGTGCCACACTTCATCATCAATCATCATCAGCAATCACAGGTAAGATAAGTTTGCTGTGAGGTATAACGCAAGACAGACTGGTAGTTCTTCTAATACTACAAATATAACTCGGTGAGGGTTTACCGCATCCATCTGTCTGCATGTTAAAGATGTGGCCAATATATTTTTTTATTCGAAAGCACTGTCCGCTGACCTGCATGGCTAATTAAACCTCGCGATGTTGCACAACGTACATTATTTGGTGAAACAGTCCCCCCTCCACCCCCCAACAAACACAAATGAACTTCAAATGTTTTCTTTTGAACATAACTTTGTGTCTCATTTATTTTACCATAATATAAAGAAAGATGATACAAAAATAAAATATATATTAAATCTTACCCCACAGCTGTCCCTACCCTCCCCTAACCCCAACCAAATTTCCACGTTCAATGTAATGTAAACCCCAACACCCAATTCCCACCCACCAACAAAAGGATTGAAAAAGGGGCAAACAAACAGGGTCCATCTCAAAGCCGGCGGGCTTTCAAGGGTTTGTCCACAATGAGCTTCACCCGCTCCTCTATTTCATCCTCAAGCCTCGCTACCCGGAGGAGAATCTTTGTTTGGAATTGACGGCACCTACATGGCATGCATGTTGTGGGGGGGTGGCCGATGATGAAAAAATCTGGCGGCGGGCGGCTGCCTGACCACGGCGATGTACTCCTGCAGGCTTGGGGGCCGGGGCATTAGAAGAGGCAGCAGCTGCTGCCGCCGCCTCCTACTCCTCCTCGGCCTGAGCCACCAGCCGGCGGTAGGCCTCAACGATGGCCTGCAGTTTCCGCTGCCGGGCCCGGACTGCCAACTCCTTTCTTGTTGGTTTTGAAGGAGTAACTATAAAGAAAGAGACAGAATTGTTGTAATCCAAAATCCCATCAAATCAAGAACACAAAATTTATTCAACACATAGTGGCACAGTAGCACTAGCAAGCAAGCTGAGTACAAAAAATGGTGTTGTATCTATCTTGAACATTCTACGGCCTATATAATTAATTTGTTGGACTTTTTGGCTTCAACGGTCACACACATACGAACACCTGTCTTTTTCATATCTCGTTTTATATCATATACTCTGCTTCCGGGAACAGTGACAGTCTCAAACTAACATTAATTAACAGGGGCCAGCTAGTAGTAAATGTCTAGTAGAGACTATCATTCTTTATATCGCGCAACACACCTTAGGTGGTTTGTGTTTCGCCAGAAACGACCCGGCATGCATCCAGTCGTCCCCTCCTTCCCTTGCCTTTAGGTTTGACCAAAACACCGCTGCTGAGACTATCCCCTACCCACCGATATTGGGTGTGTCTCCCACCCACACAGGCAGCTGTGTTTTCCCCTTTCCATGCTTCCACAACAACCCATGCATCCGACTGCTATCAGCCACCTGCATTGCTGATTCCAAAGTATCCTTCTATATTAGATGATTGGTGCTTTTTCCTTGCTCCTTTCATCATACTTAAAATCGATCTCCTTAGTGTTAATCCATCGCGGTCATGTAATGTTGTGGATAAGACTTTTAGTCTGCCACCAACCTTTCACAGCTGAGTTGTAGTCAGATAGAAGAGGCCTGTTATTTTATCAATTCTCGCCGGTGGTAATGCTAAGCTTGGTAATGACAAATAAAGGTGGCGTCATATATTGTCCAGTAGAACTTCAAGTTCATTATAAATCTCAGAGTACAGTGAAGAAGTTTTCCCCTCCCACCAAGTAATGCGGATCACTATTGAATGTAACTTACCATCGCCCACCGTTGTTGGCTCCTCCCCCACTGCTGCTGGTGCTGGTGTAGGTGCCTCTGGTCCTGTCCCCTCCGGGATCGCCTCTGCTGACGCTGCGCCGCTGTCCCCGTCAGCACTGGTGGATGGTACCAGTTCTGCACCTATAAAAATAAGTACACCTTTTTAGATGGATGCACAGCCCCCATTGTACTTGTTCACCAAGAATGGAGTTCTGCAAAACAGTTAAGTACAACGTACGTAATCACGTAATCAGTAGTAGTCCACATTGCCTAGTACAGCAGAGTCACTACACATATTAGCATTCATTTGTTATGGTATGGTACCCAAGCTCATCTCATCTCTACTGCTACTCTAGTCCTTGGAAATTTAGACTGAACCATGTAACCAGTTTGTACATCAATGTCTACAGTTTTGCGCATGCTACCTCGCAGCTTGTTGCGCAGTACGAGAAGACGCCTTTGAGGCCACATGATTGTTCAATGCATACACCTGAAGAGTTTGGAAAATAAAAAGGCCCGTATTTACTTTTTGTATGTGGATTGTGGAATCGAGTTTGCTTACAGGTTACACCTTTTTTTTAGCATGACTGCAAAAAACTTGCATAAATGTATTTATTTTCATACTGTCTAACGTGCACCACTTTTGTCATTATTTTTCGGCAGATTAGAAGATTTCCTTCTACGAAGCAGAGATTTCCAGAGCTTACCAAAAAGAGGCATATGTAACCAGTATACGTGCAATGGTGAGGGGTCTCCGACATTTCCCACATTTCCCTATCGTGCACTGGTAGCTGTACAAATGTAGATTACTTTATTCAGCCTTTTTTAACTCTGGATTTTTTCTGGTGGGCCTTGACGTATTTCACGGAACAACTTAAAAACATTGATGTTACTTACTTAGTTACTTCTAACAAAATAAAGCTTTTGAAGTACCACATTGACTCGGAAGTATATTTTCAGTGTCTGTTGTCTTGTAGATTTACACGAGTGAGTGAGCAAAAGGGGGTTACGTAGGTTATGGATTGTGTAATAAAAGCATTGGGCATCTTGGTATTGGGGTTCAGGAGTGGGATAATTGAATAATTGGCCAATGACTGAGCCCATATAGGTTGTCGTTCAGTGAATTCTGGGTTCCTCAGAGTTCTGTGACTGAGGTGTAAGTAAGTAAGGTCCAACCTGCCTATCACCAACATCCAATTTTCTGGTGCATACATAGTTATGTATGTGACTGCATAGAAGAATACCTACAAGAGTGGTAGTGGTATACTAACGTTTACAAAATACTAGACCAACATCTGGATGCATACTTGGTTGGTGTCAATTGGCAAAGCAGAGACATTACAGAGGAAAAAGCATAAGACAGGAGTGGACCCTGTGCCTACAGCTATTCTATCACAGATTTTTTGAAAAGATTAATACCTTAACTAAAGAGTGGGCAACAGGGCAAACTTACCTACAGACAGTCTAATACTAGTAGTAGCACAGAGAGTCATAGCAGAGGCTCTTTGAAGGAACAGAAAGGCAGGGACAGATACCCAAAATTTTGAAAACATAATGAAAATCAAAAAAGCATTTGTCAAAATGTATTTAGGAATAAAATGTCATTAATCGGTTGGAAAAAAAGCTCTTTTAGAAAGTTAGGGAAATATCATTATTCCAAAAGAAAGCACTGTTGGACTTACTGGGGACAGCAGCAGGATCCTCAGTAGAGGAGCTCTGTGCCTGTGGTTCACCCGCCGACTCGGTCCCAGCCTTCTGCTTACCCCTGGGTTCTGTGGTTCATGTAAGAAATAATAAAGAAAGAGAAAAACATTGAGTGCTGTGAAACATAGACATCATTTCAAAAACCACTGCTAGAACATTAAAAGAAACAAACATTGATCTACCAAATGACTACTGCCTTGCAGGATTCACTGACTGTATTCTTGGAGAAAACAAATCAAATGTTCCATAAACATTCTGATTGCAGATTAGTAAGTAACACAGAGGCAGTAACACCTGAACAACACCACCGATTCAAGAATGGGGTAATCAATTATCTGTAAGTAGGCATTTCTTTTTTATTTTTGCCAGCAAAATGCATAGATCACAAGGAGGAGACATGCTTAAATTTGTGCATACTAACTAACACAAAATTGTACGTTCGTTGCATCATATTTTGCTCTGCTACTGACTGAATGCTACTGCTGCTAAGCCTACCCACTCACAAAACAAACTACATCAGTTCTATGGAGGGCTGAGGCAGGGGCGGCTCTAGGCTCATGGTGGTCCTGGGCAGGGAGCGTAGGTAGGGGGGCCCGGAAGAGGAGGTCGGGGCGGAGCACGGAGGCAAGTGAAGAGGGGGGAGTCAGGGTGTTTGGAAGTGGAACAGAGCCGGAGGCACCAAATCCCTGCCAGGGGCCGCCACGCAAATATGTATCCATCCTCAGAGGATTATTAAATTAAGTATATATATTGGTGTGGTGGCCCCTGGCGTTTGGTGGCCCTGTGCAGTTGCACAGCTTGCACATGCCTAAAGCCGGCCCTGGCTGAGGTAAGAAGAACAAAGTAACTTTAACATTCATTGCCAGAGGAGGATTCATGCAGAAGAGAAGGCCGTGAAAAAAAAATGATACAATATGCAAACTACGTACAATTATCCATCCACCGCTATTTCACTGACGGACAAAGGAAGGACAAGACTCTATTAATAGCATTAACTCACTTCAGTTCTCTACAATAAAGAAAATCGCACATCAATAAACAGCAAAAGCTAGCGCCAAGTTGAAACAACACGCCAGAGTCAGTGAAGAAGCGCAGCACAGACCAGTGTCATACAATTACAGTAGATATAACGGAATACATCGGAAATGTAACTAGGAGCACCAGTCATCGCGTTACTTATTCAGCCAAGATTTAGAAAGATACAATAACAATACTTATACTACTATAGATATATATATATATATATATATATATATATATATATATATATATATATATATATATATATATATATATATATATATATATATATATATATATATATATATTTCACCTCCCAAGTAGACAAACTACCAGTGACGAGACTTTGTGCAGACCAAAGTGTTTATTTTATGTCGCCCTCGGACGTGTTTCGCCTGACCAGCAGGCTTGCTCACCGATACTTCAATGAATTACAATCGCCATTTTTAAGAAAGAAAGTGCACCCAAAACAGTCATGTGATTAGTACTACAAACTGACTGACAGTGAGAACAGACTCGTAGTTTTTACAATATATGCCATTTGCACATTTCAAATTGCTCACTACTTTCATTAAACTTGCCTCCATGTCCATGTAAAAAAGCTTTAGATGTAATACGCATAGTTAAATCATTTTTTACAATATATAGATTTTAAACATTACATTTCGGATCCGGATAGACTCGGACGCTTTACAGATTAAATAACCGCTTAGTGCATGTTTTCTGAGTTGCGCCGAAACTATGCATTACATGAAAGCTTTGTATATATATATATATGTATATATATATATATATATATATATATATATATATATATATATATATATATATATATATATATATATATATATATATATATTTTTTTTTTACACTGACGAAGCCTGCAAAGGCGAAACGCGTCTGTAAGGGGTGAAGGGGGTTTGGTGTAATAAAATCTGTGAACCGGATACCAGTGTACCAGCCAATCTTTTTCTGATACCATCATTGGGCTACAGAAACGTGCAGCTATATATATATATATATATACACACTTTTTTTTTTTGGGTAGCCACTCACCAAGAACCACGACCTCGACACCAAGCAGGTCCAACAGGTCCTGCTCCCGGTCCAAAATGTCTGCCCAGCGGTGGGACAGCTGATGGTGAGTACGCAGGATACCGGAGCAGCGGAAGACTGCCCGGCGCACCTTCGCCCACCGCCGGAGACGCTCTTCAATCTGGTAGCCGGAGCCGGGCCTGCCGCCTGCTGCCAAGATCAAGTGGAGGTGGCGCTGGATAAAAAAGACCAGGGCAGCCACCTCCTCCTCCTCAAAAAGTTGGCGGGCCGTCACCCCTGGGCGGCGCATTCTGCCGCAAGGCAGCCGGGTTTTTTGGGGCACAGGCGCCTTGCCCTTTGAGCCGCCGCTGCTGCTGGCGCCCTTAACCTTGGTTCTTGGTGGAGGGGAGAAGAAAAGTTCAAGACAAATAGGTAGGGGAAAGAAGAAGCAAGGTAAAAGAAGGAAGTAAAATAAAACAATAGAAAAGTTGTAAAAATAGAAATAAAATGAAAAATATAAACCTAGGCACAGAGAGAGATAGGTAATAACTAAAGAAAGTTTGAAAATGTGGGTAAAATGAATAGGATTGAAGAGATATGAGCTAGATGCTAAAGTAGGCCCAAAACAATAGCCAGAGTGTGTGATCCAAGATGGCTGCGCCCATCGCGACCGCGTGGGTAGGTTCGCGCGATATTTAGCGCGATCACGCACTTTTGTAGTGCGAACGAGAAGATGAGTTCCCGAACATGTCTTGCACAACCCGAACACGTTACTTGTGACCCGGAACAGGAAATAAGGGAACGCAAGCGGGCGGGATAAACCTCTTGGGTAACTTAGCGCGCTAGCCATCCCGAGCATGCAGGCAGCGCCCCGAACACGCGCACCGCGCTCCCGAAGACGAAAAACGGCGCGCGAACGGATCTAGCAAGCAACTACGCATGTCTGCGGAGCTACGCGTAGGTCGCAGAGTGCAATTGCGTCTTCGCGTAGCTCTGCGGAGTGCGACTCCGTGAACTACACCCAGGGTTAATAATGAATAGTTGAGTCCACACCAATGGATGCACAGAGAGGAGTAAAAGGAAGATGTCGCTTAGTCTGGATGAAAGCTGGGTCACAGTCACGAAGGTGACCAAACACGTGGTGCCACTTAAACTGAACTACACAGGCCAGTGGGGTCACTAGTCTATGCCGGCGACACTCAGTGAATGGCCTGTGCTGACTGATGCCTCCGCCCTACACTGCTCTCGACCTAGGTTGCGCTCAAGTAGGTCACAGATTTGGAACTGAACATCAAGTATGCAAAGGCAGATTACATGTCATTGCATGCAAGGAGAGGCGTAAGAGGATGATGCCTTGCATCTTGGCGGAGAGAAAAGGATCATTATTATGGAGTTGTTCGTACACTACCAACAACTGCCCTGGAGTCACTAGCACTGTGCATCGTGAGCCAACAACACATGGCTGTGGGTCACTGCTGACCGCTGTCTCTGACCTACTCTGTGGTCCAGTAGGTCACAGAGTCATCATTTTGCAATGGCGGAGTTCATATAAGTGTACCGGCATCATCGCACTCAGCCCCGGTGCCACTAAGTCTGTTCCCCGAAATTCATTGACACTCTCTGATCGTGGCACCTGAGTCTATGGACTAGGGGGCAGTTTTCATCCTCATGATGCTGATACTGAATTGGTGGTGGCAACGCATGCTGTCGCATTCCACTCCTCCATTTGCTGCTTCCGGATACAATCAAACCTTTCAGTGTCATGCCCTGGATGACACCTTCCACTGTCCCCCGAATCCCTCTGCAACATACACCTCCGACATTGATGGTGACCCGCTCAAGTCGCATTGCTCATCTGACTTCACTGCAAGTCACCCTCCCGTGGCTGCGTGAATGTGCCGGCCGCAGTGCATCCGGGGCCACTAACTCTGTGCTGGTCAGATCCAGGACCCCTTCTCCGGAGATATTGGATGGCTACTGAGGCATAGGCCTCTGGGTCATCAACGCCATTTCTCTGTGGCCTTGCACTGTACGCAGCTTCCGGGCCCAAATGCATCCCACCAGGGCTCACACTCCAAAGTGAGTCCAAACTAGCCCGGACGTAGCATCACCGCAGGAGGCACACACCACCACTGCAAGGAACACCTCCAACAGCCATCTGCCAGAGTTGAAACGGTGGTCTTGACAGACTTATGGAGTTGCTCAGACCTGTCGTGGATGCCATCATCGGCCTGATACCCTGCTCAGCACTCCAGGTGCCTGTGACTCACTGCACTGCAGGCCATTGTCCGTTGCTGATGGTGTTTTGTGCTGTGGAGCGATTGAGTAGATATGTCACCTCAAACAGTGTGGCAGCCCTGAGACGTTGATGGTGAAGATGATGCAGGTCTAACACACCCCACTTCATCTGTATTGGGAATATGTTAAAGGGACAAAATCTGAGACTTCTTCTTCACATGAGCGCGCTCCTCTCTAGTGTCCCAACCCCAGTGCACTGCAGCTCACGGACACTTCTGTTTGCATGTTGGCTGTCCTCTGGACTTTCTCCGGCTCACTCCATGTTGCTCAGCAGTTGACTCTGTAATTCATGTGTTTTCTGTTTCCATTGCACTGATGTCTAATGTTCCAGTGGTTGCCAGCACCAGTGGCAGAATGGCTTACACTCACCCCACACACATCCAGCACAGGCGTCACTGTACATGTGGCCTTACCAATAAAGGGGCCGGGCGCATGTGTCCGTAGCCAGTTCAACATGATATCTGCGTGTGTCCCTGTGGTCTTGTATTATGCATGTGGGCCCTGGGCCCTACGACATTACATTGTGCTGTGTACATCGGATGGAGACATGTCAACGCAGGCACCGGGTTGGAGCTTGGACATGTAGCTTAGTCGTCACCCACTCAATTCGTAAGGGGAGGGCCAGGGCCATCATACGCAGAGCTAACATGGGTGTGTTACTGCTATTTGAGCACCCCTGGGCTTGGTTCTGTGCTGTGAATGTGCATCTGCATGTGTCTCTGTGGCAGTGTGGGTCTACTTAGTGGGGTGTGAGTGGGCCCTTAAGGGTGATAGAGTGCTACGTTTTTGTCCTGGTTCGCATTCCCTGGGTTCGCCCCCCACCCACACCTGTTGGGCCATCTCCTTTTGGTGTGCTGACACATGGCATTGGGGTGGCATTTGTGGGTGGGTGAAGTGTTGTGAGCCAGATGTGCTTGCAGGTGTTTCCTGCTGTGTGGTCTGTTGCAGGCTTGGTGTTCCCCCCTGAGTAGCTTGGCTGTCCGGGTCCTGGTGGGGGGTTGTGTGGGATATCCATGGGCTGTTGTAGGGCGTCGGTGTCGATGGTGTGGTGGTCCTCTCCGGCATCACTGGTGTGTTGTATTCTGTGCACTATTTAATGTGTTGTGTGCCCCTCTGTGATGTGAAGGGGAGGTGCGTGTTGACTTTGTGTTGACATATATGGTGGTGCACTGTGCTGGTTTGCATGCAGACTGTATGGCAATGTACATTGTGACTATTTGGGGGGGTGATGGATTCTCCTGCAGGACAGTGTACATTTGGACAACATGACTGATGTGAGGTTGTATGCTTACATTTGCATTTCACAGTTTCCGGCTCTGTCAGATGTAGTGGTCCAGATCCTATGCATGTGCAGAGCCAGTTGTGTCCTGTGTTCGGCAGTGTTGGTTATGCCCGTTGTTCCACGTTGTCGTCATTGTGGTGTGCAGTTCGTACTATGTGTGTGTGCTGCAGTGTGCCAAGAGGATCTGGGGCATGATCCTGGGTGTGCAGTGGATGTGCAGTGTGCTACGCCTTGTTGTGCATGTATGCCATTGTACCCATCTCCCCCATCTCCCCTGTCCATGTTCGTTGCACTCCCTATTGATGTTGTGTCAGGTCCTCTCGAGCTGTGTCCTTACTCCCTACTCCTTACACCGTCTCCACACTGATGACTGTGGCCTGGGTTTCCTCAAGCTCCTCCGGTGGTGCTGAACTGTCACCTCCTGTCACCGTTGCTGCCTTCCTGTTGGCAGTGGATCGGTGCCTGGTTTAGGTAGTCATGTCATGCCAGTGCCTATTGGCCTCCTGGATTGGCCTCCTCGGCACTCCGACTGCAATCCAAGTGGTCTGCTAGTGGGTCAGTTGCTCTGTGACGCTGGTCTTGTTTTCCTGAGGTCTGCACCCCTCTCCTCTCCCTCTTCTCCTTGGCCTTCCCCGATCCCGTTTGTCCGTGCTGGTGGTCTGTGGGGATTGTGGGGTTCATGTAGGCCTCTGCGCTGGGTCAGGGTGCATCCATGTTGCTATGTGCTTTGGCTTGTTTCTGGTTTATTTTTTCTGTGTTTTATATGGTGCATTGTCTCACCAGACACAGAGGATTTGCAGGCCTGTGGCTGGTTTTCGCTACTTTTTGTACCGCGTTTGGCCTCATCGCATTTTTTTTGTGTTCACTATCGCATTTTTCTGGTGTGGAATTCATTTTTACACTGAAATTTTCCCTGTTGTCTGGTGTCTATTGCATGCTACTGTTGTGTTGTGAATTCCACGTTGTCACTGAGTTGTTTTTCCGCGATGGGCTGAGATGTTGAAAGTTGAGTTACGCTGCTCTTGCGGCAGTTATCCCATGTTCTTTGAATATACCCCTGAGTCACCATCTGTTGTGCCATCCTATGCCAAACGCCATCAGGCCTTTACAAAGGTCATAAGCGCATCACTGCCTCCATAGGTTCGCCCTGAGTATTAGAAACCTAAAGGTGTCTTGAAAAGTGGGGATGCAAAATATGTTCGGATTTCATACTTCAATTTGAAATTTAACTCTTCACCTTCCACTTACATTTCACCTTGGACTAAGGTTTCATTTTTGAGGAAAAAAAGCATTTGGTTTTATTGGGTAGCGCTGCTTTGCTACTGATTTAAATAATTGATTATAGTCTGCTTATGGCTACAGCCAGTCATTATCTCAGTATATACAGCATTGACACCAGAGCACAATATTATTGCTTCATGTGTATACGGACTCTGGTTTGTGTTAGCAAAATGCCCTGTACATTCTCAAAGCATGCTATTTGCTCCAATAAAATAGATATAGAAAGTTGAACAGACTGTCAGCTAATCCAGTCCCATCAAAACAAGCTGTACCAATTAAGAAAGCATGTGCAGACTGTGTTCCCTTAGCAACACAAACAAATCTGTTCTCACACATACATACACACAACATAGCATACCTATTAAGATGACCAGCCATTGACCATAATGACCTATGTAATTACTATTCTAACTCTATGCATGCTTTGATAATAGGGGAGGTTATAAAGCAGGCCAAGATATATCTAACTGAACATTTAGGGGCAGATTTACAAGGAAGTGACCTTTGGCTGTGCCACGCTGCGGCACTTCCGAAGCACAGGACTGCAACATATTTAC
Organism: Lissotriton vulgaris; assembly: GCF_964263255.1. Classification (NCBI taxonomy): domain Eukaryota; kingdom Metazoa; phylum Chordata; class Amphibia; order Caudata; family Salamandridae; genus Lissotriton; species Lissotriton vulgaris. The sequence continues at coordinate 506,035,452 of NC_141693.1, read as the reverse complement.
AATAATATGTCATATTCCTGTGCTCTCCCCTGTGCTGGCACAAACTGCTGCCATGCTCCGGCGCAGGCACCCTTGCACCATGGTGCAAGGATGCCCGTGTCATGGGGAGATTGTTTTTGTGCAGCACAAAAACAATCACTACAGGCATTTTCCTCTTTCAATGTGTGCTGCAGAATGCAGCACACATTGAAAGACGAAAGAATGAGAAGAAATTAAATCATTTCTCCTCGTAGCACCTCGCTACGCCACCCCTAGGGTGAATGCTACGCCACCCCTAGGGTGGTGTAGAATTCAGACACATTTTCAGATTCACGATTCCTCATAAATCTGGAAATGCGTTTTGTTCCATGAGTGTTGCGAGGAAACAACCACAGCAACACCCATGGAACGCCCCTTTCCCTCAAAGTGCTGCATGTAAATATGGAGCAGTACCATGCGCAACCAGTACGTCACAAAAAGTGACGTGACGTACTGGTGGCACAGGGCGCTTGTAAATCTGCCCCTTAGTTTTTGGATGCACTTGCTCGAAAGCACCTAAACACACTAATGCCACCGGTCCTCACAACACACCAGTCCTCACAGAGATAGCATTCATCCAGTTCTGACAAGGTTAACCAATGCTGTGAGAATCCAATCAGTCCCCAAAGCATGGGTTATACATACATATACACATACACACACACATACTCACACTGACAATATGCACTCTATTTGAATGAGTAGTCAGTGGAAAAAGCAGGACTGGAATACATAACCCGCATGAGGTTGAATGCTGGGCATGAGTTGAGTATGTCCGGCAAAGCCTGTAATTCAGTAGCAGCCCTCTTGGATCCAAGAACTAACAATGCCATTGTGTGACGATTTAAACACTCACTTTCATTTACCAACCCAAATTCACTCAAACACCCTGTCACCATCTGAAATTCACTTGCTTACCTTCAACACACACCCACTCAACTTCAAATTCGACCCACAGTCCTTCACCCCCCTACTCGGTCACATTGACCCACGCAAGTTTAACATTCCCCCCCACATTCACCTAAAAGCTCACTTTCACCATGGCACTCACTTCCACCCACCCAACCACTCCCACTTATCCATCCAGTCCAATATCTACTTCTTCAGCCCCTGCGTTCACACTGACCTACACAAATACACACAACACCTAATCATCAATCAAGAAGCACTCTCTCTACTAAAAAGACATTACTATTGGCTTTGACATGTCTTGTTAGTTTTAAACATTAACTTTTAAAAAGTAATCATTCTTTCAGTCTCACGTCAGCAACGATTAAAAAACAGTTTCCCATGTATTTCAAGTCACGCAGAAGGACCATGCAGAGGATAACAACTTTTCATTTTTTGAAGAATAGCCAAAACTAAGTTCCGCTAAGAGTGTGCTTTGTGGGTCACGCTTATCATCTGGAACTATGAGTCAGTTTACCATTCCATACATAATAGAGCGGCTCTTGTGTATTCAGCAAGGTCAACATGCAATGGTCGAGAAAGCTCTTTCGCGTGCTACAACATATTTCATATTCCCAGTATACGCCGCAATACTTCAATATCCAACTGTTCAAATCCCATGGAGTTAATTAAAGGCAGATCTGCACCTGCAGCCATACAGTTTTTTTTTTCTCAAACCTCGAGCAGTCAATTGACCTTTGCGAACTATTGCACCATCACGAGTATTGAAAGTACGAAAAGAGTCAGATGTCATGGTTACTTTATTTCTACAGTTCTATAATTGCGAGAGCATTTTTATAGGCCCTTTACTGCATATATTTACCACCGTGATCGAAAGCTGCCCGATTCTTTTTCATACTTTTTCACTGTCTCTTTGGGGATGAACTTATTGGGAAAATAGACGTACAGCCTTATTCATGAAGCTAAATTGCGCTCGCAATAGCTGCGAAAATGCTATCGCGGGCGCAATTTCCCTAATCGGTATTCACCACGAAAATAGCAAATTCGCTAACACAGAATTGCAAAATCGCTAAAAGATTTGCAGAATCCCGGCAGTAGACCAGTTGCAAATCGGAAATAGCGAGAAATCACGGATTGTGCGAAAAAAATAGCGAAATCGCAATTTCATCGCAATCGGGATTAATGAAAAATCGCAATTAGCGAGAAACCCCAAAATCGCATTTTGCGAGGCGCAATTTAAGGACAACCCAAAGCAGGTGGTAACCATCAAACCCATAGTAAAAAAAAATTTTAAAAACCGTTGGCCAATAAGCAGCTGGTGCTGGCCTGACCAAACACACTTAAGGAGAAGCAGCAGCAGCAGCATTAGGAGTGTCACAATGCCAGGAATGTACATGGTGGTCAGGCGGCGAAGGCTACAGTGAGCAGCACGGAGGAGACGCAGAATCCAGGCCAGGTTATTCCGCCAGCGGGTCACCCTGCTGGGCCAAACCAGAGAGCAAATATACGCAAAGTACCGCCTGAATGGGGCAATGATCATCAAGCTAATTCAGGACCTTGACCCCCTGATGCAGCACCCAACAAGGCGGACCAATGCCGTGCAAACACATGTCCAGGTATTGTGTAGCCTGCACCTCCTGGCCTCCGGGAGCTTCCAGGGGATAGTTGCGGCTGCTGGGGGGATATCCCGGCCCACCATGTCCCGCTGCCTAGGGAGTTTCCTTGACGCATGCTGACCCAGCTACACCACCACATCAAATTTCCTACAAGCCAACAGGAATTGGATGAGACCAAGCTTCAATTCTACAATGTCGCCCATTTCCCACACGTGATAGGATGCATTGACTGTACCCACATCCACATCTGCCCACCAGCTGCAGCGGAGTACATGTACCGCAATCGCAAGTCCTACCACTCCCTCAACATCCAGATGGTCTGCAATGCTAAGACTTACATCACGAACATAGTGGCACAGTACTCGGGAGGTACACATGACTCATTCATATTCCAGCACAGCGGCCTCCACACACGACTGGCCAGGGGAGACTTCAGGGTAGGACACCTACTTGGTAAGTACACTTTGCCCACAATGTCACACTGCGATGAAGTAGCTGCGCTGCACAGGCACTCACCCTCTGCTCCTCTCATTCAGGTGACAGTGGCTACGCCCTGCGTGAATACCTCCTCACCACATACCTCAACCCTGCTACACCACAGCAACGGCACTACAACGTATCACACATACGCACAAGGAATTGCATTGAGAGGACTTTTGGGCTACTGAAGAGCAGATTCCGCATACTTCACAAGACAGGTGGGGCCATGTATTACAGTCCTGAAGAGTGCTGCCGCAATGTGGCTGTGTGTGCAATACTACACAACATTGATGCCAAGCGCCGGATACCTGTAGACATCTCTGGCAGCGAATCAGAAGGGGACGACCGGCCACCTGCACATGTGCGCCATGCATGCGGGGAGAACACAGCTGAAGGCCACGGATGCCGCAACCACATCACAATGAACAGTTTCTAGTGCACCCTCTCCCCTCACCCAACAAATCACAATTGCATGCAAATTGAAATAATGACAGAAAGCCAATGTGTGATGCTATAATAAATATTATTGTGTGATTCACAATAATAGTGCAAGTTGCAATACTTCCTATGCAATCAGTATTGCCCCATACTGCTGTGTCCAATACACAGGGCAGGCTTACAGTGTTCAGCCTGTGCCTGTAAAACTACATGTCAGTCAGGTGCGCCTCCGGCGCGAAGCACCCAAGTGCCTCTCCGGCTCCTCCTCAGCCACCGCACGTGACCCTGCAGTGGGCCTGGTGCTACGTCTCAACACCCCTACCTGTGAGGCAGACTGGCTGCTCACACTTGAGGTGCCCTCGCTGGCATCGTCCCCCCCAACATTGCCAGGTAGAACGGAATGAAGTGCCATAACAGCAGCGGTGAGGTGCTCTAATACCCTGGCCACATCCTCGCAGCATTGAATTAGCTGCTGCTGCTGCACCAGGGACCGTCGCGATAGCTGTGACGTGGCATTTCCGATCACATAGTTCGATCGATTGTAAGCCGACAGCCGCGTCAGTAGCTGCCGGTTGCGGCGGCGGGCCGTGTTGCGCTGGGGTATCAGAGCAGCTGTGTTGGCCTCCATGGCTGCCGTCATGCGGTCCATCCTCTCCCCCACACCTGCCACATTGCAGCCAATATTATACAGCTGCATCTGTATGGCCCCTTGCCGGCGTACCTGCAGCTGGTGAATTCGTAGTATTCTATGCTCTATACTCATGCTTGGCAGGCGCACTTCCATCCCCCTCCTGGCGCTGGGTGCATTGTTCTGCAGGCGAGCCCTGCCGCGCCTGCTCTGCTGGCTGGCCACAGTGGTTGGCCGCTGTGTCACCACTGCCGCTGGACCAGATGTTGATGCCCCAGCTGCTGGTGGAGTTGAGCTAGGCGTAGATGGTGCGCCAGAGGGTGGAGGCACAGATGTTGTGGGCCTGGCTGCAGGGGTTGGTGCTGTGCCAGACGGTGGAGGCACAGATGTCGTGGGCCTGGCTGCAGGGGTTGGTGCTGCGCCAGAGGGTGGAGGCACAGATGTCGTGGGCCTGGCTGCAGGGGTTGGTGCTGCGCCAGAGGGTGGAGGCACAGATGTCGTGGGCCTGGCTGCAGGGGTTGGTGCTGCGCCTGTTGGTGCAGGCTGTGTTGGTAACGGCACCTCCTCGACATCCAGTGCTTGCTCATCGATGAGCAGCCTGTCACTGTCGCTGCTGTCTGCGCCACCTGTGAGGGGAAGTGGAGGTTCATTAGTTGCATGTATCTGTCACACGTGTAGTTGCTACATGCATGCTGGATGACATTCCCTGACTGGCTGTGGCATTGCGTACTTAGGAACCTGTCTGGCTGCATTGGGGTACTTGTACATTGTGGCCACACTACATGTCCCACAATGCTTTAGGGCATTACCTAATGTGCACCGATGGCATGAATTTGGAACATTATGGGAGGCTATAGGGTCATGGCCATTCATAGGGGACAGGGTCGCAGTCGCATGCCACTTACCTTGGCTCTCTTGGGTGGGGCGGGATGAGTCCAATCTGGTGACTCCAATGTACGCCTCGGCCTCCAATGTGTCTTCGACGCGATCCTCCATGGGGGTGTTTGGAGGAACTGTATGTCCTCCCCCTCCAGTGGCCAGGGACTCTTCCAGCCTCTCGGCAACCTTCTCCTTGGCACGACCTCGGAGGTCGTACCACCTCTTCTTTAGTTCTTCAAGTGACCTGTCGGCCACGCCCACGGAGTTCACTGTGGCCGCTATCCCGACCCAGATCCTGCACATCTCCTGCTCGGGCACCCTCCTTGACTCTCTTCCAAACAGTTTGGAGTGGTTCTCCACCACGCCTTCGATAAGGTGCTCCAACTCCTGTTCTGAGAACTTCAGTTTTCTCTTGCGCCCGGTGTTGCTGGGCCCAGGTACTGCCTCCTCAGCCATTGCTGCAGTGGAATTGGAAGTGGTATTCAAAGTTTGCAGGTGTCCTTGCAGGAGCTGACTCTGTTGCTGCCTCGAGGTCTGCCTCACTGTGGTGAATGGGGGTGGTAACTGGCTGCTTCCTGGTTGTGATGTCATCACTGTGCTCGAAATGCGACTTCCCGTTTTCCCGATCTCGCGATTTTGCAATCTCGCATTTTGCGATCTCGCAATTAGCGATATCGCTATTTGCGATATCGCAAATCCTTCACGGATGTTGCCGAAAATAGCGATTATTCTGCAATTTTCGATAATCGCTAACGCTTTTTGCGGCCACGTGCGAATCGCTTTTTTTTCTCGCAAAAATTCATGAATACCGATCTGCGATTTCTGAATTGCGATTCGCAGTTAATCGCAATTTGAGAATCGCAGATTCCGGTTTTCATGAATTAGGCTGCATGTCCTCCTTTAGCATATTAAATATACGTATGCATTTTAAGCATGTATTAGATTGCTCACGATTACACATGTTCTAGCAATATGGTGTCTTTCTAATAATGTTTCCTTTAAAAACAAATGACCTTTGCTTGTTCAAATGGTATATGTATTAAAGGGGCACAAGGCACACCACGAACAATGATATTTATTACTGCAAACTGATGTTACTGAAATCTCTCTGTTGCGAGTACCTGTCGCAACACAAAACTGTGAACGGCGAAAATCCATAATTGAAAAAACCTGGTTTAATAAAGCCTACATATGGGGCTTGTTTACTTGGGAGGGACTCCATGGTGTTCGGGTTGCTAAATCCAAGCATCAGCCTCATGCATGTATGGAAGAAAAATATCACCAGGCTGATTATTTTGATGATCAATTGAGGGCATATTATATAATTCCCCTATAACTAACCATATTTACTGGACTGAAGGACACACAGCCCCCGTTTGATCGAGGCAGACATTACAATTGTTTTACTGAAAACAGACAAAGAAACAAAGAAAAAGAAACAAACGTTATGCATTCACGGGTAAGAGAATAGCATTCTCATAAAGGGTGTATCCTATCGTCGTCATTATCAGAGGGAGCAGGTGGAACGGTTTAAGCCAGGGGCAAAGTGAGCAATTGCCCAAGGCCCCGAACTCCCAACAGGCCCGTTGTGAAAGTGACCTTTCTCTCTATTTGACCTGTCTCTAGTCTATTTCTCTCTCTTCATTCCTCTTCCGTCTGCCTACCTCTACCCTGATCCAAGTCTTCCTACCCAGTGGAATGTTAAGTTTGTGGCCCCAAGCAAGACATATTTCAACTATTGGGGGACCCTTTTAAAGTTTTGTATTGCTTGGCAGCATGAAGGGTATGAAAAACAGAAAATTCGTTACAAAACTGAAATTTGGTCCATACAAGGACCCCCAAAATATGTCTTGCCCCGGGCCCCTAAAGACTTCAAGATGCCCTTGCGGAGCAGGCCACACCCTTGTGGATTGCGCCAAGGAAGTGTAAGACCGTGTGTTAGGAAGAATGATGGGGGCCCCTTGCAGAAAGTGATAAAGGACCATGAGTAGGCAACATCTCCCAAATATTCCTAAAGTTTGGGCTTAATGGGCACCCCAGAAGGGTCAGGGGGGCGCACTGAAAGGTTGTTGTCCCTCCTGAGATGCATGGGCTGGAGGGGTCTGTGTTCCGCCATTGGACGGGGAAGCACAGAGACTCAGAAGTGATGTATCTGAGTTCATGTGAAGATCAGAGTGTAAGTTTGGATGCATTTTGAACCAACCTGTCAGGAAGAAACTTCAGCCGTAGATTCCTTCAAAGCACAGTCCGCAAATCTTTCAGTCAACGACAAAAACACCTGGGCTGACAAACCAATCAAGGGAATATCATTTCACTTATGGGGTGCTGTCTAGAGAGGTCTAAGGGAAAGCAGATGATTGGAAGTTGGAACAGATGACTGAACACAGGGCCAAGAAAAGTGAACCCCTGAAAGCATGTGAGCAGCAAAAACCTACAATGACATGATACTCATTTTATACATTAACGAACTCCATAATGTTTTGTCTAACCTAACCCCGGATGTCCCTATAATAAATGGCACTAAACTCCCCGCCCTACTCTACGCAGACGATGCGGTTTTAATGGGTCGTACACTGAATATCTTGAGGATTTTAGTGAGGGGATTTGTGTATTTTATGTATAGTCTTGACCTTTGTACTAATTTTAAAAAATCTTTTTAATGTGCTGTGGCCCTAAAAAACGTCATATTAATAGGATTACTCTGGACCAGGAATCGCTGCTATGCACTCGCACTTTCCCCTACCTGGGTTTACAATTCTCAGATTACTAAAGCTATAAACTCAGTAATGACCCTCCCTAAGCCTAAAAGATTTGAGGTGGTACTGTCTTTATTAAAAATCTATAGAACACAATGTGTCCCAATCATGACATATGGGGCCGAAATCTGGGGATATTCAAACTTAAAAAATGCACAGAGTGAGGAAAACAGATTTTGCAGAAGGCTATCGGATTTACCTATTTCATCATCTACTTATATAAGCCACACTGAATTGAAATTGTCTTATTTGGAGGACTACATAAAGGCTCGCCCGTGTTGTTCTGGATCAAGGTATGGAAAAACCCCGAAGCTTCCTTGACAAGAGAAATCTTGGCTGACTGCCTAAAATGTGATCAGGGTATTAAAATCCCATGGCTGGCCCAAGTACGGGCGAGCCTGGCAGCAGTCAATCTTGAGCATATATTTGATAGTCCAAAATAATTAGATGGGACTAATGGGAAGACTATCCGTAACATTCTTTATAAACATTATGGGGAGACCAGACATAATGTAGAACTGGCCAAAACAACTGTGAAGCAGTATATTCAAATAGTAGGTGACATTGAATCTACTTCGCCTACACCAGCTGGTTACCTTCTTAAAGAGATCACTTATTGGGAGCGTAGTCGTCTGTCTCGTCTCAGAGCAGGATCCATAAAGTTTTTATAGTGTTTCCCCATGGGCTACCATCCTAATATCAAGAATCTGGTTTGCCCATGTCAGAACCCAGGTAAACAAACACTAATGCATTTTTTGTTCTTCTGCTCTTACTATCAAAGATATTGTGAGTTCCTCTTGATACCGTTTTTAGAGCTAAAGGCATAAAGGATTTTAAAGTGGCATATAAGACTGTGCTTCTCCTTAGAGATGATTAATTAATATACCGTGTGTGTACTTTTTAAAAACTGGCTACCCGATCCCGTTCCTCTATGAATTAATATTCATTCAACTAGACCAACGTGATTAATATGCACTTGGTGGAGGCCTATTTGCACTTTGCACTTTGCACATCCACATTCTAATTTACGCTGCTATCTGTAAATATATTAATCAAAATAATTCGAGAACTAATGCCTATCTGGCCAAAATGTTTTATTGGTATCCAAAGATGTTATTTATTTTCTACTTGCATATATTGAGTTGTAGAATTCTGTCTACTTTTAATGATCATCGGTTGACATTGTACTTTGCACTTTATCAAGATGGTCTACCAACCAAGATTTATGCTCTATGCACTTTATAAAACCTGCACCTTAAATAATGCTGCTAAATGACCTAGCAAGCTCTCGCTCTAATTGATGCACGAAACATGTGTTCTGTGTATATATTGTGTAACTTTAAAGGGCAATTCTTGCATATGCACTTTATTTTTTGATAATGCCAAAGAAAAAGACATGAATTGGAAGATCCTGATAATAATGACACCTTGCACTTTTTTGCGGTTATCGTTTTTAATAAGGAAATATTCAGCAATGCTACCCCATTTTAATGTGATTTTTTTTTTATCTTGACCATGTATGTAATTATGTGTATACTTTTATGGATAATGTAATATCCGAATAAAGATTATTAACTTGACTTGACTTGACATGATACTCGACCAGTCTAAACTAAATGCTATGATTAATATTGGGTAGAAACACATAGATCCAAATAAGAAGTCTAAACTCCTATGTGGGCTAAAAGCCATGGATCACTGACAGAACATTGACAGACAAAATATCGGGAGGACAAAATATCGAGGTCAAAATATCGACTGCAAAAATATCGACTTCCTATCTTCAAACAGGTAAGTACAAAAATATCGACTCCAAAATATCGAGTGTAAAAAATAGACTGTCAAAATATCGAATTGTTTAAATGTTTTAAAAGTAAATTAAAAGTAATATAATAATAAATTAAATTAATTTAAACATATTTAAAATACTTAAATAAACGTAAAATTGAGAAATAATTAATGTAACTTTAAATTTATATACATAATATTTACAAAACATATACAATATTTTTACCGTAGGATAGTGAAAGGGTTACATTTACTGTAACGACTCCAGTGAGTGCAACAGTAGGTAAAGCGTTGGATAGCGTAGGTGTAAAAATTACTATTCCCACTCCAGAGAGTGCTACAGTAGGGAAAGCGTTGGATAGCGTGGGGGTTAAAATTACTATTCCAACTCCAGTGAGTGCAACAGTAGGGAAAGGGTTGGATAGCGTAGGGATAAAAATTACTATTCCCACTCCAGTAAGTGCAACAGTAGGGAAAGCGTTGGATAGCGTAGGGGTAAAAATTACTATTCCCACTCCAGCGAGTGCAACAGTAGGGAAAACATTGGATAGCGTAGGGGTAAAAATTACTATTACCACTCCAGAGAGTGCAACAGTAGGGAAAGCGTTGGATAGCGTAGAGATAAAATTTACTATTCCCACTCCAGTGAGTGCAACAGTAGGGAATGCGTTGGATAGCATAGGGGTTTAAATTACTATTCCAACTCCAGTCAGTGTAACAAAAGGGTAAGCGTTGGATAGCGTAGGAGTAAAAATTACTATTCCAACTCCAGAGAGTGCAACAGTAGGGAAAACATTGGATAGCGTAGGGGTAAAAATTACTATTACCACTCCAGAGAGTGCAACAGTAGGGAAAGCGTTGAATAGCGTAGGGGTAAAATTTACTATTCCCACTTCAGTGAGTGCAACAGTAGGGAAAGCGTTGGATAGCGTAAGGGTAAAAATTACTATTCCCACTCCTGTGAGTACAACAGTAGGTAAAGCGTTGGATAGCATAGGGGTAAATATTACTATTCCAACTCCAGTGAGTGTAACAGTAGGGTAAACGTTGGATAGCGTAGGAGTAAAAATTACTATTCCAACTCCAGAGAGTGCCACAGTAGGGAAAACATTGGATAGCGTAGGGGTAAAAATTACTATTACCACTCCAGAGAGTGCAACAGTAGGGAAAGCGTTGGATAGCGTAGGGTTAAAAATTACTATTCCCACTCCAGTGAGTGCAACAGTAGGGAAAGCGTTGGTTAGCGTAGGGGTAAAAATTACTATTCCCCCTCCATTGAGTGCAACAGTAGGGAAAGCGTTGGATATCGTAGGGTAAAAATTACTATTCCCACTCCAGTGAGTGCAACAGTAGGGAAAGCGTTGGATAGCGTAGGGGTAAAATTTACTATTCCCACTCCAGTGAGTGCAACAGTAGGGAAAGCGTTGGATAGCGTAGGGGTAAAAATTACTATTCCCACTCCAGTGAGTGCAACAGTAGGGAAAGCATTGGATAGCGTAGGGGTAAAAATTAGTATTCCCACTCCAGTAAGTGCAACAGTAGGGAAAGCGTTGGATAGCGTAGGGGTAACATTTTCTATTCCCACTCCAGTGAATGCAACAGTACGGAAAGCGTTGGATAGCGTAGGGGTAAAAATTACTTTTCCCACTCCAGTGAGTGCAACAGTAGGGAAAGCGTTGGATAGCGTAGGGGTAAAATTACTATTCCAACCACAGTGAGTTCAATAATAGGGCAAGTAAATACTTATTATTTAAATATAAATAATATTAACAGTGACACCAATTTCAAATTAATTAAAATATTTTACAATTGTGTAAAATATATTAAATAATCAATTTAAAATACAAATAAAAATTATGTAATAATAAAAATTACCTACTAATAATAAAATAATTAACAATCTGAAAATATTTTTACAAATTAACTCAATAAATTATTTATTAAAAAATATAGTTACTTACAATTAAATTACTTCACAAGCTATTACCCTAAAAACAAACAACCCACTACAGAAATTTTGATGTTCTGTATCTTGTGTCTTTTTGTGATTTTTTATAAATCGAATAAAAGTGATTGACTCACTCTCTGACTCACTACAGAAATTAATTTAATAAAAGTAACATAATGATCAATTAATCAATTACAATAAATTTCAAAATATATATTAATTAATTACAAATTAATAATTCATTTACGATTAGTTCTAAATAAATACCAATAATCAAATTAACATATTTATATAATTATAATTAAATTACTTCCCACCCTATTCCCCTATAAACCCACAACCTGCTACAGAAAATAAATTACTAAAATTAACATATTTATCAATTAATCAATTAACATTAATTACCAATTATATTTTAATTAATTGCCAATTAATAATGAATTAACAATAATTCTATATAAATACCTAAAAATTAAATTGTATATTTCATTAATTATAATACAATTACTTCCCACCCTATTCCCCTATAAACTCACAAACCGCTACAGAAAATAAATAACTAAAATTAACATATGTATCAATTTATCAATTACAATTATTTACCAATTATATTTTAATTAATTAACAATTAATAATTAATTAACAATTAATTCTAAATAAATACCAATAAATAAAATAACATTTAATTAATTTTAATTAAATTACTTCCCACCCTATTCCTCTATAAACTCACAACGCGCTACAGAAAATAAATTACTAAAATTAACATATCTATCAAATAATCAATTAAAATGAATTACCACTTATATTTTAATTAATTACCAATTAATAATTAATTAACAATTAATACTAAATAAATATAAATGAATACAATAACATATTTAATTAAAGAAGTTCCCACCCTATTCCCCTATAAACCCACAACCTGCTACAGAATTATATTACGCAAAAAATGAAAAAATTAAATTTTAACTTACCTTAAATTCGATATTTTTGTTGTCTATATTATGTCTAGTCGATATTATGTCTATTCTTTATTTTTGATTCGATATTCTGTCCATTCTATGCGATATTAAAATTTTCTAGTCGATATTTTGGTAGTCTATATTATGTCTAGTCGATATTATGTCCATTCTATATTTTGTACTCAATATCATGTCTAGTCGATATTTAAAACTCGATATTTTGACTCTACACCAAAAGCCATTTAACAAAAAACCCCTGCGGAGGACCACAAACTAAATGAAGGCCTTCCTTGCACAGTAAGTCTAGAAACATATAAGTAGCTATGCAGCGATGAGAATAGAGTATGGATCAGACAACACAGGTGGCAATCCTGTCCTGAGTTACAAAGCCAATTGAACCAAACGACATGTCTTCTGGTTGTGCACACCACAAAATACCCCTCTAGTCACTTTGTCTTGTGTGGGATAAAGTGATTACACGTGGGTAATTAGGTAACCATGCTCATGCTGAATTTGGCCATATAGCAGGAACTTGAATTGTTAATGACAACCCTTCATCTAAAGTCTGGTGATGAAATTGCATATTAATGCTTTTATTTAGCATATTATTAAAATTAAATCTCCAGACAATGCCATGGTGTGGATTTTCTCGTGATCCTCCATTACGACACTGAAATCTGATTTAATTCTCTAGTGATTCAAAATGTATCAGATGTTTACCGCAGTTTCAACTCCATCATTTTACAGCATATCACCAGCCATAAATTACTCCATCAGTATTTAGATAGGGGACTGCTTCCTTAGAAGATCCCAGATCACAATCAAATGTGTCTACCTTTTAGTGGAAATTTGGAACACAGTGTAATGTGTGTAGAAGAAGCTGTTGGGACATGTGAGAAGTTGATGATATAGACTGAAAAAATTGTGTCAAAGATCTATGGGCCGAAATCAAAACTTTGCTGAAAGCTATTAAAGCTCTGGGTCCATCCAGCTATTGCTATCTTTTCAGGGCCTATGGCAGTGAGCTTATCGGAGTAAAGAATGGTCTTAGAAGTGTAGCCAAAGGGACCTACTTTGAAAAACTTACTGCCTGTGACATTATCAAAGCCCTCACAGACATACCTAAACTAGAAAACAAGTATGAAATGTCAGATTCATGAAAAATGTTGTTGTCCTGGTTGGGTTGTAATCATTGGTCTAAAGGAAAGAGCTTGCTTGATATGCACTGTTTTCTTCAACTCTTGCAGCTGAGACTCAAAATGATTTCCATGAGGAATGGGTTAATTCTTTGGGTTGATCTGGCTTCCAATTACAAAGCTAGAGATCATACCTTCTAGTAAGGGCTGGGCCTTGTTGCGCACATTGTTAATTTAGCATAGGCTTATGAGAAGTTTAAACGCCATTTTACCTTTTTGCCGCTTTTTGCACACATCACTGCATATAACTGTTGTTGTAAGTTAGGCTGCGTGAAAATGCTTCACATGAGAATGGCTTGTTTTCAACATCCCTAGACTTACATTGTGTCTCTAGTCTGCACACTGAGTTCTAAAGCCTCCAAGTTTATCATAACAAGGTAGCTGTTGTTCGGGCTGATCGGCTCACATTTTACCCATAACATGTATGCAGCTGCAGCCAACGTGATTCTGGTGCATTTATTAATGCACTGTAAGCATGATTTCACGCACTTGGAAGAAGCCCATTTTTCCAGAGAGCCAGAGAGCTTTTGCAGATCCTGATGTGATGCACTTCAGCTGATTTTAGAGGTATGGAGTCCCCCGCACAAGCCTAAGAGACCTTCTATATTTTATAAAATATAGGTCTTACATAGGGAGGGTGATTTACTAGGTGCTATAGGGCCTATTTTCACCATCATTGTGATATGATTTCTCCTTTTGTGTTTTTTATGGAATTGTAACAATGCTGAACATAATATTTCTAATCATATGTTGGCTTATGTTAGCAAAAATACTGCATCTTGTAGCACGTCGTAAAAATAAATATTTTAACTTTTTCCGTGTCTCTTTTACTCCTGTTGTGGACTGGTATGAGAGTATAACGAAAGAGTATTCTTGCTTCCCACCATTCCTGAGTATAATCTAAGTCGCAGGTTCTGGGTTGTCTAATCATTCGTTCCTTTGCTATAGGACGAAGTGCTAATGTGACACTAATGCTAGCTGGTTAGTTTTTCTAGGCACTAAAGTGAGATTTTTGGTACACCACAATTCACTGAGGTCCTGGGTCTCTGTGCACAGTTCTGTGCAGGAGCAGAATCCCTGCAACATGGCGCACCCAAAATTGTGGTCTTATTTTGAGACTCTCGAGTAGTGCTTATAAAAGTCCACAACCCCCTCACTATTGTTTCCGGATGACAGTGGTGACGGATAAACCTACCTATAGTTTTCAAGCTTGATGATTTTAAACAGTTTCTAGTGGATTACTACCCAGTTGTGCTACATTACTTTCTTCTTCTTTTTTGAGCAGAGCATTAGGTACATGATATACATTTTGCAATTAAAAAATAATTATTGAAACCTTTTTTTTTAAATAGAAAAGTGAATAGCTTCTTCTTCCCATAACAAGATTAAAAAAATATAACTGTAGAAGCCAATAACATCATCAATGATTTAAGAAAAAGACAATGTGCAAAAACCTGCAATACAGTGCAACAGCCAGAAAAATGTGCAAATATTACAAAGTGCAACAGCCAAAAAAGTGCTACTGCTTCTAAAGTGCAAAAACAGAAAGAAAGTGCTAGTGCTCTTAGTCACAATAACTGCTACAATGTCAACATCAATATCAAGTGTTAATTACCCTCCTTTAAATTTTTTAAGTTACTGAAAAACTTGCAATTTTTTTCAAATTTCTTAATGGCTCCCACCCGACATGCTTTTTCAAAGCTTCGAGTCCTTTTCACTTTATTGAACGACTTCAATTGAGAGGGAACATCACTGGATTACCAATTCTGGAGGATTAAAGAGCGGGCTACCATACAAGAAATAAACCAAAAAACTTCTTCAGCCTTGTTTTATAGTGAAGATCCTATATTCCCAATAGGCTCTGCGCATTGGAATAATATATCCTATAGATTAGACGTAGGACTGAGGTCAACTAGGTCTCTATCAAATATATTAAACTTAATAGTGAGTGCCAGCTAGCTCAGAGGTCACTAGAAACTTTCTTGAATTCACAAGAAGAGATTAGTTTCTGACAACCGCATAAACATGACAACTTTGTTTCCCAAGAATAAGAAATATATCCTTAGGGACGTGGAAACAATAGATAAGTATTTCACTCAGTCACTTGTGCATGCTTCGTTTCTACAGTGGTGCAGAGATATAGAGAGATGGGCGTTTTCAATAAAAAGGTTTTATTGAACAGTTTTCTTTCTCATGCAAGTAAAGTGAACTGCTACAATCGTAATGCAGACTGCAAATTATAATGCGTACAGCAAGAACAATATTATAAAATAATACTGTATTGTTTCTAAACCATAAATACATACATAACAAACAATGGCTAAAAATGCCCAACTGGTGCTTCTAAAATACGCCTACCCCAATGTACCTAATCTAAGTCTAGTATGCGGGAAGAAATAAGTATTGTGTAGCATAGGTTTAGTTTTCATTGCCAAGAATCTATCCAAGATATCTCTAGGTTCTAATTAGCTCCATACCTTAGTTTAGAATGAAGGAGGTATGGTATCTCAGTCTAGGGACTCGATTTCCCAACACCCTAGAAGGGGAGCTTGGAAACACTGGAGCTGGATTTTCGCCAAGAGAAATGCAGCCTCTTCATCAGTGCGTCAGCTGGAGGATCGGCTTCCTTCAGCACTTGCTGTAGTGAGCTGAGAACCACTGTGTCTTGCTAGAGCAAGTGAAGGCATATTTATACCTTGAAGGTGTCTAATTTGACGTAAAGTCCGGCATAATAACGTCAGGGAATAGTAGTTCTTTGTAAAGTACATGAGTTCTTGGACAAATCAATATTCAAGCAAGGGACGGTCCCTGACTGCTTAAGCCGATTTTTCAAGAAATCGTTGTGACGTTTGGTACGGGTGGAAGTAGCCATGCCTGTATTTGGTCTGCATGGGTTATGTCTAAATAAGGGATTGATTTCTATGCCTATATTAGGGCAATGTGAATTGTACCTATATAAGGGCATGAATCTGGAAAATTCACTCGGAGCCTAAAACGCCACACAACACCCACTCCACTTTATTATGTACGACATTACAAAGTTCTAGAACACATAAAACATATCTAAACATGATGTGTTAAAAACCCCACCCAAAATACATAAAAATGCATTCGAAATTGTTGTGCACGAAAAGAGTATTTGTGCTGTACGCATTCAAAAGCAATGTTTCATTCAAAGCATATAGAAAAACGCTATCCGAATGAATCATGAAAATACATTTATTAAATGGCTCTTAAATACAGAAGAAAAGGTTGTGACCATTCCATGACAGAATATTTAAATTGTTTGCTTGTGGACAAGGTCAAACATTGTATTTCAGAAGTATTCAAAAAATTCTTGTTCTCTAGCAATAGTTCTACTTTAAGCAGATTACTTCGTGCCCAAAAAAAGTTACATTTTGGAAAAAAGTAAAATCATAGAAAAATAGAGTTCCAAAGTTAGAAGTTTGTTTTTGAAAAGTGATGGTTGAATTCAGAGTCCCACAGAACACTGTTTGCTAACTTCAAAAGTCAGTGTCATTGTTTGGAGAAAACAGCAAATCTTATAAGCTGGTAAAGAATGTGTCTACTACTGTAGGTGAAAGTTGGAGCTACCTTGTTAAGCAGATCAATTGCACACAGATGAGAAGCATGGCCGTCAGCGTCAGCAGCATTAGCAATGTTCAAAGTAGATGGTAGCTGTGTGCCTGTAGCTCCACGTATCTCACAGTCTGCAGTTTGTGTCTGTGAGATCTCAACGAATGCCGTCATCAGGATTGGTAGCCGCTGGGGACAACACAGTGCATGAGCCGTTACCGGTTCAAGCAAAGCATCAACTTCCATTGGCAGGACTGATGGGAGTGTCAGACAGATGTCTAGCACGCATTCTTCCTCACATAGCAGGCATCGTAGAACAGGTAAGATGCAATCTTGCCAGATTGGTCAGAATGATAGAAACCACGTGGTATTCAAATCTCTTAAAACTGGGTAGAAATAATTTAGGAGAATTTGATTTTAAATGCGTCTCCTGAAAGAACACTACTTGGGGATTGAATGATATCAGCCATTTTATAAGGTCCCCGTATTTTTGTTTATTTAAAATTCCATTAGCTTTGACAGATAGGATCTTACATTTATTAGTTTCTATCAAGATTTCTAAATGTGAAATAGACTTGAACTTTCAATTCTATAATATCTGTACCTTTTTACTTTGTATTGTGTTTTTCTCTTCTGTGTCATAATGGGTGACATTGAAATCCCGCAGCATAGTCGGTTGGCAGTTTGCAATCATTTGCTGGCTTTTGACATCCCCTTGGAAGGCATGGCAATAGTTTTTGTCGTGAGTGCTGATACGGCTTACCCGTTTGAGCTTTTCTACTCATGGGTTACGTTTCCTGTGGTAAATGCGGATACTAATATGTTTCATGTTTTCACTCACACTGCTGTGCCTATGGAGTATACTCCTTATAGGACACAGGAGGTTCTGATTTCTGCTTGGCAGCACCGGGTTTGATTCAATGGCGCCCTCCCTCACTCATTAACGGCAGTGAGATTAGGTACTTTATCCATTCCAGATGCTTCTTGCCCTGTTTTAGCAGGATTTACACTGCACCCCCAAACTGGTGTGTCTCCCGTTGGTGAAGTGAGGACCATTTATAACTCTGTTGTATCGGTTATAAGTGCCTTAGTTCATCACATCTCACGCAACATGCAGGGTGTACAATGAATGTGACAATGTATTGCACATATTTACCTAGCAGATGTCCCTCTCCAAATT
Organism: Lissotriton vulgaris; assembly: GCF_964263255.1. NCBI lineage: Eukaryota > Metazoa > Chordata > Amphibia > Caudata > Salamandridae > Lissotriton > Lissotriton vulgaris. Next base: position 506,017,075 of record NC_141693.1, on the reverse strand, counting down.
CTCCCCTTGCAAGACGGGTGTGAATGCCACTTTGCCTGAATATATATGAATCATGTGCACTGCCGGGAAATTGCACCACAATGTCAGTTATCATGTTTTTGGCATTACAGACAACCTGAATATTGAGGGAATGATAACATTTCCTATTCCTATATAAATATTCCTGTGCTGCAGGGGGACATATTGCTACATGGGTGCAATCAATACAACCCAAAACATGTGGGAAGCCTGCAATCTGGTAAAACTCCTGCTTAGTCATGGCAATGTCATGGGCTGCTGTAGTGAAATTGATATTTGAGCCTATCCGGATCATCATGGCATCGAGAAATGCTTTGAATATTCTTGAAATTGCGCTTTGCGACACACCTCCAGCTACTGCGATTACTCCCTGAAAACTGCTTGATGCCAGTAGATGTAGGCAACATAAGAACTGTACATGTGTTGGGATGGCATTGGTCCTACGTGTCTGTCGTTGTAGGATGGGGTCCAATTCATTGATGAGATCATGGATCATTGCTGCATTCAGCCTATACTTATCGTATATCTCGTCCTCATGCTGTCCTAGCAAAGTTATGCGGACTCTGAAGATGCGCCCATTGATTTGCCTCCGTCTCTGTCCAGCAACCTGCAGCCTCATCCTCCTCGCCATCAGGTACAGCACCGCCATTGTGACTAGTGGTAGCTCATTCTGGGTGTGCTTAAATCAGTTTGAGTTGATTTGCAGCGGTATGAAATTTGCAGATTACCACCTGGTTGTGTTCCTTCTTAGTTTGCGATTGCGATTGCAATTTTGCGATTTTTAAGGGAATCGCTATTTGCGATTTTGTATGCATTTCATTTGCGATTCTTTATTTGCGATTCTCTGTTTGGGAGGCGCAAATAAAGAATCGCAAATGTTTTCTCAGAATTATTTTGCGATTCTTAATTTTTGCGAAAAATTACTGTTTTTCGCAAAAATAACGTTGATGTATGGCTACACTGTATTTTGCGATCGCAAATGCCATTTTTTTGCGATTCGTAAATTTTGCGATTTTTTAACTGCTTGATGCATGTGCCTGTAAGATTCTAAACAGTCCTTTATCAAAGGTTAGATTATGACCTTATTAGTATAGCCACATGGGAGAGAAAGGCTACTGGGTCAAAACCTTGGTCGTTGAGCTTGTTTGGCTCTTATGTCCTAATGTGGCCGAGGGAATGGACCAAGTACACCCTTTCCCCACTTGACACTGAATGCAGTGAGGAAGAGTAGGCAAAGGTTTTTCAGGGTGGTAGTGTGGGGAGAAGAGATTCAAAACTCAGAGTCAATCAATAGGCACAGTAATTCATAGACTAGGACTTTGCTTGTCTTTGAAAAAAGGTAATATGTTGTAGGTTGAGCAACAGTGTTCGAAGATCCCACCTTCGGGCTCTAGTCATCTACTGTGACTATCCCCACATCTCAGGATGCTCCAATATCGTTGGGGACTTAACAGAAATATTCAGTCATAGGCCACGATTAGGCAGTTGTATGAATTCACTACATGATTTCCTTGCAGAGTACCTAGTAGGACAGGTTTTCCAGTTCTTCCACATAAGTGTTCAGGCTGACAAATATAAATTTCCTAACATTGTCTTATCTTTGTGTGTTCAAGACACAGTCTCTTGGTCTTTCAATCTCAATCCCTTTGTTACCTGTTGAGCAGAGATGTGGCTTGATGAGGCATGGGATAGGGGGCTTGTCAAAGTCGCACTGTTGGCGTCTTTATTAGTGGAAGCATGATATAAGATGGTGACCTCATTCATCACTCATACCACTGACATCAAGCGATATGCCAGGCTTGGTCAGTAGTTGTGCCCTTTGCGTCATGGATTAGGGTTTTTGCTAGTGCTGTGACATCGATCCAGGCCCTTATGTGCTGCACATTGTGCAAATGACAGCAGAAGTCTCACGGTTTCATTGCAGAGCTGACAGATTGAATGCAGCTGTTTGAACTTTTAATTAGTTTTTACAGTTCACCACAGAACCCTCACTATGTAAGTTCATACTGGTTGTGCTTCTTATGTTGTACATGTTCTGACAAATGAAAATCTATTTCTCATGCAGGAGTTGGACTGAATGAAACAATCTCAGATCCCAGGCGGAAAAGAAGAAGATTCAACCTTGTGCCCTGCCTATTGCACCTGAAAGTACATTGCTCACTGGGAATCTGGTCCTAGCTTCTTTTATGGTTGACTGATTAGTGTGGTAAGAGTTTTAAAGGGTGCACGCCTTCCACCGGAGCATACAGGCTTTGGCATGAGCCTACACCAGACTGTGCAGGTGACCCTTAGAAGCAGGACCAGGTTCCATTGCATTATGCTTGAGCAGGCCAATGGTGGAAAGGTACAGGGGGCATAATATCAAGAACGGCATTAATTTATCGCTGCTTTAGCGGCAGGAAACTGTGGGCCCCCAGCCTGCTCTCTCGTTACGCCCCCCCCGTCCTTCTTTCGTTCTCCCCTTCCCTTGTCCCACTGTACTTAGGAGATAGGATTTTTTTTTTTTTTTTTTTTTAGCGCTGGGATACCTCCGGGTGACTACGCGCTTTACAAAAATAAATAATAATAATAATAATAATAATAATAAAGTAGCGATAATGGGCTTGATAATATGCCCTTGAGAATTCCAATAGAACCCATGTTCTTTTTTTTTTATTTTTAAAGTCCTCATTTTGCAACTTTTAAATAAGGAGATATCAGGGTCCCCCTTTCCCTTTCTTCTCTTGCCTTCCCACCTTCCTGGTGGATTCGGGAATTTTTCTTAATGGGAAAATTGGGTCCCCTTACTTCCATTTACTTATTTTGAAGGTTACTTTCCGGGGTTGATTGAGCTAGCCATTCTGGCTACTCTATTTGGCCTTCAATTGAATTGTTGCTTGCACTAATCATAGGACTCAGGGAAAAAAAAAAGAGAAAACATCCCGAGAGCCACCTCATATTTGTTTAGTCTTTAGCCGCTAGAATGATGATTCTCCCATAACTCCCAAAATTTATATTTTTTAGAAAATGGTTTCTTCTTTTTATCTAACCTATAAAATCTTTAAATTGACGTGAGCCACTCACCCTTAGTAGGTGGACTTGGCATAATCCACTTTAGACAAATCTCCCTCCTAGCCAAGAGAATTAAAATAAACACTAGATTTTCTTCATGTTTTGTTAATTTGACTACTGAGGGAGAGCCAAATACCCCAAATAATACTAAATCAATACTCACAGTTAGCCGTTTTCCCAATACCTCTTCGATAGTCTTACCCACTTCCTTCCAGAAACCGTCGAGATGGGGGCACTGCCAGAACATGTGCAGGTCATTGGCCTTCATTAAACCACATTTTGGACATGACTTCACCGTAGTTCCGCTGAATTTGGATAATTTTTCCGGCGTCCAATAAGCTCTGTGGGTGGTATATAAGTGGTTTCTTTTTAATGCCGCAGCTGTTACTATTGACCAGCAATAGAAGCCCATGTTCACACCAGAACATGGGCTTCTATGGGAATTTGCAAGGGCATATTATCAAGCCCATTATCGCCGCTTTACCTGCAGTTTCCTGCCGCTAAAGGGGCGATAATTTTAACGCTATTTCTTGATAATATGCCCCCACATTTTTACAGCTAATTATGTGTCCCAGGGAGGAGGCAGACTTCATTTTGTATATTCAGGAAGCCATGCTGTCAAAAAATAGGTTAAACTAAATACAGCTCTTTCTGCAGCAATCAGCACTTGATACATTGAGAGACTAATACTTTAGCCTTTGTAGGAGACAGACTAATATTGTTTTGTTGTCCACAGGCACAGGCCTTCCTTCAAGACATATATGCTGCAGCATGAGCTTCTCAATCTGTGCAGAGCCAACTTAAAGTTTATGTCAGTCTCCAATCTTACTTTTACTAGGCAACACTACATAAAGACAGCACTTGTAAATGCCCTTTATGGATTCTCTAAGTCGTAAATTTAGATGTTTGGTCTAAGTTTAGACCAAACATTTAAGTTTACCTTTGTGAATCAAGCCCTTACACTTTTGGTATACGTTGAGACCAAACTTCTAAGTTTACCTTTGTGAATAGGGCCCTATGTTAACAAGCAGTTCCATAGCTAGAAATTATTGCAAATATGCAAGTGACAGATATTTCACCGTGAAACAGTTCTAAACCTCTGGAATCCTTAAAAAGCAGCTGAAAGCCATTTTTCTTACTATCAATGATGCCTGGCAGAATTTCCTACCAGATAGTCTAACAGCCTCTGCTTGGGATAATTCTCCATCTCATCCACTCTTACTTCATGTCATGTAAGACACTCTTTTCTGGTATTCGGACAATATAATGAGTAAAAAATATTGAAGCACACAAAACAAGTTTTTAATATCGTGATACAGAAATATCATGTTGCAGGAATATCGTGGACAAGAATTTCGATTTTCTAAGTTAAGTAACAATGATGTTAAAAATATCTTTGTTGTAAATATTGTTTATAAAAACATCTATGTTGTTGATATGGCTTATGAAAATAGCTATGTTGTAAATATCATTTACAAAACTATTGTTGTAAAGAATATCGTTTTTTAAAGATCTTTATGTATTTTAGTATATGTTTTAATTGTACCAGTTATAAATTGTTTGTATAAGTATTGATAATGTTTTTCAATTAAAGTTTGTAATATTTTTGTCGTTTTTAAGATAAAATGTATTGTTAATTTTAATTTTTTGTGTCGGAACGGGTTGTGGGGTTTGCAAGGCTCCAAGGTGGGAAATAAATTAATTATAAATAATTAAGAATGCATTTAAAATTATCAATTATTTAATGAACAATTAATTATGTAAAATGTGAAAGTAATTTATTTCTTAAGATATATTTAAGTGCAGGTTGTGGGGTTTGTAGGGGCACAGTGTGGGAAGTAAATTATTTATGATTAATTCATAATTATTTTTAATGATTTAATTGATAATTAAATATGTAAATTGTGTGATTTAATATTTAATTTATAATTTTGGTGCGGGTTGTGGAGTTTTCAGGGGTAAAGGGTGGGAAAGTTATTAAATATAATGAATTAATAAGTAATGTTAATAATAGGTATTTAATTGTTAAATAATTATGTAAATTGTGTAATTAAGATTTTTTTCAATTAATAGTTCAGGTGCAGGGTGTTAGGTTTGTTGGGGTAAAGGGTGGGAAGTTAACTAAATACAATTATTCAATTATTAGTTAATTATTATTTATTAAATGGTAATTCATTATGTGAATTATGTAATGAAGTTAGTTTTTAAGTTATGTTTCAGGAGCGAGTGGTTGGGTTTGTAGAGGTAAATGGTGAGAAGTTAATGAAATATAATTCATTAATTATAATTTAATTATTAATGATTTAATTGGTAATCATGTAAATTATGTAAATATTATAATTTTTAAGATAATCTTAGGTGAGGGTTGTGCGTTTCTAAGGGTACAGAAGAGAAGTTACTTAAGAAAAAAATGTATTTTTAATTAATTAATTTATTATTAATTATTCAAATGATAATTATTTACATTTTGAAATTATATTTTTTAAGTTCTATTTTAGGTGTGTGTTGTTTAATTTGTAGAGAAATAGGGTAGTAAGCTATTTAGGTAATAATGCATTTTAAATTATATCTTCATTTATTAAAAAGTGTGCTATTCATTACACCTTCCACCGCTCTCACCATGGAAAATGTACCCACCTATATATAGTTTCCCTACATTATAAACACAATAACACACTCTACAGCCCTTGAAGGCAAAGCTCCTCAAAAAGTCATTATATGGCTTAGCACTGAAGGATTTTTAATAAGCACTAATTGGGTTAAATCCTCGCCAATGAAGGGCAAAGCCCCCCGGGGTCAACACAGTTATCTTTTGAAAACGTTCTGGAGGTGGAGCAGGCATGTGTGGCAGCCCCCTTACCAGAACCATTATTGACCCTGCGGGCCCCCATCTACCTCAGGGGTGACACATAAACGCATGTGTGGGTTGCTGACTGGGGCTGTGAGCAATGAGCTGTGGCCTTGGGCCTTTCTGCTTGTGGGTATCCTGGGGAGGACCAGGGTACACCAATAAAATGGAACTAAACTACAGCGCAAGACTGCTAAAAAAAAGAAGAGCCAAATGGAACACTCATGAAATTGTTCGACTTCAGGAAGGAGCTCCCCAGAATCACGGGGGACGGGATGCCCAGAAAGTTCATTGATTGCATCTGTGTGGTGCCCCTCTGACTCCACATATATTGTTGGTGTTTGAATAGCTTTATTAGCAATTTGTTAAAGCAGAAAGACATCAGCAATATAAAAAAAAAACAAAAGTTGAAATATAGCATAATAACAAAGAAATTAGCTGATATCTAGAAGAAAAGAGTAAAAGCAGTTTTAAGGTTTTATATGAGGTGGAAGCAAGGTAAAATGGGGGAAGAACGGAAGAGAAGAAGGGGGAGGAGAGGGGATATCAATACTATGATTTAAGAGATAAAACAGGGAGAGAACATATTAGATTAAATACTATAAATGAGTAAATATACATGGTTTAATAAATAAATGTATGACTTAGTTTAACATGGTAAATAATGAAGAGCAGAGATAAAAACATTCAAGGCGGTTGAAAATTTTCTAAAGTGATATGAGAAGTATTCTGTAAAACAATGCGGTCAAGATATGTGGTTAGAGGCAACCAAAAGAGGTCTCTGTTCATGCATGGTTGCAAGAGGAGGCAATTGCGAACATCAGGTCTATGAAAGTGACAGAGGGTATTCCACCAGTGTTGTATGGAAAGTTTTGTTAGAATTTTATAATTAAAGGAGATATGTTGAAAGGCCAAAGCAAGCATTAGGTCAAAAAGACCATGTTCATGTGGAGCACGATCTGAAGAGTCAGAAAGGCTTCCAGCAAAGAGGAGAGGTTTAGAATAAGGAATGAAAATTGTAAACAGCCGAGAGATGTAAGACCAAACTTTTTCCCAAAATTAAAAGATTGAGGGACAGAGAAAGAAAAGGTGAAAGAGGTCAGCATTAGAAGAACCACAAGTCCAACAGTTAGAATCAACAGAGGGCTAGAAACGAGCTAGGGACACATCGGTGAGATAGAGTTTGTGGTAAAGGAAAAACAGAGATTGGGTAAGAGAAGCAGAGTGAGAGATTTTTAAAGATCTAGACCAAAGTCTATCCAAAAAATGATAAACCATTCAAATCCAAGATCCGATTCCCAAGAAAGTTCCAATTTGGATTTACCGCATTCTGGATAGGGAGCTGAAAAGAATGTGTATATAAGGGAGCCTTTGGAAAGAGTAAGAAATATTTTAAGAAGAGGATTTTGGATATCAGATGAAGATGAAAGGGGAAGGGAATAGAATATATCAAGGATAATTGCCATAGGAGTGGTAAATGTCTGTGAAAAGGAGCAGGGACAATGAAACAAGGATTGAAATCGGGGAATAGAGCAAGGTAAAAATCTATCAAAAAGTTGATCGACCCTTATGATACCCCTTAATCTCCATGCATTACAGAAAATGGTTCTATTGTTGAGGAGGATAAGCGAATTGTGCCAAATAGGAGAAGATAGGAAAGATTCACTGGAAATGGTAGTGGGTTGAACCAACGGTTTCAAGAGTGAACAAGTATGTCTAAATAGGGGAAGGGAAGTTTGTGAAGTTTTAGCAGAAACACGCATAACTTCTTTGAAGATAAAGGGTAGTAATAAGATTCGTTCAATGTCAAGCCAAAGAGGAGTAAAGGGGGAGGCATCTGATATAAGCCATCTTGAGGCATGACGCAAGGAGAAGGACTTATGATAAAGACGAAAATCCGGGAAATTCACACCACCATTAGGTTTTGGTTTCCGAAGAGAAGATAAGGCGATTCTGGATTTTCTATTCTTCAAGAGAAATCTAGAGAGGCAAGAATCAATATGTTTAAAATAAATAGACGGGATGTGAACGGGGAGCTTGGAGAGAACATTAATTAAAGTTGGGGCAAACATCATCTTAATCGAATCCAACCGACCCCACCAAGAAAGAAAAAGAGTTTTCCAAGATAAAAATAATTTCTCAATTCGAGATAGAGCAGCAGACATATTCAATTTAATGGAAGAGGTTATAAAGTTGGAAAACTATATGCCTAGATATTTAAATGTTGATCTGTTCCAAGAAAATACAGTGGAAGGGAAGGAATGTGGAAGACAACATTTTGTGAGAGGGAGAATTTCAGTCTTGTCAGTATTGATCTTGTAACCGGAAACTTGCAAAAAGAAATTAAATTCAAGAAGTAAAGGGAGGATAGAAGTTTCAGGACCAGAGATAAATAAAAGAATATCATCCGCATACGCAGAAAGTTTCAATTGAAGATCGCCATACGGGAAACCGGAAATAGAATCATTATTACAGATAGAAGTGAGAAAGGGTTAAAGGGCTAGAACAAAGAGAAGAGGAGATAAGGGACAACCTTGATGAACACCACTTTGGAGAGGAAAAGAAGATAAGACACAACTGTTAATTAAGACCGAAGCTTTAGGAGCAGAGGACAACAAGGATATAAGTGATATGAATTTAGGACTGAAACCATGTCAGCGCAATGATGAAAAGAAAAAGGAACAATCTACTCTATCAAAAGCTTTTTCTGCATCAACAGATATAGCAGCCAGAGGAATAGAGAGAGAGGAGATTTATTTAAGACATTCAGAAAAAGACGAGAATTGTCGGAAGTGAGTCTACCTTTATTAAAACCACATTGCTCTTTACCAATAAAATGGGGCATAAAAGAATCCAAGCGTAGAGCAAGCAATTTAGCAAATAATTTATAGTCAACATTGACTAAAGAGATCGGGCGATAATTTTTACAAAACTGAGGGTCACAACCATTTTTAGGAATAAGGCAAATATTCGCTTCTTGAAAGGTGCCCTCTGCCTTACCAGTTGAATAAAATGAGTTGAAAAGTGTTAAAAGTTCACTGTGTAACAAGTCAGAAAAATGTAGGTAGAATTCAACAGAAAAAACATCTGGTCCAGGTGTTTTACCTTTAGTAAGGGTATTTAAAGCAATAGAAAGTTCATTAAGGGAAAGATCATTTTCAAGATTAAGAAGATTAAGATGAGAGGTAGAGAGAGAAGGGAGTTTATCAAGGTATGACTGGATGAAAGAAGGAGTGGGTGGAGATTCCGTTGTGTAGAGGTGTTGATAAAAAAGTTTACATTCCTCAAGTATTTCTTGTTCTGTATGTAGAAGAGAATTGTCAGAGGAATACATCGAATAAATAAGTGTACATTCTTTACTTGTTTTAAGGTAATTTGCTAGAAGTTTCCCTACCTTATTATGACCACCATAATAACGGGCACTGCTAAGGAGGAGCATTGAAGATGCATTGTCAGTAAAGATTTATTAAATTCAAGTTTGGCTTGTATCAATTCTGGTGAAATGGAGTTGTGTGAGGATGTATAGAATTCATGTTCCAAGAGTGTAATTTGAGCTAATACAGTTTTGCGTTTCTGAAGAAAGTGTTTCTTTTTCTTAGAGACAAAGTCAATAATGAAACTGCGAGCAGTAGCCTTAAAAGTATCTCAGATAATATGGGGAGAGATGTTAGAATCACAATTAAGAAGAAAAAATTCACTAACAAATGAATGAAAAGAGGAGTAGAATAAAGGATCTGTTAAAAGGGAGCTGTTGAAGCGCCATCAGGAAGACTTTGGATGTGGAGGAAGTAAATCAAGGTCTGTTACAACTGTGGCGTGGTCAGAGATAACCACAGGTTCAATGGAAGAGGAGAGTAAGTTTTGAGATAAAGATTGAGGAAGAAAGATGCAGTCTAGACAAGAAAAGGATGCATGAGGAGGAGAGAAGAAAGAATAGTCGAGAGTATCAGGATGAGAAAGTCGCCAAGAGTCAATGAGATGTGTTTGAGAAATAGTGTCAAGAAAGGATTTATGGGGCTTATTAAGAATGAAACATTCTGTTGACTTGCAATCAAAAAAAGGATCTACAATTTGGTTGCAGTCACCACCCAGAATAAACAAATCCTCACAAAATTGAATACATTGTTGTGTACGTAAAGGCAAGAAAGAACAATAAGGCTGTGCAGGACCATAAATATTACAAAACAGTTAAAGGAACAGAATTGATTAACAGTTTAGCTAATACACATCTACCTTCTGTGTCATTTTCTTGCGATATGACTTTACATTTTAATTTTTTATGGCATGGAATAACAACACCGTTTTTTATATTTGTAGATGGAGAGAATAAAACTGTGCCCACCCAACTTCTTTTTAGCTTAAGTGATTCAGCTTCTGTAAGGTGGGTTTCCTGTAAAAGGACTATATCAGGATTGTAAGAAGCAAAGTGAGAAATGATTCTTTGTCTTTTAATAGGACTGATAAAAACCTTTACATTCCAGGATATTACTCTGAACGTAAAAACATTAAAAATCTAGAAAAAACAGGGTTCTCAATGAAAGGAACAGTAACAGGAATGATAATGAATATAAGGTAAAAAGGATAGAGGAGTAAGGGGAGAAAAGGGAGGGGAGAGGGGGCAGGAGAAGGAACAGGTAAAAGAAAAGAGAGGAGAAGGGGAAAGGAAAGAGAAAGGAAAGAACAAGAAGAGACAGTACATATCCCAAAAGGATGACTGAGAAGATCATACTTGAGAGGAACAAAGGAAAATACACAACGGGGCAAGGACGACACATGACAAGACGGACCGCCTGAACCTCAGACGTCCGGACCGCCTCAGGACGGGGAAGGAAAAAGGATACAGACCATATGATATAGACAAACCTGTAAGCAGATATGAAAGACAAATTAACATTGAAATGATACAAAGAAAGTAAATTAAACATCTGACAAACGCTTAACGAGAAACATGAATAACATGGGCTACTTATGTAATAATGAATGAATAACCTTAGAAGAAACGAACCACAAGAAAATATAACAGTCTTAGGCTTATAGAAATAACAACTGAGAGCCAAACCATGTTGTGGCTAAGGTAACGTTTAGAAGAATAGAACGTGCGGAGAACAGGAGCGTCAACCATCGGGAGAGCCAGTCGTATCCATGGCGGGTTCAATATGCGACTGAATAAACTTCTCCAATTCTGAAGGATCTTGAAATGATTGGGTCTGATTTTGATAGGTCACCTTAAAAATGCAGGGGTGAAAAAGTCCATATTGAGTGCCAAGAGATCGTAGAGGAGCTCAAAGGTTAAGGAATTCCTTCCTTCTTGTTACTGTAGCATTAGATACATCTTGTGAAATGTACACCCTCTTGCCAAGCCAAGAGATTTGTCGATTGGCCCTAGCTGCAGAAAGAATTTAAAGCAGGTATGTAAATTTCAAAAACAGAATATTGACTCCTCTTGGTTTGACCTGAGTCGTAGAACTTGAAGTGCATGGCCCCAATCTGTGAGCTCTCTGGATATTGAGAGATGTAAAGGAAGGCATGCCCAGGAGCTTCGGCAAGAACGAGGAAAAGAAGGAGACAGGATCATCACCCTCTAAAGTTTCCGGTAGTCTGTAAATGCGAAGATTATTCCTTCTATTCCTGTTTCCAAGTCCTATGTGTGATGATGAATGTCACAAACCTCTTTCTCTAAGGAAGATAGCCTCTGAGAGTTGTCTTGTACCACAGTAAGTTGATGCTCGGCCATGACCACTTTTCCTGTCCTCTTGATGACCACTTCTCCTACAGGAATTGCATTTTGCTGTTGATCTCCTCTACAAAAGGGCATAGAGTACAAATTTCTTCCAGCAAAATTTATAAAGAGATGGGAGACGATGATTTGTTGGGAGATGGAGAATCCTGTTTTAGACTTTTGGAAGATTTTGAAGGTGATGGTGTTTTTGTAGTGGTGAATTGAGATGCAGTAGAATTGTTAGAGGTAACACCTGACATTGTTTATGCAATATGAGGTGAGGGTGGTACTAAAAAAGAGGTTGACGTTGATGATGAAGAGTGACTCTTGGTTAAAAAAACAAATTGCTGTTTGCGCAGTCTTCCCATATATAAAAAATAAACAGTCAAGATATAGGGTAAAATACGACTATTAGAAAGATCACAACTTACAGACCTCACAAAAAGAACAATGTAGAGAAGTTTCTTGAGATGTCCAAGAACTTTGCAAAGGAGATACTACTCCAACATGAGGTTCAAAATTGGTAACGAGTAAGATAATCCTAAGTAGCATCAAAAGAAGAACCAATAAAGGACAAATAATGAAAGTCAGAACTTAGTAATATCCAATCATGAAAAACAATGCTGAGAAGGCATTTTCGCTGAAAGTAGAGTTAACTTCTGAAGAAGAGATGCCTCAAAGGGTTGAAATGCTGTTTAGATGGCACAAAACTGTCTAAGTGAAAATTGTGAGTAGTAGGAGTGAATTTGCAGAGTTGTCAAACAGAGAAGAGCATAAAAAACCCTTACATATCCTGGAATAATGTGCGGCTTTGTTGTTTTAAAAATAATTCACATGTTGCTGATTAGAAGAATAACTGATGGAGCGATGCAGGTAAATTAAACAATAGCCCAATATAAATGAAGTATCAGAAATGTCGATTAATAGCAACAAACATCTCACCACAGTGAAGTGTTGCTCCATGAAAAAGAAAAAGCCAGGCTCAAATCCGAGCGAAAGCTGGAGGATTCTTCAAATTCTAGTAGCACAGCAGTCAAAATGGTGCGCTCGATGAGGTGAGCGTATCGGCGGCACAATGAGAGCTAGGGAAGGCGCTCCTCACGAAGAAAAATCGCTCACTGCACTCGCTGCATCTCCCGGCATCTCCCGGCTTTCAGGATATATGGTGTCTGATGACAAAGGTGCCGAAATGCGCACCTGCAGTATATAAATTGTCTCTGTGTGGCGGAGTCCCAGGTCTAGGCGGCCATCTTGCGTGGCGCCGAAGCCACGCCTCTCCACATATATTTTTAATGACTAATTGGAGGCTGTTGGGAGTGCACAACCCCAGAGAAAGCCACATAAAAACTGGCCCTAAGTTTCCCAACTCAGGTTAACCCTGACCTCAAATGATGTTTTGCTTTGTTAAAAAAAATTCTGTGAGCCTGTGCTTTGGCAGGCATGTCGGCTTTGTAGGGGAATGACCTTTAGTGATCGGTCCTAAAGCTGCCAGTTGTGGTCTATAAAAGTAAAATAAAGACTCAGAGACACATGGTTTGAATGTCAATGTTTTATTGATTTTGATGATGCTTACCAGTGCCAGCTACTATGATAGTATGAACGGTATTAATGTTGGTCATATTCCCATTCGTTTCAATGACAGTCTAAGGTTAGATATAACATGTGACTGCTGTTACTGATGTGGTGACACCATGACAAATCATGTTGGCAGCCTTATTTATATAGACACTTCCATACATGGTGGTTACATCTGTTATATGTGGGGGTATCGTAGTCAAAGGATTCAGGACCCACTAAGGGTGTAAGGTGATATGAGGCTGTCACCTAGTATTCCCATCCATCTAACTGAATGAATATATGTATATATTTGTTATTTTTGACGTATAGTTTTTAGTAGCGTGTTTGTAATAAAAGTATGGTTCCTATTAAAAAGAAAACACACTGACTGAACATTGAATTAGGGAGTGGTGTTGTCGCATACTAGTGACTGGAGGTTGTAGCCCAAACCAACTACCTTGAGTAGGCCTTGGAATCCTCTGCTTTGCAGAGGGATTATTGTGCTGCAAATTTGCAACTAAAATAACTGTATTTTGAATACAAGTGAGTCAAGATTGATTAACTATTGATGCGTTTAGGAACAGTGGTGGAAGTGATAGGACTCGAGTATCAATCATTTCAAGTACACTGTTGGCAAAGATGTCAAAAGTCGATTATGATGACCAGTAATGCAACAAACCCTGCATGGTATATTATTTTTACTTTTTACTTTTAATTTTTGCGTGTGTGGGAAACAATCTAATTTTGAATTGTGGAAGAGCTCATCAGCTAATACAATGAGCGCCCATTTATGTTTGTTTTTAATTTTCCTCACACATCTATTAAAAACTTGAATAATGCTTTAGCCATGAAGGCAGGATATGAAGAAAATATTATTTACCTGCTCAATGTTCCTATTAAGGAATAGTGCAAGTATTGAATTCCTGTCTATTTCAGAAGGAGTCTCTTCCCTGGTGGGACGCATTTAAGATTATATCAGTTTTAGGAACAAAGATGATATCATCTCTATTTTGACACAGCCAAATTGTTACCCACAGGTTCATTATTTTGCAAATTTTCAACAGAATTTGACATGCAATTATCCGCAAGCAGAGGAATATTAATTTTCTGCAACAAAAGACATTCCCTTGATAAAAGAATATGAAATGATTGCATATGAAATTATGGTCCATCTTAGACTACGCATATAAATTCACCACTCAGATATGTAATAAGCTTTTAAAACACTGTCTGATTTGTACAAAACTTGCACGACATAATCATTAAGTTTTCAACTTAAAGCATCAAAGATAGAATCATTTAAAAAAAGTCAATAGCTGATTATTATTAATGTAGCATGTAAAAATAGCGCATAATAAAGTATGAAATTTTTTCTCTTCAACATTTTATTTTTCTTAAAAGTTTTCTTAGCTTTTCTCCAGTGGTTTTCAAATAGAAGATGAGATAGTAAATGGTGAACATTGAAAACAATAGGGCCTATGAATAGAAGTGGGGGTGAGAGATTTGCTTGATGTAATTGCATGCAAATCATTAGGAGTAAATGCTATGTGCATTTTGTGAAATTGCTTACATGCTGGATCCATTATACACTTTAATCCGAGAGAACAGTATTTGTCCTGTTTGCAAACCATATTAGATGCAGCCTAAACTGTTACTGAAAAGCTCGCTATTATGAGATTCAACCTATAATCTCGGAGCTGGGAGCAGAATGCTGAACCACCTTCTGCTAGAAAATATTCCTCAATATCGACGCACACTGAAGGGCCACTTGCCTATTCAAATTCTTACTCAAAACTCGGAAAGCATCTACTTGATGGTGACATTGGTACCTGTAGTGTCCTCCCCAGCCACGGTACTTGTAAATGTTTACTCCACACATGGAGCTTGACATTTCACATCTTTATTCCTCAACGTGTAACCATGAACTCAACATTCTAAGGCATGAATTCTATTAACCACACTCGAACACTTACCTCACAGTTCTACAGAGTCAGTTAGGAACCAAAAGGGCCCCACAATATCTAACTCACAAGACACTATGGGAAATATTTAAAAAAATTAGCAGAGCAGTGCTACGCCAAATTTGGCATTGCAGTGTCTGACATTTTTTAAGTGCAGGATTGCGCCATATACACAAGAATACAGCTCACCCCTGTGTTTCCCATAGTGCCGGCGCAAAAAAAACTGCCTAGCGCCAGTGCAGGCACCCTACTGTCATATTGCAAGGGTGCCTGCACCGCAGCGATGATTGTTTCTGTGCAGAAAGGGACGGACACCTTCCTGCACAGAAACAATCAATAATGGTGAATTGCTCTTTGTTGCAGAATGCAGCACACATAGAAAGAACAACAAATGAGGAGAAATTAATAATTTCTCCTTGAATTTCATTTCTAAGACCAGGTATTTCCGGGCATTCGTGTTTGGAGCTGCCTCGGTGATGTATATCTGGGGCAGCATCAAAAAGCTATGGATGATGCGATGGAATGCCTATTGCAACATCTATTGCATGCCTCTGTCCCACAGAGGACTGCGGTGGAAAGGGGCATAAATACAAGGTGGTGTTAAGCCCCGTTAAATGACTAGCGCCACCTTGTAAATATGGAAAATGGCATGATTCCACTAGAGCATAAAAAAAAGTTAGACTCCGGTGGTGAATGAGGCTTGTGAATATGCCCCTACTTCTCAGCCCTTGTTAAATAAAAAGTACAAATATTTCATATTTATGTATATCACAACTCTTCAATAAATCATTGGGGAGCTCGAATCAATCTCCAAGAAAGAGTTCTATGAGGAAGTGAAGAGATAGGAGAAGTGTCCATGTCACTGGTGATGCAGAAACGGGTTCAGTTATTTGAGATGTCATCAGTGATGTCACTGACTATGTCATGAGTGATCTATTAGGTCATAAGCAGTGAATTACAGGCGCATAAGTTATAGTTAGCTCAGGTAACTATATTTTGTGAGTTTCAATGTTTTCTACAAGTGAAATGTGAGCCTAACTATAACGTTCCTTTAACCCTTGTTTTTTTCAGTGCATTTCAAAGTTTTTTATAGTAGTAATTAAATAAATATTATAACGTCTCTGTAATCTTTTTTTAAAGTGAATTTCTATGTTTTTTTAAATTTTATTTCCTAACTGTAACCTGTAGACTTTGAGAATTAATGTGTATGTGAGTGCATGAGTGTCTCAGTGAGGGTGTGAGTAGGTGCTTGAGTGTCTGAGTAGGTATGTGAGTCATGTCAACGTGTCTAAGTGGGTTTGCATGTGTCCCCATGAGTCTGTGAGTCAGTCTGTAATAGAGTGCATCAACGTCTAAGTGGGCCTGTGAGTGGGAGGGGGAGTCTCTGAGTGGGTCTGTGAGTGTGTACAAGAGTCTCTGAGTGGGGCTGTATGTGAATGTGCATGAGTATCTGAGTGTGTCTATGAGTGAGAGCATGAATGTCATAGTGGGTGTCTGAGTGGGTCTGTGAGTCTCTGAGTGGGTCTGCCAGTGGGTGCTTGAGCCTCTGAGTGACTCAGTGAGTGTGTGTGTGTGAGTCTTTGAGCAGATCTATGAGTAAGTGTGAGCGTCTGAGTGCCATCTATTTTACCCTCTTTTGTTCTGTTTTGCCTTTTCTGCTTTTTTTCTGCCCTCTATTTTACCTTTTATGGTTGTTTTTCTGCCCCTTTTGCAATCGGGGAGGGGGGCAGCATGGTCCTCCTCCCCCGGCTGATTTTGGTTACAGGGACCCCATGCCCGGGTCACGGACACTATTCAATAGCGGATGGGGGCCGCGTGGACCGCCTTCCTGGGCTGATTTTGTACTATATACATTTTAGGAATTGTGGTGGTTTCTAAGGTAATTTTACCCTGTGAAAAGCCTTTTGCTGGGATTTCATGAATCAGGTTTGAGAGAAAACTGTTGCCTTATGATTTTCCCATAGATGTTAAGAAAGGTGCTCCAAAAGCTAAAGAGGGCATATTTTCTGTAAATTCACAATATCTTTCTCAACAATATGCATACATGCCAAAATTTTAGAAGAGGTAAGTGGAAGATTTAAAAAATATAATCTGGAAAATGCATTGCTCTCATTGACTTATATTGAAGCAGAGGCGATTTCAGGTGAGAGACAGCCAAAATAAAGCCAGTTTTAGTTAAAAAAAAATGGGAGTTTCCTGCCTAAATCAGGTTTATTGGAATGTATGCATATGTGAATGAAGCCTGCATTTGAATCAAACTAGTTAAACATAAAAAATCCAATTTAGAAAGGAAAAAAATGAGGGGGTTTAGTTTGTAATAAAAATTGTGGTTAGTGCTCTAGAAAGAAAAATTAGGACACATTTTATGTGAGTTCTCAAATATCTTCCTCCTCTATATCAGTAAAACATTGTGACATGCAGAATGAAACATGCACATGCAACTCCAACAACAAACTTCTGGTCAGTTCCTTTACAACAGTGTTCTAATAAGTAACTAGAGTGCTAACATTCTGACTTTATGCCTAAAGTGTGGCACATCTAAACCCCATCTAGATCGAATCGAAGTGAAAAACGAAAGCATTTTCAACTGAAGATACTACAGGAAATTAAGGAGCTTCATAACAAATAAGTCTCCCTGTGCGATGCAGGCAAAACCTACTGAACTTTATCAGGGGGAGGCCTAAAAAGGCCAAACACAGTCGGAATAATGATACTTTTTCTGCCTATATGGCTAATTTAGAAGTGGGGAAACTGTAATGGGAGGTATTTAGCACACCCTATATGAAACTCGTCCTGGGGTAGTGTAAATACTTCACTCTCATCCTGCCCACATGTAATCGAGGCCATGGGGATGATAGAGCGCAATTTTTTATCCTATATGGGGTACCTTTTAGAAGTGCAATGTAATTTCTTGTGGTATGCACTGACATATTATGCAATGTTTTAGAGAAATTAGATGTTAGTTGGAACATGTATCACGCTACATGTTCTTATGAAACCAATACGATTCATTGTGAAACTTTCTAAGCGATTCATAGAAATTTGTGCTGAGACATATAACAAATATAACCTGCTTATATAGGCATCCTTAGTGATCTGACCCAGTGATATGTTACATGTATTTTGAATGCTTCTTAGGCAAATGATGTAGTTGAAATATACATATTAATGTAGTTAGAGAAAATGTCCCTATTGGTCGCTAATGATTTTAAGGAAATACTAACGTACATACCAAAAGCGGTACAAAAGGGGGTGGTGATTGACGGAGTATCTGAATCAATCAAACACTCACACCCAGTCAAAAGATCTGGGTTTAATCCATCACCGTTCTTTAGCCCACTCTGCCACCCCAGTTCAGACATGGCCGTATGCAAATCAGTCTGACCCTGTGCCTCATGGGAACAGTCCAGCCCGAACTGCCAAGCCATGTCTTCCCTGGACTGGAAACAAGCTTCCGAGGACTGGTTTCTGGCATTCCAGCCGTCTTCAGCCCGGCTTGCTTGAAACCAGTGGCAAAGTGAGCAAGGGACTCACGTCTGAGCATACCCTGCCACACTTATGGCGGCCAAAAGCGGTACAAAAGGTGGTGGTGATGGACGGACATCTGAATCAATCAAACACTCACACCCAGTCAAAGGTTCCGGGTTTAATCCATCACCATTCTTTAGCCCACTTTGCCACCCAAGTGTGGCAGGGTATGCTCAGACGTGAGTCCCTTGCTCACTTTGCCACTGGATTCAAGCAAGCCGGGCTGAAGACGGCTGGAATGCCAGAAACCGGTCCTCGGAAGCTTGTTTCCGGTCCAGGGAAGACATGGCTTGGCAGTTCGGGCTGGACTATTCCCATGAGGCACAGGGTCAGACTGATTAGCATATAGCCATGTCTGAACTGGAGTGGCAGAGTGGGCTAAAGAACGGTGATGGATTAAACCCAGTTCTTTTGACTGGGTGTGAGTGTTTGATTGATTAAGATGCTCCTTCCATCACCACCCCCTTTTGTACCGCTTTTGGCTGCCATAAGTGTGGCAGGATATGCTCAGACATGAGTCCCTTGCTCACTTTGCCACTGGATTCAAGCAAGCCGGGCTGAAGACGGCTGGAATGCCAGAAACCGGTCCTCGGAAGCTTGTTTCTGGTCCAGGGAAGACATGGCTTGGCAGTTAGGGCTGGACTGTTCCCATGAGGCACAGGGTCAGACTGATTTGCATATAGCCATGTCTGAACTGGGGTGGCAGAGTGGGCTAAAGAACGGTGATGGATTAAACCCAGATCTTTTGACTGGGTGTGAGTGTTTGATTGATTCAGATGCTCCGTAATTCACCACCCCCTTTTGTACCGCTTTTGGCCGCCATAAGTGTGGCAGGGTATGCTCAGATGTGAGTCCCTTGCTCACTTTGCCACTGGATTCAAGCAAGCCGGGCTGAAGACGGCTGGAATGCCAGAAACCGGTCCTCGGAAGCTTGTTTCCGGTCCATAGAAGACATGGCTTGGCTGTTCGGGCTGGACTGTTCCCATGAAGCACAGGGTCAAACTGATTTGCATATAGCCATGTCTGAACTGGTGTGGCAGAGTGGCCTAAAGAACGGTGATGGATTAAACCCAGATCTTTTGACTGGGTGTGAGTGTTTGATTGATTCAGATGCTCTGTCCATCACCACCCCCTTTTGTACCGCTTTTGGCCGCCATAAGTGTGGCAGGGTATGCTCAGACGTGAATCCCTTGCTCACTTTGCCACTGGATTCAAGCAAGCCGGGCTGAAGACGGCTGGAATGCCAGAAACCGGTCCTCGGAAGCTTGTTTCCGGTCCAGGGAAGACATGGCTTGGCAGTTTGGGCTGGACTGTTCCCATGAGGCACAGGGTCAGACTGATTTGCATATAGCCATGTCTGAACTGGGGTGGCAGAGTGGGCTAAAGAACGGTGATGGATTTAACCCAGATGTTTTGACTGGGTGTGAGTGTTTGATTGATTCAGATGCCCCGTCCATCACCACCCCCTTTTGTACCACTTTTGGCCGCCATAAGTGTGGCAGGGTATGCTCAGACTTGAGTCCCTTGCTCACTTTGCCACTGGATTCAAGCAAGCTGGGCTGAAGACGGCTGGAATGCCAGAAACCGGTCCTCGGAAGCTTGTTTCCGGTCCAGGGAAGACATGGCTTGGCAGTTCGGGCTGGACTGTTCCCATGAAGCACAGGGTCAGACTGATTTGCATATAGCCATGTCTGAACTGGGGTGGCAGAGTGGGCTAAAGAACAGTGATGGATTAAACCCAGATCCTTTGACTGGGTGTGAGTGTTTGATTGATTCAGATGCTCCGTCCATCACCACCCCCTTTTGTACCGCAACGTACATACCAAGGCAAATTAATTATTTTAGCCTAAGTCGTAGGCCTGAATCTGCAATACATTTCAAAACGTTCTCATTTCTAAAACCAATGCTTAGCTTTTCCTGTGAATCTCGTGGAATTTTATTTGTTTCCATTTTGGCATTTCAGGTGGACAACATTTTAGTGAAGAATAGGGGTTTTGTTCCATTTGATAAGTTGCGGAATGAAGGAGGTACAGTTAGCTTGGCCTGGAGAAGATAAGGTGGAGGGGGATGCTTTCACACAGGAGAGGGAGCTAAGACCAAGGACGAACTGTTGCAGAGGAGCATACATGGAGAAACCTGTGAAAGGAAACGTTTTACGGCTGAGCCAACTGTAGAGTACATGTGAGAAAAGCATTATGGGACATTTGCTGAATACAATTTTGAGTATATGATGAATTGTAGAGAGGTACAGTCACCTCACTCCTGCTTGCCACCTTGATGGAGAGTGCCTGAGTGCTAACTTGCTCCCTGTCCTGCTTGTGGCTTCATGCTGCGGACCCATCTTATGGTGGAGTGGTTTTTTAGGAAGGTTCTACCCACTGACACATTTTCTCTTGCAAACCTTTTGCCTATATGCTAATTTAGGAATGCCACCGCTTGACTTAGAGTAGGGATAGATAGAACTAAGGGGCATATTATCAAGGGGGGGGGCGATAGGCAATTTTCGCCGCTTTAGCGGCCGTTTTTGGCCACTAGGCTGCGATAATACTATCGCCATATTAGCAAGCTGTCGCTAACAGCAGTTAGCGACAGCTTGTAGGCGATAGCGAGCAGTTTGGGGCTCGCTTTGGATGTCAGGGATATTTATCTTAACAACATGCAAAGTGGGCGTACCCAACCTGTTATCGACTGAAAGCAGTCGCTAACATCGCTATCGCCTATTAGCAACACAGGCGTAGCGATGGAAATATTCGCACTAAGCGTGAATATCTCCAAAAACTAGCACCTGCTCAGACCAGTTCTTAGCCATTATATCAAATGGAAGGTGGATATAATGGCTAAGACCCTGTTAGCGATAATGCGTGAATATCGCTGTATTCTCAGAGATATTCACAGATTTTGCCGCTATCACCGGGAATTTTATCCCTTTTGAGATAAAAGTTGCTGTTAGCACGTTATCTCAGTGATAAAATCCTGTGGTGTGCGGCGATAAAAAAATTGCCACTAACCCTACTTAGCGATAAATATCACTATTTGTTGATAATATGCCCCTAAATTCTTTATAGCAATGAAGCGTCGATGCAGGGGAACTTGAACTTTTGCTTTCTCATTTCTTGCATAATCTTCATAGAACACATTGTTCTTTTCATGTTGCACAGAGTGAATATTTTCAGAAGATTTAGATTTCTTCTGTTTCTACTATATTTTTATACTCTCATGCTAAGATTTGTGTACATCCAACTATTTTTGAATTTGCAATATAAATTTGTAATAAATCTGACTAACCTTCAATTTCTTGATGACTTGGGTTCTTGTGTAGCCTTTATTGTGTTACATTGTGACTTAATTTATAAATGGAAATTCTACTACCTTTTACACTTTCATGCAGCTGAAAAAAACCATTGGAAGACCGACATATGAGCTGAACTAAGCTAATGGACAGAGGCCCTTTCAGTTGGAGCAGAGTCAGAAGGTTTCCACATGAAGTCAGGGGAGAATCTGTAACCCAATCAAGAATAATCTGGAGCCCTGACCCAAAAAGTCCCCAGGTCGAGCCCTAACGAACAAGAACTGGAGAGGGCAAAGTTTGGGGATGCGCGGCGAGAACAGCAGCAAAAAGAGGAGTATTAATAGGGATGTTAGTTTGGCATGATGATTTGATTGTGGGATGTCTTGTGGAGTTGTCGCAAGAATTGAGTGAATGTTGTTGTCCGGTCCGATGTGGCCCAAGGAGTTGATATAAGGTTATCGGGTCCCAAAGTGGCACAAGATCCCGGAATATTTAAAGGTGTAGTAGACACCGAGATATTGATTATCTGCTGAAGAGTTATTATTATTATTATTTAAAGGTTTTATATAGCGCTGGCTAGACATGGAGGTATCAGAGCGCTTTACATGAGCATCAGATTATAGTTACAGGTTACATCGTTAGAAAGGCTACACAGCTATTAGAGCATGGCAACATAGATACTTGTAAGGTCAAGATAAACAATAAGCACAAATACGAGCAAAGCAAGCAAGTGGAAACATTCAGGGAAGGGGGAAGGAGCTGGGGAAGTAGACAGGTAATGAAGGCGGGAAAGAGGAGGGGAGGGTGAAGGACATTGCATAGAAAGAGGAGGGGAAGGGCGATGGGAACATAAACCGGTAGAAGAGTCAAAGCAACGTCCAAAGTCCAGTAAGCTGTGATCCATGGGGAAGTGGTATCACTTCCCTATCTCTGTTGCGGGAGGCTCCCTTTACGCAGTGGACTCTCTCAGAGGGGTCTCTGAGACTCCAAGGCTTACATACTGGATCCTTCCCCAAAAAGGGGAGAGGGAGTGCTTTGGCAAGGGGTGCCATACCATACCCCAGCTGTGAGTGGCTCCCTTGGCGCAGTGGACTCTCTCAGCGGGTATGCTGAGACTACAGAGTATAAATATTGGATCTTTCCCCAACAAGGGGAGATGGAGTGCTTAGTCAAAGGGCA
Organism: Lissotriton vulgaris; assembly: GCF_964263255.1. NCBI lineage: Eukaryota > Metazoa > Chordata > Amphibia > Caudata > Salamandridae > Lissotriton > Lissotriton vulgaris. The sequence goes on along the minus strand of NC_141693.1, from coordinate 505,993,925 downwards.
CAAAAGACAGGGGCTAGGCAGACTAGCAGGCAAGGTGAGAGATTCAGGGGAGAGAGGATAGGAGCTAGGAGCTAGGGAGGTAGACAAAGGGAGAAAGAGTACTAAATGGGAACAAATGTAATTAATGAGTTATTATATAGCGCTGGCTAGACCCGATGGAGTCAGAGCGCTTTACATGAGGGACAATAATGTTGCAAATTACATCAGTTAAAAGTTACATAAGTATCAAGAAAAGCATTTAAAGAACATAGGGGACAAGGTGAATGGAGCAGGAAGGGTAAGGGGATAGGGTAAAGGGATAGGAGGAAGACAGGACGTAGAGACGAGGGTTAAATAGCTACAAAACATTCCAGAAAATTTTTTTTTAGGAGCATAGAAGAAAAGGAAAATGGGGTGAGGAATGGAAAGGGGGTGAGGGCAAAAAGGGTAGTGTATAGATACAGCGGAGAGACGAAGGGAAAGTTTGTCCAATGTCCGGCTGGGTAGGTGACAGTTGAGGGGGAATCCACAGCCCATCTCCTCTTCAGCTATCAGGTAGGTCCACCGGGCATCGGTCAAACGGCTAGGTCTCAACAGAAAAACATTAAAGGAGAAGAGGGCGAGAAGAAGGGAGCGTAGAGGGGGAAGGGGTGGGGTGAAAGGGTAGGAGGGGGAAATGACAGGGAGACGAAGGAAAGTCTGTCCAAAATCCGGCTGGGTAGGTGATGGGCGAGGGGGAATCCACAACCCATCTCCTCTTCAGCTAACAGGTAGCTCCACAAGACATCGGACAAATAGCAGGGTCTCTACGATCGAGGGAAGGTTCAGAGTTCATGTCCAGGAGGGAGAGCAGGATCAAGGTCAGGAGAGGGATGTGGTTAAGCTCAGGCTGCTGACCAGTTCTATTGTCCGAGAGCGTTAGATCATCGTGGAGAGACCAACTGAGGCTGCCAACTTGAGGTCAGGCCGGGGGCTGAGACCTTGGTGTTAAGTTCAGTCGGTCTCCAAAATTCACAAAGCATAGGGGGTGTAATCTATGCCGTGAAGCCGCAGGGGATGTATGGTGTTACAACGCATAATTTTACATCACATTCCATTACAATGCGATTTTTACAACGCAGGATCCATTACAATGCATGCCTTTACAACGCATGTCATTACATAGCAGATGCTATTACAAGGTATGCCATTACAACGTAAGTATAGGTAAGTATATCTTTTTAAAAAAAAATTAATTAAGTTAATTTAATTAATATAATTTAATTAATTTAAATTAAATAAATTTAAAATTGTAATTAATTTAATACATTTAATTCTATTAATTTAATTTAATTTAATTAAAAAATGTAATTAATTTAATTTAATTAATTTAATTTAATTAATTTAATTTAATTAATTTTAAAATTGTAAATAATATAATTTAATTAATGTAATTTAATTTAATTATTTTAATTAAATTAATTTTAAAATAGTAATTAATTTATTTTAATAAATTAAATTTAATTAATTTAATTTATTTAATTTAATTAATTTTAAAATTGTAATTAATTTATTTTAATTCATTTAATTTAATTAATTTAATTTAATTAATTTAAAAATTGTAAATAATATAATTTAATTAATTTAATAATAAAACTGAACCCTAAAAATACCCCTGTACCCCAAAACCCAAACCCAGCCCTGAAACCTAAAAATACCCCTGTACCCCAAAACCCAAACCCAGCCCTAAAACCTAAAAATACCCCTGTACCCCAAAACCCAAACCCAGCCCTGAAACCTAAAAATACCCCTGTACCCCAAAACCCAAACCCAGCCCTGAAACCTAAAAATACCCCTGTACCCCAAAACCCAAACCCAGCCCTCAAACCTTAAAATACCCCTGTACCCCAAAACCCAAACCCAACCCTGAAACCTAAAAATACCCCTGTACCCCAAAACCCAAACCCAGCCCTAAAACCTAAAAATACCCAAACAGCCCAAAACATATACCTCAGTACCCCAAAACATATACTCCTATACTCATACTTATTTTTAAAATTACTTAAATTAATATATTTAATTGATAATAAAAAAAACATAAATTAATATATTTATTTATAATTAATATTAATTAAATTATTTAAATAATATTAAATTAAAAAAAATTATATACTTACCTATACTTACGTTGTAATGGCATGCGTTGTAATAGCATCTGCTATGTAATGTCATGCGTTGTAAAGGCATGCGATGTAATGGATCCAGCGTTGTAAAAGTTGCCTTGTAATAGAAGTGCGTTGTAAAAGTTGCGATGTAACGGTTGTTTCCCGCCGCAGGAGGACAGGGCCAGTGTCGGCATGTCTTCAGAGCGGGTGAGTGGCAGGTCTGGCGTGGTGTCTTCAGAGTCATTCTCCAATAATCAGAGAGCCCTCATGTTCTGCAACCCTATCGAGCATACAAGCTCCTCGCGTACATAATTACATCAAACAACAGGCATAGTAGCACATAAGGCGAGAACTCCACTCTGCACCAACCTCATAAGCCTAAATCTAGTAGGCCCCAACTCCTAAACATTGCTTGCATTAGGAAATAAACTTAAACTTAGTAACATAACCTGCAGTAGGGAATAAATCAAACCTAGACCACAGTCGAAAACATAAGACAGTAGGTAAAACCTAGTAAGCAAAAAAGCACATCTAGAGCATAAATCAAGGTGCAGACATCACACTGCAAACATTACATTTCCTAGCACCTATAAAAAGTACACTAGGGCCTTGCACCCTACAAACCTAATAGTCCCCTGGGCCAACTGGCCATCTATAAGGGGCTCAAATGCCCTCTGTCGATTGTTCCACCTAAGACAGGGAACTTTGTGTGAATGGGATGATTGTGAATAGTGTAGACATGAGGTCTGTTATGTGCATAGGGTAAAATGTACTGATTCTGGTGAATCCCTGCTTATCGAAATTGCACTGTAAGTGCGAATTCTTGTATGAGCATGTCTCTATTTTCTTTTAGAAAGGCAGACAATAACAGATTATAAGATGATTGTGTGAGTGAATGTGTAGTGAGTGAATGTGTATGTTGAAACTGTGAAGGAGAGTGAGCCACTATGAGGAGTGAGGGTGACGACAGATGGTGCTCCGCTAGTATAGGTTGGTTGGTGTAACACCATGTTGGGATTGATTGATGATTGTTTATTACATCTGAAATGCTTGAGACCGCATCATCATACTATTTGTTTTAAACTGCATTTGGAGTGTTTAGTTTTCATAACCAGGAAAAATCATGCAATGTTTTAGGGTTCTTGTTTCAAGGGGATGCGGATTATACTACAAGGGTGGGTGAAGGACCGCCACCGGAAGACACATCAACTCATTATATGGCATCAAATATAGGACTCCATACATTTATTTGGCTTCAAAATTGGCACAAGATCACTGAGAAAGAGGGTGCATTGTCATTTCCACAGTATGACACTTTCAAATTAGAGATACTTACCCAGTTCAGGGGAGTGATGTTTGCAATTAAACCTTTACCTAGACCTACACAGTTTGAAGGGATTGATGCATGGATGAGAGCAGTTCAGGCTAAACAGAGAGATTGCTATAGGTGAATGATGAAGAAAACTATGCAAGCTTACCAAGAGGCATAATGGGATGCTAAGGTAAAGAGATGGAGGGTAGACATGATTGAGGAGGAGAGAATATATCCTGCACTGATGAGGGATGAGGACACAAAAGAAAATGACAAGGAAAATAGTCAGATGGAAACAATAACAGTGACACTGATGATAGCCTGTTAAATTGTTAGCTGATCTTCCACCCCCTTATAGTCTGCAGCAGGATGGAATAGGGAGAAACCTTGATGAGAGTTTGAATACCGAGAGTGGATCAGCACCAATAGCCACAAATCCTGGTGTTGTCGGAGTGATATCGACAGGAGCGAGGTAAAAAAAATGAGAGAAGAGGTGGAAACATGTACGACAAGGAGCTCAGATCTGAGTGACTCTAATGCTGCTTTGAGACTACTGGATGCTCCTACAGTACAGGTCACAATAGGGACTATCGTTTCCATGCATGACCCGAACTCTACAGTAAATGAAAATCAGCTACAACACTTGGGTACTGAAGGGACAACACAAAGCAGATCAGCAAACATTGATGCGAGTTTTGTTCCATTGACTCCTGTTAACTCAACTATTCTGTATGTAGCCACAGTACACCATTCTGTAGATCAGAATAGCTCTCACATTGTTAGGCCCCTACCAGTGAGAAGCGTTGATTACCACATAACAGTGTGGAGACCACTTCCCAGAGTACAAAGTAGCACATCTCGAGAGAAAGGAGAGCCACAGCGAACCTCCTATTGTCGGCACATTTTTGATGTTTCAAATTTAGAATCATGGCTTAGGGATCACAGTAACACCAAGTATACACAATTGAGTCTGGGTATCATAAAATCTGCTGTAGAGGCGAAATTGGTGGATGTGGTAAAGATGAGGGCTGAGTAGATGAGATAATTAGTGGACATTTGGCTCTCGATCGAGTAGAGACATATGAACCTGATGAATTTCTGTTTATAGCGAATTATGTTACCAGAAGAGCAAGACAGGTGCATGAGAAGTTGACAGAATTGGCTCAGAAATGCTAGGTAGATCTAACCCAAACAAAGATGTTGCAAGTGAATCACAGACTTGCTTTCAGTGACCAAGAGGAAAAGAGTGTGCCTGTATTAAAAACCCACATTCAGGAATTGGTAATAAAAAAATGAAAGCATGAAGTATGATAGACAAATGGGGAGAGAGGTAGTCATAGAAGAGAAGTGCATTGAAGGTTACTGGGGAGCCTCATCCTCCGGGGGGGAGAGCAGGAGTGGAGGCCTAGCCACAATGGCAAGTGCCTAGTTGAGGTTATGTGCATGTGCCTTGGAGTCAAGGTAATCTTGCTGCATTCACAGCTGAATTTCTGAAGTTGAGAGAAAAACCTGAAGAGTGGTATAAACACGTTGATCGATTTGTGAAGATTTCTATGGTGTTGTGGATTGATTTGAACATGTTGTTTGACACTATGGTACCTAGTGACTTGTGTTCTGCATGTAAGATAGTCTTAGAATCGCCTGAAAAGGAACCCTATAGGGACCCAGTGACTAATGGTCCATCTCCAATGGTAATAAAGAAATAAGAATGAGTGGTCATGTGGTTACAATCTAAAATAGACCCACAGGATATTGATTGGGTCAACATTCATCAAATGAACTAAGCGCCAAAAGAACATATTCATGAATACTTTGAAAGACTGTTACTGGCTTTCAAGCAGTACAGTGGATTTGACACCTTTGACCCCAAAGACATGGGACAATTTGTTTCCAAGTTCATAAGGCCCGAGATTAATCTCATGATACAACAACATTTGATTTGCTGCAGAATAAGATCATGGATGAAAATCTGTGTTATGCTAGGTATTGCAGTGATGAGGTTGACTTAAAACACACGAAAATTAAAGACAACATTGATGATGGTTCAAATGAGGGCTGACCAAAAGGGAGGACAGGCAACTGTTGGAAATGTTTCTCATGCACAGGGAGATCACCCCGCCAGAGTTTAGATGCAGACTAATGGAGGGTTGCAAGACAAGGAAGAGATAAAGGGGTCCCCATACATCCAAAGACAGACGTAGGTGGCAAGGGAATTGAACCGCAAACAAGTAATGAGGATATTGCTTTCAAATTGGCATATCAGAATCTATATGTCACCATGTATCTCCTGCTGATGGTGGAAGGTATGCCTTTAGACCTTAGAAACACCGTCTCAACAGTGGTGTGGGACTTTACAGGTGACGAAATTGGAATCACCAAAGGAGTTGAATCAGTCAACATACAGGTTAAGCCAAAGGCTGAATTTCTGAGAACCCCAAAATATATTTTGACACCCGAAATTGTCGCAGGTATCGTTACTGTGGTTAACTCCATGATCTAACAGGGCATTCTGAAGGAGATTCTGGGGAGTCTATGCAATTTACTTATTACGGGCATAGTGGTTCTTTGTTGCCCTGTGGTGCTGAATCCATCTGTAATACTGTTCCAAATTCCAAGTGAAGCTGAGTGGTTCACAGTTAATGATCTCTACCAGGCTTTTTTTAATCCCATTACATGAGAAGAGCCAATATTCATTCGCTTTCTGGCTGCAAAACCATGTCTTAATGTCTTAACATGGTTTCGTATTTTATTTTTATTTATTTATTTATTTAAAGTTTTATATAGCGCGAACAAGATCTTTGCAGATATCAGAGCGCTTTACAGAGACAGTAGGTAGGGTAAACAAAACTCTTGAAACAATATAACATTCAATAGTCAGTGAGTTGCAAAATAGGGTAACAATCACAAAGAGTATGCAGACTAATAACAATCAAGAAACAATAATATGGAAGCAGTACAATGTCTAATCGGGTAAGATTATAGCACCCCAGAGGGTGAGTAAACACAATGTGAAAGCAGAGTAGTGGTCAGTAATGGGTGCGTTGCAAGTTAGTGAGGCACTCAAGGCATAGTGTACAACCCACTAGCCAAGCTGGAAACCAATAATATAGCATCCGTGCGATGATTTAGATCCGAAAGCAGTCAAAAGAAAGAGACTCGCATAGGTAAGCAATCAGAAGGCCGCTAATGTAGGAGCCAAGTACTGTCATTGTTCCAGTAACAATAGTATTCAGGTGAATTTAGCCTGAAGGATGGCCTTCACCTCTTTCTTGAAGAGTACAGTGGAAGGGATAAGCCTAGTTTCTGGCGGGAGTGCATTCCAGATCCTAGGCGCCATTCCTGAGAAGGAGCGTTTGTATATTTTTTCCTTCCGTAATCTCCGTGGTTTCAGGAGGAGGGTTTTTGTGCTTCTGTTGGATCTTGAGCCTCCTGAAATGGTCAGCTTTTGAGTGAGGTAGTTAGGTGACTTGTGGTGTATGGCCGAGTGCGTCATACAGGCAATTTTCAGCTGAATTCTGGCTTCAATAGGCAGCCAGTTTAGGGCTTTTAAATCAGGGGATATATGCGAGTGTTTTCTTGAGCCAGTGATGAGTCTCACGGCCGCGTTCAGGGAGGCTCTTAGGGGAGCCGTTGTTGTAAGGGGGAGCCCGCTGAGAGCCGCAATACCGTAGTCTATCCGAGGAATGACTAAGGCTTGAACAACCGTTTGGAAGTCCTTGGGTGGAAGAAAGGGTTTGAGTTTTCTCAGCGTGTTGATTTGGAAGTTGGCTTCTTTAGTTGCTTTGCTAATATGCTGCTGCATGTCGAGATTGCAGTCCAGTGTGATGCCAAGGGATTTCGCGGAGTCCACGATGGTGGGCTGGACATTGAGTGCGGTTAGATGATTGAGCCATGTTTGGGTGATGGCCTTTTTCGTAGGAGGAGAGATCAGAAGGAACTCAGTTTTCAGAGCATTTAGTTTGAGGTGATTGTCGGCCAGCCAAGCTTGGGTCTTTCTTAGTGTGGTATTCAACAGTTTGACGTCTTCAGGGGATTGAAGCTTGAGGTAGAGCTGAGTGACATCGGCGTACATATGGAAGTGTACCTTTGAAGATTGAAGCAAGGTGGTGAGTGGTTCCATGACGAGGTTGAACAGTGTGGGGGATATTGAGGAACCTTGTGGGACGCCCAGTGTTACTGGCACAGGCGAGGACAGTGCGTTGTTGATCTTGAACTTCTGAGACCGGTTGTACAGAAAGGATGTGAACCATTTGAGAACAGTCCCGGATATGCCCATTCTGGTGTTTAGGAGCTCCAGTAGTTTCTCGTGTTTGACCGTATCAAATGCTGAGGAGAGGTCAAGAAGGATGAGGAGGCAAGACTCATTGTGATCAAGGATTTGGAGGGTGTCATCAATTATGTGTGTCATGGCCGTTTCCGTGCTATGCTTTGCTCTGAATCCTGACTGGTGAGAGTTGAGGAGCTCAAACTGCTCAATGTGTTTTGTCAGTTGGAGTTGTACGCATTTTTCTAACAGTTTTGCCAGAGTGGGGATATTGGTGATGGGACGATAGTTGTTTAGGTCGGTCGGGTCAGCTGTGGGTTTCTTGAGTATAGGCGTGACTTGCCCAATCTTGAGGGAGTCTGGGATGAGCCCTTGTTGCAAGGAACAGTGGATGATTTTAGTCCAGAGTGGGAGGAGCAGGGGGGTGAGGACTTTAACAGCATTGGCAGGTAGGGGGTCTGTGTAGTGATTGGCGGGTTTCAAGGTGACAAGCAGCTTGTGAATTGATTCTTCAGAATAGGTGTCGAAGGACGACCATGAAGCGTTGTTTTTAGGTTGAGTGTTAGTTATGGCTATGGAGCCGGAGTATCGACTTACATCCTTGAGGAGATCACTTCTTATAGTGTCGTTCTTTTGCTTGAAGAAAGCAGAAAAGTATCCCACAACTGTACTGAATCACCAGCTATCTTTAACTAGATTTTGGAAAGGAATCTGGAGTCCCTAGTCATATCTTTCAACTCCGTTCTGGTCCAATAAAATGGACATAAAGTATCCCCGAACAAACTTCAATATTGACTACATGAAGTGTAGTACTTGGGACATCGAATTGAGAAAGGGAAGAGGACGGTGTCACCAGTGCGAGTATCGACGATCATGCAAATGTATCCACCATGCACTCAGACAGAGGCCAGGATGTTTCTGGGTATTGTGGGCTGCTGGCAACAGTGAATCCCTAATTGGTTCCTGTTAGATTTGGGGGTCTCTAGTTGGCACAGGTAGGTACTTGTGACCAATAGGGTTCCTCGCCTCTAGTCAGGGAAAGGGGGTACACTCCTGAAATAACACCTGCTCACCCCCTAGATAGCTTGGCATGAGTAGACAGGCTTATCTCAGAGGCAGTGTGTAAAGCATTTGTGACCACATACAGTAACCCAGTGACAACACTACAGATGGACACCACACACGTGTATATTAAAAATAAGTATTCTTTTATAGACTTAACACAAGACCACAAACAACACAAATCCACAATACTATACTTAAAATTGTAGTTTAAGCTTAGTTCAATTCAGTTCTTAAGATGCAACACTTTATGTCAATGTACCTTGTAATGCGTGACGCTTCCACAACAAAAGTGTTGCAGCGATGGAAATGCGGCAAAGTTCCGGTGTAAAGAAATAAAGATGTAAAGATCTTCCAGATGCGGCACGCGTCTCCGATGATGCGAGAAGTCTCGGTTCGATGTGTCAACTGCAGCAGCGAGACCCTTGTTCAGCGATGAGAAGGCAACAGCCTCGGCTGCGGCACTCTTCTCCGATGTTTGCGATACGCTTCCGCGCAATGTGACAACTACAGCTGCAACATCCAAGATGCGACAGCATCACCTCCATCGGCGGCACGCTTCTCCAAGGATGCGAGGCGCTTTTCTCAAAGTGGTGCAGTGCGACAACTACAGCGGCAACAGCCACGATGCGATGGCAGCAGCAGCGACGGCGACACGCTTCTTCCTTGTTGCAAGACACTTCTCTCGATGCGGTGTAGTGTGACAACTACAGCGGCGACATCCAAGATGCGACAGCAGCAGCAGTGACGGCGGCATGCTTCCTCTTCATTGCAAGATGCTTCTCTTGATGCTGTGCAATGCGTCAGCTACAGTGGCGACACCTTCCTTCGGAATTGCGACGGCAGGGGCAGCAACGGTGACACGCTTCTTCCTCTTGAGTCGCGCTTCCAGCTCCTTGCAATACCCAGTCCCTCAGAAGGCCCAAAAAAGCAGCAGGCTCTTCCAAAGAACTCTGGGGAGCTGGGGTTTGAAGTCTGTTGACCCTAAGACTTCGGCATTAGGCAAGCTCTGTTCCAAGCCCTTGGAGATCCTTCACAAGTTGAAAATAAAGCACACAAAGTTCTTTCTCCTTTCTTTGGCAGTCAGGCAACCACTGCAGGCCTATCCCCCAAGCAGCACTTCAGCTTAAGGGATAGTCTCTCCTCAGTTTCTTGAGGTTTCTCTCCTCAGCAGAGATTTCTTCTTGTAGTCCAAAAGTGATCTAATTTCTTGGGATCAGGGTCCCAATATTTATACCCCAAAATCCTTTGTCCTCTGAAGGCAGAGGGGCCTTTGCCTAGTCCAAACCAGTTCTGGAGCTCTCTGTTTACATGACTCCTTCCTTCCTTTCATAGTGCAGGGCAGAAACATCAGACGTCCCACAGGAGGTGGAGCCAGAATTGTGGAGGAAAGGCACAGCCCTGGAGCACACTGTTGACATGATTCCTTCTCTCCTTTGAAAGGGCAGGGCAGAGACATCAGACGCACCACAGGGGGTGGAGCTGTGTGGCTCCAGGCACAGTGCTATTCGGGTCCTAGGTGCAATTCCTCTCTCCTATCCAGATGCAGATCTCTCTATTCACCACTGGGCGGACTCACCCTGTCTCCTAAAATCCCCCAGCCCTGTCACTCAAACTCCAGACAAGGAATATATAACCTAGTAGAGGCAGGCCTGGATAGTTAGACAAGAAAATACCTACTTTCTAAAAGTGGTATTTTCAAACTCAGAATGTTAAAACCAACTTCACTCAAAGATGTATTTTATCATTCTGAGTTCAGGCACACAAAACTCGAATTTCTATCATGTTCCCTGAGTCAGTTAGGATTATAAGAGGTAATAATCAAACTGCCCATTCTGACCGATGGAGAACAGGTAGACTTACAGTAGTGAAAAACGAAAATGGCTGTAATTCATTATTCGGACATGCCACACATCAGGGCTTGTCCTACCTTAACCTTACAATGCACCCTGCCCTTTGGCCAACCATAGGGGTGACTAATATGCAGAAAAGTGAAGGTTTAGGGGCTGCCAAGTGGGTACACTTGCCCAGTCAGCATGGCAGTACCAGACTGCACACAGGCTCTGTAATGGCAGGCCTTAGACACACTTTTACAGGCTGCTTCTGTGGGTGACACAACCAGTGCTGCAAGCCTACTAGCAGCATTTGGTTTAGAAGCCCTGGGCACCCTCAGTTCACTGTACTAGGGTCTGACAAGTAAACCAAATCAGCCAATCATGGAATCACTAATCCATACATCAATTTATAATAGGGAGAGCATATACACTTTAGCACTGGTCAGCAGTGGTAAAGTGCCCAGAGTCATAAAATAGCCAACAACAGGTCAGACAAAATATAGGAGGAAGACAAAAAGTTCAAGGAAGACCATGCAAAAAGGGCCAAGCCCAACAGTTCCCTTGTAGACATTTACACACAAAAATGTGTCAGATCCCGTGCCAAGGGATAATGATTGCTTGCTTGCTTTCCAGGAGCTGAGAGAGAACTTGTGTCATGCTCCACCTTTAGGAATACCTGGTTACAACAAAGCGTTTTTGCTATTCTGCCATGAACGAGAAGGTTGCACGATGTCTGTACTCACTCAGTTGCATGGAAGTGCCCATAGATCAGTGGCCTTTTTCTCTGCTACATTAGATCCTGTAGTGTCAGCGTTGCCTGGATGTGTCAAATCTGTTGCTTCAATTGGTGTCAGTATTGAACGATGTGAAAACATCATGATTGGTCACCCATTGACAATGTATGTTCCTTACTCAGTGGATATTCTGTTGACAAGGACAAAAATGCAGCACCTAGCCAACAATCGGTTGACAGGGTATGAGCAAGTGATCTTGGTTGCTGACCATGTTACTCTGTAGCGCTGTTCTGTGTTAAACCACGCTACCTTGTTACCTGTTACAAACACAGAGGTGGAGGAAATTATAGACCAGGACTGTCACCATGACTGTCTGGATGTCACTGAAATTTGTACTAAACTACGTCCTGAGGTTGTCGATGAGCCACTGTCCAATCCTTATTATGTTCTATTTGTTGAGGGCTCATGCTTAGGAGACTCTGAAGGAAATCTGAGAGCAGCTTTTAGCAGCTTTTGCTGTCTGTACTGTTTCTGGGGTGGTGTAAGCCACTTGGTTGCAAGGAGTATACTCTGCGCAAGTGGATAAACTCATTGCCCTGGCTCATGCATGTTGCGTGTGACCATGTACACCCACAGCTAGTATGGGTTTTCTTATGGTTCATTATTTTGAACTGTTATGATCTTAATGGGGGCTCATGACATCATCTGGGTCCCCACTCAGGGGAGATTGTGAGACAATTGCCCGAAGCATCACAGTTGCCAAGGGAAATTTCGGTCATTAAGTACTCTGCACACTGTGAGGAAACAGATTATGTCACTTTCAGAAATCGATATGGAGACAAAATTGCACGTTATGATGATTTGAATGCTTGTACTTTCAAAGAAGAATACAGAAACGAAGACACAGAGGTGACAAATTTCATCTTGATGTTGGAGGTTGCCAATACTTAGGATGAGGTGAGGCATCTGCAGGGGGAAGTCTCTGAAGAGGAACTGTCAGGCTGGGTCAGAGCGGGTTGTGTGAAGGAGAGGGCGATATCTGGGTGTTGACTGATGAGAGAGCAGTTCTACCCGACTGTTTACTGTACCCGATGGCAAGGCAGATTCATAGTGAAGCACATATAGGAAGAGGTACAATGGTGAGGGTTGTTAGGCAAACATGGTTCAATCCAAGGTTTCATGTGGTTGTAGAAGCATTGTGTCATTGATGTGTAAAGTGTTGTTATATTGAGCCACATAGATAGGTCAGGAGAGCCTTTCAATAGGAGGCAGCTGGATTTCGTTGAGATGTCTATGTGCAATAGATTGAGATACATTCTGGTTGTGTTGAGTAGATTCTCCTGTTGGGTCAAAGCCTATCCAACTAAGAAGGTGTGACAGCCTCACAGTGGATAAGCTGTTGCTGTGGGAGCTAATTCCAAGATTCAGATTTTCAACTACATTGGAATCAGACCAAGGGTCTCATTTTGATAATTAGGTCCTGAAATGCTGTGTGGAGCTTCGCGGGTGGAACAGAGACTACATTGCAGTTATAGGCCAGAAGCCTAACAATTGTTGAGTAGGTAACAGCACTCGGATGTCAATATTGGCAAAGGTGTGTGCTTCGACATCTCTAAAATAGCCTGATGGGTTGCCTCTTGTGATGATGAGCCTATGCGGTATTTACCTCATTTTATTTTTTTGTAAACAGATTTTATTAAGCATTTCTCATACATATCCATACTTTACAGTTTGTATGATGAAGCCTTCCAAACAGCTCAATTTCTTGATTCAGACACCAGGCACGAATTGTAGACATTCAAAATATCTCATGTTGAGAAACCTATGCTACTCAGCCTGTTACTAGTACATTACTTGCTCAAAGCTAGGGTCTGTTGTGCTTGTGTCACAATGGTTATGCAGGTAGCTCCTACTTTGGTCAACCATTTTTATTGCATTCAGTAGCACAGCTAACTACCCAACTCCCAATATCCCCAAACACCCTCCCCCTAGGTGTGCCTGAATGTGCCAAGTTTCCATTACTGTCACCCTATTTAGTTTCACTCCTCAATGTTTAACTCTGTGTCTCCTGCCAGGCAATGTGAGTGGGTGTAGTCTTGATCATCCTTGACCTCCCTCCTCTATAGGCTCGACCTGTATTCCTTCGTATTCTGCATTCTTTGGCTGTTTCAATAGTGTCACCAACTCCCCCCATGCTCTTGCTGTTTCCAGAGGGCCCCTGCCTCACCTGGCTTCTCTCAGTCTGGCTTCTCCCTCATATGTTGCCCATTTTCAGAAATCCCTTTATTCCACCTCTCCTTTGAGGGCCCCCTCTGGGATTTCTAGTGTTTGGTAATCTCCCATTTGGCCATCAGGAATGGCAAGTCTTGGATCCGGCTTGGGACCTTAACTTTGGATGTGTGCGGGAACCAGTGTAAGAGACAATATCCTGATGTAGCCTGGACCTCTTTCTCAGTAATTATTGTTGCTGTAACCTCCCTCCAGATGGACCCTACCCCTGGGAAATCCCAAAACATATGCAGGTATGCTGCATCTGTCTCCCTGCACCTTGGACATTGGTACTGGTGTGAGTTAGTCAAACTGGCTTGACCCTCATGAGGTTCTTATGTGGAGAGCATCGAGACTTCCTGTCTTACCCGCCAACATGCTTGTGAATATATCAGTTGATTTGGTTTTCAACGACTATAACGGATTGGCTAATGTGGTTAATTTTGTGTCTCATCAGGTTGAAGCAGTGACTGCACCAGCAACATGGGATCTCTCCAATGACTTTACTCCTGGCGCCTGGGTGCTCATAAAAAGGCATGTGAGACAGAAGTGCAGTGAGCAGCACTGGCGTGGACCATACCAAGTTATACTGGTGAGTGAGATTGCTGTAAAGTGTGATGGAATGCCTCACACATGCGTAGAGATTCAAGACCCTCTGAAGAAACATCTCCTCTCCAAGAAGCATTGAAAGAAGTGACAGGAAGGTCATCAGAAAGGGTAAGCCAAGCTGTAGAGGAACCAGTAGAGGCTCAACAAGCCTTAGAGCAATCAAAGGTGGTCCAATCGAGCAAGACACTGATGTTGCTTCTGAAGGAGAAAGAACAGTGGTGTCTGAGGAAGAGTCTGAACCCAATGCAGGAGCTAGCGAAATGAGGAGGCAAGCGCAGTTGAGATCACGAGCATACCTGAATGAGACCTGGCCAGAAAGAGAATGAAGGAGAAATCCAAGATTTACATCTGCAAGAGAGCTGAAATGTCTCAATCTGAAGAAAGTGAGGCTGAAGATGAGAGACTAAATTTGAGAAGGACCAATTTGTTTAGGGTGCCTTTTCAAAGATACTGATCTCCTGAGTGGACTTATCTGGCTGCCAGTGCTGACGAGGGTGAGTCCCGGGACATTGGTGATGATAATCCAAGTCCTGCTGAAAACTCCAGGGACTGATTTTGTGCCCTTCTTTCATTGGCAGTTCCCTATCCACCAAGGATGAGTGGCCTACGAGCTTTGATTTTGAATCACGTCATTTGACCTCCTCTGGGTATGGAACCAGCACTGGATGAATAAGCGGAATTGAGAGCAGATCTACTGCAATTGATTGAAGAGCAACTGGGTTCAGAATTTATTAGGGATGTTGAATGAACTTTTATGAAGTTTACTAAGAAGTGTTAAGAAGATTACCTATCAGTAGGCATTACAACTAGAATATGACAGAATAGGGTTAAGGAAGTCTTACGAACGTGTGTAGATAGGAAAATTTAAAAAGAAACAGACAAGAGAGAAAAGTGCTAGAAACCTTGCTTAAAAGACTTTTGCATTTCCTGCTTTGTTCCAGTGGAACCTAATGGAGAAAAAAGACTCTGTGGCTGCTTTTTCTCCACTCAAATTTTGATCTGAATTTGCTTTAGAATGGAGTCTGGAAATCCGAACCATAGACACAAATGTACAATAGGTACCCTCATAACCATTGTAGTGTTAGTGATAGTAGTACTAATTGTAGAGTCAGTTTCTAGACCTCTGGAGGAAGAGACACATTGGGTTAGTATTCATGAGGTGCGTACACCTACAAACAGGGGTTTCAAAAAGAGGTACTCTAGGATCAGAGAGAGGTTTAGTTGCTCAGGGAGACTAGCATCTCCATGTAGATTTGTCTAAGGGTGATTACACATTAAGGGCCAGATGTAGGTAAATCTTTTTTTCTGACTCTTAAATACCGACTCATACCGAATCGGTATTTCAGAATCGGAAAACGGAATGTATATAAAAAATCGGTAAAATTTACAGATTCGGTATCATTCGGAATTTCAAATCGGAATTTACTGAATCGGTATTTACAGATTCAGTAAATACCGATTCGGAAATACCCATTCATTCCTATGGTCCTTCTGGCCCATAGGAATGAATGGGATTTAACGAATCGGTAAATACAGATTCGGTAAATACCGAATTGGTTAATTTCGAATCGGGAGTTCCTAAAAAATTACATGTGACCCTGTAAACCAATCAGGAACACCCACCACACCCCACAACAAAGGCACAGAGGAAACAACCAATCAGAATCAATCACCCCTCCCCAGTACCTGGGAGTGGCCACACCCATGCAGGTGCAGAGCAACTGAACAGTTAGCAGAGCAGGAAGAAACAGAGAGGAGCTGGCTTTCCAGAGCTTATCTGTTCATCACAATGGAGTCTTAGGAAGGGCAGAAGGATGCAGGAGAGCAAAGAAGGAAACAAAAATTTTGCCCAGCAGAACTGCAGGTGCTTGTGGAAGAAGTGGTAAAGCACCACACCCACATTTTTGGGAACCAGTCTCTGCATGTTGCATAGTCTTTAAAAAGAAACACATGGCTTGACATCCAGACAAAGGTCAATGCCATTGGGGTGACGCACAGGGAGATCGACGACCTCAAGAAAAGATGGTACGACCTGCGCATCATCACAAAGAAGAAAATTGCTGCCCAAAGAAAGGAAGGTGGTGTCACAGGTGGGGGAAAAACCGAGCTCCAAGACTAACAGAGCTTGAAGAGCTAGTGGAATCCACCCTGGAGCCAGAGAGCATCCATGGAATTGGGGACATGGATAGTTCTGCCAGAGCTTCAAAGAAACAAAGTAAGATGCATGGACAGTAATCCCCACCCATTATCCCGTCCCCCTTACCCACTGTGTGTAAGCATAACACTCCAGAACAGCTTTTACTGATGGCCAGCAATGCATCATGGGAGACGTAGTCATAGGTACATACATGCAATGCATACACCATAGAATCCAGCAAGGCATGCCACACACAACTTCGAACAGCTGATATAGACTAGGCAAATGTGTGATATAAATGTATTTAATTGAGACACACAGGTGAAGGACACCACTGACCCTATGTCCATATCTTTTCAAACTCCTCACGCAGTACAGCACCAGAAAGGAGAGGGCACCAGTACCTAAAAGAAAGGAAAAAGAAAGGCAAAGTGCAGGTCACAGCGCTGTTGAAAAAGAGAACTCCACATCCCAGGAAGCCACAACACCTGAGCGAGCCACAACACCTCAGCCGTATTCCCCTATATTGTTTGGAACACCTGAGTTGGAACCAGCAGCACTGTTGCCAACACCAACAACACAGTCATCCATGCAGGGAAAAGCAAGGAGGCCTGACGTGCCCCATCTGAGGATTTTGCAAACTTCAGATGAGGAGGATGAGGAGGGTGAAATACTGAGAAATCCACCTGTGGCTGACAAGGCCAGGCAGCAGAGTACTGCAGGCGCTGTGCGGTCCAGTGTCCTTTGCAGACACGCACGGGAGAGTGGTGAAGGGCAGGAAAGAGATGGGGTCTTCTGTGGCCTGGAGGCCACCATGGTTAAGGTGCAGCGCCTGCAGGCGAAGGCGTTGTTGGCAGTTGACAGGCAGGTGCGCAGCATCAATTACAAACTTTCACACATTGACCATGGAATAGGCAACATTGCTGTGAGCATGGAGGCAATTGCTAAGGGGATGTCAGACATCACTCAGTACATGGGTGCTCTGTCTGACAAGTTGGAGAGAGACCACTTAGAGCGTCGCAAAGAGCACCAGTGTATGCGGCAGCAGTCTAAGGCCCTGAACCGCTTTGCCACAGCAACGTCACTGCTGTGCCGGCATTCAATATCAATGCAGGATGCAATAGTGCACTGCTGCACAGACTTATCAAGGGGCATGGGGAGAGTCCCCTCTGCAATGGAGCAGATGTTCACTAACCAGACAGGGACTGCTGGTGACACAGGTGTGGATGAAACAGAAGGGTCCACCAGCAGGAGTGGCTCCAGCACACCTGTACCTGAGATGCGTAGGAGCGTCAGGTGCAACATTTCAGACCCAGCCACCACCCAAAGTGTGGATACACAGCCTCGTTCATCCAGCACTGTAGTGCGTGGTCGAAAACGTTAAAGATTGCCCACACCCCACAGGACCGGTCACTGTGAGGGTAACTGTGAGCACGCAGTCATGGACACAGACATTGTCGGACAATGGCGTTTGAACATTTGCATAATGTAGTGATAATTAAACTACATACTTCACATTCCACACCTGTCTGTGTCTCATTCATTACCTAGAAATATCGACATCTGATCTCTGCCCGTCTCAAACTACCATCTGTTGCTGCTGCTCCTGTTGCTTGGGGCTCTGCCTGTTCTTGGTCATCATCAATGTCCTTGTGATGTGTTACCTCCACCTCTGTGCCTTCTTTGGAGGCAAGATTGTGCAACATGGCACAGGTCGCTATTATCTTGCAACACAGGATGGGGGTGTACTGCTGTACACCTCCACTCTTGTGGAGGCAGTGGAATCTGCTCTTGAGGAGTCCAAATGTGCGCTCCACTACGTTGCGAGTAGGCCAGTGAGCCACATTATAACGCCTCTCACTCCTGGTAGTTGGATTGAGATAGGGTGTGAGCATGAAGGAACGCAGGGCATATGCACTATCGCCTAGGTGGTAAAGAGAGGTCCATTAGTTACATACGCATGACACATACATCTGCCATGACTATCAGGGTGTGTCACAGTTGTTTACCTGGCAGATATCCATCCCCAAACTCTCCTGCAACAAGCCGTGTGTATATCCCACTATTCTGGAAAATGTAGGAGTTGTGGGTGCTACCAGGAAATTTGGCCACTATGTCTGTGATGATGTTGCCAGCATTGCATATCACCTGCACATTAATGGAGTGCGTTGACTTACGGTTTCTGTAGATGTGTTCAATGGCTGCAGGTGGACAGAGTGGAATGAGGGTGCCATTTATGCAGCCTAACACGTGAGGGAAGTGTGCCAGTTCATAGAAATCAGTTTTTGTTTTTGCAAGTTCCACAGGTGTGTCAGGGAACAGGATGTAATGTTCCATTCTCTGCGTCATGGCCTCCAGGAACTTCCGGAAAAAACTTGACAGACAGCTGTGGGACACACCACCAACTGCAGCAATAACACTCTGGAAGCTCCCAGAGGCAAGCAGGTGTAGGCTACACAGCACCTGCACATGGGGTGGGATGGCGTGGGCCCTGGGTGTTGGGTGATCCAGGTATGGGTGGAGGTGCCTAATCAGGTCCAGGATGGTTCTGGGATGTAGCCTGTACCTCTACATTATCTCTGGCTCAGTCAGTTGGAATAAGGTTATCCTCTCCCTGTAGACCTGCTCCTCCCTTCTCCAAATCCTCTCTATTGCTGCCTGTAGCCGTAGCCGCCTCGCACTCACGTAGAATGCTGCCATTCTTGCTCAACTGTTGCATTTTGGGCCCTTTTTTATAGCCTGCACCTGGTTACCACCTGCTTTCAATCCATGGTAAATACCGACTCTTAAATACCGAATTTCATGGACTTCGGTATTTTTTGCATTTCCTACATCTCGACTGCCATTTTTACCATTTCTTATTTACCGATTCGGTAAATAAGGATTCGGAAAGTACCTATTAGGAATAATACCAACTCTTATTTACCGATTCGGGTACTTTTTGGCACCTACATCTCAGATTCGGAATACCTGTCGGTAACGTCCAAAATTACCGATTTTCGGCCGTTACCGACCGGTATTAGGACACCTACATTTGTCCCCAAATGCTTATGCTATGCTCCTTATATACATATGTAGACACTATAGAAGATAGAGATTGTTATGTTTGCATGCAGTTATCTGCATCTGTGACCTATGGTATCATATGTAGTTTGCTCCTTAGCATGTTCTGTAAGAAGGACCACTATGAGGATTATTATTATAACTATGATGTAGTACTGTCCAAAAGTTCCAATTTACAAACACCTAAACAATTATGATACAAAAAAGAGAATTGAAATGATAGAGAATTATTTTGTACCCATTGCTACGCTTAGAGACTGCTTATGCTCATAGAAACAATCGAACCTGTATATTAACTGATGTCGAGAAGAAATTTGTATATCGGGTAAAAGACAGATTTAGAGTGGTAGTGAGGGTAACAAGCCGTACAAATCTCTTCACTGGATGAAAGAAGAATTAGGCCATCATGCGCCAGGAAATTCAGTACCATTAGCTTTGGATTGGCAACACAAGGAGAGACTATGTATTCACCAGGCTGAGAGTGGATATAGTTCTGTGTTTATGGGAAAGAGTTAGTGTGATCATACCTTTTTGTTTCTTGGCCTATGGAAAATAGTTTTAGACTACACTGCACAAATTATACCAGGAGTTTATTTTGTGTATGGAAGAAGGCATATTTGAGGTAGTTTAGCAAATGGCATGGTACACGTTGTCTAGCTGTTGTGTTTCCCAAAATAAACCACATGGCAGATTTGGAAGACCTAGGTGGGGAAGTGAACACTAGACAGAAATGTGGATTAAGTACTGGAGAAGTTGTGGAAGACATTTTTGGAGTTATGATACCCAGCTTCGGAGCTGTGGTAAATGATAGCAAGATTAGAAAAATTGTCTTCTATAGTTGATAAGCTCTCTACTAATACTGCTAGATACATTTTGCTTATGGATGGCCAGATGGGTTTTATCAGGGCTATGGTGATGCATAATCGACTTGCTTTAGATGTTTTACTCACAAAAGAAGGTGGAGTCTGAAGAAGGTGGAGTCTGTTGAATGCTGAAGGTCCAACATTGTTGTACTTATATCCCTGACAGAAGTAAAGATTTAAAGAAGTACATCAGCAACATTGCAGAGTTATATCAAGAATTGAGAAACTTAGCTACTGAAGGTGTCTGGAGTAAGGTTGGACAAGTGTTTGGTGCACTTGAAAGGTGGTCCACAAATCTAGTAAGTATATTACTTGGCTATGCGACCGATATTGATTGTTGCCATCTGTATCACTGTCTTGATCAGCATGTTGGAAGGGTTATAAGTGGTACAGGGTAAGGCCAAGGGAAAGCGCTCAGAGGGTAAAAGACAGGAAGATAGAGAGGCAGCAAGACAACTATTACAATAATCTGAGGCATATGGAAAAGTTTAGACAAGGGAGAATGGCAACAACATCTGTTTAGATCAGTCTGTCTGATTAAACGTTTTTCCTAAATGAACATTTGATAGGCTTATCTAATGAAATAGGATGATTTTAGAGATGACTCCTCGTTGTCAGAGGGGGGACTGATAGAGCACAAATTTGTATCCTACATGGGGTACTTGTTAGAATTGCAATATAATCACCTGTAATACTTACTGACATATTATTCAATGTTATTGGAGAAATTAGATGCTAGATGAAATATGAATCAAGCAACATGTTCTTATGAAACCAATGAGATTCAATATGAAGCTTACTAAACGATTAATAGAATTTGTGCTGAGACATACAACAAATATAAACCGCTTATATTGGCCTCCCTAGTGATATGACCCATTGATATGTTAACTGTATTTTGAATGCTATGTCGGCTAATTGTGAAGTTGAAATATATGTTTTAATGTAGTTAGAGAAAATGTCCCTATTGGACGCTAATGATTTTATGGCATTACTAACTTACATATCATGGCAACTTCATTATTTTAGCCTAAGTCGTAGGCCTGAATATGCAGTACATTTTTAAATGTTCTCGTTCTGAAACTAATGCTTAGATTTGCCTGTGAATCCTGTAGATTGTTATTTGTTTCCATGATTACATTTTAGGTGGACAACGTTGTTAGTGAACAGTAGGGGTATTGTTCCATTAGATAAGTTGCGGAATGAAGGGGTTACAGTTAGCTTGGCCTGGAGAAGACAAGGTGGAGGGAGGTGATTTCACATGCGAGAAGGAGCGATGACCAAGGACGAACTGTTGCGGAGATGCATACATGGAGAAGGCCGTGAAAGGAATCAATGCCATGGAAAGGTTTTGTGGCTGAGCCTACTGTAAAGTACGAGTGAGAAAAGCATTTTGGGACATTTTCTGAATACAATTTTGAATATGTGATGCACTGTAGGGAGGAACAGACACCCCATTCCTGCTTGCCATCTTGACGGAGAGCACCTGAGTGCTAACTTGCTCCCTTTCCTGCTTGAGGTTTCATGCCACAGACCCATCATATGGTGGAGTGACTTCTTAGGAAGGCTCTACCCAGTGACACCTTTTCTCTTGCAAACATTTGCCTATATGCTAATTTAGAGATACCACCTCTAGAGTTATAGTAGGGATAGGTATAAGTAAATGCTTTATAACAACGAAGTGCTGATGCAGGAGAACGTGAACTTTTGCTTTCTCGTTTTTTGTGTAATCCACATAGAACTCATTGTTCTATTTATGTTGCACTGCGTGAATATCTTCAGACGGTATGGATTTCTTCTGTGTCCCTTCAATTTTTAAACTCTCATGCTAAGATTTGTGTATGTCAAACTATTTTTTAATTTGTAATACATTTGACTAATCTTCAGTAGGTTGTCAATTTGGGTTTTTGTGTAGCCTTATTGTGTTACATCGTAACTTGAATAGATTCATGAGAATTCTACTCCCCTTTACAATTGTATGCTTCTAAAAAGAACCATCGGAAGACCAACAGTTGACTTGAATTGGGCAAATGGTCCCAGGCCCTTTCTAGGCCCTTTGTAGGAAATTTGGAAAACCAAGGTTGGCTGAGCTTTGAAAAGGGATCAGAATTCCATGCCTTGTTGGCAGTGACTGGCATCTCAACATTCATATAGTCATTCCGACATTAGCTCTATATAGTAAGCATTGATCACTAAGGCACTCAAAAAAGAAATGGGAATCTGATAAGGACGATTCTCTATCATCTAGATTTATTGAATGTGACTGGAGAAGGATGAGATAAATAAGTCTGGGTCGTCCCCAAAGATCCCCTTGCTGTATGCCACAAAGCACAGCCGTTTTCAGTGGCGCAACATAGCAAAAACTGCTAAGAGATCAAGAACGTGTAGTACACAGATACCAGACTCATCCACAAATGACAGGAATCACACACCAGCCAAATACTGGCCCTTATGTTTTCACATAAATGATGGAAACCAGACTGGTAGGGAGGACAAGATGGCAAAAAGACAAGAGGGCTTGAAGGGAATTCATTTTTAAAGCAGCTGACCAACTAAAGAGTATTGGAAAGTAAAGTAGTAAATGTGCCTAGCAAATGTGTCATCATCTTAAATTGTTTTTCTAAGCAGTAGGTAGACTTTCCCAGCATAAGGAACCACAGGAAGAGGCTTTTACACAGGAATATATTAGCAAGTGGCAGTCTTGATTAATTGATGTGTAGAGAAAGAGGCATATTACAATAACCACACATCACAGTTGATTTGAGAGGACAGCAGTGGTATATTATTGATAGAGGTGCGCAGCAGGAAAAGTGTTCCTGAGGGATGGGTTTACAAAGTATAATCAAATACAAGACATTGAAGAAGACCATACCGAATTAAAAATGAAAGTCTTAGGTTTTATTTCAGGAGTGAAGTTCAATGACATACAAATGGGTGCACCAATCCTTTACAATACATTTTCAGCCCTCACCCACAATGGTTGAGACAGCGGGCTATAATAGTAGAATACTCATGTAACATGTCAAGTAGAGTGGCTGAGTCTAGATGGAGCCAGGTTTCCGTGAGAAACAGAAAGGTAGGAGAGAGAGAAAATTGTGTCAAACATGGAAATTAGATTTGATATGGCAGATACGTGTCTCAGTAGAATGGTTTTTAAATCAGTTTGGCAGGTATGTTTAGGAAAGCGCATATAAATGTGACAGAATGTATGTAGTAAGATCCATGCTACCTAACGCTGGGTAATATGAATGTTACTGAGAGTTGATTGTGTTCTTATCAACCAAGAACAATGCTTTTTTGTGAGCATTTTCATTGCCATATTCAATACCCCAGATGCCCAAGAACCACTGTAGGACTGAAGGTTTTGTGTGTGTGGGGTCCCCTGCCATTCTTTTGCCCCCAAAATATACCTCAACAAAACACCCATGAAATGATGAATTGGAGATTGTGTTGAACCTCAATTTCATGACACACCTCCCAAAACATTAAAAAAACTGAAATGCAGTTAATTAAGTAAAAAGCCCACTCAATAACTGAGTTCTCGATCAGTAGAATACAATGAAGGATTTCAGTCCAAAACTCAAGAGATGAGGTACAGAAGAAATGTATTCCAAGTCCTGAGTGGGTAGTAGAACCAAACCAGACGGCATCCCTAGTGGAATTGGAAGGTGTTCTGGCTTAGCCCACAAAATCAAGGGGTTTTATATAGGAAATATTCTCATGGAACAGAATTGAAACTGCAAACTCATCATGGTGTGAGCAAATGTATCATTTTATTAGCAACTCAGAACACAGTTTTATTAATCATCATATTGCCTTACCACCTAAACATTACCCCACTACATAATTATTGATTCTGCCCACTCTATGCTCATGCCAGCTGGAGAGTGTAAAACAAACTAGACACCTGAATAAAAGTACTCTGTTATGCACGAACAGGGCACAGTGAGTTAACAGAAGAACCTCAGAAGTAGTTACAGTTTTGTGACAAAGCTACAAAAGATTGCTCAAAGAGCAACATAAACAGTACTAGGGGAAATAAAAAAAATATGACTTTGCTTGACTGTGTGCTGCAGAAATAACAAACAGTCAAATGTGCAGGAGGGAGGCAGAAATATATCAATTTCGCCATGTGACAGTTTTGCCCGAATTATCTTCCTCCTTCATTACCGTTTATTTGTTTTTTCTAGTTCTTGCACTCAGAAAATATTTGATGTGAAAATAAGTGCTGGTCGCCCAAAAAAGTGCAGGTGATCTCCACCAGCAACTAACGGCTCAAATTAAACCCTGATGTACACAGGTTACAATCAAGTACAAAATACTTGTGAAATTGTTGCTTTTTGCACAAAAACATGAGTGGCATGGAATTTAGAAAAAGTTTGCAGTTTTTTGGACCAATAGTTAATGTTTGTGAGAAAAACACTTAACAAATGCACAGACACCTAGAATAAATGTATTATGAGATAAATGTAGAGTGTTTTCCATATTACACACTCTGGAGTTTATTTGATGGCGTTTCATTGGCAATACTCTGCTACATTCTAAATTAGAGAATTCTCTTGGGACCAGTGGCTGCACCTGAGTTTTCATGCAACTACTGCATGATCTCATGGCTTTATATGTGTCTACAGTGCTATCTAAAACTATTTAACCATAGCACCTGTTTTGTGCCTTGTGGAGAGGTACTTAAAAATGTAATTCGATTTCTGTTTCTGGGATGCTTTAATAAAGAAGAACTTCACTACTTGTAAACAGCATTGGGATGGATTGCGATGTCGGGCCGAAAACCCTGGACCGGCTGACAGAGGCTTTCCACCTGACATTGTTGGTTTCCCTCTGACTGCCGTATTATGATGACCTCAGTCGGAGGGAAACCTGTGGGGGTGTTTTACTGTGCCTCCTCAAGGACCCTGTCGAAGCGTCCGAAGCCACCATAATCCCCATAGATGGCAGAGTCAGGCTCGGCTTCACCGTCGGGATTTTGATGACACTTTCCAACCGATTTTCCATGTCGGCCGCTCTGACATGGAAAGGCTGTCTGAAAGTGACTTTGGGGGCCCCTAGAATGGCAACCCTTCCCCCATGGCCCTCCACTATAGAACCTGGGGGGAACATATGGTGCCCCCTAAACATCCCTGCACATTTTGGCCACATGGTGCAGGGATGTTTTAAAACATCCCTTTTACAATGTCAGCCTGTGCTGCAGACCTTTTCTGCACAACGCACAAGCTGCCATTGTAACATGGATATTTCCAACCGGGCACAGGGCAATCACATCCAAATTATGAGGTCGAAACTGTCGCCCTATGGTCAGGCGGTTCCAGTCAGCTACGGTGTCGGACAAACGCAATTCCATCCAACATTGTAATGATGCTCATTGTTACTTGGGATGACAACACCTACTTTGGCAACTTTAGGGAACATGCTTGGTGAGAAGGAGGGGGTTAGTACAATAAGCATAAAATGTTAAAATACATAAATTCCAAATAAAGATTTAAAAAAACGTAGCGATTAAAGGATGAATAGAATGTAATAAATAATGCACAAAATACTACAAGGCTATTAAGATTTGAAGAAAGTCTTAGTGTCTTAACCTAAAACCCCTTCAAGTCTTGAACGGTACCAACATATGAACCTAATGTCCTTTTAGGGCATTCTAAGAGTGACAGATTTAATGGTAAATGACTGGTATTGGAAAAAAAGTGCACATTAAAAATGAATGTTTGAAAACCTCCATGTAATAGGGTTTTATCACTTAAAACAGATGATTTTGTTTACTTAGAATGCTAATATTCAGTAATTCTCTGAAAGACACAATGGGTCATTTAGGGTTTCACTGAATGCGGGATCCTCTATCAATCCCTTTTTTCAGTCTAGTCATACCCACAGAGGTCTATTCATGAAGGTAAATTGAGTAAATCTACATGTGCAAGTTTACTCTCACACTTTGTAGTAAATTTGCTGCTTTAGGCGATCCTCCATTCCTGAGTTAAAATTTACAACAAAGTGTAGACTTACATGTATCCACCCCCTGAACTCAGGTGGTATGTAGGAGAGTAGGGTCTGCTATCCTATGGTCACCCCAAATTTTTGCTTTTTGCTTCACTGGTTTCTGACTTAATGTGGCTGTGGGCCTGCTAATCAGACCCACAGCCTGCTGTTCTCTCTCTAAATTACTGCCAATGCACTCTAGGTGCATTACGAATTGGAACTGGTTCACCTTATGAGCCCCTGTATAAGTGCACCCTAGGTGCCCAGGGCATAGGTGTATCCAAGGCCTACCAGGGGCTGCAGCATGTATTATGCCACCCCTGGCTTGGCCTCCATATTTGACACAACTGGCTGATCACTCAGCTGGGGTAAGTCGGTGTAACCACCTCTTACTTAGGTACAGTATGTCTGTGCCTGACCCTAAACTGGACACATATGTTCCTATCGGCCACTCCTATGGAAGGCCTCATCAATCCTGGAGGCAGAGTGCTTGGAAATATGTGAGATGGTGCTCTGGCATGAGCTGAGCCTGTCTGCAGCTGTCGGGAACCACTCCCTAAGCTGTTCCGGGATATTGCCATACCATATACTCTTAAGTGCATTATAATCCTCGCGGTTAAATGCTATCTTTGGTTTGGCTTTATCAAAACATGTCGAGTAAGGTGTCATACGAATTGGAATACTATCCCCTCGCCAATTCTGGCGACGGGGATAGCATTCCACCCTTCTAGAGGGACACGACATGTGTGTAGCCTTAACCCCGGTTAAAGTTAAACAGAGCCTCAGCATCACAAAATGGACGCTGCCACCACAGACACAAGTCTGGCCTCCTGCTGCTGACCGAAACTCGGCAGATGGTGGCCTGGACAAAGGGTTTCCTGCCTTGGGAGGTGCGAGCACCACCCCAGACAGGATTTTGTGTATTGGGTAGGACAGGGCTGAATAGAATCAGACATGCCCGGGGCACACAAGGTGTCCCCGTGCATAGGCCAGTCCAAACCGGTTCTGGGGCCTTCCAGCCCCAGTCCTGGCGAGGAGCTGGACAAAGGAAAGGGGGTGTAACCGCCCCCCTTCCTGGTTCCTCCCAGAGGAGGGACCTAGTAGGTGATCCACCCCTCAGATTGGGAATAAGAGCGGGAGCAGTGCCATTGCACAGCAGATCATCCTGAAATCAACTTTAAACAAAGAAGAAGACTGGACTTCGACATTCTGCTGCACAGAAGACTGAAGAGAATCTCCCTTGTGGCCTAGGAGTGGCCACCCTGTGAACACAGGTACCAACCAGCGACCCGACGTCTGCTTTGCCGCCGCCTCCCGCCGGAGACCGAGCCCAGAGCCCAACAAGAACCAGACTCCCAGACCTCTCAGAGCCCGATCCACAGTCCCTGCAAAGAAGGGACCCGTGGAAGCACCGAGTGACGTGGGACCGGACCTCTTGGAAGACACTCGAAAAGCTGACTGCGCAGCTTCTGAGGCATCCTTGACGTTGTGCTTTGGGGATTGAGAACCCCCACCACCAAGCAGCCCTTGCACCGAAGATCAGCCCTCCAGCATCTCCACGATCTGCGTGGGGCCCTTTTGCATTGTGCCACTCGACGCGCCATCCCGGCCACTAGCCACGTGGTCAGCGGCCATCTTGGCGACGAACCCGAAGATTTACACAGCAGGTCTGGTTGCTCCAGACCTACCCAAGCTCCTGTGAAAAGGAGCACCCGCTATGACCTTGCTGGTCCGAGTGTTAAGCATCTTTCACCTTCTGCCTGGCTTGCCTTTGCCAAGGCCTGTTTGCTCCGATCGAGGTGCCAACACCGCCAACAGCGAGAAGCCTGCGTGGGACAGCTCGTGACCGACTCTTGGACGTCCTCGACCCCGGGTATCCACGTGGCTGCAGAAAGAAGCTACCCAACAACGCCTGTTTGCACCCGACATCGCCTGGTTCCAATCTGGTTCCACGGTAGTCACTGGCTAGTGACTTTGAACATTGTCCCCTCTGCTTTCAGGTCTTCACATCTTCAGATCCACCCTTGGATCCACCGGAACTCTTCTCATCGAGCCGCCTGCAGCATCTTCAGCTCCAAGCACCATCGACCAGCGTGACGAAACCCGACACTACTTCGACCCTGTGCACCCGCTTCCTGTGGGTGAGGTAACTC
Source organism: Lissotriton vulgaris (assembly GCF_964263255.1). Taxonomy (NCBI): domain Eukaryota; kingdom Metazoa; phylum Chordata; class Amphibia; order Caudata; family Salamandridae; genus Lissotriton; species Lissotriton vulgaris. Next base: position 505,965,511 of record NC_141693.1, on the reverse strand, counting down.
AGCTCCGCCGGTGCTCCTGCACTGGTACACATCCCAAGGGCCTGTGTTTTAAGTTTCAGCTCCGTAGGTCACTCGGAAGGTTCCTAACTTTCTAACTTTGTGCTTTTTACGCACCATAGACTTTGTATTGAAAAGTGCGTGCACTTTGAACACTGCACCCGAGTCCCGTGGGCCTTTCCCGACTTAGTTATTTCCAGTCCCGAATAGCTCCAGCGATTCCCAAGGCCCTAGGCCTCTTCACTTTCCTATTGGTATCTCTTATACCACTTTCTTAGTATATGGTTTAGGTGGCCCCTAGGGCTCATCCATATTGTGCAACTTTTGTGTATTTTAAACTGTCTTGTGATTTAACGCTTGTGCTTCTGTGCTCATAAAGAGTCCAGGGGATTTTAATAGTTAATAAATCAATATATATTTTCAATATATATCTGTGTGGTGTCCCTTTCATTTGGTATTCAAGGGGGTTGTGTATGGTATAACAGCTGGCTTCACATGCCTTTCAGAGTTTAGCCTAAGACTGCTTTGTCCACGTTACCACTAGGATAACTGGTCTACAAGGTTGAATTACAACCATCATCATAAGGGTTGCTTGGCATGGTACAAAGTGATCACTAGAATTAGTGAGCATTATATACCAGGCCAACTTCTCACATTGGTGAGCAGCGGATTGGGATCTGAGCTTGCTGTTGTTTTACCATTACAATCTTTGAGATTATCACTTGAAAGATCATACAGGTACCTGCTAGGTACATATAAAACAAGACTAGTATACTTAAGTTCTACTGAACTTAGTTGTTGTAGAGCAAAGGGAGTAGCACACCCTAGCTACAACTACTAGATAGGTTTAGTAGGTAAACACCAGTGTAGGTAGATTGCAACACATCCACCCACACTAGAGCAATGTCTGGAGCAGAGGGGTCCAGTGGACTTACTCCTGTTGAGAGTGACCCTCCAAGGGCACCATCCAAATTTGCTATTTTTTCCTTTAAGGAATTAAGACAGCTTTGTGTCTTAAGGGGTCTGAAGACAGGGCCTTCCCCTACTACAGACCACCTAAGAGAGCTCTTAGACCAGTCTGAGACTCTAAAGCCCTCTAAAGCAAACCCCACAGGGAATGCTGAAGGAGGCCATCCTTCAGAGGATGACACTGTAGACACCCCTGCCCCTATCATCCTGGTAGATGAGGAAGCCTCCACCACTGGAGCTCCCCAGGTAGATGAGGAGGAAGAGGAGGAGGTGGAAAGCAATGAGTCAGATGATGACAGAAATAGTCAGGTGCTGGTCAGTAGACTGAACCAGGCTAACTTAAGCCTACTTGGGAATGAATCAGGTAACAACCCATTCAGACCCCCAGGTGGACTTAACCAGGAGCCTAGGAGGAGAAGGACTCACTCAGGTGACTCTGACAACTCCCATGCTTCTAGAGGTTCTCATGGTCACTCCAGAAGAAGGATGACTAGCCCTCAGAGAAGGGAACATGAGACCAAATTGAGAGAATCTCAAATTAGAGAGGCTGAATTGAGAGTCCAGAGACAAGAGTTAGAGATTGCCCTGGCCCAAGAGAAACTTGCTAGAGCAAGACAGCCTGGAGAGAGTGGGGTAATAGAACCCACTGGTGGCAGCAATATCCACAAGGATAAAGACAGGTCTTTTGATAATAGAAACCTGAGTAAGATTGTGCCCCCCTACAAAGCTGGGGATGATATCCATAAATGGATTACTGCAATGGAGAGAGCCTGCAGAGTACAGCAGATCCCTCAGGAGCAGTGGGCAGCAATCTTGTGGCTCTCCTTTGAAGGTAGAGGCCGAGACAGACTCCTCACAGTTAGTGATGGGGATTCTAGAAACTACCTGGTCCTGAAGAGTGCTCTGATTGATGGGTTAGGCTTAACCACTGAACAATACAGGTTAATGTTCAGAGATACCCAGAAGACACAGACTCAGGACTGGTCTGAATTTATTGAGTGTGCCACTAAGGCCCTGGAGGGATGGTTGCTGGGAAGCAAGGTTACAGACTATGAAGGATTGTATAATTTGCTGATGAGAGAACAAATTTTAAATAATTGTCAGAACCAGCAGTTGCATCAACATTTGGTTGACTCAGATTTGACCTCTCCCCAAGAATTGGGAAAGAGGGCAGATAAATGGGTAAGAACAAGAGTTAAGCAAAAGAACCAGAACCAGAACCAGGGTGGTGACCAGAAGAAAACAGACCAGAAGGGTGGGGAGCAGAAAGCTAAAGACCAGAAGTCTTCAACAGGGCCCCAAACTGAGACAGAGGGTGGGTCCCAAACTTCCAAGAAAAAGAAGAAAGAAGGTCAGAAGAAACCCTGGTGTAAAACTTGTAAAACACCTCTCACTGGACAAGTGAGTGTAAAAAGGGTGGAGCCCCCAGCACTGCAGCCCCTAAGGCACCTGCACCCACTAGTACAGTTAGCAGTGCTGGTCCTCAAGCCAAGGGTTTAGTGGGTATCACTTTGGGAACTGAAGGAGATTCTGACCTAGTCAGAACCCTTACACAGGCTGTTCTGGTTTGTGAAGGGGACATAGATTTGACCCCTGACATAAGTCCCAGTAACCTGGGCAAATACAGACAGACGCCTTTGATCAACAACAAAGTGGCTCAAGCTTACAGGGACACATGTGCCAGTGTCACTATGGTGACACCTAACTTTGTGGACCCTGGACAATACATGCCAGGCGATGATTACCTGGTGACCAATGCCAGCAATGTCACTACTACACATAGTGTGGCACTTGTTAACTTTTCCTGGGGAGGGGTAACTGGCCTAAAGAAAGTTGTGGTTAGTGCTGATCTTCCAGTAGAATGTTTGTTGGGCAATGACCTGGAGAACTCTCTATGGTCAGAAGTTGAGTACAGGACTCATGCAGAGATGTTAGGGATATCATCACATGTCCTTGCTGTGACCAGGTCACAGGCCAAAAAGTGCCTCTCTGAACCTCAGGTCTTGGATCCTGGAACAATGGACCAAGTACCTCCCAAGAAGAAGAACAGGAGGGTTAAGGCTGCGCCTTCCCAGCTGCCTACACGTGAGGATCAGGCTTCACAGGAAACTGATCTTGAGACCCCTGAAGGAACTGTCCCTGAAGAACTTGAACCTGATCAGGTTGAGTTTCTGGGGACAGGGGGACCTTCTAGGGCAGACTTGGGGCAGGCTCAGTTAACCTGTCCTTCTCTTGAACCCCTCAGACAGCAGGCTGCTGCTGAGGCTGCTGGGAATGCTCAAGGTGCCCATAAAGTATATTGGGACGATGGACTCCTTTATTCAGAGGCTAGAGACCCCAAGCCTGGTGCTACCAGGAGGTTGGTTATACCTCTGCAATTTAGGGGCTTCCTACTCACCTTGGCCCATGATATTCCTTTAGCAGGACACCTAGGCCAGAACAAGACTTGGGACAGGCTTGTCCCTCACTTTCACTGGCCTCACATGTCTGAAGACACCAAGGAGTTTTGTCGCTCCTGTGAAACCTGCCAAGCCAGTGGTAAAGCAGGTGGAACAACAAAGGCCCCCCTGATACCACTACCTGTGGTGGGGGTTCCCTTTGAAAGAGTGGGGATTGATATTGTTGGTCCAATGGATCCCCCTACAGCATCTGGGCACAGATTCATACTGGTGGTAGTGGATCATGCCACCAGGTACCCAGAGGCAATTCCACTTAGGACCACAACAGCTCCTGTTGTGGCCAGGGCCTTACTTGGAGTTTTCTCCAGAGTGGGGTTTCCTAAGGAGGTAATATCAGATAGAGGTGCCAACTTCATGTCTGGATATTTGACAGCTATGTGGAAGGAATGTGGTGTCAACTACAAGTTCACCACTCCTTATCACCCACAATGCAATGGGCTTGTTGAGAGATTTAACAAGACCCTAAAGGGCATGATTAAAGGATTACCTGAAAAGCTCAGGCGAAGATGGGACATCCTTCTGCCCTGCCTTTTGTTCGCTTACAGAGAGGTCCCTCAAAAGGGGGTTGGCTTCAGCCCCTTTGAATTGTTGTTTGGGCACCCTGTAAGAGGACCCCTGTGTCTAGTGAAGGAAGGATGGGAGTTACCTCTCAAAAAGCCTAAACAGGACATAGTGGATTATGTACTTGGTCTCCGCTCCAGGATGGCAGAGTACATGGAAAAGGCATCTAAAAACCTTGAGGCTAGCCAAGAATTACAAAAAGCTTGGCATGACCAAAAGGCTGTCCTTGTTGAATTTCAGCCTGGACAGAAGGTATGGGTGTTGGAGCCAGTGGCCCCAGCAGCACTCCAAGACAAATGGTCTGGACCCCTTACAATTCTGGAAAAGAAGGGAGAAGTTACCTACTTGGTGGACCTAGGAACTCCCAGGAGCCCCCACAGGGTGCTCCATGTGAACAGATTGAAGGCATATGTCAGCAGGGCAGACATGGGCTTGCTCATGGCTACAGATGAGGGGCAGGAGGAAGAGAGTGACCCTCTCCCAGACCTGCTCACTCAGAACCCTGAGGATGGCTCAGTTGATGGTGTGGCCTTAGGTGGCAGCCTCACTGAACATCAGCAACATGACTGCAGACAAGTTCTACAGGCATACAGGCATATGTTCTCCTTGACACCCAGTCAGACTAACTGGTGTACACATGTGGTGGACACTGGTGACAGTCTTCCTGTAAAGAGCAAGATTTACAGGCAACCTGACCACGTCAGGGACTGTATAAAGACTGAGGTGCAAAAGATGCTGGAATTAGGTGTCATTGAGCCTTTAGAGAGCCCCTGGGCTAGCCCAGTGGTTCTGGTCCCCAAACCTCACACCAAAGATGGCAAGAGAGAGATGAGGTTCTGTGTGGATTACAGAGGACTCAATGCTGTCACCAGGACAGATGCACACCCTATTCCAAGGGCAGATGAGCTCATTGACAAGTTGGCTTCTGCCAAATATTTGAGCACATTTGACTTGACAGCTGGCTACTGGCAAATCAGGTTAGCTGAGGAGTCTAAAGCCAAGACAGCATTTTCTACCCCTAGTGGGCATTATCAGTTTGTGGTGATGCCCTTTGGTTTGAAAAATGCACCTGCCACCTTCCAAAGGTTGGTGAATCAAGTCCTCACTGGGTTGGATGACTTTTGTGCAGCTTATCTGGACGATATTGCTGTCTTTAGCTCCACCTGGGAGGATCACCTGGTCCACCTGAAGGAAGTGCTTGAGGCTCTGCAGAAGGCAGGCCTCACTATCAAGGCAACAAAGTGCCAGATAGGGCAGAGCAAGGTTGTATACCTGGGCCACCTTGTAGGTGGAGGCCAAGTTCAACCACTGGAGAGTAAGATCCAGACCATCAAGGACTGGTCCCCTACAACTACCCAGACTCAGGTCAGAGCTTTCTTGGGCCTGACTGGGTACTACAGGAAGTTTGTTAAGAACTATGGGTCCATTGTGACCCCTCTTAATGATCTGACATCCAAGAAGATGCCCAAAAAGGTTCAGTGGACAGAAATCTGTCAAAAGGCATTTGATGACCTGAAGAAGGCCATGTGCTCTGCACCTATCCTGAAGAGTCCTGACTACTCAAGAGAGTTCATTGTCCAAACAGATGCTTCTGAGTTGGGAGTGGGAGCAGTGCTTTCACAGCTTAATGTAGATGGCCAGGACCAGCCCATTGCTTTCATTAGCAGGAGGCTGACCCCCAGAGAGAAACGTTGGTCAGCTATAGAGAGGGAGGCCTTTGCTGTGGTGTGGGCCCTGAAGAAGTTGAGGCCATACTTATTTGGTACTCACTTCAAGATTCAGACCGACCATAAGCCCCTCCTATGGCTTAATCAGATGAAGGGTAAAAACCCCAAACTACTCAGGTGGTCCATTTCCCTACAGGGGATGGACTTTACAGTGGAGCACCGCCCAGGGACTGACCATGGCAACGCAGATGGTCTCTCCAGGTACTTCCACTTAGAACATGAAGACACAACTGGTCAAGGTTAGTCTAATGTCCCTGCGTTTGGGGGGGGGGTTATGTAGGAGAGTAGGGTCTGCTATCCTATGGTCACCCCAAATTTTAGCTTTTTGCTTCACTGGTTTCTGACTTAATGTGGCTGTGGGCCTGCTAATCAGACCCACAGCCTGCTGTTCTCTCTCTAAATTACTGCCAATGCACTCTAGGTGCATTACGAATTGGAACTGGTTCACCTTATGAGCCCCTGTATAAGTGCACCCTAGGTGCCCAGGGCATAGGTGTATCCAAGGCCTACCAGGGGCTGCAGCATGTATTATGCCACCCCTGGCCTGGCCTCCATATTTGACACAACTGGCTGATCACTCAGCTGGGGTAAGTCGGTGTAACCACCTCTTACTTAGGTACAGTATGTCTGTGCCTGACCCTAAACTGGACACATATGTTCCTATCAGCCACTCCTATGGAAGGCCTCATCAATCCTGGAGGCAGAGTGCTTGGAAATATGTGAGATGGTGCTCTGGCATGAGCTGAGCCTGTCTGCAGCTGTCGGGAACCACTCCCTAAGCTGTTCCGGGATATTGCCATACCATATACTCTTAAGTGCATTATAATCCTCGCGGTTAAATGCTATCTTTGGTTTGGCTTTATCAAAACATGTCGAGTAAGGTGTCATACGAATTGGAATACTATCCCCTCGCCAATTCTGGCGACGGGGATAGCATTCCACCCTTCTAGAGGGACACGACATGTGTGTAGCCTTAACCCCGGTTAAAGTTAAACAGAGCCTCAGCATCACAAAATGGACGCTGCCACCACAGACACAAGTCTGGCCTCCTGCTGCTGACCGAAACTCGGCAGATGGTGGCCCGGACAAAGGGTTTCCTGCCTTGGGAGGTGCGAGCACCACCCCAGACAGGATTTTGTGTATTGGGTAGGACAGGGCTGAATAGAATCAGACATGCCAGGGGCACACAAGGTGTCCCCGTGCATAGGCCAGTCCAAACCGGTTCTGGGGCCTTCCAGCCCCAGTCCTGGCGAGGAGCTGGACAAAGGAAAGGGGGTGTAACCGCCCCCCTTCCTGGTTCCTCCCAGAGGAGGGACCTAGTAGGTGATCCACCCCTCAGATTGGGAATAAGAGCGGGAGCAGTGCCATTGCACAGCAGATCATCCTGAAATCAACTTTAAACAAAGAAGAAGACTGGACTTCGACATTCTGCTGCACAGAAGACTGAAGAGAATCTCCCTTGTGGCCTAGGAGTGGCCACCCTGTGAACACAGGTACCAACCAGCGACCCGACGTCTGCTTTGCCGCCGCCTCCCGCCGGAGACCGAGCCCAGAGCCCGACAAGAACCAGACTCCCAGACCTCTCAGAGCCCGATCCACAGTCCCTGCAAAGAAGGGACCCGTGGAGGCACCGAGTGACGTGGGACCGGACCTCTTGGAAGACACTTGAAAAGCTGACTGCGCAGCTTCTGAGGCATCCTCGACGTTGTGCTTTGGGGATTGAGAACCCCCACCACCGAGCAGCCCTTGCACCGAAGATCAGCCCTCCAGCATCTCCACGATCTGCATGGGGCCCTTTTGCATTGTGCCACTCGACGCGCCATCCCGGCCACTAGCCACGTGGTCAGCGGCCATCTTGGCGACGAACCCGAAGATTTACACAGCAGGTCTGGTTGCTCCAGACCTACCTAAGCTCCTGTGAAAAGGAGCACCCGCTCTGACCTTGCTGGTCCGAGTGTTAAGCATCTTTCACCTTCTGCCTGGCTTGCCTTTGCCAAGGCCTGTTTGCTCCGATCGAGGTGCTGACACCGCCAACAGCGAGAAGCCTGCGTGGGACAGCTCGTGACCGACTCCTGGACGTCCTCGACCCCGGGTATCCACGTGGCTGCAGAAAGAAGCTACCCGACAACGCCTGTTTGCACCCAACATCGCCTGGTTCCAATCTGGTTCCACGGTAGTCACTGGCTAGTGACTTTGAACATTGTCCCCTCTGCTTTCAGGTCTTCACATCTTCAGATCCACCCTTGGATCCACCGGAACTCTTCTCATCGAGCCGCCTGCAGCATCTTCAGCTCCAAGCACCATCGACCAGCGTGACGAAACCCGACACTACTTCGACCCTGTGCACCCGCTTCCTGTGGGTGAGGTAACTCAGCTCCGCCGGTGCTCCTGCACTGGTACACATCCCAAGGGCCTGTGTTTTAAGTTTCAGCTCCGTAGGTCACTCGGAAGGTTCCTAACTTTCTAACTTTGTGCTTTTTACGCACCATAGACTTTGTATTGAAAAGTGCGTGCACTTTGAACACTGCACCCGAGTCCCGTGGGCCTTTCCCGACTTAGTTATTTCCAGTCCCGAATAGCTCCAGCGATTCCCAAGGCCCTAGGCCTCTTCACTTTCCTATTGGTATCTCTTATACCACTTTCTTAGTATATGGTTTAGGTGGCCCCTAGGGCTCATCCATATTGTGCAACTTTTGTGTATTTTAAACTGTCTTGTGATTTAACGCTTGTGCTTCTGTGCTCATAAAGAGTCCAGGGGATTTTAATAGTTAATAAATCAATATATATTTTCAATATATATCTGTGTGGTTTCCTTTTCATTTGGTATTTAAGGGGGTTGTGTATGGTATAACAGCTGGCTTCACATGCCTTTCAGAGTTTAGCCTAAGACTGCTTTGTCCACGTTACCACTAGGATAACTGGTCTACAAGGTTGAATTACAACCATCATCATAAGGGTTGCTTGGCATGGTACAAAGTGATCACTAGAATTAGTGAGCATTATATACCAGGCCAACTTCTCACAGTGGAGCCTACTTTTCAAATCTAAAGTTACTGCTTGTAATTTTAACATACATTGGGTAAAAAGGACAGATATATTCTAATGTTAACATTTAAGTAAAAGTTTTAAAATCTATTAAAGTTTAAAAAATAGTAAAACTCTTTTATGATAACTGTTAATGTAGCATAATTTAAAATATTTATTATAAATGATATAACAAAATACGAAAATGCTGCAGCAATATTAACTTAATTTTGCAAAAGTTAAAAAACTATTTGGGATAGATTACTGTCAATTAAAATTATGTTTCTTACAATTTGAATAAACACATGTATAGTATAAAATGTAAACTTATTTATTACACATATAATTCAGAATATTATGCAGAGAATTATTTTAAAAGGTTATTAAAATATTTTATAATACATTATAAATATGTTATAATACATTAATAATTATGTTTTATTTCTTTAACATTTTATTGCATGTATTTATATTTTTAAAATGTTAAATTAAGGTAATTTAGTTTAACACTAGCTCTGATGGGCTTTGATTTTAAGGACCAGATTTAAGAAAGGATTGCACTGCCCTTGTATCACACAAGGTGACACAAGGGTCATGCAAGCATTAAGTGAGGTTTACTGTGCTTGGCAGAGTCGCATTATGTGGCTCTGTGAGGCATAGTAAATCTAGAGTAATGCAATGCAGCTGAATTCACTGCCTTGAGTTACTCTGCCCTTGGAAGTTGTTCTATAGGTGTAGCACAGGTCTGTCCCGCATCCACCTATGGATTTTGGTGCATTTCCTGATTTACTACCAGTAATGAACTTACGAAATGTCTAAAAATGTTACCCCATCCCAAGGTGAGGCACAATCAGGAGAAATAACTTTATTTCTCCTTATTTGTTCTCGTCTTACGTTCATTTTTTAAGCACCACAGAAAGAGGTAAAAGTCTCCAAGGATTGGTTTTGTGCAAGAAGCAATCTCATCATGCACAAAACCAATACTGCCTGAAATGTGGACACCCTTGATCAATGGTGGAAGGGGGCCTCCGCTGGCGCTACGCTACACTGCATGTGCCTGCACAGAAAGAGAGCACGAATGCACAAAATATTAATAGATATGGTGCATTCCTCCACTCTCCATGTGATGCACCACAGCAAGTTGCCTTGCTGCATTCCACTGCTTCACATCCTCGTAAATCTGGCAGTAAGTCTCAGCCTCCATTATTTTCTAAGAAAAGATGTTGCAGTTCCAGTGTTTGACTCTATGAGGGGGTGGACTTACTCCAGCTCTGTGTACTTTTACAACTGTTTTGCCTCCTTTTTGGGTGTACTATCCATTGTACTGCAGCTTGTACATAGGATTATTAACCCCTTCGATGCTCATGACGAGCTCAGCTCGTCGTGCAGTACACTGGTCGTGTGCTTATGACGAGCTGAGCTCGTCATGACAATGGGTTCCAAGGACTTTCAGCACAGAGGGGGAATTGCTGCAGCATTAATAGTGTTAAGTGGACTCAAAGGGGCACATGCATCATTGCACCCGTTTGCTATTCCTAAATTGCGAAAATTAGGGAATCGCAATTTAAGAAATCACAAACGGCAATGCATGCTTAATTCGCAAATATTTTTGCGAATTCTTAATTTTCCTTAATTGCGATTCACATTTTGCGAATCGCAATTAAGGAAAACCTTCCCATTGATTCCTATGGGCCAAAAGGCCCATAGGAATCAATGGGAATTGCAAATTCGCAAATTGGAATTCGCAAAATGTTAATGCATTCCATGGGTGAAGGGGGGGGTCCAAAGGACCCCCCCCTGCACCTCTGAAATGTATTTTTAAATGGATGTTTCACACACACATGTCCTAAGGACATGTGTGTCTGTAACATGAGAGTGTTTGAAATGCTAATTTGAGCATTTTAAACCTTTTTTGCAAATTACCACGAGGTTCACCCTCGTGGTAATTTGCCCCCCCTAATTACGAATTCGCAATTTTGAAATTAATCATGCATTGCTTTTAGGGAATCGCAAATTTGCGATTCCTTAAGAGCAATCGCATTTTTGGAATTCGCTAAAAATAGCGATTTTTCCAAAAATGCATGATGCATACTAAAAAGGTATTTAGGAATCGCAAACGGCCGATTTTACCGAATCGCACCGTTTGCAATTCCTAAATACCTTGATGCATGTGGCCCAAAGATTCTGAGCTCCTGAGTGGATACAGGAAGATAACAAACTGCAAGAGGTCTTTTTGAGAAGTGACCACTGACAAGTGGTTCTAAATGGATTGTTTTGATGTCTCTAGGTGCTGTCGTAATGTGACGGTGATCGGGTTAGCGTTAAGCTTTGCTACACGCATTCCCCTTAATTTGACTATGGTGTTCGGAAGCCATTTTGAACACATTGGCGGCCATCTCATATGAATGTGTCGCCTCGTGGCCAGCATACCCTTTGTCCTCAGGGGCGGTGGGTGACATTTGAAAGTGGTGGGGCGCAAATGTAGTTGCACCGTAGCGAGCGATCCCGAACCCCTAAAGGGGGGTTTGGGGGGATAACCCCCCCCAAGAAAATTTTGAAAAAAAAGAAGAAAAATCGTGCATTTTCAAGCAAATTTGAGAAAGCAGGATGGTTAATAAAGCAATTGTGAAAGTGCAGTTATTACATTAATAGATGGCATAACATAGGTAGCTGCTTATTCAGTATAACCACAGAGCTTCTTACATTTCGTACTATTACGCTCAGGTGCTGAATTCAGACTATAAGACTTTCATGAAAATCTCAGCTCTAAGAGTAGAAGAGGTTGCACAGCAGTTGGGAAACAGCCTTCACAAAGCATTAGGAAAATGACAGGCAATTACTTGAAAGCAATGCATCAAGTAGTAACTTAAAGCAATGCATCCAGCAAAACAGTGCATGCAGTCAACCATACAAAAGTAAACTAAATCAAGTGTGAACCTGTGAACCTTCACTTTGAAAGCAGGGTGCTAGTCAACAGGCCAGTCACATACATTTAAACTGAAGAAGAGTACACCTCAGCATGCAGGCACCAACATAAAAGCACCAAGCAAGTCAAACAGTTTAATGAAAGAAAAATGAAAGCAATACATCCAGCAAACTAGACAGTGACTCAAAAAGTAAACTGAAGCAAGTGCACCCTGAAAGGAATGCGCAGTCATAAGTCAGACATTCACATAAAAGCAACTTACCAAGACACCCAATCAATTACATGGGAAAAACTTGAGCCAATGCACCCAGAAAACCAGACCAGCACACCAAAGCATCCCACCCCTGATTGGATGGCAGCTGTGCTCTTAGGGTCACCCCTCAGTTTTTTGGCAGGGTTGAGCACCCCCCAGTTTTATGCCCTCTGCGTCTGAAGGGGAGATAGGCAAAAGGGGTCATAATGGGACATCTGGCACAGCCACTTTGTAATCGAGGTCACCCACCCAGCTCAAGACTGAGTTACAGGCTGATCTTAAATCTTTAAACAACCACAAGGGTCTCCAGCTAGTTGGTTCTTGAGCCAAAAGAGTCCTCAGCTCACTGGGAGTCTTTACATCGTGCCTGAGATGACATGACAATGTCCCTTAATCCGGAGCAACTGTGGGGACTGGTCTGGATCTGACTTGGTACGAGCAGGATACAAAAAGTAACGGGTAGGTGGCCTATGAGCTGTGTTAAATCACTCGTTAAATTTTAGGCAAAATGTTTAGTTTGACTTTTAAGGTGGACGGATTTCATGAGTACACTTCTGAAAAGCTTGATCAAAAGTCCTATTGCCCTTCAAGAATCTAGTCTTAGCCTTGATCAGAAGCCCCTTCCTGAAGTTTCTGGATGACATCACCCAAAGAATTTACCAAGGCAATCCAAGAGTGATATTAGGTAATAATTCACATGATCAAAGACAACACCTTTATTGCATCTTGAGACAAATTTCCCATCTTTTAAAAGTGTCCTATCAGCACTGAACTATCTACTGGCTCTCATACCACAGACCAGCATCAATGGTTTCAGGCCTTGACGCAAGGACTAGCAGTCTGTCATCCTGCATTGAAGCTTTGCGAGATGCAATTTCACAGCTCCACACCTTTCTTTAGCACTGCCATCGCCTATCCACTCTGCAAGCACCAGCAGATTCTCATGTTCCTGCATTCCCTGCTAGACAGTCGGCATCTTACCTATGGGAGTTGGGATTGCTCATAAGCATCAACAGGATGTGCAATCCTCTTGGGCCCATGCCTCACTTCACTTTTGTGAGTTAGAGATGGACTCTATTTGGGATCTCCCCTGGGTTCCTCTAGGGCTGCACCAAGCTAGGCACCAACCTAAGTGTGTCCAGAGGCCTGTTAAATATTCACAAACCTATACGTCCATGATCCATGAGTGCAGACTAGGAACAATTGTAAAACAATTGAAGATCCATTGTGGAGTTCAAATTTGAGTTATTGTGCCCTGGCTGGGCTCACAGTTTTAAAATTAGTGCAATGACAAGTGGCAGGGAAATGTGATTTGACATGTAGGAAATCTACTTCCATATACCAGCAAAGTCACTCCTAACTGTTTTAAGTCCACAGGCATGGGTGCCCAATATATAAATACTAGATATATTAAATATCAAGGAAACATTTTTCCCCACAGTCAACAGCTACACAAGGCCTTTTGCCACGCTGTAGTCAAAAACAAATTTTTCATTACCAAGCCCCACTGTAAATTAACACTTAATGGCATAACAAATCATACAAGAAAACGAATAGAGAAATACTTCAAAGTTCTTTTTTACCGCTTATTAATTTTCAATTCATTGAAGAAAGTACATTTTTGTAAGTATAGTGGAACTCAAAATGTGAAAAACTGTACTTTATGCTGGCTGTCAAGGAACAAACTGGATTTTGTCAATCGCGACCACATAACAGGGAGGAATTATCTGGAGTGCGATTAAACAAATGGAAACACTGCTACAACACATCTACTTTTTGAACTGTAGATCCCAGTGGGGTTCTCATGCAATGAAACCTGTTCATACAGTCGACTAAGACTTTCCGGTTGTACCAGCTGGAGGGAAAAGCAGGTTTATCACAGAGGCAGGGTACCTCATTTCATCAGAGTTGTGTAAGGAAACCCAGGGCTTTTGCAGAGCTCCTATAGGCCTCCCTTCTCTGAAGGAGGTCCAGCTTACAACTTAAGACCAGTCCATGGACGATCTGGAGAGATGGAGAGAGACCCAGTGTCTGGAAGCCTGTCCTAAAGATCCAAGGGCTGTATGAAACACCACAAGTGACTTTCCCACTAAAAGGGGGCGTGTGTGAATTAGTCCATATTTTCACCTCTAGAGGACTAGCTTTATAATACAAGGTTGTCTTGAGATCACTAAGGATCTGGTGTTTAATTATATAACTAACACAATCGTCCCTATTAAAAAGTGATTAAACATTTGTTTGTTTGAATTTACTCAAGGATTAAAAAAAATCCATAAATATGAACCATCATTAAATAACAAGGTGCAGTGAGGTGAACAAGTGTGCTCGGTGCTCAGGCAAAGTGTGACACACATGTAATGTACAACAATATCGGTGTATCACTAATTAAGAACTAATGACCCTCAACAAACAATAATAAATTATAACAGAGGAGGTCCTCGTCTAAAAATTAACAACCTATAAAGGCTTACTTTGCCGGAAAGTAGTCTTCAACCAAGAGATTAAGGGGTATAATTATCAAGGGCTTTGTGCCACCTTTGAACATGCAGGTGGGGCAGGGCAATGCAAAACCTATAATGAAATGTTCCAAGCCATTTAAGGCCACCTGACATGGCCCTGTTTGGCTTGATAAATCTGGAGTAATCAAAGACAGCGCAAGTCGCAGACATGCATTACTCTGCCACAGGGAGGTGTTGCATGGGTGTAGCGTGGGTGTACCCATGCATCCACCAATGGCTTTTGAAGCATTCCCACATTTACCAATATTGATAGACCTGGGAATCTGTCACAATGCTATGCCTTTCCATCGGAGGCCTACCAAGGAGAAATATCTTTCTTTCTCCTCTTTCTATGAATGTTGGAGCACATGTATAAAGAGGATAGGTGCCTCCGAATCAATCCTGCCTGTATCACAGACACCGCTGCACAATGGTGCAAGGGTGCCTGCGTTGTCACTAGGCAGCAGTTTGTTACATATGTTGTATTTTTGCCCTCTCCCTTTCACGCAGTGCAGAAAGGTGTCTTCCTGTGTTGCATGAAATAATTATAAATATGGCCCTAAATGCTCCAACACAAAAAAAACTCCAACCACAGGTTGTAACTTCGGCTACACTTTTTTCCTGTTTTTTCAGAGTAGAGCAAAGTTTCAGCTGAACAATTTGAATAGAGGTCTGTAGCATAAGATAATTTTAGTTATTTAAAGTACAAGTTCAGTGCCAATGGCTTTGAATCATTCAAGTCACTGAAAGTAGTTTTATCCAGGCATGTGCCGATTATGAATTTGAAGGCTGAGCTGATGATTTGATGACGAATCCGAAGTCCTAATTATTTATAACACCAAGTCTCTGGCAGTAGCAACAAACAGGCTTACTTGTATTTTATCTGACTGTATATTGATTAAATGACCTCGATTACAAGTTAATCAGAGTGAAATTCCCATGCAGAATGCCTCTCCTTTCAATCATTCATGGGCTGTTTTCCCACACCTGGGAACAATGAACCTGATTTTGTCATAGGGATTATTTGTCAGATAAAATCACATTGGAAATAGACTGTGATGCAGCCTGACCCGATTCCCAGGACCCTCCCCAACCCCCCCCAAAGCACAAGAGGCTTGCTAAGCAGTGTCCTCTGCTTTCCTCTCCCACAATACCCCCCCTCCCCCCAGCCTAGCCCCCACCACACGGGTTCACGTTTAGTAGCTCAATGTGAGTGCTAATGGCAAAACCAGGTCTGCACAGTTTGTCTCCATTCTGAGGGGATTCATGATGTGATGTTACCATGCATTACTGATGTTTACATGTGAGGGGGTTCTACTCCGACAGGATCGTATATCACTTATCCAGGGCCTTAACGGTGAAAATCGGTTAAATAAGATTTAGATGAAATTGAAATGTGACCAACACTCTCCCTGGGGCCAGGCACTAATGCCTGGGCTGATCAAGGGCCACCTCGACCTGGGCCAGCTGGCTTGGACTGGCGCTAAACCCCCCAACACCAACCAACCTTCCTCTGGTACCCGAGAGAGTGTGTCCCTCTTAGGAAGATCCTTCTTTCACTCATTGTTGAAAGGAGGACCTTCTTTTTACAACAGTTTTGGGTTAGCTGGAAAGAGTGCAAATTCTTTTGCAATGGTGTTTACTGGGAGATGTATTGTAGGGAATGCGTATACCTTGCTTTTCTTTGAGGGAGGGAGGGAGCTATCGAGAGCAGGGAGATGGCAGGACAGTGGGCAAGCACCCCAGGACTCGCATCTACTGAAGACTTCACAGCTCCTGCTCACTCTCTATGCGCTCTTGAACTTCCCATCAGGTTCATCTGAGCTATGTCTAATTAATCACGCGATAGGCGCATTTTAGCTGGAGCGATAACTGCTGTCAGTGCCTCAGACTGTCAGACCAATGTAATCTGAGAAACAGCTCTGCTATCCAAAGCCTCAGCCTGTGAAATATTCTCCCGTCCAAGGTCTGATCTTGTAAATTCGGTGTTACCCTGTAGCTCTGCTCTCTGATGCCTGAACCCATATGTCCCGTCCAGACCTTGAGATACGGATCGCTTGTTTCTCCGTAGGCAGCTTTCTGTAGAGCGTAAGAGATACACCTCCTGTTTGGAACCACAGACTCTGTACTCCGATGGACTTTGAGGGGCAGTTCTGTGAATTGCTGCCTCAACCTGTAACGTTTGTGAAAGGTGCACTATTACTCTGGTGTCTAAAAGCAGAGCTATAAAATTGGCAGAACGAGAGATAGCTCTGTTGTTTGGTGGGCAGGCAAGAGCATTGCGGAATCTGGGAGACAGCTCTGCTGTCAGAAACAGAGCCTGTTGGTGTGAGGATTCCGTGGAACGTTTCTGCCCTGTGAGGTCTGAATCCGTACTTACTGCAAGGCGATATTTCTTAAAACGTTTCTGGCGGTTAAAGGCGAGTATTCTCTTAAATGTTGGTCTTTCGAGAAAACCGTCCTGAAAACTCGCGTTAATAATCTTTGGTTTGCCCCTGACATTTTTTAAGGTGTTTTACGTGGCACCCCGCACATAATGCTGTATGTGCCTTACTCTGCCCATTGCTGTGATACATCCAGTTTTGACAATGCTTTTTTTCTTACACTCTTTTGAAATGTTGGACTGCTGAGAAAGTTTCCGTGGGTTTTACTTTCCGAGTCAATCTGAAAAGATGAGCTCACAATGGACCTTTTTTACTTGGATAGGCGAGTGATATTTTATATGTTTGTGTTTCATGTCTTTTATTTATTAAGACGGGGCCAGGATTCTTTACGTGGGCAGGCTACCGAAAACCACGAATTTAGTAAACAGTATAACAACAAGGCGTGGGAGGGAGAAATGAGACTTTCCTCGTTGTTCATGAACTTGAATGAAGACAACCATCTGTCCTTCGACCCATTCACATCATAGTCAGTTGCCCTGGCAATGGGCACGTCAGAGATGGCTATAACATTTTGAACTTCAGTGCATTTTATTATGGTTAAAGGCAGCGAAGAAAACAACACAGAGGATATCGGCTACAGGTGGAAAGTAATTCACGTTTCAAGGCGCAAATGAAGTAGTCCACGCTCAGATTCTCTCTCAGAAATCGCTCAGCAAACACACTCCGTTGCCTAATGACGAGTTTTCTCTTACCAGCCTCTTCTCACTTTCAGACTGTCCTCTCCAGATTCGTGCCAGCAGAGAATGCTCTTCGGGCGTGCCTCGGAGCGGCACTCTCGCATTACTACCAGCAAGACTTTGAAGTCTCTTGTTCAGTGTGCATGACACGGAGTGGCCAAACCTGAAATATCCGAGCGTTTCATCGTTGCTGCCTCTTCGTGTTACTTTTAGCAAGTTGTTGTACTGCTTCTGCAATTCCGAGTGCGGAATGATTTACTGAAGTTACTTCGTCACGCGTTCACTTGTAAATAACGATCCCTTGTATAAGTTATATTCCTCAAGAAACTGCGATGCTTCCGGTGCACTAGTCTCCACCATATCCTCAGTCTCGAATGCCGGGCCACCCCCACGCGCGGCATCCAATTAGGTGCTGCGCCGGTGGACAAGCCAATCGGATTACTAGGGAGGGCACTTTTGCTGCTCGCCCTGTCGCCCTTAGGAAACCCGGGCTGAGGCAGCAAACGAGCACCCCTGGGTCCCACTGGGGAACTTACAGTGCGCATGCTTGAGAAAGTTATCAACTTTCTCAAGCATGCGCACTGTAAGTTCCTCAGCGGGACTGCGCACTACAGTCTGCTGCAGCCTGAGTGTATTGTCACTCAAGCTGCAGCAGGCCACCCCCCCTGCGCAATTCAGCGCAATGTATTTTATTTTCAGAGTCTAGAGATACGGCCGGCGGCCGCGATGCGGGTCCATGGTGGCTGGTGGGGCTACGCCCCTACGCCCCAATGGACGCACCGCTGCTGTTTGTCCTTTCTCTGTATCATTGACCATTTGAATTTGCCCAGCAACAGGCTATTTTTAGTACTGGTCAAGCACGCGCATGCGCAGTAAACCCCTCTGTACTAGTGGATAGTCATCGCTTAGGAATGTCCCTCCAAACTGACCAGTGGTGTTGTAACTCCTCCCATGAGTTGGCTGTGTTCCAAAAATGACCATATATGTACCTAAAACTGAGCAAATGTGTTCCGCCTACTCTTTTATTGCTGTAAAACTGTATAAAAGATGTCTCGCACCGATGTTCGGTGTGATACTTCTTGCATTACCGAAGGGTGCTGTAGGAATGTACCACCACCCCATGGGGTCTTAATAAACTTGTCTTTTGCATTTTCCAATTTCCGTGCCAACATTCGTTTTATGGTGTAGTGGGTTTTGCGGAATATGTAGGCCTGGAGAACCCAATACCACAAATTGGCGACCACGAAGGGACTCATCGGTGACTCGGATGCCCGAAGGAGAGGTCGTGACGAAGGATTGGAAACTCGCCATGGACGCGTACGCTGCCACTGAGTGACCCGATTCTTGGCACCCACTGTGTTTTCTTCCTTTCCTTCTGATCTGACCTTCCAGGTGGCGCGGGTCCTCGACTGAGATCCTGATCGTTCGAGTTGTCGTACAGTGCCGGTTTGGCTGATTCGATTAAAGAACTTGGCAGTTGGAATCTGGATATCTGAGTATTTGGTAAGCTTGTGATTGGTAAGATAGTCTACGGACGCTTACGGTGGCTTTTTGAATATGTTTTGAGTTAGCTAACGTTTGGTTCTATGATTTGAATTATATGTGCAGTGCACTTCACATAGGCGGGCGTGTGGAGATATTTCTCTAAACTCGTTCCTGTTTGAACGGCACACCTTGTATATTAAGTGCCATTTTTGTGATATCGCGTTTCCGTGATATTTTGACATGACCGTTTTAAGCACACTCCGAGGTATGTGTTGTCTTGGAAAAGGTACCAATTATCGATTAAATGAATCTCAGCCGGCTCCCCCAGAGGGGACCCCTAATCGTGAAATGTATATAAAATTTGGTATTCCCCCTATTCTATATAGTACATTGTGGCATAAGTATACTAAAACTGATCCCGAATTGCAATGGCCACTACATGGGTCGTTTGATTTACGAAAGGTTCAGTATGTGGAGCAATGTTTGTTTCAGCGTAGGTCTAGACAAGATATGTTTGATTGTGTACGTGTGTGGGAGAAAGCGGTGCGTGAATGAATGAAGCGTGAAATAGCCTTGGCGGACAAAGAACAGCGGAAGGCTGCTCGGGATAAGGCTTTACAGCTGGAGGAGAAGGAGTTGCAGGAAAAGAAAGAGAGGGAGGCACGGGAACGTAATTTGCAAACGAATGGTCAATTCCCTATTCGATGTCCTCTTTATCCTGTCCTTACTAATGAAGTTGATGATTTTTCATTATTAGATCGTTGCCCGCCTCCGTACTTTCTACCTACGGCCCCAGATGCGGATGCGGTTGGAGATGATCAAGGGGGTAGTCGTGTGAGGTTAAACGCCAGTGAAGCCGCGGAACTACGTAGCTTTGCCCGTAAACTTAACTTGAATAAAATAACTATGACAGAGATTAATGACCAAATGAGTAGGTGGTCTGAACGAGAACGGTTGTATTTTTTGAGTCAGTTTGGAGATGAAGTTGTAGAACGATTTAGGAAAAATTCAACTGATTTAGAGCCTAAGGATATATCAGTTAATCGTGAGAATATGCGTAAAGGTCTATTTGTTATTTCAGATGCGGATGGGTTTTTCCAACGGTTGATCCAACTATGGGATGAGGCGTCAAGATTACGGGAAGTGAGGAAAGAATCAGAGACGCCTACACCGGGATTGACGGAGCAATCCAAAGAGTGTTCTATCTTTGGAGAAGATAAGAGTTCTACGATTCATGTTATGCCTATGCGTGAAGCTGCACCTTTGTATGTCCCTCCCAAAGGGCAAGGTATAAGTGATGATAAATTGTCCGGGGATGCAAAGGGTTATTTCGTATATAATTGGGTTTATACACCTTGGAATAGAGCAGATGTTATGGCACTGAAAAATGCTTTGCCTGACCCCCGTAAAAATCCGGCAGCTTTCTATGAAGGAGTGGAAGGGGCTATTTCTACGTGTGTTATGACGTTAGTTGATATTTACCTTTTCTTTGGGTTAATATTGCCCCCTGATATGTGGAGGGCAATTCGTAAATTTGATGATGTAGCGATCCTGGGAGCGGATTGGAAAGCTTTATCCCAAGCTGATTTAGACAGGGAGCCTGCGTGTAAGCCATGTCAATTAATCTTAGATCTCCGGCTATTTTGAATAAATTAAAAACGCTTGTCCCCCCCTAAAAAGATTGATTAGACTATGCTAGCATCTTGCAAACAGAAAGCAGATGAGTCGGTCTCTGATTTCTTCTCACGTTTTGAAGAAGCATTTCATGACTACAGTGGGCAATTATTAACAGATGATAGGGGTAGGCATTTGTTCGTTGACAAGTACGTAGCAAATCTCCTACCGGAGATTGCAAAACGATTAAAGACTAGTGAAAGTTCTTGGACCACGGCGACCCCTGCTTCTTTACTGACTATGGCTCAGTATTATGAACGACAGGAACTAGAGGCTAAAGAAAGTACTGATAAGAAAGCGAAGGAATTGAAGATGAAAGTGATGTTGGCTCAAGTTTATGCTACACAGCCGAGAGGGAATGATAGAGGTAGACGCGGTTCGTACGGTACGTCTTCTGGCCGTACCGACATTGCTGAGGATCAATGTGCATATTGTAAAGAGTTTGGACATTGGGCCTCAGATTGTCCGGTACTTCGTGAACAACGTAATCGGCGTGGTCGAGGAGGTAGAAGGACACGGAATAGTTATTCAGGAGCGAGGGGTGGAGCAAGTGATCGCGGCAGGTTTGAAGCGAGGGGTCGTGGTCGGGCTGATGATAATGCTTTTGATCGACGGAATCAGTATCAGATATCGGAAGGTGAGAATGTGGAGTCTCAGGACTATGTGCATGCATAGGATTGCGTAGGATGGGGTGTGGAATCGGTTGAAGTACCTGTAGATCAAAGAGGTCCATATGTATCAGCGGGCGTTTTGGGTTCTACTGATCAGTTCCTGGTTGATACAGGAGCTACTCGTAGTGCTCTGTCTAAAAACTTGGTTCCAAGGGCTCCCCTGTCTGGTGAAATGATTACATCCATAGGGTTCGATGGAACACCCTCTCTTAGCCCATTGTCACAACCCCTTACATTTTACATTGACAGATTCTTTGGTCCGTGTCCGTTTTTATTGTCACCAAATACTCCAGACAATATTATGGGAATAGATTTGCTCAAATACCTCCGAGCAACAATACGCTGCGCTCCTGAAGGAGTGGGGGTTATTTTGAATGACAATTACCCAGATGTAGAGAGATTGTGTACTGTGCAGGAAATTGAAGCGCTGGCATCCCTCCCACAAAAGCTATGGGCCACTTCAGACACGGATGTGGGACAGATGCTTATCCCCCCAATTCGAATAACTGTCAAGGAGGGAGTGCCTCTGCCTCGTGTACCACAGTACAGAATTTCCAGGGAAGGTGAAGTTGCCTTAACTCATATTGTACCCGATTTGATTATTGCAGGCGTTGTGGAAGAAGTTCCCTATAATGTCTGTAATAGCCCTATTCTTCCGATCTTAAAGAAAGATACTGATGACAAAGTTTATCGATTTATTATTGATTTGAGGGAAATTAATAAGATTGTAGTGCCCCAGTACCCGGTGGTGTCTGATATTACCACCTTACTTACTCTGACTCCGCCCACTGCTACCACATTCACTGTGATTGACCTCAAAAATGCCTTCTTTTCTATTCCCATCCATCCCGATAGCAGATACCTATTTGGTTTCACTTTAAATAATAAATCGTATAGATTTTGTCGAGTTCCTCAAGGTTATACAGAAAGTCCCAGCATTTATAGCCAGGTTCTAAAAAGACAGCTCGATTCTTTGGATTTGCAGCCTGGAGTGGCTCTCATCCAGTATGTCGATGACATTCTACTTGCAGCAGATACGCAAGAACAGTGTGAGGAGAGTACTCTTGCTTTGCTCTCCTTTCTTGCTCAGAACAATCACAAGGTTTCTAGGAAAAAGCTCCAATATGGTAGACCAAAGGTGACCTACCTTGGTCATCTTTTGTCTAAGGAGGGGCGTGCATTAACATCTGATCGAATTCAAGCGATTTTAGATACACCAGTCCCCCGCACCCAGAGAGATGTGCGTGCTTTTATAGGCCTAATGTCTTTTTGTAGGCAGTGGATAATGGGGTTTTCACACATTATAAAACCTTTGTTAGCGTTATTGTCCAAAACTACACCAATGCCCCTTGAATGGACAGATGAGTGCCAGAATGCGTTTGAGCAATTGAGACAAGCCCTTTGTTCTGCACCAGTGTTAGGTACACCAGACTACACGAAGATTTTCACATTGTATGTACACGAGAAGGATGGATGTGCATTGTCAGTCCTAGTGCAGACACACGGGGATAAACAGAGGCCCTGCGCGTATTTCTCGGCAATACTGGACCCCATAGCACGAGGATTACCTGGGTGTTTTCGAGCAGTTGCAGCAACAGCAGTGGCCATACGGCAGAGTAAGGGAATAGTTTTGTCACATAAATTGCTGGTGTTAGTTCCCCATGCGGTAGATGTTCTGTTAAATCAAACAAAGACCCAGTATCTCATGAGTGCACGTTTAACAGGATATGAGCTCACACTGTTGGCACCGCACATCACACTAAAGAGATGTGCTACCCTGAACCCTGCTACTTTATTGCCGTATCCAGTTGCTGAGGGCCAGGAGTAAGAACACCATGATTGTGCTTTCCTGACTGAAGAACAAACAAAGGGTCGTGTCGACTTACAGGATACGCCACTTCCAGATGTGGATGGGGGACAGTGGGTTGATGGATCGTGTTTAAGGCTGCCAGATGGTACAACATCCGCAGCATATGTGATCACGACACTAAAGACAGTGGTAGAAGCAGCACGAATACCACAGAAATTGGCCCAGGCAGCGGAACTGATAGCCTTAACAAGAGCATGCGAATTGAGTGCTGGATTGTGTGTGAACATCTACACTGATAGTCGGTACGCCTTTGGAGTAGCGCATGATTTTGGCCTACTCTGGAGAGAGCGAGGGTTTCTGACTTCACATGGAGTGCATATCATGCACGGAGATCTAGTGCGTGACCTTCTGAATGCACTACTCTGCCCAAAGAAAGTGGCGATAATCAAATGTAGTGCACATAAGAAAGTGACAGACAAAGTAGGACAAGGAAACCCCTTTGCAGATTGCATAGCGAGGGAAACTGCTATGTTACGAAATGCCTCGCCAATGTATGTAGTGAAATCGCAGGCTGAGCGATGGCATGATGCTAGAGAGGAGATACTAGACATTCAGAAATCAGCGTCTGAAGCACAACTCGCAACCTGGGCAATGGAGGGAGTGCTGGACGATGAGGGTTGTTGGAGAAGCAAAGATACGGAGAGATGGAAATTGCCTGCAGCTTACTTGCAGACAATGGTCCAAATGACACATGGATTGGCACATGTTGGAGCTCTCGCAATTACTAGACTGCTTACGCGAGTCTGGGAGCATCCTGAGATTGCCAATACGGCCAAAAGAGTAGTGCAGACCTGTCTGATATGCTTGCAACATAATCCTGCTAAAGGGACGTATACTCCGAAAGGAGGGTTTGTTCCACCTACTGCACCGTTTGAAGTGCTGCAAATGGATTACATCCAGCTTGAGCATTGCAATAACCTTAAGTATGTTCTAATGGTGGTGTGTGCCTTCAGTAAGTGGATTGAGGCCTTCCCCACGAAGGATAATACAGCTCTGACAACACTTACAGGCACAAGGGGCAGAGATTAACCCGACCCACAGGCCTCTTGGCAGAGAACCGTTTTCAACTTCTTTCTGAAGGGACGAAGGGTGAGCTCTTTACGCACTGTCTCTGGTAGTTTATTCCACAAAGGGAGGATGGCAATGGAAAAGGCTCTGCCCCCTTTGGTGACCAGCCTGAATCGCCTACACCTCAGTAAACAGGCCTCTGAGGACCGGAGCACCCGAATCGGTGTGTGGAGCACTAGGCGATCTTTAACATACTGGGGGGGCTTGACCATAAATGGCCTTGTGCGCAATGTAGAGGCCCTTGAACTTAGCTCTTTGCTTTACCGGAAGCCAATGCAGGTGTTGGAGGAGAGGGGTGGCATGGGCTTCTCTGGGCAATTTAAAAATCAACCTGGCCCCATTGTTCATGGTAACCTGAAGTCCACCAACACAATCAGTCTAAGAGTGGAGAAGCTCAGAAGGGGAGCGAGCTTGCAAAACGGTCTCATCAGGCCAGCACAGGCTCCCACTACTGCGGACAGCTGTTGAGACATGGAGAGGTTGACCTCTACTTTAATTGCAAGACTCTTCACAACCGAAGCCGGAATTTGGTCGGCGCCCAGTTCCTGAGGCCAAAAGAGGTTGCTCCACTGGTTGGAGACAGTGCTAATGGCCAAAACCTCTGTCTTATCCGGATTCATTTTTAGAGAATTAGCTGTCATTCAGTTGGTGATAAATTTAAGAATATTCTGTGTCTTAACATGGGAAACTGAGGAATTGTCGATCTGGATGATAAGTTGGGAATCATCTGCATAATTATAGATCTAGCAGTCCATGGTGTTTAATGCGCCTACAGGGGCTGCAGGTAAGCATTAAAAAGAAGAGGGGACAAGGCCGATCCCTGCGGGACACCACAAGAGAGACTCCCGGAACAGACATGTGGGATGCCAACTGTACTCTCTGGGCTCGACCGCTAAGGAAAGATGTGAGCCATTTAAATACTGTGCCCTGGACTCCAAGATCATGTATCCGCGACAGTAAAAGCTTGTGGTTAATCGTGTCAAATGCCGCGGATAGATCCAGTAGAAACAGGGCACACGGCCTCTTTTTGTCAACTTGGAGCCTAAAATGATCCAGCACTGCCAGCATAACCATTTCAGTGCTGTGGTGGGCCCTGAAACCTGCCTGGTTGTCCTGCAGGAGATTATTTATTTCAAGATGGTGAGAAAGAGATTTCAGCACGTGTTGCTCCAACACCTTTGCCAAAAAAGGCAGTTGAGAAATAGGTCTGAAATTTTTTTAATTCTTCACATCTGCTCCCGGCTTCTTCAGAAGTGGAATAACCTGTGCTTCTTTGAAGTTAACAGGAACAGTGGCGAGAGTCAAGGATTGGCTCAGAAGTGACAACAACTCATCCTCAATCCCGGGAAGCGCCATCTTGGAAATAGTAGGTGGACATGGATCTGCCGGAGAGCCATACTCAACCCGTCCTATTAGGTGGGACAGGGACTCAATAGTCAAAGTCGGAAAGACAGTGAGTGGTCTCGCAGACAGGTGCCAAAGGGATGGGTATCAGAGAACGGGGCACGATAGAGGTGGTGGTAATTACGTCTAATAAATCCTTGACCTTGTCAAGAAAAAAGGACTGCAACGAGTTGCAGTCCTCTGGACTATGTGCCGGCCTCGCCGTCTCTGTTTGCCTTAGCTCAGAGAGTACCCGGAAAGTTTCTTTTTGAATATCCTGAGCTAAAGTAATCCTAATTTCATAGAATTCCGCTTTCCTAGTGAGGGTGGCTTTTTTATAGGCCCCGAGCGCTAACAGATACTCCCCGCGGGGATCAGCATTATAGGATTTCCGCCATGCTCTCTCCTGTTGACGGAGACATTGCTTCAGGGCTCTTAGGTGGTCGTTGAACCATGGGGCTCCTTTGCCTTTGTCTCTGATTGTGACTCTCTGCATAGGGGCAACTACGTCTAGGGCCTGCTTTAACCTAGTTGACAGGGCAGTACTAGCTGCATCCGGATTCCCCCAATGAACTTTGAGGGAGCTGTATTATTTAGGATATTAACCAAATCAACTATTTGGATCTTCTTCCAGTTTCGTAGTTCTTTCCACTCAGGGGCAGTGTTAGATTCGCGCTTAGTAGATGGTAACTGGCCACTAATTGAATAGTGGTCTGACCAAGCACAGGGACAGACATCTATTGGATGAACAAAGGGATGTGATGTCCAAACGAGGTCCAAAGTGTGTCCCTTTTCATCTTATCTTATCTTATCTTATCTTAAGGGGGTTTTGTATAGCGCTCTGTCACCATAAGTTTCCTGGCACTGATTGAATGCTGAGAGATGTAAGCACGGCGGTCTAGCCAGACTGTGTAAAAAGAAAAGTTTTCAGAGGTTTTCTAAATTCCAGAAGAGAATTAAAAGATTTGATCGGAAGAGGCAGCAGGTTCCAGAGGTTGGGGGCTAAGTGAGCAAATCTGCGGCCACCTAATTTTTTAAGCTTAATTAGGGGGGTAGCTAAGAGCTGGTGATGAGAAGACCGTAGATTGCGTGCCGGGCGGTAGAGGGTGACCAAGGATTTGAGAAAGGCGGGAGAAGTTCCGGAGACAGCTTTGAATGCCAGGCAGGTGATCTTGAATGCGGCCCTCCGTTCAATCGGCAGCCAATGAAGTTTGCGAAGTAATGGCTTCGCGGACTGCCACTTCGGGGTCTTGTAGGACAGTCTGGCCGCCTGGTTCTTTACTATTTGAAGCCTGTGAAGAAGGGATTTGGGTAGGCCATGGTACAGAGAGTTTGAAAAGTCCAGGCGGGACAGTACCAGGGCGATCAGGACTTGTATCAGAGCCTCGGGTGTAAGGAGATGGGAGACTTTCCTGATTTTTCTAAGCTGGAACATGCATGATGACACAACAGCACCCACCTGGGGTTTAAGGGAGAGCTCCGTGTCGATAATGACCCCAAGAATTTTTGCTGACTTGGCTGGAGTGGGTGGGGGGCCAAGCTCCACCGGCCAGAACTGTGGACCCCAATAGGTGGGGCTGTTACTTGGGAGAATTAACTCTGTTTTCCCCGGGTTCAGCTTAAGCTGGTTCAGGTTCATCCATTGTTGGATGTGTAGCATCACCGCTTGAAAGTCAGTGGCTGCATTTGGAGTGTTGAGAAGGAAAATGATTTGCAGATAGTCTGCATAATTGAAGACGGTGATGTCCCACCTCTTCAGGGAGTGAATGAATGGTTGAAGATAGAGATTAAAAAACAGAGGGGACAGGGAAGATCCCTGAGGCACTCCGCAGGTCGATGGCACCTTGGCAGCCGTGAAAGGACCCAAGCGAACCACTTGAGATCTGCCCGACAAGAAGAATTTGAGCCAGGAAGAGGCCAGGCCCTGGATGCCGGCCTGCTCGACACGGTGGAGATGGCTGTTATGGTCCACCGTGTCGAACGCCGCTGACAGATCTAATAGGACGAGCGCTTGAGGTGCCCCTTTGTCGGCATTGTCCCTTAAGGAATCCATAACTGCCAGGATCACAGCCTCGGTGGAGTGGGCTGGTCTGAAACCGGCTTGGTTGGGTTCGAGGTAGTTGGAACACTCGATGAATTGGGAGAGGCAACTGGTGACATGTGCCTCCAAAAGTTTGGATAGGTAGGGCAGAAGAGAGATAGACCGATAATTAGCGAGGTCCTAAAGTGGGTTTCCAGGGGGGGAAGCTGATATGACAGCAGGGGGGACAGGGGGGATAGTATTCTTAATCTTAGTGTGGGAACATGTACCACCTGCATGAGTTCCAAAGAGGTCAGTGCTTCGTTCAGTTGGTCAGCCTGACTGTCCATGGGAAACTGATCCCAATGGAAGTTAAAGTCTCCCAGAATTAGTAAGCATTGGTAGCGTGTACGAATATCACAGACCAGTTCCATAAAGGCCTCCACGAACTTGGGGGATGTATGCGGGGGTCGGTATATTATAATAATGGCTAGGCAGGAAGCTGGAGAGCAGAATTTCACCCCCAGCACACCTACACCCTTGATGCTTTCAGCACACATTATTTCGGCCTTCAACTCCCTTTTATATAGAATTGCCACTCCGCCCCCCTAGTGCTTCCCGGTCTGTTATGGTAGATGGCTGCATAATTGGGAGGCAGGGAAGTAACAATATCAGGAGTAGAGGACACCTCAAGCCAGGTTTCCGTAATGCCAAGGAGATCCAAGGTGTTATCCTGCAGGAGGGCGAAAACCTCGAGATTGTGTTTTTGTAAGGAGTGGGTGTTGGGAGAAGCTACCTTAATTCCCCGTAATGTGGGGCTTCCGGGTAACTTCGCAGGGGAAACATTAGGCCCAAAAGCAATAGTTCCCTCTTGGGCTTTAAACAGCTTGTGGGATCTAAGAATATCAATAGTAGAGACATTGAGAGGCACAGAGTTGTGGGCCAAACTCCGTAGATCTTCCTGGTCATACAGGAGCCGGGGGCCAGGGGTCATGGCCTCCGGCCCCGATCGGGCGCAGACGGGCGCAGACGGGCGCAGACGGGCTTGCCTTTGGCGCACCTTCGGCGCCCCATCGGCGCGCCCACTGCGCGCATCCGCTGCGTGTCCGGATTGGCTCATCTTATATCCCTTCTTTTGGGCAAAGACTAGAGCGCTAACCGCGCTGTCCCCCAAAGCTGGCTGCCTGCGTGTAGCAGAGGCGCGTGCGTGTCCTCCGATCTCCCCAGCACCTAACTCGGCTGGGATGTTGGGCGGGTTTGGTCCAGAGCAGTGCGTGCAGGTAGGGGTGCAAAACAGAATTGAAACAGCAGCAACTTTATTTTAAAAATCACGAGCTACGATCTCCCGGCTTCCGCCTCAGAAGCTGGCAAAACTATCCTTCTTATAGTGCCCACCAATCAGGCCTCTTATATCCCTTCTTTTGATCAAAGACTAGAGCGCTAACCACGCTGTCCCCCAAAGCTGGCTGCCTGCGTGTAGCAGTGGCGCGTGCGTGTCCTCCCATCCCCCCAGCACCTAACTCGGGTGGGATTTCGGGCGAGTTTGGTCCAGAGCAGTGCGTGCAGGTAGGGGTGCAAAACAGAATTAAAACAGCAGCAATTTTATTTTTAAAATCACGAGCTACGATCTCCCGGCTTCCACCTCAAGAGGGGGAATTTGTTCCTATTTATTATTTTTTGCTTTTAGAAATTGCTTGTGGGATTTTTCCTGCATTGTGTTTTGAATTTTTGAATGTTTTGGTACTGCTAAACACTTTACACATGTTCTCCAAATTTAGCTAGGTTGCCCTGTGCCATAGCTAACATGGAGCTGAGCCCAGGGCTATTTAGTAAAATGTGCGTTTGACATTATACATTTGTGGCCATATTATTAATGGAGGGCCCACATCCTTCCCAAGTGAAAACCAACTTTCTTACAACTCACCTTCAAATACTGTGACAGCTGTCCCACTTTCTCAGAACCAAGCAGTTTAACTTGGGTATATACTGCACTTCAGAAACTGGCATTACCTGCCACTTTAAGCTTATTATGTTAAATATATGAAGAGGGACACCTTGTTGGAATTATTATCTGGAGGAATTAGCTGTCAAGAATTATATAGCTTGAGATTCAACCAAATACTTCAAACCATGGTGGAGGGTTCATCAATGTTACCTTGCTGAACTATGGGACCTAGGGCCAGATGTAGGTGGCCATTTACCGGCTGGTAACGGCCGATTTCGGCCGTTACCGACCGGTAAATAGGTTTTTGGGATGTAGGGGTCCAATTTTACAGAATCTGTAAATTTACCGAATCAGTAAATTTACCGATTTGGTAAAATACCGAATCGGTATTTTTACCGATTCGGTAACTACTAGATGTAGGTGGGACTCTTTTGAGTCCCAAAGGCCTTTCAGATTCGGTATTTTACCACCCAATCCAATTGGGTGGTAAAATACAGAATCCAGGTGTGCATGCACACCTATGCCATGTGACAGACAGACATGCCCTTAGGGCATGTCTGTGTGCCACATGGCAAACATGCCTGTATTTGGGGTGCTAGAGGGTGTCAAAGTGACACCCCCTGCACTCTTGCTGTAATCGGTATTTACCGAATCGGAAAATACCGAATCGTTAAGATTCGGTATTTATCGATTCGGTAAATACCGAATCTTAACGATTCAGTATTTTCCGATTCTGTAATACCTACACCCCCCCCTCTCTATTTTCCCACTTCTTAAATACCGAATCAGTAAAATTCGGTATTTAAGAAGTGGTAAAATAGAATTACCTACATCTAGGCCCTAGAGTCTTGAATCACTTGTAAAAGTTGGTAGCAATTGCGTACATGTTATTTCTGAGTGTGATAGGCTATCTAGAACCTGTGGAGAGTAGGTGAAACCCATGAAGAATATAATTAACTTGCCCCTAAACTTTAATTTGCACCAACTGCTCCTTTCTCTCGAGCCGAATCTGATTTGGGCCTACTTGGGCTCCCATCTGGAGTGGACCTGGCCTCACAGGCTAGCCTGGCAAGCAGCCAAACATAGCATTACTGAACTCGGTTTAAAACATGTTTAGGTCTGAATTTACCTTTGTGAAACATTCCTGCATTGGTAAAAATGTCACTTTTTAGCAAACTCTGAAATATTCCATGAAATGTTTTAGAATGGTTACAGGATGCATTTTTCCCGGATACCTCAGCTCTGTTGTTAGGAGCAATCTGAATTATTCATATGGGTTTGCAGGCATGACTATGTACTAAGAGAAAAAAAACTCAAGATACAGCACTTCTCTTTTTATGACTATGAATAATCCAAACAAAAGGATCAATTTCCTCTCACATTTTAGCACTGTCAAAAACTCAGCCTGAAAAAATGAAGTTTCATAAAGACAGCATATTTACCTCGGGGGCTAGATCTTTCACCACTGCACTTATTCCGTGTTAGGATCAAGAGGTCTGAAGTGGTGTAATATATCATGCACGCTTCACATCAACAGAGGTGCATGCGAGCAATAACAATAGCCTATATTTAAATCCACAGCATAGGTCTCTGAACTCCAGGGCGGTACACAGTAAAAATACATCATAATTCACAGCAGAACTGACATAGAATAGGAACTCTAAAGTTCAGTTCCAGAAGGTATTCAGAGTAAAAGTGTGCCTTTTAAAAACAAAGTTAACTTCCACTTTCTACATTTTAAATACTCTAACAGCGTTGATAGAAATAAACAACCGCTGTCATCGACTTACAAGATAAAGGTGCTTACAATTCAGGCAAATCTGCTACAAAGAGAAATAATAGGTCACACAGATTCCATTTCTCGCTGCGAGGTAATAAAGGAATTTGTAGAGAAATTAATACTGGTTGGAAAATAATTGGAAAAAAGTCTCTCTTATGCAGTGCAGCTTTGAACTCACATTTGCCAGACCAACACTGTAGATGTGCGGAACAACTGGTGAAAAATTATGTTGCGTTTTACCTGTCAGTCAGTGCACCGATCGGTTGGCAAATGGCAATTGAAATGGTTGCAACGAAATTAGATAGTGACGGATGTTCGCACCTGGCGGGTAGAAAAGTGGTCACAGGTCGGTCCTCTTGAATAGGAATATGCTGGCTTGTTTACATTTCATCGGAACTACTTGACCTCCAATAACCTCGGGAGTTGGAGAGTTATCCCAACATCTGTCGTGCTGTGTTAAAGCTCACCGGTATTTTTCACTAAGGTAAATGGGCGACTTCAGATCCTCCTCTTATCAGGGTGGCTGGTTCTGCTTGCCCTATGTCAGACAGGGATGAGCTTCCAGATTTTAGGAACATTATCCCAATGAGTGAGCTTTAGAAGTCACCAGCTTTTTACTCCCTGGCATATTTCAGCTACGGGTTGTGATTAACATTTCTTCTCCTGCAACAGTTTCGGCCCGGAAATGTGGGAATGTTTCTCTTTTCGTCAGGCTGAAAGAGTTGAGCTTGCTGTTTGTTGCCATCCTGTAATATATGACTTAATTTTGGTTTTTCCGCGCAGCTGTCAAGATAGCAACATTCCTCATCGGTACCAGAGAACATCTCCATTCCACTAAGCAAAAAGTTTGCTTTCAAGTTGGTCCCAGCCAAATGCTCCTGGGGAACACAGAAAGAGATTCTTTCCAAGCCGTGAGGGCAACGGCTCATCATACCTGCTTCCTGCCGTGAGGGCAACCCCATCTTCACCCTTCTTTGCGCCGTGAGGGAAACGGCTGCAGGGTCCACACACCGGTCCCGGTAGCAGCGGGAAAAACTGCAATTCCCAGCTGCCCCGGGGTCCGTCTCAGCTGCAGAGACGCTCCCGACGCGCCCAGAGGCAAATTAAAAACAAGGTGCGCCTCCCGCCTCGTGGGACGTGCGCGGGCAGCGCCGGGAGAAGCCCGGGACAAGGGCGGGGCCATCTGTGGCCATCCGGGGATGACAGGGGACGGGACGGGCATCCCCCCTAAGACATCGATATGGGTAAGCGCAAGAACTTGTGTAATGGGTCCCTGCAGTCTCAGAAGGCAAAGATCCCACGAAAGGCTGACACAATCATTTCGTATTTGACATCAGCCGTAGGGGTCATCACTAAAGAGATTGCCCAAGTGGAAAAAGAACTGGGATTTACAGCCACTGCTCCACAGCTGCCTGACCCTGTATTAATAGAGGATACACAAGACAATGTTTTAACACCACCTGATATATTCCATGACAATCTCCCTGTATCTTTGCCTGAAGGAGACCCAGGAGAAATTTCTAATACAGGGGTGACTGGAAGTGGGCTGGGTATTCCATCGGTACAGGTAGCAACACACGATCCATCTACCAAACAGATTAATGGGGCCAAACTACCAAAAAAGTATACCAAAAAAACTAAACACTTAGCCAACATAACTGAGTCGATGGAAGAGGACTTGGTAGCAAGACTCAGCAACAGAATTGAAGGGCTTATAAATCTTCACATGGAACCAATACTTACTAATATAGCCAAGGATATCGTCGATGTCCTTAATACATGTGTGTCAGGGCTGTTAAAGAAATGTAACCATATTGAATCCTTTATGCAGGAGCAGCAGGACCTTTTAAAAAGTAACCTAGCAGTGACACTTCTGCCCGAGGGGGGTTCTACTGTAGCCATCGCCAGTGATGCTCCAAGGGAAAATCGCTGTCTATCATCAGGCACAAGGGAGGAAAAAGGGACAGCACGTGATAAGTCCACAAGGGTACGCCCACTAGACAAAAATGCCACTAAAGATGGATCTACACCTAGCGTAGCTAGTAAGATAGACGCTTTAGCTCCCAATACAGCTACAGGGACAACACTGTGTAGTATCAAGTTATACCTCCCGCCCCAAGACGCTCCCCTGGTAGCTGTGTTAGTGGGTGTCCCGCCTTTGCAAAATAACGTGAGTGAGAGCCCAAGAAATCTCTTAGAAAGAACTAAAAAATGGTGCCAACAGTATTGCAGCGGGTATGAGGACATCGCACTAGACATAATTACTGCGAGAAGAGTGGGCTGGGTTGGACCCAGGTAGAAAACCACAAAAGGGGATTGTGTAGTGATTAATTTCAAAACACGTTGTATGGTGGATCAGCTTTTTTGGGATGGGTCTGACTTATTACACCCGGGTATCAGACCTCTCCCCCTTGGCTATTTCTACCCACCCCCTCACTACAGATTAAGGAGGCCTCAATTAGCTGTGGCTCGCCCAGTGAGTGGGGCAAAAGCACCTAAAACGCACACCCCAATGGATACCCAGCCGGATCCAAGAGAGAGGACACTGCTGGGGAAGGGCACCTCCAGTATGGAAACATCTAACCCCCTGGGTTGCACCCTGACCAATCGTTTTGCACCACTTTCGAACCTCTCTGAGAACGCCTGACTAAACAAGTCGTGCCCACTGCTAATTGAGCCCGTGACACTGCATCCCGTATACAAAATGATAAGTTGGAAATAAAGCTGGTCTAAGGGCCAAAATGGGGGATCAGATATGGAGGGAATATATCTCTAAATTTGACATCATATCCCTGCAAGAAACCTGGGACCTCCACAATTCCTTCTCATTGGATGGGTTTTGTCATTTTTACACTCCGGCTAGGCAAAATATTGCAGGTAGAGCTAAGGGTGGACTATTGTCATTGGTCTCTCTGGAGCTCAAAGGCTCTCTTAAGCAGCTAGACACAGGTAGTCAGACCTGCCTAGTGGTAGAACTCTCTGTGTCTGACACAAACAAGTTATTATTTTTAAACTTTTATAATGCTGTGGAAACAGAAAACAATCTTGATCTATTAGACCAATTTGTCTATAGTTATAGCAGGAAGTCATAGTCTTTTGAGATTTTGTTTATGGGGGACCTAAATATCCACCCTTGCGTGAACCAATGTGGGAGCAAGGATTATGAGGGGCCACAGTTCTCTGCGCCATCCCATTTTGAACACACAAAAGAGGGGGAGAACCTGGAATTATTCCTAGCTAACTGGAACCTCTATGAATCATGTTGTGGGATGGAAGAACTCAGGAACGCCACGTTTAAGGGAAAGGACAGGGGTACAATCATTGATTATGCTTTTGTTACATCTTATTTGTTATGTTCTGTTTTAAAATATTGTGTGAAGGTCTCGACCTTTAGTGACCACAACCCCGTGTTAATGGATTTGGTAACGGGGGGATCTCTGTCTTTTAGAAATTCTCAACTAAGGGTACAAAGTGATATTGACTTAAAAGATCGAGGCAGAAGATTGAAGTGGACGAAAGTGGTACCTGATACTTTCATAGCAGACTTGTTGGCATCGACAAGGGCAGAGATAACTACATGTCTAGATAATGAGGCAATTGGTTCCGACATTGTAAATGCTTATAATGTTATTTGCTCATATGTAAACGATAATTTAACCATCAAAGGAAAGCCAAAAACTGGGCATGGAGAGAGGTGGTTTGACAAAAAAATGCTCAAATGCGCATGCTGCACTCCTCAAAGCCCTTAAAGTTACCCCTAGGGACAAGGGATTAGTAACCAAGCATAGATTGGCATATAAGCTAGCGATAACTGATAGGAAGCGGGAATTAATGGACGAAGCTTGGTGCAAACTACTGTCACCCGAAGTTTTGAAAGACAGCTGCAAATTTTGGGCTACAGTAAATCAACCTCTCTTTGCAAATACAGACAATGCATCCCTGGATTGTAATATTACAGATGAGGTCTGGATTGCACACTTTGAAGAGATCTATAGCCTGCCTTTCAAATACCCAAACGCTGAGGCCCACTTACCCGAAAAACACCTTGCCACTATTGAAATTTGAAACCTCAGAGGTTGCAAAAGCCATTGAGGAAATGTCCAAAAATAAGGCGCCAGGACCTGACGGGGTCCCCGCCAATTTGTTTAAAGCTGCCCCTGGTATGTGGTCAAAAATCTTAGCAAACCTTTTTAACTCCATTAGCCAAGACAGCATTCCTTCATCATGGTTAACCTCAACCATCATCCCGGTCTATAAAAAAGGTTCTAGGCAGGATCCCTCTTGCTATAGACCAATCTCCTTGATTGACTCTTCTGTAAAGGTCTTAGGCCGGGTGGTCCTGCATAGACTGAGTGAATGGTTGAGGGAGAAAGGGGTCCTGTCAAATGTGCAATATGGTTTTAGGTCAAATAGACGTACTATTGACCAATGTCTAAACCTGCATCTTTTAGTTAGCAAGTATACGGTGGCCAAGGAGGGTAACCTATACATGGGTTTCATGGACTTATCCTCGGCGTTTGACCTAGTTAATAGGTCAAAGCTTTGGATAGGACTCCTTGAGTTAGGTCTCGATCCTCCCTTAGTATATTTCTTGGCAAACCTACACACGAATCTCTCCGCAAAAATTAGAGTGAATACTGAGGGGCGATGCACTAGGCCATTTAGATCTGAAAGAGGGGTAAGACAGGGGTGCATTTTGGCACCCCTGTTGTTTACCCTCTACATAAACGCCCTTGAGACTGAGCTGGGGGAGGTTTCCCCGGACATTCAGCGTATGGGGGAACAGGTTATACCAGTTCTCCTATACGCGGATGACGCTGTACTCATGGCTCGTACTGGGGTGGCCCTCCAAAAACTGTTGAATGCCTTTGGTACCTTCATGAGCAACCTTGACCTCAAGGTAAATGCAAAAAAGTCCCAGGTGCTAATTGCAGGGAGGGGAAAAAATAAGTGGAAATCAAAAAGCTTTTATTGTAATAATGAAGTGGTATGTAGGGTCTCCTCGTTTCCCTATCTTGGGGTAGTATTCGACGAAAAGGGCACATGGCGCCCTCAAAACGGATTGGTGTCACTACAACGCAGGCTATTACAACGCCTGCTGTTACAACGCGGTTTTTACACCGCATACCATTACAACGCATAGTGCTTTTAAGCGCTGGATAGTGAAATATTTAATTTACTATTCCAACTCCAGTCCCCGTGGATAGTAGGGAAGGTGTTGGATAGTAAATTAAATATATTCCCTATCCTAGAGCGCCCCCCAGCGCAATGCGTTGTAATGGTTTGCGTTGTAATGGTTGCGATGTAATGGTAGTGCGTTGTAATAAATGCGTTGTAAGTGATGTTCCCCCTCAAAACACAAGCCGTAGTGTGGCTTTTAGTAGGAGTGTTTCGGGCCTTATGGGGTTTGCCAAAAAACTGGGAGGTAGACCAGTTGAAGCCATTGTTAAGGTTTATAAAGCAAAGTGTTTGGCCGTGGCCTCATATGGATGCCACATATGGGGCCATACCCCGACTAATAAAATTCAGCTGGTGGAAAACAAATTCCTAAGAGGGCTCAACCCCCACTTTTACTACACACACTGAAGTGGGGATCGGATACGTCTCAGACCAAATTAAAATAGCACCCCTAATATACTGGTTAAAAATTTGGCTTAATGAGGAAATTACCTTAAACCACTCCATTATCAAAGATTGCTTACATCTGGAGATGGTTGCTAATATTGCTTGGTTGACCTATATTAAAAAGGGTTTCCAGAAGATAGGCCGCCCAGCCCTGTTTTACTCCCCCGACACAATAACCAAAAAAGACATTGCCCTAACAAAAAACGCTCTAATGGATATCCTAACATAAGAACGGGAGGAGATAGAGCTGAGAAAACCACCTGTAAGAGCTAATTATGGGCTGGTTAGCTGCTCATGCCCTGAACCATACTTATCCGTGGTAAATAACCGGTACCACCGATACCTCCTGACAAGATTTCGCCTAAATTTGATTCATTACACCCTGGGCTCTTTCCGTACTTGGTGTACTCCGGATAAAGCAGACCCTTGTTCTTGTGATTGTTTTTCATCACAAAAAACCCTACATTTTGTAATGATCTGTACATATTATGAACAGTGCAGAAGGAAATATTTGTTACCAGTCCTGAAGAAGGCGGGCTTTGTTCAGGTTAGACCAGCTTTAATATACTTAATGCAACTGGGTAGCCCTTACATTATGTTTTCTGTAGCCAGTTTTTTGACGGCAGCCATTCGTGTAAGGAAAAACAATACCAGCTTACCGCAGATTCAAAGTTGCTTTGAGTAATATATTTTGTAAAAATTTGTAATATACTTGCGTTCTAAGGTTTGTAGTTTTAAAGGATTTTAAAAGTACCAATTTTATGGCGATACAACATTTTTTTTAAATGGATTGTATTTTTTAATAATGATAATGAATTGTTTTAACCTTATTGGTCATTTCTGTAAGTGTCTTATTCTTGTTATTTAAAATGTTTGTACCATGTCTTTTATGATATTAATTTTATCGAATAAAGAATTTTTGACTGACTGACTAACTATAAATTTAAAATTCAATTTCTCGGGTACTAATTTGATTTTGGTCCTTTTTTCTTTTTATATTTATTAAAATGAGATCTAATTTTCTAACCTGTTGTGGAATAATTGTGTGTTTTTTTTACAGTTTTACAAATTGAAGTATTGAACAAATACTTTACACATTGCCGCCAAGGTAAGTCAGACTGCTCTGTTCTTAGCTACCACAGGATGAGTACAGAATAATTTAGTGTTTGCCGCCTCTTACCCTGACTAGGATTGAGGGTGCTGCTTTACCAGTGCTAATACCCCTGTCAACCGGTAACTTAATTTCTAACAATAAGGAATTGATAAGCTTTATTATTTCCAACTACAAAAATAAATCAAAGGCAACACTAAATTCTAATCAATCTGGCAACCTGCAACACAAGGAGGCAGTGTATTAATGTTTGTGAACTGCAGTTTCTGGGTTCGGTAAAATAAGCTCACATCCTAGACTTAAGTTTCGGTATTGGTCACCAAAAATTGTATGTAAGACTTTGTGACAGTTGATTTTCTATTGAAGGAGAAGAGACGCCAATTTCACTGAAGGTGGGGCAGATTTCTGGCCGACTCAAATAAATAGTTTTAAGTTCTCAGGTGAACATGCCACCCCACTTCAACAACTGCACAGTCAATAAACAATAGAACAATACAAGATGGAGCAGTGAAGGATTGTTCTCAATGAGCATAGTCCCTATTCTTATGGAAACTTTGATCAGTAACATTATTGGACAACCGTCCGCTGGATTTATTGAGGGGCAATGAGGATTTCAAGGAATTATATTTCCATGTCTGGTCTCCATGTGCTGATTAGGACTAGAAGGCTTCAATGAGGTCGAGGGGGATGACAGAAGGGCAGGCCTAAAGAGTTACAGCAGAGGTGTTAAGATGTGTTTCTAGCCAGGAGAAAACAGGCACCACTCTTCTCTATGTTTTGGGAGCACCAATAACACCATGCTTCATGCAGGTGAAAGTCGGGAAAAAATCAAGGCAAGCAACGGATAGCTGTATCTTAAATTATAGACTTCAGGTAGTTGGGAAATGAACTGTTGCCACTCACAGCAAGCACATCCTCCAGATTCATAGGTAACAGTCAAACAGTATAAGGCTCAGATTCCCCTTCCAGATAGCAGTCTTGGAAAGTTATCTCCAAAGAAATCATTCCAATCTTAACTGAATGCATACATATATCAGGGTACACCTTGCATGGGATTGTTATGTCAGCAATCCTTGTGTATTTCCTCCAGACAGTCTTGGTACTGGTAAACTTTGTGACAAGCACTCTCAAAATCAGAACAGTTGAGTTGTACATTGAAACTGTTTTGAGATAACAGTTCACCTAATTTTAGTAATTGTTCAATTAAGCACCCATAGGTCTTTCTTGAGACAAATGCACTTACACATGCTGGTTATTACATTTCAAATACTGTATGCAATATGTGTGCACATTTTAAAAACGAAAGAGGATAAGTATTCTGGGAGTTCATTGGGGACACAAGATTGTAATGGACAGTGTTTGGTAGCCTTATTTACCCTCTGCAGCAAGGGGTAGAGCTCCCAGCTACAGGGAATAATTAATGAATGGCTGTGGAGCAGCACTATTTCACTCTTTGGTTCTCTGGTCCAAAGACCACCCTGATTGTCTATGACTACAACTTCTCTACTAGGTGCAAACAAAGCTAGGACAGTTGAGTGTAAAGGGCATATGTTGGCATTGCTCAGTGCCTCTTCTTAAAGCAAATTAAAACATATTAATTCCTTTATACCAGACAAGAAGGCAAGGTTCTCCAATTATTGCACTGGCCAGACAAATTCTTCTTTGGGTGTCCTGATACAGCAGGACTTCATCAGTGTATGGGAAGATGACAAATGGCATGCCAAACACCATTAATCCCCTTAGATCATTCAAATATTGCCCTCAGCAATGGCAGTGGAGATAGAGGGCAACCCTGGCAGGTGCCACACTGCACCGGACAACTGCCAGAAACTAAATAACCCAGGAAGACTCTTTTTTTGGTCTAGTACGTAAGAGCTCAATGTATTGCTTCATTTTCATCCAGAAGTTCAGGGTCTGCAACACACTGTAGAGCTTATCATAGCACAGTAAATGATACACTTTGTCAATATCCAAGAGGCATCAGCATCCACTCCCCACTCCAAAATGGCGCCTTTCATATGATTCACTCTGCATAAATGAGGGGATGTGCTGCAGCCAGTGCTTAATTCATGAAAGACAGTGTCAATGTCCAAAGCTACCTCAGAGTCCTGTGGCTGTTGCAACTAAATGGTGGTGTGCTTAATACCAAGGCTGCATGAATGTAAATCCAATTCATGTCCCTTTAGCTTACTCTTGCAGGTTGGTGCTTTCTCCCTTTGTGACGGTGTTGCTGCCTTTCTCTTTCTCTGTCTTACCGATGTGTGTTTTTCGCTATTTTAGGTCGGTTAATATCTAATGAGGAAAATAAGTGCAGTTCCTCAAAAATAAGGCCCACCACCATCAAATCCCCTTCTCAAAGTAAGCACTGGCTGTAGCCTTGTATAAACTGCCCTTATCAAAATGGACCAATGAAAGGAGTATGACCAATACTATTCACGCCAGAATCTTTGCTAGCGTTTACTAATCTGAGTTCAGCATCAATAAAGTGTGCTTTGATTAGGTTTGCTACCTTTCCAAGAGAAAAATTCTGACCAATAGTTGTTGTTTTAAGAGTCTGCAAAGATACCCACATCATTCTGAATAGGAATGTAAACAAAATCGTGTGTACTGATAGGCAGCATGACTTTTCTGTATTTTTTTAACTTTATTTATTAGTCATGAATCATTAACACAGCTCTAGAAAGTGTTCTCTAATAATATTTTCTGTTTGAAACAAGTACAGATAAGGGCTAACAATACTGGCTTTATGTGACTGCTTATTTTTCTTTCCGGCCGGGACAACAAAATAGTAGAGGGGCCGTAAAAAAGCAGTCAGGAGGCAACCACAGCTTTGATAGGAGGGGTTTTCAATACTTATTACTTGGGCTTGTAAATTACCGCCACCATTGCATTTTTGACTGAGAGCGACACCCTGCCCATCTCGAAAGGGAAATTCTATGCATATAAAAGACGAGGAAAGAGCTATTTGCTCAAAGTGGCATAAATCCTAGGAGCAAAGCCATCCATTAATTTGCAGATCAACAACGCAAATGAAAAGAAAGGGCTACATTCACACGCTTTAATGAATTGTTCTGCTTTTACGATGAAAATAGGTATATGGCTTTGAAATGTTTATTGGCACAACCCAAACTGCAAGAATAAAATCCTTGTTTATGCCTTGGCATTAATGTAATGTTAATGCTACAATAGAAGTGACTCATTTTTCCAGATTAAAGATTGTGAAATTGACACCAAATGTAAGCCATAAAAAAATCACGAGTGTAATTTATGATAAGTTTGAACAGAAGTATACGCACGGATTCTGAAATAAACTATTTCCAAATTACCTTTTCCAGTTCCTCGAAGACACTACTGTATCAAATGTGAAAGCTGCAATGAATGATAAAAAAAACAAAAATGTAGGTATTTGAACCTTCATGGTTTACCATGGGTTTGGTGTTTGGAGTCAATGCACATTGTGCCGGCTTGTTTTTTCTGCTATTGGGGTTGTTCAGTCCCTGGCTCGATACATTCACCAAGAAGACGGCTAGTATTCGAGGCAATCAAAAATAGGGCAATTATAAATACGCCTCTGAAGTTCTCTTGGTGGAGCAGAATAGGCACCTCGATCGCATTCCCGATTACTATGTTCCCTGTTTCCCTACCTCGACCTTTCTTCAGAAAATGAAAAAAGTTACTCAGCTGATTCCTTTAGAATGGAATACAGTTGACCCCCTCCCTGAAATGACTACTGCAGCCTAATTCACAAGGCGGTGTCAATAGCCCTGCCTCCCGAAACACCAGGATGCTGTAAGAATACCACCATTTTATATGCAACAGGAGAAACCCATCAATCCGGAAGGACAGGGGTAATAATGAAATCTCACAGCAATATCGCAAAAGGGCATAATTAGAAATAACCACTTTCCATCATTTGTGCAATATAATAGCTAAATATATTGCATGAATGAATAAATTACTGAAAACTATATGGCCAAGTGTAATCCAAAAGATGGTATTTAATATTTTGGAACATGTAATTATTCGTTAGCAGCATCAAGTGTAAATGTAAAGGGCTCAATGTGCAAAGTGGATGGTGCAGGGGGGTGAAGCATAGCCGAGCAGCAAGATGACCGCTCCTTAGATAGGCTCTGCCTGACGAATTTCAACTTCCTTTATAATCTTTCAGAAAAGGGGGTGGTGATGAACAGAGTGTCTGAATTAAGCAGACCACTCTTACCCAGTCCAAAGATCAGGGCTTGATCCATCACCGTTATTTAGCTCACTGCACCATCCCAGCTCAGAACCTGGCTATATGCAAATCAGTCTGTCCCTAGCCCAGTGCATCATGGGAACAGGGCAGACTAAACTACCAAGCCAATTCTTCACCAGAAAGGAGACAAGCTACCGGGGACCGGTTTCTGGCATTTCAGCCGTCGTCGGCCCGGCTTGCTTGAATCCTGATGGTGCAGTGAGCAAGGGACACATGTCTGAGTATACCCTGCCACACCTATAGTGGCCAAAAACGAGTCAGAAAAGGGAGTGGTGATGAACAGAGTGTCTGAATTAAGCAGACCACTCTTACCCAGTCCAAAGATCAGAGCTTGATCCATCACCATTATTTAGGTCACTGCACCATCCCAGCTCAGAACCTGGCTATATGCAAATCAGTCTGTCCCTGGCCCAGTGCATCATGGGAACAGGGCAGACTAAACTACCAAGCCAATTCTTCACCAGAAAGGAGACAAGCTACCGGGGACCGGTTTCTGGCATTTCAGCAGTCGTCGGCCTGGCTTGCTTGAATTTTGATGGTGCAGTGAGCAAGGGATTCATGTCTGAGTATACCCTGCCACACCTATAGTGGCCAAAAACGATTCAGAAAAAAGGGTGGTGATGAACAGAGTGTCTGAATTAAGCAGACCACTCTTACCCAGTCCAAAGATCAGGGCTTGATCCATCACCGTTATTTAGGTCACTGCACCATCCCAGCTCAGAACCTGGCTATATGCAAATCAGTCTGTCCCTGGCCCAGTGCATCATGGGAACAGGGCAGACTAAACTACCAAGCCAATTCTTCACCAGAAAGGAGACAAGCTAACGGGGACCGGTTTCTGGCATTTCAGCCGTCGTCGGCCCGGCTTGCTTGAATCCTGATGGTGCAGTGAGCAAGGGACTCATGTCTGAGTATACCCTGCCACACCTATAGTGGCGAAAAATGATTCAGAAAAGGGGGTGGTGATGAACAGAGTGTCTGAATTAAGCAGACCACTCTTACCCAGTCCAAAGATCAGGGCTTGATACATCACCGTTATTTAGCTCACTGCACCATCCCAGCTCGGAACCTGGCTATATGCAAATCAGTCTGTCCCTAGCCCAGTGCATCATGGGAACAGGGCAGACTAAACTACCAAGCCAATTCTTCACCAGAAAGGAGACAAGCTACCGGGGACCGGTTTCTGGCATTTCAGCCGTCGTCGGCCCGGCTTGCTTGAATCCTGATGGTGCAGTGAGCAAGGGACACATGTCTGAGTATACCCTGCCACACCTATAGTGGCCAAAAACGAGTCAGAAAAGGGAGTGGTGATGAACAGAGTGTCTGAATTAAGCAGACCACTCTTACCCAGTCCAAAGATCAGAGCTTGATCCATCACCATTATTTAGGTCACTGCACCATCCCAGCTCAGAACCTGGCTATATGCAAATCAGTCTGTCCCTGGCCCAGTGCATCATGGGAACAGGGCAGACTAAACTACCAAGCCAATTCTTCACCAGAAAGGAGACAAGCTACCGGGGACCGGTTTCTGGCATTTCAGCAGTCGTCGGCCTGGCTTGCTTGAATTTTGATGGTGCAGTGAGCAAGGGATTCATGTCTGAGTATACCCTGCCACACCTATAGTGGCCAAAAACGATTCAGAAAAAAGGGTGGTGATGAACAGAGTGTCTGAATTAAGCAGACCACTCTTACCCAGTCCAAAGATCAGGGCTTGATCCATCACCGTTATTTAGGTCACTGCACCATCCCAGCTCAGAACCTGGCTATATGCAAATCAGTCTGTCCCTGGCCCAGTGCATCATGGGAACAGGGCAGACTAAACTACCAAGCCAATTCTTCACCAGAAAGGAGACAAGCTAACGGGGACCGGTTTCTGGCATTTCAGCCGTCGTCGGCCCGGCTTGCTTGAATCCTGATGGTGCAGTGAGCAAGGGACTCATGTCTGAGTATACCCTGCCACACCTATAGTGGCGAAAAATGATTCAGAAAAGGGGGTGGTGATGAACAGAGTGTCAGAATTAAGCAGCCCATCTTACCCAGTCCAAAGATCAGGGCTTGATCCATCACCGTTATTTAGCTCACTGCACCATCCCAGCTCAGAACCTGGCTATATGCAAATCAGTCTGTCCCTGGCCCAGTGCATCATGGGAACAGGGCAGACTAAACTACCAAGCCAATTCTTCACCAGAAAGGAGACAAGCTACCAGGGACCGGTTTCTGGCATTTCAGCCGTCGTCGACACTCTGTTCATCACCACCTCCTTTTCTGAATCGTCCTTTATAATCTTTGACACAGCAAGTTAAATTTTGCCCCAAACTAATATATTGGAGTTAGTGGGCACCCTTTCTGTGCTGCCGAGATCAGGCGACGCTTAGGGGATCCAGGACCTAAGTATGGCCTGTGAAGACAACTGTACTATGCTGCGGCTACGTCGGCCCAAAGAGGGGTCCATAGACCGGAAGTGGTGTGTGACATCAATCCAGCCTGGGATTGCTGCCCGTTAACTGGACTTC
Organism: Lissotriton vulgaris; assembly: GCF_964263255.1. Taxonomy (NCBI): domain Eukaryota; kingdom Metazoa; phylum Chordata; class Amphibia; order Caudata; family Salamandridae; genus Lissotriton; species Lissotriton vulgaris. The sequence continues at coordinate 505,920,579 of NC_141693.1, read as the reverse complement.
TGCTTGGATGGTGGCCCGACCGGGCTGTATTGGGCTACTGGCCGTGGGCATGGTGCTGTTTCACGAGTCCTATTGCAGAGTTGAGGACTGGACTTGATTACCCCTGTTCTGGGAGGGGGCTGGCTGCCTAGATTGAAGAATGAGCCCAAGACTACAGTTCCGTGAGTACTCTATTTCCCTGTCTGCTTAGAACTGCTCATGCTGCAGCATGTCTTTGTATCTCACTGCACACAGCCCCTTGGTGGGTGGTAGTTGGAGCTCTGATATACCTACCTCACTCATCTTGGCACCTTCTGGCAGATACTTACCGGGGAGGCCCCCGAAATGAACCCCCAGCCTGCTCCTATTTGCGTCTCAGCTGTGGCCTGTCCCCGGCCTGCCAACTCCTGGCTCCTGCACTGCTGTGCTGGGCCCCTTAGTCTTCTGAGTCTGCATGTGCCCCTGGCTGGGTGTATCAGCTGAGGCTTACTGGGCTCTGCCTTTGGGCTTGGTGGGCCACGGGTGCCATGCGCAGCTCATCACCTACTGAACCTGACTGCCTGGATTTTTATACAATATGTATACAAAGATTGTTATACAAGGCATCCCCCAGCTTTATTAAGCTTGAGGCCTGCTGGAGAATTGGTGGGTACTGACTTATCAGCTCCCCTAACTTGACACTTGCTATCACATTCATTCTGCCTTGTTAATGTGAGGTGGTCTCCATTGGTTTAGCCCGGCTTGCTCCTGCCATTCACCATAATGTGCTCCTGATACGCCAACTATCCTACGACTGTCTGTGTTGGTCTTGGATTTATTGGACTTAGGGCCAGCTCGTGCCCCCCAGCAAGAGTATCCCTGGGTGTTGGGGGACTCATCCTCCCCTATAGCCCCCAAAGTGAAGTGACCAGAAAAGCTGCTGGGAACTGACCGGGGTTGCTGCGAGAGGCCATTTTGCAGTCCATTCTTCTGAAACCAATACTCTAATTGCTATCATGTGTAAATACAATGCCCAACAATCCAAACTCACCTTTGAGGGCAAACACCAAACACGACAAGGGGAGCAGGAGGCCTGCGTCAAATTGCCCTTGGAGGGCCCAACTGGCAATGATTCTCAAGACAAATATCTCAAGGAGATGATGATAGACGTAAACACCAGCCTTAAAGCTATAGATGTCAAATTAGATATTCTTATTAACCCCCTCAATCATATAACAATATGACACATGCCTAGATCATCTAGAAAATCGTGTTCCTCATGCAGAGAACATACAGGAAGACTCCAAAGAACACTTGCTGGGCACGAACGAAATTCTGGACCTGTCAAGTCTAAAAATGAAGATCGAAGGATAGATCAATTTTGGCAATTTTCTCAGAAAAGAAATTCGCAATTTCTTCACATCGTTTGGTAGTGGCGATCAACTTGGGGGAGGCAGACACAGTTTGATTTTTAATGATATTGAAAAGCTCCCTAGGTCTATTCTTGGTTCGGTCGAGTTGAGCGCGAAAGAAGGAGGCCTTTTCATAGTGGATGTGTTTTTTTATTTACCTCTAGCGGTTCTGAGGAGTGCAAGGTTTTGGGGAGAGGGATGTATTCTCCATGTGCGTTCCGTCTTCCTAAGCGCGCGTCTCTCACTGTTGAGATACGCATTAAACCAGGATTTGGAGGGGATGCTTCTTTGTGGTTTAAGTTTGGCAGGGGCAATTTGGTCAAGGACCGTGATGATGGATTTGTTGTAGTGCTCAGTGAGATCATTAGCATTTTTATGAGGGAGGAGGGAGATGACATTTTGCTTTAAGTTTGAACTCCAATAAGTCTGGAGGGATCAGGTGAAGGTTTCTGGTACATTTTTTATGTTTGAAGTTATTAGGGGGAGGGGGAGATGTAACTTTGTTGATCGTGAAGAGGATAAGGTGATGGTCTGGCCAGTCAATAGGGACAATGTGCCAGAGGGAAGCCAAATCTTTGTTAGAGATGATGGCGTCAAGAGTGGATCCTTTATCATGTGTTGGGGAGAGGCAAAGTTGAATCATGTCTGTAACATCAAGGAGGTAATTTAGGATACAAACCGAGGGATCAGTCTTAATTTTCCAGTGAATGTTGAAGTCGCAGAGGAAGATGTTTTGGGGGTTGGGCATTGAAGCTAGGGAAAGTAGGTCAGACAGTTCCTCTACAAGGGGTAAAGGGTCACCCGAGGGATGGTAAATGTTGTGTAGTCGAATAGCAGGTGCACCCTGGATTTTAAGTTCGGCAACCATGTATTCGCAAGTGGTTAGATCGGGATTCCTAACAAGGGAGGGTGAGAGTTTGTCTTTATAAATTATGGCTAGGCCCCCACCGATTATGTCGAGTCTATCTTTCCTGAGGAAAGAGTAACCCGGGGGTGAGTGCATGTCATGAATAGATGAGGAGTGAGCTTTAAGCCAGGTTTCCGCTAGGAAGGCAATGTCAATGGCTTTACTGAGGATTGTCTCCGCGATTTCTGTGGCATGTCGTACCGCAGATCAGCAGTTGACCAGCATGCAGTTAAGGGGTTTGTGGGTGGACTCAGGGGAGGATCCAGAGTGGATAGCAGTGAGTTGTGGGAGTGGCCTGGGCGAGCCGGGGGAGGCAGGAGAGTGGCTTATTCCCAGGATCACAGGAATGGTGGAGTGAAGAGTAGGGGGTTGACTAGACACCATGTTTTGGGGAGGAGGCTTGGGCGAGCCAGTGACGTTAGGGCAGGGGTTACTCCCTAGGGTCATCTGGATAGTGGAGGCAGGCATGCAAGAGTCAATAGTAGTCATTCAACTGGGGGAATCGGGAAAGTCCGGCTCTCCCTGGTCCGGGGTGGCATGATGGGTCAGAGTTTTGTAAGGGCGAAGAAGGGGATTATCAGGGGTTCCTTCGGATGGGATACCATAAGGGGAGGCATTTTTCTGTTGAGGGAGAGAAGAGTGGGGATGCACGTCGCTGATTGTGACGGGACGATTGGCAAGTATAGTTTGAGGGAGGGCATTAAAGTCTTTCCTGAGAGATGTCAAGACGGAGAGCCGGAGTATGATGTTAAGAAGGGATTGGGTTAAAAACGTGGAGGTAAAGAAGGCAAGGAGGTCCGTGGAGGGAAGGGCATGTTCAAAATTATGCAGCGCAGGAAGAATGGGAGGTGGACGTGGCGGGAAACCAGGGGGTGGGGAGAGAGGGATGTTCCAGAAGCTGGGCTGGGGGACGGAAGGCATTGTGGATGCCCACATGCCCAAAGGTCTGAAGGTTGTTATGGAAAGCGGAGAGGGAAGGGGCAAGTGAAGAGAGGTGCATTCATCTATTTGAGGTTGGGGGTCAATGCGGCAAGACGGGTTTGGTGTCACAAGAGGGGAGATAGGTGTGGAGGTGTGAGGGGAATCAGTGTTAAGGGGGGTCGAGTAGGGGGAACAGATAGCAGGGGAGAAAGGACTGAGAGATAGGAAAGGGGATATTGGGGTGGGGTGGGAGAGCGTCAATAGGAGTGGAGAGGGATTGGGTGGTCAAGGTGGCTGAAGGAAAATCAGGAGAAGGTGGAAAGGCCCGTGAGGAAAAGGGAGAGAGGATTTGGGAGGCTGAATAAGAAGTGGAAGATTCGAGTGAGGGAGAGGATTTTACGGTGGGATCAGAGGTCCGGACATGGGAGACTTCGAGGGAAGAAGTGGAGCCGGGTCGAGGAGGAGTTGGTATAGTAGGGTGGGATGACAGGAAAATCCTGTGATTGAGAGGCTGTCGAGATGTCAAGTAGGGTGCTGAAATGGTGCTCAAAGATGGTGAGGTGGGTTTCAGAGGCTTGTATGAGAATGTTTCCAGATTTAAAATTAGAGATGTCTATTTCTCCTGGGAACGAGGGGGAAGGTGTGGTGGACAGCTTCCAGCCATAAGGGATTTTGTAGGACTTCATTATCGGGAGGAGTTGGAGGAGGATAATTTTCCATTTGGAGGGGCTTCTGGAGTAGAAGATGTAGTTGGTTTGTGAGACTTCGGTAGTTGTCCAGGAATAAAGTTTCTTGGTGGCAAATAAGTAATTTATGTTTCAGGTTCCTCTTGGCATTTTTAGAGAGGTTGGAGGGGAAAGGATAGACCAAGAGTTGGAGCCAAACCTAGTGATAAGTGTGTCAGGAGTAGAGACGGGAATGCTGGGTGGAGGCAGGGTACTACCACTAGGGTGAACGGACGTGTGAGGCTGTATAGTAGAGGTTTGCAACAGAGAAGTCTTGTAATACTGGGGGAAATCTATTTATTGTAGAGGAGGGCGCAACAAGAAGAGGAGGGACCGAAATTGAGAAATACAGATCGCCAAAAGGTTAAGAAAGACAGTACAGGTGGGAAAGGTAATACCGAATTGTCAGACATCAGGTAAGGGGACCATGTAAAACGGAATTGAAGCATCACAATGAGGTAGACAAAAAATTAAAAGATGAAAGTTCATTAGAAAGAGGGGTAAACATTGCACAATCAGTAAAAAACATAATGTAAAACATAAGAGACAACATTGAAGCATCACATTGAGGTAGATAAAAATAAAGTAAAAATAAAGAAGGGGGGATATTGCATGTTAGGTAGGCCGCATCATGGCAAAATCCGAATAACATAAAATGAAAATAAGGAATACTTTAGCAGCAAGATGGGAACAGTCGTCCAGTTTAAAGGCAGTAGGTGCGGAGTATAAGGTAGGGAGGAACGTAGGAAGTAACTGGGTTGATTGAGCAGTCAGGAGTGCAACCCATAAATAAAGCAGCATGAGAAAAATTATGGGGATGCCTTAGTCGAAGGGAAAGTGTGTAGAACTCACGACCCGCAGAGCTAAAAATGAAATGTGACATGTCAGTCTGTGGTGTAGGTTCCAATGCTGGGGGCAGTAACTTTTGAAGAATAAAAGAGGGAGTTAACGAGTCATAGAGCAGGCAACATGAAATTAACTTGAGGTGGAAGTGAGCTTCATTCCAAGATGGCCTCCATGGGAATGAAGAGGGGCAAGTCCTTTTTTACTTTTACCTCAAAATTCAGTTTGGTGATTAAAGGCGGTGAGCATCATCACAACGCCTGTGTGAAATTAAACAAAATGGTGGTCCAAAGTCCAACAAAGTGGGAGCCCAGCTGAGAGGCCCTCTGTCCAGATTGGGCCCAAAGTTACAGCACAAAAAGAAAAACACCAGCTGTAACTAACTACACACAGCCCAATACCGAAGTCGCAGGTCAAATGGGTCTCGGTCGATCCTGGGAGCTGCCTTAGCTCAGGGAGTGTAGCGCAAGCCCTTATCGCTATGATGGGGAGGCAGCTCTAACTGGAACCCCGACGGGCCATGGAGGGCAATTCCCAACACTAGCAGACTGGGGGAGGCTGTGAGGAAGAAACAAGGCGGCTCCTATTTGGGATGTCAGCTTAGGGTCAGCAATGCCAGGGAGGAGCCGAAAAGGGAAAAACCCGGAAAAGACCCAGAGGGAGAGCTAACCGACTGGGGAGGCAGAAAGAGCAACCTGCGTGAGGCTGAAGCTGTCCGGTTCACTCTCAGAGCCCACATGCAGCGAATCTCCCGCCACTAACGCGAGCTCCTCCGGGACGCAAGCAATCGGGCAAACAATGGGTGGGTTGAAAACTGCTGACATACGCGGACAGCATGCCCAGCTCCAGTGCCCGGGGACTGCTGCTCCAATGCAGACATCTGGGGATCACAGGCAGCTCGCCGACCCTAGGTGAGGGCCCTCGTCGAGATGATCCCCATCGCCCAAACAGACAGCCCGGAATATCAGCAGGCAGGTGACGCCACAATAGAGGAGATGGTTAGCATCCACAACCGGGTGATTATTGAAGCCACATCAACCCACACGACGCTGGGACAATAGCGGCACAGGGCCCGAGCAGCGGTCATCCGCAAGGGAAATCCTGCAGGTAAGCTGAACGACTTATTCCTCGCCCCATGAGTAACAGTAGATCAAATTGTAGACCATCGAACAGCTCCTAAAAGATAACGTTGGTGGGGGCCGAAGGTGCGGTCTCTACAGGGATTAAGACCTAATAGGTATTCCCCTAATAGGTATTCCCGCCAAATTGTCTGGCGTTTTAAAGGCTATACTTGGGCAATTGACCAGGCTGGAGAATGATATACGTAACCTTGGAGACTGACTATTTTCAAAAGAATGATTCCACCATCCTAGCTACCATATGGGAAGAGGGTAATCACTGACTACTCTGATGAGATGGTCCAGGAAACCAACTATCTGAGGAAAGATGCCCAAGCTTGCAGCTATGGAGAGGGAGACTGCCCGGGTAAAACACTGGCTGGCCTACTCCGCCAACCTCATGCATCTACATATGTGACAGACCTGCTAGACGAAAACTCTACACTCCAAGGCACACCCACAGGCATACTTAAAACAATGTCCACATTTTATGGCCAATTATTCATTGCTACTTCTGCACATAATCTGGCAACATTAACAGAATTCTTAGATGCTATCCAAACGATTTGGCTTGACAGGGCACACAGAGATTTCCTTGTTTCCCCATCACTCTCTGTCAAAGAAATTGTGCAGAAAACGAATTCACTCCCAGTAGATAAAGCACTTGGGCTAGACGGCTTCACTTCCGCCTTTTGCAAAGAATTTGCATCTCTGTTAGCACCGCATCTCTTAGCCATATAGGAAGATTCTCTGGAAGCTGCCAAGCCGCTCCCCACACTTAGAGCACCTATAGTCTCGCTCCTTCAACTGTGGAAGACTGCGTCCTAATGTGATCCTTACAGACCATTATCAATGGTTATTATCAAATGTAAATGTAAATGTGTTTGTACTTGTATAGCGCACATCTACCCGAAGTGGGTTTCCCGGCACTTGTACGAATACCGCAAGGGAACCCTTCCAGGCTTTCCCTGTGAAGTGTCCACTCCTGGCCACCCCCATGGTGCAGACCAGGCATCCCTTGCGTTGTGGGGGCCGTTGTGGAGACTAAGCAAGCTATTGCCCAGAGTTGCAGCATGGGACCCATGATCAGAATAGGCACTGAGGCGAGAATATCTGGTCAGGTGAATTAATGAGCCCGAGACCCGCCGGGTCAGGAATCGAACCCTGGTCCCTGGCCAGAGCTCTGCATCAAGGTCTGCCTGCTCTAACCATTGAGCCACACTTCTCCACAAAAACAAATTTCTCAGTAAAATACTGCTGAATCGCTTAATACTCCTGCTAACTGAAATAGTACAGCTGGACAGATTGGGATTATCCCAATCAGATCTACTTCACATAATCTCTGTCCTATCTTTGCAGTCATGCATCACCTGCACTCCCAAATCTGTACATTTGCTGCATTACTGGATGCTACAAAAGCGTTTGATTTGTTGGAGTGGTCATATCTTTTCCAGCAAATCCAGCACTTGGTACTTGGTCCCACCTTTATATGATACATCCAGCTTCTTTACACACTCCCCAGAACACGTATCAGCCTAAATGGACTGAGTTCAGACTCATTTTCAATCACTTTTAGCATGCGACGGGCTGCCCACTGTCACCATTGCTACTTCCTGTGGCTATGGAGCCCTTAGCAGCCGGACTCGGCAACATCATGCAAATTAGTGCATAGGGTTTACCTCAAGGGGACTAACAGTCTCAATGTATGCTTATGATATTATACTATAGATCTGCAACCTGCCTGAAAACCTGACACCACTTACATGAGAGGTAATTCGCTTTGGAGGCCTTTCCGGCATACAAATAAACTTGACCAAGTTCACACTTTTTCCCCTCACAGACAATACTCACCAGTTTCATACTGAGTATTCTCTGTGGTGGGCCACCTAACCGATTTGTTATCTGGACACATGGCTTCGCCGTAACCTGACGGAAATTTGGACAGCCATCTACGGCCGCAGAATTGCGCGACTAGAGGACAGAATCGCCATCTGGTCCAAACTACCTTTATCTCTAGTATACAGGATATCTTAAGGAAAAATGGATGGTCCTACCCAAACTTCTTTATTTATTATTTAATATCCCCCTTCCACTGACTCCTCAATTCATGCTATTTACGCTCGGACTAATCATTTTGTTCTGGGGTGGCAAGCAGCCCCGAATCTCTTGGGACATACTCACCCTGCCGCTCACTAAAGGATGCCTGGCCCTTGGACATGGGTTAAGGTGCTTGTGAGTGGAACCAATGCAGCTTCTCTGCTGAACAATGCATTCCGAGCAGAAGCAACCCATTTCCATGGCTGAGCTGTGCATCCTCGAGCAGAACCAGCACATCACAGGTCAATAATATTATAGCAAGACTTCTGTTATGCAGCCATAATAGCATTCCCTTCTCTCCTCTTAGATGCTTATGTAACCCCTGCCTTTCTTTAATTCAGGACAGAGTTAAAACATTATATGGTAACCTTCTTGCTTCAAGGATTGAAAGAATTCTTCAGTCGAAGCTTTTCTATTTTGCACAATATTCCTGTTAATTTCCTTTTTTTCAAATATGTTTCCTTTTTTTAAAATCAGAGCGATCAGAACATTCTGAGAGCATTCTTACATTTTTTTTATCAGATAATTATATAAACATTAGCACATCATTAGTAGTTCATTGATTCAACACAATCCAATGAGGGACAGGAAAAAGAAACGTACGTGAGACAAGGAAAAGCTCACAAAACCTAAATGTAAGTGATAGATACTTCAGGTTAGTTAGATTCATGTATCAACAGCTAGGACACCCAATATAAACTTCTACAAAGTGAAATTTCGACCAGAACTTTTCCACCTTTTCGACTGCCCTAAGTCCTCGGGCCTTGGCGACAGCCATTTCACATTCATAAGTCTGCCGAAGTACGGCCCAGATTTCCGATACTCTAGGTGGCAACTCATGCCCTAGCAATACGCAGGCGTGCACTTACTATGATGAATGAGATTAGAGCTCTAAGACTGATGTTCCGTCCGGTCTTTAAACCGATTAGTATTGCTTTGTTGATCAAGCAAAAATCTAGCACCAGCTGTTTAGATAATAATTGAAATAGACTCCCCCAGAATTCCATTTAACCCAGGGCACTCGATGAACATTAATAATACTAAATAATACCAGCATTTGTAAAGTGTGCACCTACCTCAGGCGAGGTGCCCCTGAGCTGGAGGTCATCGAGAAGATTATGCAAGCTATTGCCCAGCGTCACAAGGTGCTAGGCTAACCTGCCGCCAGCAATCGAACCGTGAGTCCCTGTGTTCCGGAGAAAGCTGCCCTGGCCGCTGCACCACACCTCTTCCCTCAACATATGGACTGTATCTCAGTAGCGGTGGGTGAGATTTTAAAGTGGTGGGGCGCAAACTAATTAGCATACAGCACCGTAGCAAGCGAGCGCAGCGAGCGAGCCCGAACCCCAAAAGGGGGGTTTGGGGGGATAACCCCCCCCAAGAAAATTTTGAAAAAAAAGAAGAAAAATCGTGCATTTTTAAGCAAATTTGATAAAGCAGGAAGGTCAATAAAGCAATTGTGAAAGTGCAGTTATTACATTAATAGATGGCATAACATAGGTAGCTGCTTATTCAGTAATACCACAGAGCTTCATACATTCTGTCCTATTATGCTCAGGTGCTGATTCAGACTATAAGACTTTCATGGAAATCTCAGCTCTAAGAGTAGAAGAAGTTGCACAGCAGTGTAATGGTTTCCAGGCTCGTTCCGCAGGAGCGTCAGGAACTTGAAGAAAAGTCCACAGTCTTCCCCTACGGCCTTCCGACTCTATTAGACTCTAGAGTAACGAATGGCACGCAAGGGGAAAACAGGGAAACAAAACAAGGAAAGGCGGGGGAAGAAAAACAGTCTTGCAACATACTGAATATTAGACTCTAGAGTAACGAATGGCAAGCAAGGGGAAAACAGGGAAACAAAACAAGGAAAGGCGGGGGAAGAAAAACAGTCTTACAATATACTGAATATAAAAGAGGCAGCGCAATGCGCTGTTACCGTGATTCTGGTTGAGCTGAGCTTTGTACACACACTTCACATAGGTCCACGCAAATACCCCAAATATAAATGGTATAAAGGTTTTTGTAATTTGCCAAGGGGAAAGTTTTGATAGGCAACACAAGCAACGAATTGTTCACCCTGCGGGAGACAGGTCCGGCCAGTGAACAAAGGTGAGCAAATCTGTGTAGTCTCCAAATAGAACAAACACTACAAAACTTTTAAAAACAGCTGCATTTCTTACCTCAATCAGAATTTTTTGTATTCAATAAACAAGTAGCAGCATTCACTTTTTGTAAATGAAATCCGCTCGTCTTTCTTTCAGTGTAGCAAACTTGTCAATTACTTTCATGTTGAAGTCCGGTATCTTTTGGACTAGCTTGCTCTCTACAGATAGCATCGCCAAAGCATTTAGTCTTTCCTCTAGCATGGTGTTCCTGAGGAATGTCTTTATGCGCTTTAAGGCTGAAAAACATCGTTCAGCTTCTACTGTTGTCATTGGAGTCGTAATCACAATTTTTAGTAAAGTCACTATCTCTGTAAGTGAGTTTTCCATATGCAGTTTATGAATTAAACTCAGCAAAGTCAAGGCGCTTTTGGCTTTTCGGTACACAGGCATTCTGTAGAGTACAGATAACTCAGTTCTCAGCTGCTCTTTTATGAGCATAGGATATGCTTCCACAGCCTGATTCAGAGCACGCTCAGGGAAGGATTCATCATATTGTGCAAACTCTTTACTTTGCAATAAAGTTGCACTCACCAAATGTTTTGTGAATGAAAAACGTTCTTTTGCCTGCACAATTACAATGTCACATACCTCCTTTCCAATTCGAACCAGAGAGGTGATGTTTTGTCTGCGGTTTGCAAAAATAGAATCCTCCGGCAGTTTGCTCTCTAAATCGTCAACCCCATCTCTCACTTTCATAATCTGTTGTACAAATGCAGATGTATTGGCTTTCACAGAGACAGTATCTAGGTCTTTTTTTTGCAACTGATCGTATAACACCTCAACAGGAGTCATTATGTCATGAAATAAAAACAGTAAGAACAGAAACTCTTTGTCTTCTATTGTTCTAATAAAGCCATGGGCTTCACCCTGAGTTGTGTGATCAAAGTCTGCTCTAGATGATATGGCGACAAAACATTTATGAAGGCCCTCCCTCTGTTCATAGATTAAGTTGACTGTACGAGTGTGAAAGTTCCAACGAGTTGAGGATCCCCTTGGTACGCTTTTGTCCACAATCTCATGAAGGGCTTCTGTTCTTTTTGGGGAACGTGTGAAGAATGCTGCTATGCCTCCGATATCCTGAAAGAAAACTCGTGTCTCTCTGATCTTTGATACCGCCTGTTGCATAATAAGATTGAGTTGGTGGGCGTAACAGTGCACAAAATGAGCATTAGGGTACACATCTCGAATTCGTTTCTGTACTCCACTAAGGCTTCCACTCATTACGGACGCACCATCATAGCTTTGGGCGATAAGTTTTTGTTTTTGAGGCAGGTCCGGGAAAATTAAGTCCAGTTGATCCAGTATTGCTTTAGTGATGGTTGCTGCACTAGAGTCACTTAAATGTGTGAAGCCATAAAATCTTTCCACAACGTTTCTGTCACTGTCAAGGTACCGAAACACTAACACGGACTGTGTTTGAGTGGACACATCAGTGGTGTCATCAGCCTGAATAGCCACAAAGTCTGTGTTTTGCAACTCTTGCACAATATGGCTTCTTATAACTTCGAGCATACAGTCAAGGAGTTCATTTTGTATTGTATTAGAGGTGCCCTTAAAGACTGTAGCACGTGCTAAATGTCTTTCCAAATCCTGGTCTATGGTTGACATTAAATCCACTAGGCCTCGGAAGATCCCAGGTTTTGAGGAAGTTTCTGATTCGTCATGGCCTCGCAATGCCAGTTCGAAAGCACCACAGAAACGAATGCAATCAATGATCCTGGATAGATTTTGTCTGTTCTTATCCACAGCTTCATTGTGTTTTTGAATGGATTTGCGATACGCATCATTTATCTGCTGCTCAATTGGTGCGTCTTCCCCCAACATTCCCAGTCTTGTCAGGTTTTCCAGATGATTTCTTGTGAGCGCATGCTTCTTTATTTTTTCAGCGATGTGCTTCAGGTCGACCATTCCTTGCCGTGTCCAAGAAAAGTCACCGTTAAACAGCAAGCAGGGGAAGCAGAACAGAGAATTTCTTATAGGGCACCCTGTAAGCCAATCAGCTTTTTTGTACCAGGCATTTGAGAATGTACGTTTTGACATTTTTCCTCTGTCCTGGGTAGTTTGCTGTAGGTTTATTTCAGGCTGATGAGGTCCTAATTGTTTTATCTGTAGTTTTTGTTCAAGTGGCCTTGACTGGAATGACTTTGTAATCAGCTCTTGTACTGTATTCATGATGGTGTTGCTGGCCTTACCAATATATATATATTAAAGAAACCTGTCAATAATCAAAGTACAACGTATAAGGTGCAGTGCAATAATATCAAATTTCAGTATAAATACATTATACATATATCTTGTGGATTATCCTAATACATCTCAAATGACTGCTAAAAATAGAGCCGTACTCGCTCCTGCCTCTCTGTGCCATAGTGGTTGCTGGAGGCACTGAAAGGGACACTGCTTCAGGGCCTGGAGAGTGACCCGATACATAGCCCTAACTCCCAGTTAAAAAAAAATATATAGCATCAGTTTCCTTACCTTTAACACTGGTCACTGGTGTTTGCTGGGTTGTAGTAGCTGGGGTCAGGTGAGAGCGCAGCAAAGGAGGTTGGGGTCCTCTTGCTGTTGTTGATAAACCTGTCAATAATCAAAGCACAACGTATAAGGTGGAGTGCAATAATATGAAATTTCAGTTCAAATACAAATACATCTCCAACAGCTCCCCTTCCCACAAAATGACTGCTAAAATAGAGTCGCACTCGCTCCTGCCTCTCTGTGCCATAGTGGTTGCTGGAGGCACTGAAAGGGACACTGCTTCAGGGCCTGGAGAGTGACCCGATACATAGCCCTAACTCCCAGTTAAAAAAAAATATATAGCATCAGTTTCCTTACCTTTAACACTGGTCACTGGTGTTTGCTGGGTTGTAGTAGCTGGGGTCAGGTGAGAGCGCAGCAAAGGAGGTTGGGGTCCTCTTGCTGTTGTTGATAAACCTGTCAATAATCAAAGCACAACGTATAAGGTGGAGTGCAATAATATGAAATTTCAGTTCAAATACAAATACATCTCCAACAGCTCCCCTTCCCACAAAATGACTGCTAAAATAGAGTCGCACTCGCTCCTGCCTCTCTGTGCCATAGTGGTTGCTGGAGGCACTGAAAGGGACACTGCTTCAGGGCCTGGAGAGTGACCCGATACATAGCCCTAACTCCCAGTTAAAAAAAAATATATAGCATCAGTTTCCTTACCTTTAACACTGGTCACTGGTGTTTGCTGGGTTGTAGTAGCTGGGGTCAGGTGAGAGCGCAGCAAAGGAGGTTGGGGTCCTCTTGTTGTTTGCTGGAAAATTGCCCCAAAATGCGGTAATGTATCAGGTTGTCAGGTGCTGAAAAAGAAAAGATAACAATTTATTTTTGAAACAGTAGGGTAATGAAACAAAGACTGTGGGGAAAAAACATAACGCTCCAATTTTTTCCTTGCAGTTTGCATCCAGCTCTTAGATGACAGTTAATAGCTCGCTGTTGTGTGTTAGGATTTTAACTTAGAAACTGCAAGTAACAAAAGGATCTCTCTGACAAAAGCAGTGCCTCACTGACCTATTTACATCATATGCATTTTGTGATCTGTATCAGGTATATATGTTCTTTGCAGCAGGCACATTAAGCTTCTGCGCTGCCGCCTGCTGCTAGTTCACTACTGGGACCAGAAACATAGTCTTGCAGACTGCCAACGCTCCTACATATATAGGCCAACAACTGATGTTTCTATTTTTTGTTTTATATAGCGAAGTAGACCCGAGACATCGGGCATCAGAGCGGTATACATGAGCACCAGTTTTGTAACATCACCATTATTGCCTAAATAAACATTAGAATAAAGCTTAAAATCCATGCCGGGGTAATGTGGCCCAACATTGTCAGGAACGTGAAAACCAGAAATCAGATGGAGCCAGGCAAGACATTCAATGGCACAGTTATAATTATTGTAACTTTATTTCACTTGTAATGAAACCTACTTTATCATAAAGCACTCTGACATCTTTGGGTAATGACCGCGATATGTAAAAATTAATAAATAAATGAATAAGCACTGTCTTGGATTTATCAGTGAAGCAAACACTATCTTGGTAGCATTAAAGGATACATGAGTGAAGGCAAAGCACAGGCGTGGATTCCATGCTCCAATCCTTGCCTGTGTAACTTGAGTCACGCTTGGGAGCAGAGCATACTTGAGTGTAAGTTCAGCCACAGGATATGTGTGCACATTACACACATAGTAACACCACAAACACTGTGAACTGTTGTCGCCTCATTACACACTGGCAACTCAGCGAAAATGGAGACTGCTTAGCCGGATGATGGAATGAATTTTCGAACAGAGAACTTCACAAAATTAATTGTGCGCCAACACATGTTGCACAGACCAAACTTTTTTAAACTCATATTTCTGTTTAAAGGAAAACACAAGCATAATGATGGTTTGCTGACTTTTCCAAGGGTTAAAGTTGGGTCTTCAGGAAGGAGTAGTGGCAAGTGACTTGGTTGTGACAGGTGGCGAGCAGAGTGCTGGAAAGTGGAAGATGTAAGAATGAAGCCAGAAGCTGGTGGTCTGTGAACATAAGGTACTATAAAGTGAAGGAGGAGGAGGGCAACATAGCATGTTCTGTGTGACCCAATGAATCACTCCATGCCCGATTCATATCATATAGCCCGTGGCCGTGCTAAGGCTTACTCTTGCAGTACACGTGATTTTCAGAAATACTAAAACCCATGGAGGATGCGTGTGTGTGTTCCTCGAGGAATTCAGAAGAGTGGGGTTGAGGAGAAGGGCCCGGGAGTCGGGATATGGGGGAGAAGCGAAGGAGAGAAAGGGGTGAAGCCGTGAAGGTCAAGGATTGCCAGAAACCGGTCCTTGGATGCTTGATTCCGGTCCAGGAAATACATGGATTGGCAGTTCGGGCTGGACTGTTCCCATGAGGCACAGGGTCAAGGCTGATTTGCATATGGCCATGTCTGAACTGGGGTGGTGTGGAGTGCAAAAAAACGATGGATTTAGGCCCAGATCTCTGTACTGGCTGGGGTGAATGTATGACATTGTTCTGCATTCTGTACATCAACTTGTTTTGCATGTGTACTTGAGTTTGCACCAGAACTTTGCATGGTGCAAAGCGCTGCATCAATAGGATCAGTTATTATCCAGCTGCTGGGTTAATCAAATGTAGATCTATAGAGATGTGCTATCAAACTTCACCCACCAAGTATTTCCAAGACAACAGAAAGACTGAGGCCAAAACAAGTGCTGGTCTCGTCACCTCCACTTAGAATTGTTGGCTTGCTCTATATAAGCATGTGCCTATTCTCAGGCTTTCCTTTTATACATACTTTACAGCTTGCCCATGACAGCTCGTGTGCTATTGCTGTGCGATCTTTTTATTTTTTAACAGTGTGCTTGGAGACCACCCATTGCTTATCATTGGTAGGCTTCATTGTCACTCTTGTGCTTGCTTTGCTCTATAAAGAGGACAGCACTGCCACGTCATATTTTCCCCCAACCACATCTTGCATTGTCCATATTGCCCCTCACACACCTTCCCTCCAGCCAGCATTTTTCAAAAATGCTAAGACACAGCCAGTCATAGCACCTGCGAGTCATGCCGGCCACGACTGCAAAGTAAACAATCTTTATGAACATAGAAGATAAGATGTCCCCATATAGGCCATGGAACAGCAGCCACAGTAGTAGCCATTGTCCGGAACCAACACCTGCAGTAGGTCTCCCAAACTCAGAATGAATTATCACTTAAATATCCTCCTTGCGTATAGATTTTGAAAATTAAATCCCTTTCTCACCAAACATGAGCTCACAATTTTTGAAAAGACACACATTTTGCTACCAGCACAATAATTTCTTTTTTTATACTAGACTCAAATCCTTAGAACAAAAGCTTGTCTTTTCAATAAACACAAATCTTTTGCCTCCAAACACTGTCTTTTTTAGTTAACATATGCTTAGTATCCAAACATCAGATTTCCATTTTCATTAAGCACATGCTTGGAATGCGTCTGTACCATTAAACCAGGGCCACCAATATGCTGGGGTTGGGTTCCATAATGCCACACAAGCTGACAATATGCTAAACATGGCCAACAGTAAGCCAAGAGAGGGTCCCATCAAGCCAAGAATAATCACCATTATGCCAGGTCCCACATTATTCCAAGAATGGGCACCATCTTGGTAAGTATGCACACAACCTTCCAAGAATAACCAGAGTTCTGTCAGGAGAACACTCACCCATCCCAGATATGGGAACAATATTATAACATAGCCACCATTATGCCAATGCCCTCATCAAGTCGTACAGTAACGACAGAGATCTTTAGTGGTTGGCCACTATCAGGTCATTGATAGGCTCTGTCGTCCTAAAGATGCCCACAGTATGCCAAGAATGTTCACCATTAAACCAAGGCCTGCGTTAAGTGGTAGGCACCATCACACAGGTATGAACACAGAAAGCCATGAACTGCAACCATTGTGCTAGGGTGGCCAGGTGTGGGCTTCGTCATGTCGGACATGTCCACAATTAAATAAGTATTCTTAATAAGGAAAATGTTTTATATATCCTTCAATGCAGATATGTTGTTTGTCTATGGTGGGGAATTTTACTTATATACATTTACTTTTGATTGATCAGCATTACAAGAGATACCACTGAGAAAACTCAAACTTCATTTGCTTGAAGTAGTTGATCAATAAAGCACATTTCAATTGTAGTGTTTGTAAATTATATGAAATGCTTTATTACCCAACTATAGTTAGTGTCTTCACAAAACATACACTGACACGCATATTCAGCACAAACACAACGCTTTGTAACTAAAATATATTGCAAACACATTTTGGGTCGTGGAAGGCTTAGTGTGTGTTATTTTATTTTTTCAAAGTCACAGAACAGTCCTTAATTTGTGGTGTTATTTATTCTGCACCTAGGTATATAATCCATTTGAGGGAGAAGCCAATCTGGGTGTCTCATTTATTTATTTTGCTTGTAAGATAGGATTTATGGAATCGTATGTCAATATGGCCAATATTAGCAATTCGAGAGCCTGCATCAGGACTGTGTGATGGACCTCAAGAGAAGCAACACGTCCACAGGAACATCCGGGCATGGATGAAGACAGACTGTTTACATATAAATGTTGACAACAGAGAGCCTATTTCCTGCATTTTTCAGAGTTATCTCCTGCCCTGCTGATTAGTTAGACAGAAATCGTATATTCTCAGAGGTAAAGAAGCTTGGTATACATCTGGACTGGAGGCTTCAGTGACATTCCAGATGAACACACAACCCTCTTTTTTAAAACTGCAGAAATAAGTCGTTTCCTTTCCAGGAAAGCAGGGCTGTCGTGACTGAGACATTGCTAACACAAAGGTGGATTAATGTGGAATGAGCTTTGCATTCAGTCTGAAGGCCCTCTTCAGCCAAGCCGCCAAGTCAGACGGCCATAATTGTGACTGGCAAGCCCAGGAGAATGATGAACCGCCTGTGGTGTGACAGCTTCAGTGCCTGTCAGTGCAGTCACGCATAACATAACCTTTGGAGGCTTTTAGTAGTTGAACATGGAGTCATTTTACAGCCCGAGTGTAGGAAAAACAAGATTAGGTTTTATAAATACCCATCCTGCAATACGGGGACTCTGATTGTGCCCAAGGTGAAGAGGATGAGACGTCACAGATGTCAAAATATGTCTAGAGAATATATTTCTAATAAAAAATGAGTTGGTTCTTTAGCCACATGGTTTTAAATTGAAATATTTAAATGGTCCGGTGTTGGTCCGTTCTCCACGTCCCACAATTTCCGATGCATGTCTCGGCCTCTCCAGAGATCTGACTGCACTGGCCCGTGTATGCCTTGACGGACTACTAATATATCACTTACAGAAATGCATGAAATATGCGAAAAGATGCGGTTGGCTGGACGCTGAGCATCCACTTCAGGGCTGCAATGCGCAAAAAAGTGAGACAAACAACCCCAACAGGCTAGTCGGGAAAGGAAGGCCCTCGTCAGCAGATCACACCAGGGGAACAGCTGAGGGTGCTACAGAAGCAGAGGGTAGGCAGGTGGAATCTAGCTGTGTAGTGTGTTTACTTCTGTACAAGCCTTTGTCCCATAGGGACTTATAGAGAGTTCACATTTGAAAAGCCTTTGTCCCATAGGAACCTATAGTGTGTTCACTTCTGTACAAGTCTTTGTCCCATAGGGACCTATAGTGTGTTTACTTCTGTACTAGTCTTTGTCACATAGGGACCTATAGCGCGTTCACTTCTTCACAGGCCGCGGTCCCATAGGGACCATCGCTTCACTCATGTCTGTATACTCCCCTGCGTGCAGCAGTACATTTGCCTCACATGGGCCTACAGGTGAGTCGGACACACCTGACCCATAGGCCACGCGTGCTCTCTGCCCTATGGCTCGATCAGTCATGGGTAACCGGTGTTCCTTTGGGAGAGCGCACCCTCTCTGTGGGCCCTACGGCATGTTTCGTGTGATACACATGTGCTTGTGCCAGCCGCACCCCTGCCCCGCCGTGACCTATCGCCCTGGGTTTGAACGGAGTCTCCATTGGCGTTGTTTCCGTCCATCTCGGACCCCAAGCAGTGACTCCGGGCGCAAACGGAGCAAAGCATGCTGCACACACTGCATAGCACACCCGCCTAGAGGCTGCGCCCTCGCCCAGAAGGAAGCTCTGCCCTTTCTATGCCCACCCCTACAACACCCAATGAATGTCCTCTAAGAATGTTAAATACGGGCAACACATGTGGGCTCCGTGCCTTTCACAGGCCCGGTCTGACCAATCCCTGCAGAGCATGGTAAGGCCGTGGATCCAGTCCAACTCTCTTAAGCTGGCACGTGCCGCTTCGGGTGTCGAAGCGCTACGTGAGGCCAACGGGCCTTTATTCGTTTATGCCGCTGCGGGTGTCGAAGCGCTATGTGAGGCCAACGGCCCTGTATTTGTTTATGCCGCTTCGGGTGTCGAAGCGCTATGTGAGGCCAATGGCCCTGTATTCGTTTCTGGCGCTTCGGGTGTCGAAGCGTAGCCTGTGTAGAAAGGTGCTATCGAATTTAAATGCACTTTTTTACGTCAAACAAGTGCTCACTGTCCTGCTTTTTAAAGTGGCAAAGTTTACTGAAGTCTGCAGTCTGGAAATATTCAAATACTTCTTCATCAAACATTACTAGTATTGGACAGTCCGACAGTGGAGACGACGAGCTGTACTCACATCGTCGACGATCACACACTAGAAGAATCAGAATGAGTCGACTCCACTCCAGAAAGAAAGGCGGCGGCGTCAGGCAATCAAAGGGCGCTGTCTGTCTCGTCTCCACTCCACTCCACACACCGTCCACGAGGCGAGTGAACCGTTACTTGGCTGAACCGGATCCAACGACAAACGACACTGCAGCAAATGATTTGCTGCGCAGGGGGCCAATCACTGCATGACTACAGAGACAGTGATTGGCCATTGCAGGGCACCCACGCTCGGCATCCAATGTGGATTGCCCCTGCTGTGCTGCGCGGTGACCGGCCAATCCTGGGCTTGGGGAGGGCACCCTAACTGCTCGCCCTGTCACCCTTTTGCTGCAGGGGGTGCCGCCAGCATAAACCTGCACCCCCCCCTCCCTAGCTAATGGGCCCCTGGGGACTTTCATGCGCATGCTCGGGCAAGTTGCTGCCCGAAGCATACATGCGGGAAAAGTAAAACAGTCAGCGTGACGTCGTGATGTCAATCAATCACCGGCGTGACCACACCAGCCCGCCCCCACCCCCGCGCACTCCCGATTCAGTCGGGTGCTGCCCGGCGGCGCCGAATCAATAACGTGCCAAATATAATTAATGTCACACAGTGAGTAAAAACGTTTATTTTAATTATTTTACGGCAGCCGCGGGTCCAGGCAGGGCTGGTGGGGCTACGCCCCTACGCCCCAATGGACGCACCGCTGCTGCTGTATCTGCTGCAAACAACTGACATTTGGGAGAATATGCCCGGGAAGAGTTCCTAGAGGAAGTCCACTTCGAAATACGTTCAGGTGTATGATACAATATATACACTGTCTTAAATTGTTGTAATTTGTGATTAACAGATATCACTGCGCCATCTAATGTTTCCATAGCCTCTTGTAATTCAGCACTAGTTACTATAACAGCTAGTATTTGACTCCACCTTTGTGCTATTTGTGCATTATCATCTTCAACATGGGACATAAACTTTCAGTACATTGAATGTATGTTGCATTTTGAAAATTGATATAATAGGACAAACATTTAAGATGTCTCAAGATCCTTTTCATAATCCCAGTTGTGAAAAAAGTAGTCCCTAACCTGCAAATACTTAAAGAAAGATCGTTGCGGAGGTTCATATGTTTCCTGAAGTAAAGTAAAAGATCGTAGCCCCTGAGTGTCATATAACTTGCGTAAAGTTTGTAGAACCACGTTCCCCCACGTTTGTCCCACGCTATTGTGAATTATACAGGGAAATATTGGGTTACTCCAGAGTGAGGCTACAGAATGAACAACTGGTAACGAAAACTTACCACAAACTTACTCCCATACCCAGACTTCATTCCTTATCACCTTACATCTTACCCTCTTAAAATCATTAGTGTCAGTTAGATTATGCATTACGCACTTAATATCTAAGCCTAGAGCCAATTGATATCTGACTGCATTTACTCTAGGCTTACCCCCAGCTAGTAAACTTTGGATCTGATCCATAAATGAGGCCTAGAAATATACTTTAAAATACGGCAGCTGAAATCCCCCTGCTAATGAGGCAGTTTCATATACCTAATGGCTCGTCTAGCTTTCCTATACCCCATATAAAACTACCAATCGCCCCCTCAAGGCATCTAAAGAATGAATTGGAAACCTACAGTGGTATAGAGTGAAAAAGATAAAGGAATTTTGGTAAAATTTTCATTTTGATGATATTGCATCGCCCCAAAATACTTAGAGGGAGCCGATGCCATTGCCGTAACTTGATAATAACTGTATTTAACAGAGGCTCATAATTTAAAGTAACAATATTTCCCACCTGACTACTGAGCTGTAGACCCTAGGTAGGTATCCATGTCCATAATTCCCAATAGGGAAGTGGATGTTTTAAAATTAAGAAATATTTGAGTTTTAAGTAGGCTAAACTTATATCCTGAGAATACGCCAAATTTGTCTGCCTCCTTAGATATAACAAAGAATGCTTTACATGGGTTAGTAGCGTACACTGCTATATCAGCCAGCATATACAGATATTTTCAATTCAACACCATTTAATTTTGCTGGCTGGTTGCCATGGTTCAGCATCAGGTGTCTTACATAAGGTTCTATATAGAGAGCAAACAGCAGCAGGGAGAGTGGACATCCCTAACGCGTGCCCCTATATTTGGAGAATAGAGTGGAGGATTTGCCACCTGTTAAGATTTTGGCCATTGGATTCTTATAGCCTGCACTAATGCTATGTACCAATCACAGATTCCAAAACTCCCCATGATTGTCCAGAGTGCCTCCTGGGTGACCAGTCAAAGGCCTTCTCAGCGTCCAGCATTATTGTACCCATTCGATCCCTGGGTTGGAACTGTTAGACATGGCATCTTTTGGCGTGTTTACCCTGTCTTTTTGCTTTCTGACCTCCCTGTTTTGACCCTGTTTTTGCTGGTTTAGTATCTTTGCGCACTTTCTCAATACTGTTCAGTGATAAAGTGTAAATGCTCCTCTTGTAAAGTGTTATTATGGATTTGTGTTTCCATGAATGGAATATTTAATATACTGGTAAGTCACAAGTAAAGTGCAGTAAGAGTGCCAGGGCCTGTAAATCAAATGCTACTAGTGGACCTGCAGCACAGATTGTGCCACCCACATGAGTAGCCCTGAAAATGTAACTCAGGCCTGCCATTGCAGATCCTGGGTGCAGTTTGGTGATGCTATGTCGACTAATCATGTGCACCCATTTGCAGGCCCTAACCTTGTCTTTTCTTACATGTTAGTCACCCCTAAAGTAGGCCCAAGGCACCCCTGTGGGCAGGATGCAGTGTATGTGAAAGGTAGGACATGCCACGGTGTGTGTGGCATGGCCTGATAGTGAAATACTGCCAATTTAATTTTTTTACTATTGCAAGGCTAACTGTTCTCATAGGATAGAATGGGAAGCTTGCTTATAACATCGTATAAACATAACTACCCCTGGGACAAGGTAGAAAATACAATTCAGTATGCCTGAATTCAGAATGTTAAAATGTATCTTTTAATGAGGGTCAGTTTTACATTCTGTGTTTGAAAAAAACACTTTTAGAAAGTAGGTATTTTCTTGCTTAGCCCTCTAGTTTTCCTCTGTTAAGATGTGTATTGACTGCCTGGCTTTGCAATGACAGGGGCTAGGGATGTGCAGTGGCTCCAGAGAGTCTGGATGAGTCAGGGCTGGGTTGAATTGACCTGGGCTGCATTTAGAGTACGCGGAGGAGATTTCCTTTCACCTGAATAGGCCTGGTCTGTCTTCCACAATGCTGCCTCTACCTCCAGCCAGGAAGCTGGGTCAGTGAGGACAGAACTGGTTTGGACTAAGCACAGACACTGTCTACCTGAGATAGCAAAGGTATTTTGATTATAAATATTGGGGCCCAGACCCCAACAAGTTAGAACTCACTGGAATCAAGGAACTGCCAAGAAGAGGACCTGGAAGAACTGCCAGGAGGAGTACTGCCCCTTTGCTTTGTTGTTGCTTTGTTTGGTTGGCCTGTAGTTGCATCTTCTGCTTTTGGCAGTGAAAGGACTGGACTGAACTTGCTTTCCTTGTGCTGATTATCTCCAAGGGCTTGAAATAGAGCTTGCCTCCTGTTCTGTAGTTTCAGGGACTGCTAAGACTTCTCCAAATTCCAGGTACCGCTTCTGGAACCGCTGTTTTAGTTGCCTTAGAGAGGGGAAAAGCAACCAACTCCGTCACTGACTCCGTCTCAGTGTCTTGACAGCACCGCAGAAGGCACCTCAGAAGACACCGTCCCCATCTTGCACCGCAACCCTAGTCTCACCAACGATGACCACCAATGCCGCTGCCACCAAGCCGCTGCTTACACTGTGACCTGTTGGCACCACACTCCACATCACCTTCCTTCACTTCGCTGTCCTTGTCCCACAGACACCGTCGCTGCTGCTGACTTCGACACCTGTTACTGCATTGGGGCTGGGGGTATTGCGCGTAAGTCTCGCGATGCACCGCCTTGTCCCACACAGCAGTTTTGGCCGACCGATGCCAGCTTCCTCTAACCGTCTCCGTCTCTGGCACCTCAACCTGCCAGCACCGCATTGATCACCACCTCACCCTGCAGCATAAGCCTTGGTCTCATCGACTCTGCCTGGATGATCGTCACCGAGCCGCTGCCTGCACCGCATCGAGAGGGCACTGCACTCTGCACTGCTTCCATTTTACAACGCAACCGCAACGAGAAAGGTACTGTTACCAAGTCTGTCCACATTTTCGCTAGCCTGTACCGACGTGGTCAGCTGGAACTGTTAGACTCTGTTGTTTTCAGCATTGGGGTATCCCCGGATGGAAAAACTGACTCATAATAACTGTGTTTTTGAGGTATTTCTTCCATTTTAAGGATATCTTGCAAAGTATATATTTTTAATGTGCTGTATGTGGATTTTTTGTCGTTTTGGTATTGTTTTGGATATATTTAAATATTGGATATTTTTCTAAACTGGTGTGGTGTCCTTTTGTAGTGCCTTTACTGTATTATTGTGGGTTATGTGCAAATGCTTTACACACTGCTTCTGAGATAGGCCTGACTGCTCGTGCCAAGCTACCAAGGGGGTGAGCAGGGGTTATTTTAGGAGTGTAACTCCCTTACCCTGATTAGGAAGAAGGGTCCCTACTTGGACAAAGGTGCAAACCCATGCCAACTAGAGCCCCCATTTCTAACAGGCACGCAGCATCAAATGCTGCAATTACAGTACTAAGGTGCGCAGTGGTATCCCTTCCTGGCACAAACCCATGCTGGTGTATGGAAACCAGCTCATGCAAAAGAGGGGTAAGGCATGTAGCTAACACTTTAGAGTAGATCTTAACATCCACATTCATCAAAGATATCGGACGATAAGACCCCCTCTCTTCAGATGATTTGCTCTACTTAAGAAAGACTACAATGTTAGTCACCCCCATGATGCTGGGGCTTTTCCTCCCACTATAGATATAATTTATCAATTCTATAAGTTTGGCGGCAAGGATATCCATGAATACATTCTAAGGGGATATTATCCTCTTCCACGGCTTTACCAAATGAAAAAAACACATATAGCCATCCCCACCTCCCCTAGCCCACCCTTTCTTCTAAGATGGAACTCCATAAAGAATCTAAACGGGGCAACCTAATCTCCTCAAGATAGCTGGCTACAGTAAGCTGGTCTATACTATCAGGTTTACTATAAACCTTTTGATAAAAAATGGCGAATTGCTCAGCTATTGATTGTGAGCCGGTATAGCTACCACCATCATCTCCAAAAATACATTTAATAGCACTGCATACCTTCTTATCAGCTATATAATGGGCCAGAATACATCCACTTTTTCACCATACTCATATTGGCATGATAACTTGCCGCCGCCTTCTCAATTGCCCCCCGGTTTACCATTTGCCACCTCTCCATTAACTTAAGATCTATAACCTGTTTACAGGGTTACATGTTAGAATTGCCTGAGCATGTTGCAAATCTAGGTCTAGACATTCCTGCTGCGATTGAGACAGCTCCAGTTGCTTACATTTATATTAATTTAAGATAAACTGCAGTGTGACTCCACCTATTAAAAGCCTTCATGCAATCCCACATGATAACTTTATTGGCAGTACCCTTATTAATCAGAATAAATTCAGCCAATACAGTTGTTAAGTATCGGCAATATTCAAAATTAGCAAGCAGATGTTGAGGGAAGGAAAATAGCCACTGAGGTCTCAGAATATTCCTCTTAATTTCATGAGTTTCTTTTGTGGATGCTTGATTCATAGACAGTGTCTCTTTTATCATCAATTGAGGGTGATCTACAGAGTTACTTTCAATATTAAGGGATAATTTTAGCTTACATAATTAAGAAAAAACAGCCAGCCTGTCAAGCCTGAATCTAGAGGTAAACTCTGAAGCTAATTTCAGATAACAGCAGAGCAATAGGAACAAAGCAAACATATATCAACTTTACCACTCTCTTGCTATTCTGCAGTGCTTTAAAGAAATGATACAATTACCTATTTCAACCCACTTGTTTTTCTCAACATGAAATTAAAGAAGACTTATAGGGTAGAGGTTGTTAGAAAATGTTCAACTTCTGCTTGCCTGAGCTTTACAGTTAGCACCCGTCAAATGATGACACGCAAGTTGTGCTGGATCTTGGTTTTGCACTGCATTAATTACCAGGCTTCAGATGGTTGAGTTTGCTCAAGTAAAATACTGCAAAAGAGGTTATATTTGTACTTTTTGCAATTTTCTATTAGGCAGGTAAGACCTGATGGCATCAAAGTGCTTTACAAAAGTAGCAGGGTACATGGGTTACAGCAAGTTCCAGTTACAGTAATTAAACCTCGAAGTTTACATCAGTGGATGCATACAGGAGCTACCACATGAGGCAACTGAAGCAGTTGGTCAAATATTGTAGTTAAAGCATCAATTTAGATGGTAGTTTCACATAGCAAATGTAGTTTGAATCCTGGTGGGAAAGGTATAGTTGAGGGTGATTAACTAAGGTGTCTGTCAAGTAGGAAGAGCTTGAGGTCCTTTTTGAAGGTGATTAGGGAGGTGGTTAGGTGGAGGGAGTGAGACAACGAGTTCCTGATTCTTGTGGCACTTCCAGAGAGTTACGGGCTCATGTATCATTCTGAACTGAAGGTGGGGGTGGTTCCAGGAGCAGGGATTAGGCATTTCTGGAGCTCCTATTTTCTCCAGAGTTTTTCAGTTTCTTGTTTAGATAGGAGGGTGAAGAGGAGTGCAACACTCTGTGGGTAATGCATGCATTATTGAATTAGGCCTGCACTTCAATGGGAAGCTATTGGAGAGTTAGAAGGCAGGGACAATGCAGTTACATTTCTTGAGACCTAAAATGAAGCACACTACTGCATGTAGTTTTTTTCTCAGCTGGCCTAGGTGAAGTTTGGGAATGCCTGAGAGAAGGGCAATTCCAGAAACTGGTCTAGAGAGAAAGAGAGCCCGCACCACTGTTTTAAGGTCTTGCTCTGGGATAAATTGTCTGACGCCCCAACTGCATAAATTGATGTTGTGCACTTGGCCATGGCTGTGATGTGGCTGTGAAGAGTAAGATGATTTTCAAAGGTGATACCATGTGATCTAGCACTTTTTCCAATGGTAGGGTAGGCATCCTGGGCGGGAAACGTAGCCATCCAATACTGGATTGGAGTTTTTGCTTTCAGAGACAAAATCAAAAGAAATTTTTATTAAATTGGATTGAGTTTCACATGATGGTTAGACATCCAGTTTTGAATCTTTAAGAGCATGATTGAAAGCAGGACAACATCTTTAGGGGATGAGATTTTCATGTCGATTTGAAGGTTGTCTGCATAGAGATAGAAGAGAATCCCTGAGTTTCTGAGAATTACAGGGCAGAGGTTAAAGAGGGTTAAGGAGGGGATCGAGGCTTGAGGGACATCTTGATGTAAGGTCACTGGTCTTGAGAATGAGCTACTCCTTTTCACAATTTCTGAACAGTTGGCTACGTATGAGGAGAGATCTCATGTGTTGTTCTAGAGTGAAAAGGTGATGCAGACCATTGACAGTGTTTAATGCAGCGGACAAATCTAGGAGGACCATGGCGCAGGAGTTACCAGAGTTGAGGATTTTGAAGAAATCATTGACTATTTGGAGGATCTCAGTTTCTGTACTGTGGCCCTGGCAGAAAACTGATTGGAGAGTGTTTAGGAGGTTGTTTGTTAGAATGTGTGAAGCTAGTTGAGACGCTATGCAACTTTATTTGACTTTGCCTAAAGACTGGGAGTGTGGATTGGGTAGTAATTGTTTTATTTTCAAGACTGAGAGACAGTTTATTTTCAGGAGAGGAGAGGAGAGACGTAGCCCACGTTCAGTCATTCTGGAAAATAGCCCTATTGGAGGAAGGAGTTGGCCATGTTGGTCCATATGGGGAGTAGATGTGGGAAGAGAGCTTTGATGGAGATCCTCTCCATGTGGATGATCCCACTTGCCCTCAGGCCTCCCAACTAATAGGGCCACTTAGTGGAGATACCCTCACACAACATGTAATTGCCCCCACACAGAGAGCTGGCCATACGCTGGACCTTATATTCTCTACCATTCCCACCATGAGAGTTGAGGCCCCTCAATGTCTGGTATGGACGGGCCACCATATGGTCCCTTTTACATTCAGCTTGGGGAATCTACAGCATGAGGGAAGCAAGCAGACGGTGCTGAGAAGAAATTGGTAAAGGCTACCACTGATAGCTTGGGCCCTGTGCTTTTATGAAAAGGTCTACAGAGGTCAGGTAATCTGAATGAGGACGTGGCCACATTCAATTTCGGGATTACCTCTGCCCTTGATTCAGTGGCTCCTCTGAGAGCAGTGAGGATGCAAGGGAGTCAACATCAGCCCCTTTGTTCTTGACAGAACTAAGATCTGAAAAATGCAGGTGTAAAAAACTTGAATGGAGGTGGAGGAATGATTACTCCTTGGAGGCAAAGATAGCATATAAGGAAGCCTTAAAAAAACTTCCAAAAATGATGAAGGCAGCCAGAAGAGAATTCTTCATACTGTGCATTGAAAAGTGCAGAGATTACAAGTAAGGAGATCTTTAGGATCGTCAGATCCTGCACCAGTCCCTCAGCTCTTGAGGGAAAGATCCCAGCATCCCTGTCCTTATGTACTGACCTGTCTAATTTCTTTGATGAGAAAATCCGGAAAGTCCATGTCTCCTTCAAGGATGGAGAACGCACTGGGGCACCTCAGCTAAAGGACAATATAAAATCCGGTGAAACTCTTTCAGTGTTCTACCCTATATCCCTTCAGGAATCCTTAGCGGAAATCTTAAAATGCAAGTTAGGATCCCCATGAAACCTGTGCCCACCCAAGCTATTTAGATCCTTGGCTCTCTGAATAAATCAAGCCTTAAACCTGATCTGGAATACTTCACTATCCTCAGGCATCTTTCCTGATGTTTGGAAGCATGCTTTTAAGTTCCATTGTTGAAAAAAACGAATGCATCTCCCAAGGAGCTGGGCAACTACCTCCCTATCTCACTGTTACCTGCACCGCAATAATGTTAGAGAAATTGGTCCAACGATAACTGGCCAATTGCATAAGTGATCATGACATCCTACAGTCCAGCTTTCAAACTGGCTACAGCACTGAGACATTTCTGGTGGAAGTGGCTGAGTCAGTGAAAATCTCGGTAGATGCAGGGGCAGCAGTGATGCTGATCCTCTTAAATCCGTCGGCGGCCTTCAACACGGTCGCCCACTTCTGGAAAGACTCCAGTAGATAGGGATACAGGATACAGCTCTTGCCTGAATCAGGTCTTATCTTACAGATGGATCACTAAGAGTCTTCCTTCAACCGCATCAATCGGACTGTAAGCAATTATGGTGCCGCGTGCCACAAGGCTCGGCCCTCAGCCCTTTACTTTTTAACATTTACCTGGCGCCCTTCTTTAATAATATTAATATCTGTGAAAGCTGTCTCTTATGCTGATGACACCCATATGGTGTTCTCATTCAAAGACCACTCTTAGGATTAATTTTCCCGACTATCAGAGTGTTTAAAGGACATTGCTTGCATGATGAACCTGAACAAACTGAAATTGAATGGGGATAAGATTGAAGTCCTATTTTTCGGCCAGGACTTACCATTGCCTGCTGGACTTTGGTGGCCAGGGGAACTGCGTTCTCCCCCAATCCCAGCGAAATCTGCTAGGAATTTGGGCATGAAGTGGGACTCAGATCTTTTCTTCACAACGCAAGCCCAGGACATCACGTCATTCTGCTTCGGGAAACTAAAAAACCTTAGGATATTCCTGAAGCTTCTATCTGAGAAAAGTCACAGGATCGCAGTCTATGCTTTAGTGACATCTCAGCTGGATTATGCTAACAGTCTATACCTCGGGCTTTCTCTATATCTGATCCATCGACTCCAAATGGTACAAAATGCGTCAGCAAGACTTATCCGTCGGGTACCGTTCCACCAACATATCTCTGCACATATTAGGAAACTGCATTGGCTCCCAGTTGCAATAAGGATCGAGTTTAAGTCCTTAACCATAGCCCATCAGGCCCTACATAACAAGGGGCCTAGGTATCTCAGTCACCGGTTGCGCCCATACCAACCTAAATGTACTTTAAGATCCAACTCACAGCACTTGCTTTGTTTTCCCCATTTTGCCAAGTCCTGAGTGGGAGGCAGATCCTTCACTGTGAAGCCAGCCAAGCTATGGAACGCCTTGCCAGCATGTATACATGGGGTAGATACGGAATGGGAGTTCAGGCCGATCTTGAACACCTGCCCCTTTAGCCAGGATTAGCGCCTGGTCAGTCACCCTACCTGATTTCCGCTTTAGCACCGGGACACCTCTGTGAGGTAGCTGTTGCACTGTATAAGTGCCATTAATATTAATATTATCATTATTATTATTTGCTACTAGAACCTGGGACGGTATCCTGACGGTTGTTCAAGGGTTTCACTTTGGAGATTGTTTGTTCTAGGTCTCGTTTAAAAATTGGGGAGAAAGATAAGCATGAATGCAGCACCTTGCATAGTAGCTCTTCTACCATTTCTGGGAGTCACTGGTGGGTAACAACATACAATATCTCTAAATATTTTATCAAAGAAATCCACAAACTTGTTGCCACAAGCCACTGATGATTCAGAAGATGAAGTGGTAGAGGGGGTTGTAATCTGTGCAATAACCTCAAATAGGTGCATCAATCTGATTTTTTCAGAAAGCACAAGGGGTCTAATATAGGAGCATTTGGCCCTAGGGATTTGGTATTTTCATTGCTTTCTTGCTTTAAGAAGCTTAATTATACTCAGGTGAGAGAATGCTAGTCTCCATTATGTCTTACATTTTCTCATAAGCTTTCTTCCTTCATAAATGTATTAAGAGAACCAAGGGCTAGAGGCTTTTGGTCTGTGTATTTGGTGCCTTAGTGGTGCACATTTGGCAATAAGGGACTCTATGAAGGGGTTGCACTTTTTGGTAACGACATTAATGTCAAGGTGAGGTGTAATTGAAATTAGGTTTTGAAGGGCCAAGATGACCATGGCTTCGACGTCAAGGATGGATGTGTACTTGAAGCATATTTTTTCTTTCTTGTGTTGCCCGAATGTTTTGGTATAAGAGCCGGATAGGGAGAATGGGATCTGCATGTGGTCCGACCAGTTTACTGGAAAGTGGTAACATGACTTCAGTTTGGGGAATTGAAGATTATCAAAGTTCTGGAACAATATGTGCAACAGCAGCTAAGTCTATACATCAACTGCCCAAGGTACATAATGTGTAACAAATATTAATACCAAACGCCACCGGACCTCCGGGTTGTCGGTAACGAGGCTGTGTCAAACCGTTAAATACCTCATTATCACCACAACTGACATGCTGCTGGCCCCAGGGTTGTAGGCGCAAAAGTGGTGTACTGTATGAAAGATGCATTAAACAGTTTGAACACCAAAAATAAAAAAATAAAATAAAAAAAAGTCTATACATCAACAACTTTCA
This sequence comes from Lissotriton vulgaris, assembly GCF_964263255.1. Lineage (NCBI taxonomy): Eukaryota > Metazoa > Chordata > Amphibia > Caudata > Salamandridae > Lissotriton > Lissotriton vulgaris. The sequence goes on along the minus strand of NC_141693.1, from coordinate 505,889,734 downwards.
CCTGCTAGTTGTCTTCCAATCAGGTTTCAGACCTAGGTACAGCACGGAAACCACCCTCATCCACATTTTGGATGACGCCCTCCAAGCAATAGACCTAGGCAAAACCTGTCTCCTAACCCTTCTACAACTTTCCTCCGCCTTTGATATGGTGAACCACAAAATTCTCCTAGAATGCCTCAAACTCAGGATGGGATTGGATGGCAACGTCCTTAAATGGTTTAGATCCTTCCTCCAAAACAGCTCACAGAGAGTCCTCAACAGTGATCTATCCGCCCCCTCGCTGATTTCTGTTGGAGTCCCCCAAGGATCAACCTTTTCCCTCACCCTCTTCAACCTTTACGTTGAACCTCTCCCCGAGGTACTTCGTGCCGCCAACATCTCCTATCTTATGTACGCCGACAATACACAGGTCTACATAAAAATCTCTTCCCCGGAGGACATTCTCTCCCTTAACGTGGCCCTGAAGCTGACAGTCCATTGGCTCACTGCCAACCAACTGAAACTCAACGCAAATAAAACCGAATTTCTTCTGATCTCCCCACCCAAACCCGATCCAGACATCTAGTAATGGATCAAGACCATCACAGCACTAAACTGCCCTCTTACCCTTGAATATATTTATATATTATTTATTTATTTTAATTATTTATATAGCGCAGCTGATACCTTGCAGGCTTCCTGGCGCTGGAGAATACTCTACTGAAGAGGAGACCGAAAGTATATAAAGGCGGGGGAGTCTAGGGGAATAGCCAGGTCTTGATGCGCTTCCTAAATGGAAGAAGTTGAGGGATCTGCAAGTCCATATAAACTCTATGGCCACAACGGCTAGATTCCACCTGAGCTACCTAAGAAACCTAAAACCCTTCCTCGATGCGTCCGACCTTAAACGGCAACCCAGGCCCTAGTCATTTCCAGACTTGAATATGGATGCTCTACTCTTGCAGGTCTACCCAAGAACTCTCTGGCCCCATTGAAAGCCTGCCTCAACACCGCCGCCAGAGTCCTAACGGGCTCAAAAACATTTGACCACATCTCTCCCACATCAAAGCGCTGAACTGGCTTCCCCTTCAGGCCAGAATACAATTAAAACTGGCCTGCATTACTCACAAAGCTCTGTACTTGAATTCCCCTTCATTTCTCGTGCGAAAACATGTGATATCTGGAGGAGCCAGAAACTCCTAATCTTCCAAAGACCTGCTGCTGCAACCAGCATGCTTCTGGAAAAAAAAACGTACAATCGGACCTTCTCTGGAGCCACACCAAGAATCCGGAACTCTCTCCCACCCTCCATCAGAAGACTTCCGTCCTTGGCACACTTTAAAAAGGAGACCAAAATGTTCTTAATGGGAAAATACCTCATCTATTGAATACCTTTCAATCACATCATTGACATATTCCACCCTCCACCTCAGCATTATCCAAGGCCTCCACGGATGAAACATTTTCCTGCACTCCGGGGCATACCCTCAAGAGCTGAGACTGCATGTATATTATACCTACCTGCTTTAATTTTTAACTACTTTAATATTGATCCCACATGTAGCTTGGACCTTTGACGGCATGCACCTCCTGTATAATGCAGCCCCTTGTATTTTTTATCTACTTGCTTTAATTTTTCCCACATGTAGCTTGAACTACATACTGCGTGCTCCTACCGTACAATGTATCCCTAGCTTTCCCAATGTGATCCCTCCCATCTTTACGCTTTGTATTCCTCCCCCTCAATCCTGTAAAGTGCTCTGATACCCTCACAGGTCCGGTTCACGCTCTATAAACCTATAAAATTATATTAATAAATTATAAATGGGTGGGGAGATGTTGGTTGTTGGTATCCTGTGGTTTCAGGAGATGTTAGGGCAGTGAGCAATAAAGAAGGGGAGGGTGGGGGAGGCTTGTGGGTCAATTGTGGGTTGGAGAAGAAAGTGGAGGAGGCGACCGGAGGGAGAGATTATGGTTTGAGAAGGTTGGAAAGAAATGGTGTGCAGATGGTCTTCAGAAGGAGTTTCAAGGTCTGGTGTTGGCCATGAGCAATGGGTTGTGTGGGACAAATCAGACTGCAGGAGAGTCTTGTGTGAAAGGTTTTGTATGGGTGGACCGGAGGAGGAAGTCAATGTTTGAGGGGTGTTCAGGAGGAACAGAGAAGGGGAGTGTGGAGGAATGTCAGAGGGCTTGAGAGAGAGATAAAAAAAAGGCAATCATGGTCACAATTTTGTCATTGATTTGGAACATGATTTTGCTGTTGCTGTAGATAGAAATGAAAAGGTTGTCTGAGAGGCCAAAGGGGGAAAATAATGTGAGTTTGTGTCCGAAGGAAGTTTTAGAAAGAAAGAAGGATGGTAGAAAATTGTGTACAGGTCTGATCCATAGGTCAGTGTTCAGTGTGAAGACGAGGTCGATTTTAGAGGCTACTTTTATTTTTATTTTACAGTTTTATAGAGCACAAACCTGACCAGAATCGGGTATCAGAGCGCTTTACATAGCACCAGTTGCATTACATGAGGACACATTCATTTTGTTAGACACGGGGAGAATAAGTGATTATCCCAGACTCACTGGATGTTCAGCGTCATTGTCGAGACTCAAACCCAGTTCCCCAGATTTGAGGTAGACCGCCCTAGCCGTTAGGCCAAATCCTCTCCCATTGCATTGGCAATGGTAATGGCATGTGACAAGGGGTTTTGGGACGTATATCAAGGTCCTGTGCTTCAGGATTATCATCGCATATTTGTAAAGATTTGGAGAGTATTTGTTCTTGAAACCATTGGTACCAGATCTGGAAAGGCACAATGGGGAGAGCTGGGGGCAACATACGTCACCATCATTTTGGAGGCTGATGCCGGATGGTAAGTTATTCGCGGATCACTGACATTATATAGACAGACAAAATTTCGACCTACCAAAATATCGAGGTAAAAATATAGAATGCCAGAATATCGACTGCCTATCTACAAACAGGTAAGTACTAAAATATCAACTCCAAAATATCGATTGCAAAAAATATAGACTGTCAAAATATCGAATTTTTTAAATGTCTTAAAATCAATTTAAAAGTAATATATTAATAAACATAATTAATTAAAACACTTAAAATAATTAAATAAATGTAAAATTATCACATAATTAATGTAACTTTAAAATACATTTTTTTAAATATGTATATATATATATATATATATATATATACATACATATATATATATATATATATATACATATATATATATATATATATATATATATATATATATATATATATATATATATATATATATATATATATATATATATATATATATATACATATTATTAACAAAACATGTACAATATTTTTACCGTAGGATAGCGAGAGGGTTAAATTTAATATAACCACTCCAGTGAGTGCAACAGTAGGGAAAACATTGGATAGCGTAGAGGTAAAAATTACCATTCCCACTCCAAAGAGTGCAACAGTAGGGAAAGCATTGGATAGCGTATGGGTAAAAATTACTATTCCCACTCCAGTGAGTGCAACAGTAGGGAAAGCGTTAGATACCATAGGTGTAAAAATTACTATTCCCATTCCAGTAAGTGCATCAGTAGGGATAGCGCTGGATAGCGTAGGGGTAAAAATTGCTATTCCAACTCCAGAGAGTGCAACAGTAGGGAAAGCGTTGGATAGTGGGAGGGTAAAAATTACTATTCTCACTCCCGAGAGCGCAACAGTAGGGAAAGCGTTGAATAGCGTAGGGGTAAAAATTACTATTCCCACTCCAGAGAGTGCAACAGTAGGGAAAGCGTTGGATAGTGGGAGGGTAAAAATTACTATTCCCACTCTAGAGAGTGCAACAGTAGGGAAAGCGTTGGATAGCGTAGGGGTAAAAATTACTATTCCCACTCCAGTGAGTACAACAGTAAGGAAAGTGTTGGATAGCGTAGGGGTACACATTACAATTCCAACTCCAGAGAGTGCAACAGTAGGGAAAGCGTTGGATAGCGTAGGGTAAAAATTACTATTCCAACTCCAGAGAGTGCAACAGTATGGAAAGCGTTGGATAGTGGGAGGGTAAAAATTACTATTCCCACTCCTGAGAGCCCAACAGTAGGGAAAGCGTTGGATAGCGTAGGGGTAAAAATTACTATTGCCACTCCAGAGAGTGCAACAGTAGGGAAAGCATTGGATAGTGGGAGGGTAAAAATGACTATTCCCACTCCAGAGAGTGCAACAGTAGGGAAAGCGTTGGATAGTGTAGGGGAAAAATTACTATTCCCACTCCAGTGAGTGCAACAGTTGGGAAAGTAAATACTTCATATATATTTGAAAATAATTTAAATATTAATACCAATTACAAATTAATTAGAATTAATTCCCAATTTAAGATATTATAATAATTATTCAATTTAAAATAATAACATTAATGTAATTACTAAAAAAATATTTCCTAATAATACAAAATATTTACAAATAACAATTAATTATTAAAACATTTAAAAATAATTAACAATTAATTAAAAATAAATACCAATTTATATATTAATAAATTAAATTAATTACAATCAAATGACTTCGCACCCAATTCCCCTATAAACCCACAAACCACTACAAAAATTATACACATAAAATTAACATAATTATCAATTAATCAATTAATAAAAATTAATTACCAATTAAAATTAAAAAATTACCAATTACAAATTAAATTACACTTCATTCTAAATAAATAACTATACAAAAAAGTATTACATTTTTTACAATTAAATTTCTTCCCACCCTATTCCCCTATAAACCCACAACCTACTCCAGAAAATAAATGAATAAAATTAACATAATTATCAATTAATAAAAAATAATTACCAATTATTTTTAATTAATTGCCATTTAAAAAATAATAAATACATAATTGCAAATAAATACAAATAAATTAATATATTTATTTAATTATAAATAAATTACTTCCCACCATATTCCCCTATAAACCCACAACCCGCTCCAGAAAATAAATAAATAAAATTCACATAATTATCAATTAATCAATTAATAAATATTAATTACCAATTATATTTTAATTATTTTCCAATCAATAATAATTACCAATTAATTATACATAAATAACCAATAAATTAAAATATTTAATTAAATATAATTAAATTACTTCCCACCCTATTTCCCTATAAACCCACAACCCGCTCCAGAAAATAAATAAATAAAATTCACATAATTATCAATGAATCAATTAATGAAAATTAATTACCAATTAGATTTTA